>NC_133291.1:4847166-5508662 GCF_005239225.2 Populus alba
TGTTAAGGAAACAAAAAAGAACTACCATCCGGTTGAGGCTTCAACAAGATGTTGGATTTTGAAATTGATTTCTTCGTTATTTCATCCAAAAGTCATGGTTTTTTCTTTTCTTCTCTTATTTTGATGCAATAGTTTTAGTCTATCAATATTGGTAATTTGTTTTTAGGTAAATTGCGATAGTCTGCATGAGATATTATAAAATTACAAAAATCTCTCAAAAAATTGGATATTTGATAAAAACCTTTTCCATGTCTAAGAAAATATTGCTGAAGCCATCTTCTACACCCAAAAATGCCCCTAACTAATTGAGATTTTGAAAAGGATAGTTAAATTAAAAACTTGTAAAATTAAAGAAAGAATATAGAAAAAAGCACATCATTTTTTTTAGTACATAGATGCTATCAATTTCAATGCATTAAATTTGGCAAATTTATTTTGAGTTATATATATATATATATATATATATATATTATTTAATTATTTTTTTAATTCATATGGGATATCCAGACCAGTTTGTGTGCTCATTGTCTAATCCATACGAATCCTAAAGTTAACAACTATATAAGTCTTCCAGTAGCCATTAATATTGACAATTATGGGACTCGAAACTTGAAATCATAAAAAGAACAAATTTCTTGATCCTAAGTTTTTATCATTGAACAGCCTACTAAATAATTTATTTAGTTATTTTTTAAAAGGAGGTTTATGTGAAGTTTTGAACTTTTAAATGATATATAATTTCAAAATACTTAAAGTAGTTATTGTGGCTACGTTTTCAATCTATACGATGAGCTTATTTGATGTTTTTTGGTGTAATGTTTATGTCTCCTTTTATTCTCCAGTAAAAGTCTAAATATTATACTCAATTAAATTCATATATGTCTTTGAGATAAATGAGGTTGGTTGCAAATTGAAACTTTTAAGATTAGAAACACCACAGTTATGAAAAGATACTTAAAATATCTGATTTTTATTTATTCATGTTTCTACTTGTTAAAAAACTATTAAAGCATTTTTATATATAAAAAATAGAAAATAAGAAAAAAAAACTAGAAAAACTATTCCTTTCATTAAAAAAAAAATAGTAAAACATAATAACACAAAATAAAAAATATACAATATAAATTAATTAAAAAATATCTGTTTTATTAAAAAAATACTTTAATATCAATATTAAATAAAATCATCCTCAAGTTAAGACTTTAGTCAAAACCATCATTCACCATAAATATGTTTTTATATGTAATTCAAGCAATCACGAGTCTCAAATATTTTTTTACAGATTATTTTATCATAAATTTTCAACACAATACTTTTGCAATTCTCTAACTTAATACTTTTATGTTAATTATCCCATCATAGATTTTACTATCAAGATTCTCAATAAAAACAACCGACACAAAACAACACTTGTTTCATGTACATCTTTTCCCGAGAGGAAAACTCTCATTCAAAGTCTGCCCTTCAATAAATGATATACGATACATAAAATAAGATTTTATTTTTTTGTGAGAATTGCTACAGTTTAAAATTAAAAAAAAAAGTCCATGCTAAAAGGTAGGAAAAAGAAAAACTAAACCAGAGAAGTAAAGTTGTGGTGTGAGTAGAATTTGGAAGGGCAAAACCATGGATAAATTTTATAAAATTAAATAATTTCACAAGCTGGATATGGATATGGCATATCAGGTTTTCTTTCTTAAATTAGCAGGATGTAGGGAACTTGAAGATGGATACTCTTAAAGGTAGAAGATCCAACGGTAAAAATGTGATGTAAAGATTGTTAGGATATGAATTTGTCGACTATGCTTATAATTAATTCAAATAAAAGAGATCTATTAAGATTCTGTTTAAAAATATAATTGTAGTTATTTTTTATACTAAAATATATTAAAATAATATTTTTAAAAAAATTATTTTTAAAATCAATATATTAAAAGGATTTAAAATATATATAAATAAATAAATTTTTTTAAAAACACATCCTGCCGTGATTCCATACTCTCCCTGAATAGAAATAAAATTAATAAACTGCTGTGATCAACTCCCATATCCATGTGCATACTTCATAGCCCATGATTGACGAGATTATAAAGAGAATGATCAGAGCAATTTATTCAAGCAAAGTGACAGTAAAGTCCGAGTCGTGACTCGTCAATCACCTTTCCTGTATAAATAAAAAAAAATCAAGAAAAGTGAAGTTGTACAGGGAAAAAGAAAATTACTTCAAAACCCTAGACAGGCACGATTCCGCAGCATATTCTTCATGCTTGCTGGGTTCCCTTCTGTACATTTTCCCAACAACTAGTCAAAGACACAACAGGTTGGTGGTTGTGGTTCAACTACAGCCACCGAAAACGAGGGCCGCTTGTTATTTCCCGGCATTTATTTATTTGTTTATTGATATTAAATAAAAAAATGTAAAATGTAATCGGCTTCAATAAAATGTGATATTTGATTGAAGGTGAGGTTTATTTATTTATTACAGCCAATATTTCTAGTTACAGCGGGATATCGAACTATATTCTGAGTCAATATACATTTACATTAACCATTTTGATTTTAAAAAAGTTTCATGAGATTTTTACATAGAGACGCCATAATCTTAACAGATGAAACCAAGCTTAAATACACACACACACACACACACACAAAGCACCTTTACTATTCAAATCAAACGAGTGATTTTGGGACACCATAAAATTGATTTATTCTCAAGAATTAAAACAACACAGCACATTATTTGAGTAATTATTGGTACTCAAATAATTACAAGTAGGAAGTGAAAAGTACAAGGATGACAAAGCAAAATGTGACTATATATATATATATATACAATTATTTTTTTAAATGATTTTTATTTTAAAATATATTAAATAATATTTTTTTATTTTTTAAAAATTATTTTTGATCTCAACATATTAAAATAATTTAAAAATATATAAAAAATATTAATTTAAAATTAAATTAAATTTAACTTTTTATAAAAAACACTTCTAAAATACAATATCAAACATATTTTTTAATTTAAATATTCGTTTGATGTTTCATGATGACCAGGTCAAACAAGTATTTTATTAAAATTTTAAATTTTATTTTATTTAAATTTTATTTTTTAATATTTTTAGATATTTTTAAGTGTTGATATTAAATTTGTTTTTTAAAAATAAAAAAATATTATTTTAAAAAAATATATTTTAAAAATTAATCTTTATTATATTTTAAAAAACTTCATTACTTTTTAAAATGTTTTAGTTAAAAAATATATTAAAATAATATATTTTTTAAAATTTGAATTTTGATATTATTTTAAAAATTATATAAAAATAATTTTTATTTCTTTTTAATTTAAATATTGACCTGTACCGCATTCTTATCGATTTGCACACGAATCAAGCCAAAAAATAAAATAAAAAAAGAAGAATTAAAGACTGCAATAAATATTAAAGGAAAATGGACCCATGGCCACCGCCAACCATCCTGACTGGCACTCTCTAGTCTCTGCCATTCTCAAACCCGAACCCGAATACATTCCTGTTTCAACCCAATCATGCTACAAGACTTCAGTTTCTGCCCATGTTTCGGAGACCGAAGCTTCGACGACACCGAACCCGATCGTGACCCGGTCCTATTGGTTTCCGGAATCGCAGGGTCCATTCTCCATTCAAAGAAGAAGAACGGGTTTGAGACTCGGGTTTGGGTCAGGCTTCTCTTGGCTGATTTGGAGTTCAAGAAGAAAATATGGTCTGTTTATAATCCAAAAACAGGTCTCCTCCCTACTCTTTACGACTAAATACTTACACATGTATTGTGTTCTGTACTCATGCATGGATGTAGTTCTTGTGTTTATGCTTAGAGAGTTCTGTACTTCTTTGTTTGTTTGGTTGCTGAGAAAAGAAAGAGACAAAGAGAAACATGAATTGGGTTTTATCTAATAGAGTTTGGTCATCAAGAAAATGTAGAAAAGACAAGAATTCTGTGTGACGTATCATTTATATTCATTCATCTATATATATATATAAATATATTTCAATACTTGTTTGGTCGTGGGAAGAGGACAGGAAGTGGCAAAAAACGGCAGAAAACAAATTATATTTTCTTTAAAGTGTTCTTTTACTTTACTTCCTTCTCACTAGAAGAAACAAAAATCTTCTCAGTGCCAAAGTGAAAGTATATAACTGTATCTTTTTAAAAGTTGAATTGGGTTCTCTTAACGAGGGGAAATTCCTTCATTACTCTTGTTATAATAATAATAATAATAATAATAATGGTTATTGAATTATTTTATTAATGATTACAGATTTTAGGTTTTTTTAAGTTTTAAAAATGTCGAAGTAAATCAAACATATCTGATTGTTGGATCTAGCTGTAATTTCGACAAAAAGTTGTGAAGGCCTCCAAATAAAGAACGGAAGTTACCGTGCAAAATTATCTTTATTTTTCTAGTTGATTTAAGATTTTTTTTTCTAATTAGATTAGTAGTTTTAGTTGATTAGTATTTTACTTCTTATAAATTCTAATGATAGATAGATTCTATTTGATGGGGAAGTTTTAACCATAATACTTTTCTATAAAGGATTTTAGGTTTGGAAATAGTATAAATAAGGATGTCTGGTTTACTTTGATATTTAGATTCAAACTTTTTATATTTCATAAAACTTGAGAGAGTTGTCTCTAAATTTTTTTATAGTTTAGGTTTGTAATCTTAGGGCTTGAGAACACTTAGCTTCTATCCACGCTATTCGCTGCGTCATGTTCATGCTACTTGATGAAGTCGTGAAAAATATTCACACAAGAATTGGGCTTTCATGGTCTGTGAAATTAGGTCTAGCCTTGAAACGTAGACGAGCCTAGTAGTTGGGCTTGGAAAGTGGTGGAGGTTTGTCTGAAAAAACAAGCCCCCATTTCGAGCCCAAACCTAGTTTTGCAAACCGTGGAAGCCTAATTTTTGTGTGAAGATTGTTGTTTGTAGAAATTTACTAGGTGCAAGCTGATAGGATCCCCTTTTTTACGCCCCCGTATCCCTCCACCAGATCCAGCTCGGTTATTGATAGAGTGAATAGATTCGCCATTTCTTGAAATCTCTCTTCTGATTCAAAATCGTGGTGTAACGTGTACCCCCGGGGTTACAATCATGGAATAGATGAAATAAATCAAAAAATGGATTTTTTAGCCATTTGGGCCCCTTGGCCCATAAAACAACAAATTAATTAATTTTTTTTAATAAACTTAAATATACATTTTTTGTACCATCATTCGTCCTCCCATGTTTTTTAAACAATGTGTTTGAAAGACTTAACGAGCAAAAGCAGGGGAAAATACTTAGTATAAACATTAGTTGTCATGGCTACATAGTGCATGAAAACGTTGCCTTGATGAATTGTGAAAGACTTCTTGTAATTTTTGTCAACGTTTCTGGAGGACTCCTAATTTTTTTGAGCCAAGCAATCATGGGGCCTGAATATGTACTCTCACGAGACTTGGAGACGAGTGTTTGCAAGGACTGGAGACAAGCGGTCGTGTTGACCTAGAGACCTATGATCATAGGACAGACACATTTGGAGACATGAAGACTTTTTCTGGAGATTAAACATGGAGAATTTAATAAAGATTTTTGTTGGAGACTCGAGAATTTAATAAGAGTTTAAAGACTAAACATGAAAGTTATTTTATGTTTTCAGGACCCAGCGGAATCCCTGGATGTTCATATTCAAATTTGGATCATTTATGAAATCTTATTGACTTTCAGAAGTACTTTTCCTTGGTTGATTACTGTAATAAAAATGTGCATTTTGAGTGCTGTGGCACTGTTAGATTATTCAATCGCTTGGTTTTTGACTATTAAGCTACTTGGCTATGACACATTGCATTTTTGTCCCATCATGTGCGCAGTAATTTGGTTTGATCATTCCCCCCCCTATATTTCCTGAAGTTCCTGTATTTGTATCTTTCAGGTTATACAGAAGTATTGGACAGTGACACTGAGATTGTAGTCCCTGATGATGATTCTGGGCTATATGCAATTGACATTTTAGATCCATCATGGGTAAGATTAATAATTTTCTCCATGAATTCTTGTTGTCCAGAACTTGTGTTGCAATCTTGCCTTACTCTATTATCTTAAAACTTACTGTACCTTGGCTTGCAAGATATATAGAGAGGAAGGGATGGGTAAGAAGAAAGGAAAGTTATGGGGAAGGGTGAGAAATAACCCTTTCCTTTTGTTTAAAGGCAAAAAAATAAAAATAAAAATAAAATAAAAATATATGTGTGGGATAGATTTCTTCCTTGTTTGTTTTTTGCACCCAAATAATGGAAGGATAATGGCTATGATTAATCTCTTTTCACTCGAATGACAATTCCATTTCAGTAGAATAAGCATATACAACTTTCATCATACATATACGTGATATCCCACAAAAAAGGCTTGTTTTAGCTCTGCATAGTAGAATAAGTCTGCAATTATCATCATTCATATACATATCCCACAAAAAAGAAGGCTTCTTTTAGTTCTGTACCCTCCAACAATCAATTTGGTGGAGAAAAAGATAGGGTTACTAATTACCCCTTCTCCTAGCAAATTAGTTATTTTTTCCTTCTTGTTTAGCATTTCTGCGGATTAGTTTTTCTATATAATGATTCCAATAAAAAATTAAAAGTTACTTATTGTTTCTTGATACTATATTTTGGTGTGACTGATGAGACTTGTCTTCTTTTCCCCTACTGGTGCCATCTTAACATTAAACTGCTACTGAACTGGCAGTACTGTTAAGTCTGCCTATATGAATTGTTGATGTGTTACATTCTGGGATTTGCCTGCTCATACATACAATATGTTGGACTCCTCGAATTGAGGCTGGATGTTGAGCCATTATTACAATAATGTGCTTTTAGTTTGTTCTGTTGTGATACATAGCAATCCTCGAGAACCTGGACTTGCCAATACAAACAATATCTATTTGATTTTCTGTTATTTATCTATTTGATTCTTCTTGGTTATTATCTCCATGGATTAGCTTGTGACTTGCTGTAATTTATTTCCTTATTCAAATACTACATTTGATGTCTAGTAATACAAATAACGAATCATGGTATTGTGGGTTGGAGTGTCTATTTTATTTTGTCATTTTTTCTTCTAATTTATCAATATTTTCATTGTAATCCATTTATGAAACAAAATACAATTTCTGTTATATATCTGATACCCATTGTCATTTTCCAGTTTGTGAAACTTATTCATTTGTCGGGGGTATATCATTTTCATGACATGATTGATATGCTTGTTAAATGTGGATATAAGAAGGGAACCACATTGTTTGGATATGGTTATGATTTTCGGCAAAGCAACAGGTGAGTGTTTTTTCAACTTGTTATATTTTTGGTGAGTAAAGCTGTTTTCTTGGCCACACGACTTCCATGTAATTTCATCTATATCCAAAAGTGATAGTGTCTGAAACTATTTTTGCTTCCTACTTATTATGTAGTAAAATCTGAGTGTTATATATTTTATTGTTGACAGAATTGAAAAATCAATGGAAGGTCTTAAAGCAAAGTTGGAAGCTGCCTATAAAGCTTCCGGGGGTAGAAAAGTTAATATAATTTCACATTCCATGGGTGGACTGCTGGTTTCTTGTTTCATTTCACTTCACAAAGATGTGTGTATATTTTCTTTGGGCCACAAGCTGCATATTATTAAATTTTTCAGAAGAATGCTGACAAAAATGATCTCTTTATTTCTTAGATGAGGCATGACTGATTACTTTTAGTCATTCATTGGCAGTTGTTTTCCAAGCTTGTGAATAAGTGGATCTGCATTGCCTGTCCTTTCCAAGGTACTCTATGTCATGTCTCTATGTTTAGCAAACATGCCTTCACTATGAGAGAATCTGTCAACCTTATGAGAGCTATTGGAATTCTAGAAATGTTGAAAAATGTTTGGAAGAACATGCTCTTTCTATATTCAAGCATCCCACCATGATTGCTTAGACATGTCATGCTATTTAAATGAGGTAGGTGTGGAGCTGCACTTGGTCAATAGAAACATCTTGTGCTTCTATAAAATATTCCAAAATAATTCCCTAACCTATTCACGCTATAAAAATGGATGGGAAAAAATCCCAATGATGTTGTCATTATTATTAGAACAATTTTGAAAGGAATATCATCAATTGATGGCCTCTAGAAAGGTAGTTGCAGAGGCCTCTGATTTGAAGTTTAATCGATAGCCTTGCATATGCTCTCTTCATGTGCCACCCGGCTCAGTCTATTTGTACTGATGGTTTGTCTTATATTTTAAACTAACAAGGAAGTCCTTGCAATTTCATCAAATTCTAGTAGATCTTATTGAATTTTATCCCATGAATTTCTCAGCATTTAACAAATGATGTATTTTTCACCTAAATGCCCCTCCTTTCCCATTCATTTAATGTTGTTAAAGAAAACACGGCTAATGAACTTTTTTGCTTAACAGGTGCACCGGGATGCATCAATGACTCGCTCTTAACTGGATTGCAGTTTGTTGATGGTTTCGAGAGTTACTTTTTTGTTTCTAGGTGGACAATGCACCAACTGGTAATTTCATTTTCTTTAACACTTATCCTGATGCATAACCATTGTTTGTATCAACTATCAATTCAGAAAATATCTGAAAAAGCACAAAACTCTCATTCCTATGCATGTAGTGCCTAGGGAAGTTAGAGATCTGACTATGCTGTCTCTGTATATTCTATTGAAGCTGTGTGCTTTGGCATATTCAACATTTTCTTTTCCCCAGCAAAAAGTAAACAGATAGCATTGTCACTGATATACAATATTTTTTGTGAAAACTCCATGGTGATCTATATGCACATGTTTTTATTTTTGCACATAGTTGGTTGAGTGCCCGTCGATCTATGAAATGTTGCCAAATCCAGATTTTAATTGGAAAGCAGAACCACAAATTCATGTTTGGCGAAAGCAATCAAATGACGGGGAAACTCCTGCCAAATTGGAGTCCTTTGGTGCTGTTGAATGTATCACTCTCTTTGAAGAAGCGTTGAAGAATAACGAGGTACCGCCATCTGATCTGAAGTTTCAGTGTCAAGATTCTTGTAGCTGGAAAATACCTCTCTGGATTTGTTGTCTCCCTTGAACTTTTCATCTGGTATTTTTGTCTGTTTCGGCCATCAACATGCTTATGTTAGGTCATGCTACTAAAAGGTTCATAAACTATGTTATTAGCAATGATTTGACATTTTCCTTGTATCACTCTCTTTGAAGAAGCGTTGAAGAATAACGAGGTACCGCCATCTGATCTGAAGTTTCAGTGTCAAGATTCTTGTAGCTGGAAAATACCTCTCTGGATTTGTTGTCTCCCTTGAACTTTTCATCTGGTATTTTTGTCTGTTTCGGCCATCAACATGCTTATGTTAGGTCATGCTACTAAAAGGTTCATAAACTATGTTATTAGCAATGATTTGACATTTTCCTTCAGTTGACTTGGGTTTATGTTTAGTTGGTGCTTTTACTTGAGACATATAATGACTTCTTGCTAGGTAGAATGTGCTATCAAAAGGTCCGGGTATTTGATATGTAATGTGCATTTCTTATTTAATCACTATCCAAACTCATTATACTTTAATGTGCATTTCTTATTAAATCACCATCCAAACTCATTATTCTTCATCTGTTTTTGCAGTTAAATTATAATGGAAACACCATAGCACTACCATTCAACTTCTCTATCCTCAAAAGGGCTGCTGGTACTCGTCAGATTCTCAATAATGTTCAATTGCCAGAAGGGGTCTCCTTCTATAACATTTATGGGGCATCATTTGACACACCTTTTGATGTCTGGTATGTAAAAAAAAATGATTTGTGGAGATTTCTGGTCTGGGAGGTTAATCATTTGGAAGAGGCTGGCACCATGCTGTGCATTTTATACAGACACTAAAATGGTTCCTGCATCAAAGCATGTTCTTTGTAAAATATCTTTGGAATGAAACCATGACATAAGTGGTCTAATTCCTTGAAGACAGCTCTTGTTTTTCTTAAGTGGAATGTAGAGTGGTTTCACGTTTTGTAAGCATGCATCACCAAAATTTGCTAAACTTAGCTAAATATAACACCTTAATTTCACCAAGGCACACTCTCTGTAGCTGTGATTTCTGAACAAACTAAAATTCAGTTGAAAAGTGAATCTGAAATCCTTTGTTAAAACAAATCAACTTTTCCAATGAATGGTAGCAAATCAGATACGCTGTGATCATGTTGACATGTTCAGAGTCTAGATTTTGCAAAGTGTGAGATGAGATTTAATTTGATTCCTTTGAAAATATTGCTTACTTTAAAGCTGATGTGATATATCCATCTTCAATGCAGCTATGGTACAGAGACATCCCCAGTAGAGGACCTGTCTGAAGTGTGCCATTCAATGGTAAGTGATTAAGATGTCTGTCATCTTAAGTAGGAATGAATTTTTGATCCTATTCCATTTACCTAGATCTGATGGGTTATATTAGGACCAGGCACTGATATCATTTAAACCTCAGATCATAATTTTGTGCCATACATTTGAGGATTTATTAGCGATTTTCCTGTTTTTGATGGTTGTTCCTCTTATACCTCTCAAGAATTGCTGCTATAAATCATAATGTTTGTGCTAATTTCATCTTACTGTATTAAAATTTGGTTGTTTCAGCCCCAGTATTCTTATGTGGATGGAGATGGAACTGTTCCCGCTGAATCAGCAAAGGTGCTTCTTCTAACCTTTCGTTTAATTTCTATTATGTACTTAAAAAATTATACAAGGATGGTGATTTCATGATCTTGGGGGTGAAATTCTGCAGTCAATTGCCAGAACATTATAGCAACTGAAGTTCTCTGTTGGAGTGTGACCAAAGATGAAACAGTGGGTAGTCCTGAATAAAAGAGCGTTCATGCATCATTTTGCAGAATTTTATGTTTGTAGATGCAGTGAAGGGAGAGGTGCCATATAAAAAGCATAAGGTTCAATAGCTTAATGCCGCAATCATGTTCACATGATGTCAAAATATGTAACGTTAGTTCATCCTCTCCTCTTCCCCGAATCTTTGAATATTTAGCTAGAAAAAATAGGGGAACAAGAAGTAGAAGCGGGATCGAGTAGATTACACAGTGAATATTTTTGCTGTATTTTAGAAAAATCAATTTTGCTACTAAGCATACCTATCTTGTTTGTGTAATCTTCTTGAGTTTTCACTGCTACTGTTCAATATTCAAGCTTCAGCTTTTTCTCCAAAAAGTTTAAAATGTGCACTGAATTCTGAATAATCTTTCTGGTACACAGGCAGACGGTTTTGTGGCAGTGGAAAGAGTAGGAGTTACTGCTAATCACCGTGGACTGCTGTGTGACAAAACAACATTTCAACTTATCCAGAAATGGTTGGGAGTTGAGCAGAAGGTCAGTAAGCATTCAAAGACATCCCAAGTGGCGGATGCTTCTCCATAACCTAAATGCTGTTTCTATCCAAGAAATCTTTATTTCTGCTTGACATGTACCTCATTTGTGCATGTAAAAACTGGGCTGGCATGAAAGCTAGGAAAAAAAAAAAAGCAGGTCAGAATTGTTATTTTTCACGGTGGTGTAAATATGATGGACATTAATAATTTTCTTTAACACCAAATAATAGTAGTAATAATAATTTTCTCAAATTCATTCGTGGAATATGACAATTCTTAAAGTATTTTTTAAATATTCCGTTCAAACCACATCTGAAGGCCGGTGGTTGAGTGTTATCAGTGCTTGAGCTGGGTTTGGTTTATTCTATACTTCCTCTGTATTGTTCTTCCACTCGCATAAAAGTGGGAGGAATGTTTATGATCAGGGTCTAAATAATTATTTACTTGATTACTTGGGAGTTATTCGCTTATCGCTCTAAGCTTATATCAGTATCAAATTGGGGGCGCTGCTAATTGTAATTAAGAACTATAATAATCAACTGGACAGAATAAATCATTTACATAGAGATTCTTCTATCACGAAAAATGGTACGCAATTGGATACTGACTTTCATCTACCCTAAACTAATAAACTGACGGAAAATTAGTGAAATTAAAGGATTATTTATCTGTGAGTTTGAAACTTCTTCCAGTAAAGGGTTTGAAATTCTCTTCTAATTCCTTCTCCAAGGTTTCCCTCTTGTCATCCCCTTATATTAGTTTTCCTGATGCATTACGAGCCTCCGCCACACTTGAATCAAAGACGAGCTTCCCATGTTTACTGGAGTGCTTATCACTTGATCCAGCATCTGTTGTAGCACCAGCCGGTTACTGCTCTTTTTGCCACAGCTTTCCCATCCAATTGGAATTGAGGTGCGCATCCTGGCTGTTCTTGCTCTTCTTTCAATTTTGTTGGATGCTGCGAAAGGGAAAGGGGCTGTTCTTTGTCATCTTCAATGCGTAGTCTTTCAACCAATCTTTCACGTTCTTGACAATCCAGAGGAGGTGCAAAGATGATGGCTTTGCTTCAACAACATCAATGTAATATTTGTTGTTGTTGTGCATTATCATGATAGTATCACCAACAGTTAGACAAGTAAAGCTCACGTGGGTATTTCCTAAAACAGATATAGGACTCGAGAGTCCCCCAAACCTTGTGGTGTGTGGCTGTTACTTCTTCATGTACGTTCCCCTCACAGGATCAGCACTCTTTATCAGTGCAACACTTCCTTTCTCTAGTTTCAAGTTCTCCACCATCCACTGTTGTAATGAAACCCTCCTCTGCCGTAAACTCTAAAACTCCGCAATGGGAAACATGTCCAGTTATAGGGCACAACTCGAATAACATAGGATAAGCAATCTCAAGCATAGCATCAGGATTTTGTCAGCAACGTCGTTTTGTGACACATTGCAATAGGGGACAGATAGTTTTGGCTGGGCTGATAATCCATGTTATGCGAGTGATATACAAGGGGACAGATAGTCCTGGTTGTTTCAGGATTTGCAAATACGTGTCCTCGTCTACTTCGATCTTCAAGATGTAACATAAACATCGTTGTTTGAAAGCCGACCTAACTCACCAGAAGGCTTGATTCAAGAATACGGGCCAAAGCAAGACCAGTACTCCATCCATGGTTAATTACTCAGCCCGGCGTAGTCTGCCAAGAGTTGTTTATGTTCCTGTCATTGGCCCAACAACAATCTTTGACTACCAAGATTTAGCCCTTTACATGGCAACGTTCGACAAAGTGTGAGAGGAAAATGTTTCTAGTTTTACGTACGGTATGTTTTTGAATTAGTAGGAACAACGGCAAACATGAAGAGAATTTATATACCATAATTTAGTTATTTTATCCAATTTTGGAAGGTTTTTGCTTCAATCAAACTCGGTAATAAATTCATCACCTCCGGATCGATATCATATGGTTCTTGAATAATGTACATTATTCAATACATAGGGTGTGTGTGGGGCATGCTGGGTGGTGAAAATTATATGTGAACATGTTGCAGTAGCAAATACTCCATGGGACTCGAAGTCACCTGGGAAACAAAAACACACAAAATATTATATCTCAGGCCTTAGCAGCTGCTGCTTCAAATTGGATTACAGTAAAGGAAGGACATTGGACAGTTGCTTAATGAGTAGAAATTAATGATGCAAGGAGAGCAGGGTGTACACACGCACACACACACACACACAAGGGGGAGAAGATCACCTCAAACCACGCGCAGCAATGTGCACCCGTAATTAAGTGTACATGTTCATGAATATTTAGCACAGACTAGAAAGAAAAGAGGGGCACTTGTACACATGCTAGGGGAAGATCAACTTAGGCCACAGGGTACCAATAATATATAAACACTTGAATCTAAGACATTACTTCAAGAAACAGTTTTGATATCTCTTAATTTTAAACAATACTAGCAGTACTTGAAACTCTTTTAGTTTTTCAACTAGAGCTGGACGGCTAGGCTCTTTAAAGCAAGTAGAGGTCAAGAATTAGGGATGGCAAGGTCCAAGGTCAAAAGGGTTTGAATCCCAAACAGATTTTCTAACCCTACATGGGGTTCTGAGGCAAATCAAAGATCGATGAATAAAAATCCCGAGAAAGAGACGAGAACGAGCATTCCTAGGGCTTGTTAGCTTATCAGGATTCTATTTCAGACAGTCACAGACACGCATGAGGCAGGCATTCACTATTTTAATTCTACCTCGTATTACACTCATGTCGCCAAATTAACAGCACTGTTTCTGTAATTTGACTTGACTCTGGGTCTTAATAGCATGTATCTAAGTGTACCACAAACACGTACTGCCACTTCATAAGCCCGAAAGTTCAAGTCTTTTTACACGGTGAGTGATTTCTTAATCATTTCTTAGATTTCAAATTTTTAACCATGTATTTTTATTTAAATAATTAACATATTAAAAAATATTCTCTATTTAAATTGTTTGATACAAATTTTAAAACAATCTAATTTAATACTAGTATTCTTTAATATCTCTTCAAATAAAAATATTTAAATATAAATTACATAAACTCATCATTATCTTATATTTAAATTTATTAATTTAATTTAAAAGAATAACAATGGTAAAATTTAAACTTTTAACGTGAAATACTCTATCATATATAAAAAAAATATCTTTAGCTTAAAAACTTAAACCAACAGACAAAAAAAAATTAAAATTTTTTATATTAATCTTTAACATAAACTTAATATTTTATTCTCAATATATAATCTGACACTATAAGCTGTGCGTAATGTTTGCATCTCATTTTTTTTGGCGTAAAAAGTACTACTACAGAACCTCACCAGTTGATAATATAAATGTATTTACTGAAGAACTTAGATTGTGCATCATGCCTCGATTGAAGAGTAGAACAAGAACGATTTTTAATCAAGATTTTAAGTAATTAACAACTTAAGATTTTGAATTAATTGGTTACTTAAATATGGATTAACATTTACATATTCCTTTTGCTCTAACAATCACAAGATGAGCAGTGAATTTTTTTTTTTTTATATGCTTTGCGTCATGAGCACTCTCGTCAAATCTAAAACTTAATTAACATTCTTGTTTAGAAAGCATCACAGGTTAATCCAGTGATGCAATGTCATAAAATTAACTTGATGAAGTTGGTGGCAAATTCAATCAATATAGTAGTAAAGTGCAAGAACATTAAAATAAAACCTATGCAAAATGAGGGAAAAGAAAACGTAGAAAAGAAAACCCTAACGAATATAGAGGAGAAGGGATGGAAACAGAGCAAGGCATGGTTGGACCCTTGCTATCTTTAATAAAGTTTGCTTTTCTTGGAACTCTCTTACTCCTGCTATACTTTCTTTCGAGCGAGAGAAGAGAGTTTTTCTTGGCAATATTCACGTAGAGGAATTCTTTCCAAGGGGGCACGGGTGCTCCGCTGATTTCTCCAATGCAATCCCAGTTCCCGCTGGCTCTTGGCTTTGAATATGTATAACTACTCTCTCTTTCCTTGGCTTCTGTGCTCCATATGACCTTATAATTGTATAGACTATAATCTCTTGTACTGTTGTGCGTATAGCCTGCAACTATCTTCCCAGTGTAGACAAATTATATTGATTTTAAATGAGCGAAGATATCATCTTTTATTATATATATCTCTTTCAAGAATTCCATACTTTATTCTAAATATATATATATATTGCACCAGCTATTCATGGATACAAAAGAATATATCCAGACAATTTGAAGCCTCTTCCGTTGAATGCAGAGGGCAGATCACACTGCGGTTAGTGTGAAGGGCTTTTAAAATTACTCTTGAGGTTGAAAAATATCAATTTCAAGCTATAACGCAGCACCTATATGCTTGATTTTTGGAATTCTGCCGCAATGCTTGTTTCAGAATCGTATAAAACTATTCTATTTAAAATCTTTAGTTGAATTAGTTTTTGTTTGTTAGTGTAAATTCCAAAATCAAGAAATTAAATACATGTTAGAAAATAATATAAAATTATTTATATTATCCTGTATTGGTCAGTTCTATAAGTTATTCTACACATTGTGAGTTGTATTTTCTTTTTCTCGGATAAATATAAGATCTACCTTGTACATTAATTATTTATGGATCCCACTGTTATATTAATTAGAGAGAGAAGTGCAACTTAGAGTGTTCTCAGTAATTAAGAAAGCAAGAACAAGTGATTTATACAACAACAACAATAATAACAATAATAATTGACTTATAATATTCTAATCTAGGTTTTTGAATTGAAGGTAATATTGATCCCACGTATCAAGTTCGCTAATTAAGGATCTTGCATGCTCCTTAGTGTAGATCATCCTAACATTATTTTTTTTTTCTGGGATCTTGAACTTGGACTAATTTTCATGTATCTAGACTAGATTCACCTCTCTAGTCTTGTGAAAACTAGAGAATAGTACGTCGAAATTAATAAGTGATTATCGCCAGACAAATATGGCAAATGTCTGTTCATTTTTTCTACATGATTTATCTAATATGCAAATGACGTGCACCTTCGAGGGACTTGAAAACGAATATGATCCTGATCGGTGCTAGCTGTAAGAACGGCGTGGTAATTTTGACAGGCGATGCTTCTTCTTTTTTATGTTACAGTACTTATTTTTATTATAATAATTATTTAATTTTTATTTACAAGGATTTGATTATTAGAAACTCTAATGCTAATAAGATTCTACTATATACACATGTGACTTTTAACAATAATTATTTTATTATAAAGATTTTAGATTTAGAACTAAACAGGTAAGGATGTCAAGCTTATCTTTTATTAAATATTATCGATTTTTAGACTTTTCATAAAAATATTAGAATTTCTTCTATATTCTTCACCGTTTTGAGCTGCAAGATCAAAGCCTGAAAACCTAATTTTTATCCATGCTATGCACCTGTCAAGTTTCTACATTCAATAATATATTATTAAAAATGAGGTCTTTTTTTATGGTTGAAATATGAACACAGCCAAATTTCACAAGGGCGTATAGATTTGACTCTAAGCAATGGAAATTTACAAGGGCGTTCATCTATGTATCAGAGACCGTTTACCTTAATTTACTAATCACAGCTCAAAAGTCGGTGGAGATTTCAGTCATTTAATTCATTTCTCTTCCTCCCTCAGTCGGTGAAGATGAAAAGCGATGATCGTATATATTATTCAAGGGCCAAGTGGGATATTTAAACCACTAAACCATTGGAGATAAAACTTTTACTTTGGATTTTGTGCAGTGTCAGGGAATACTAGGGTTGAATGTCATTTTCAAATTTAATCCGAGCGAAAGGGAATAGGAAATCACGGTTGATTTCTCAACTTCTCTGCTCTATACTGAGCAGCACGCCGTAAATATTGAAAAATAATCGAATCAGCCCGTGGGATCACCAGATCGAACCATGCGTGATGACGATCATCATGATTTCTTCCTGTATCTGCCTTGGTTCAGGCTCGAAGAAGATAAATAAATAAATCTGAAATGCCCATGAGTTGCACGCAGTGTGTTAGAATATATCAAAACCTCCGGAGGCGTTGCTTTGATGATCAGAGAGACCCAATAGGAAGTCATGAGGGATTTTTTTATATATAAATAAATACAGTACTGAGAAGAATTAATTTTAATGCATGAAAAATAGTCTAAAATATAGCATGATCGTGAAGGAAAATAATATGTCAATATTGGACACTTGTTGTTATTATAGAACATGTGTTCGAATTTAAAATCTCTCGAGAAAAGAAGGGTAATTGTTTGGATTTCACTAATTAACATGATAAGAAAAGAGGGACCTCTTACTCCTGCTTTAGCAAACGGGCTTTGTCACAACCAAACATGACCTAGAACCCATTTGTTTCGTGAAAAATATTTTACTATAGATTATTTTTTTCAAAGTGTTTGTTAAGAGTTTCGGTATGAAATATATAGATGGCTTTCAGCTTACAGTCCGAATAAATATTAAATATTAAAAGTCCTGTTTTTGGAGAATCAAAATATTAAATAGACTAGATTTTATTTTTCAATGTATAGTTTTGTTGGTTTTCGAAGCTCTAGATTTTACCATCATTAAAGTTCAGGGTATCTTCTTGAATGAATCCAATAGGATATATATAGACATCCTTATTTTTTTCAGAGTAATTTTAGGTTATTGATTTATTTTTAGATCTGCTTTAGCTTTTTTCTCTCCCAGGAGGCAACGTTGTTTTACTTGCGGATCTATGGTTGGCCACTACCACCTCTAAATTTCCTCATTGCTTGTAATCCGGTTCTGTGTCTGAATGTCACCGCCCCCTAGCCACCGTACCATTAAAACCCTAGTTTTTGACCGTAACTTTTGCCTACCTAAATGTCTTCAGCTTCAATGAAAGGCCTAGTCGCATCATTTTTGGCCTGATCATCAGCTGGATACGGTTCTCGGAAGTTCAACTTTAGAATCAAGGAGTCTTAGGATCATGTGTGCGTATAATTGGAGAAAATTTCGGGTGTTTATGGGTGGGATTAGTCACCTATTTGTAGGAACCAGAGGGCACATCTTTTCTTTGAGATTAGAACAAGAACAAGGAAAGGCAAAAACAACCGTCTCGATCGAGGGATCATGTCCTCTGAATTTGTTCAGTCTTCGAACATCTATTATCCTTGCTATCTATGTGTTTCTAATTGTTTATTCGTCAAATGCATTTTTTTTTTTTCAAAATCTTAAGATAATACTGAAGATTTTTTGTTCAAACTGACATAAGCTGAAGAGGAAAAAAAATCCTAAAAAACTTAGAAAGACACACATATATATCAAATTCTAGAAATCCAGAGATAATAAATATCTAGGGAAAAAAAAAGAAGAAAACCAAAAAAAAAGTGTTTTCTATGTCTGTTCTTCCCTGGTTATTATGCATTGATACCTTTATAGAACAATGCATGTAGAATATTATGTCAAAATTTAAACAAGATTAAATGTTCAAGTTAAAAGTTATGCTAGTTTTTCATTAAATTACACACACACACACATATATATTATCTCAAGTTTAAGTCTTGATAAAAAAAAGTTATATACATGCCCTACATGGCAGTCCAATCATGCAAGGCGTTACTAAATGGTTGAGTTATTTATCACCAAGTATTTTTTATTTTTTCTCCCTCGGCAAAATTAAGCACCTTCCTTTGTTTTATGCCTGAAAATCTTAATTGTGGCTTTTCTGCCATTGTCACGTGGTGGGGTGGATCCCACAAAATCATGAGACCGGCATTTCTGTCTGGAAAGAAGGCATGGGCTGTATGGGCTCCATGTATAACTGGACCAGGCTACACGTCAGATTTCTACTTAAAGCCGTGTCTCTGGGCCCATAGCTAGACGTCATTGTGAATCCAATAATAACGAGAAGAATGGCTATGGCAGGGAAATCTGGTATAATAAACAAGGGCATGAGAAACACGTGGCCTTCTATTTTTGGGTGGCAAGATTCGAATATAAACACGTGGCATTCATTCACTACCTACCTCTTTTTACTCTTTTTTCAACTGGATATTTTTGTGAATTTATCAAAATAATCCCTTTTTCCCATGATTGAGGTGCGTTGTGCATACAGTCCAAAAGGGTATATATATATATATATGCCACTATAAAACAGCACATGAGATCTCAACCACAGTAGATTAAAAACACGTAACAGTAAAAAATCTCAAAACCCAATTCATATAGTCTTTTAGGAGACTATTTCTTTTTACATTTTTTTTTTTTTGAAAAAATTTGAATTTAATTTTTTATTTTTTTTTTCAATTTAAATTTTTTATATGTTTTCATATCTTTTTAATGTAATAATATTAAAAAAATTAAAAATAATAAAATACTATCTCAATGTATTTTTAAATAATTTTTTTTTGTGTTTTATATCCTTTTAATATAATGATGTTAAGACTAAAATTTTAAAAATAATAAAATATTTTTTCAATATATTTTAAATAAAAACTAACTTTAAAAAATAATATACCAAAACAATAATGAGGCTATAATTAATTAATTATTATGTGAATACTAGGGTTCCTAGTTAGAAGGTATTCAAGAGTGTAATAGCAGTTGTGGAATTTAAATGTTTTTTTATTTAAAAATATATTAAAATAATATTTTTTATTTTTTATAAAAATAGTGTTGTTTTTTATGTTTTTTTACAAATAACATTAAAACAATATGAAAAATTATAAAAAAATAAATTTTAAATAAAAAATAAAAAATTAATATTTTTAAAAAACATAATCTCAACTATATTATCAAGCACTATTTTTTTTTTTTTAAGCCCTCAGTTTGGGAGTGTGATTACGGTTGTTTTTCAAATTTTTTCACTTATAAATATATCAAAATATATATATTTTTTATTTTTTTAAAATCAACACGTTAAAATAATTTAAAAATATTAATTTGAAAATAAAAAAATAAAAAATTTTCAATTTATTTTTAAAATATATAAAAAAAAACACGTAAAAGAGGGTTCCTTGGTCAAAAGTCGTTACACGCTCACTGTTTCTCTCTCACAGGTAAACTTTTGCTCTCCTCGTCTCTGTGTGTAGGATAGGGGAGGGTTAAGGTTGGGCATGATTATGATTAGATTACCGAGAGCATTTATTTATTTTTACAGTGGCCGGCAGGCAGGCTTTTAAATATAATAAATGGATCTTGAGACCATGTGGACGTTTTACTGTCTTTGATTCCTTTTTTGACGGTCAAACTTACAGTGTGCTTATTGCCCCCTTCGAGATTATCTCTCTCTCATACTTTCTGCGTAATCTCCCTCTTTAAACTATTCATCACCACTACCACTCTATCTGCCATAAAAAACAAAATGCATGTAAATTCATACGTATATATCTACGGCTGTATTCGTTTACCTATACATTGCATGGTCAATACTCTTTTTTTTTCTTCTTCTTTTTTGCTCACCACTTAATCTATCAGGCCTTGGTGATGAAATATAGCTCTTTGTTTCTATAAAATCTCATCTCAATATATATATATATATATAGAACTTATATAAAGGAAAAATTCAAGAATTTAAATTAAGATTTTTGAATGCTCTTTTAAAAAAAACAACTCCGATTTCATCATAAATGTACGTGGGAGAGATGGATATATATATGGAGAGAGGATTAAATGATCCATGCATGGCGATTTAGGTGATATTTTTCAATGATTAATTATTCTTGCTTTGATATCAATTAATTCATCCTTGGATTAGCAACTTACATGCGGTTAATTTTAAATTTGGGCAGTAGTTTTCAAGTTTAATATGGGCTGAATATAATAATAATATTAATTAATTTTCATTAATTGACAGCTTATATATATATATATATATATATATAGTATTTTGTTACGTTCAAGATTTTTTTTTATTTAACCCGGGAGATAATAGAGGCCATGAACTAGTGTGGGTACACCCGTGCGTGTTGGTTTCGTTAAAAAAAAAAAAAAGGGGTACTAGCTAGGGCTTTATGCATGCGGTGTCTCACCAAGTAAAGTCTATTAATTTGGTGTATATATTCTGTATGTGTTTATTATCGATCTACTCAGGCTGTCTAAAAGATTTAATCATGAAGTTCAAATTAAGGAGCAACCAAGTTTATGCATACTAATTTGTATGAATAAAACATATGTTTGTACATATTTTCCATGAGTAATTATATATGTATCTATACATAGCTTGTTGGTATACCCAAAATAGAAAGGAAAAGGGAAAGATTTTATACGAGAGACTAATATATAGCAGTTGACAAACGCATCGAGAAGGGAGAAAAGTATCTGGAATCTCATTTGGATCCTTGTAAATTAGATTTCCATTCAATTTCAATCCGTCCTTCTAGAGAGGAGAGGTTGAAAAAAAAGAAAATGAAAAAAAAATGGAGGATAAAATAACCTCAAAAGACCCGGAAGACAGGGGTTAATGTCTTCTTAATTATCGGTCGCAAGAAGCACACTACCCATCTCCATATTTTTATTTTCCATCCTTCTCTTCACTACTATATATCTACACTCCAAGATAAGTATATGCAGAACTATACATGCATACATGATCGATCCCCCCTTGCATTGAAAAAGAAAACAAAAAACGCCAGCCAGCCATGCATGAATTATTGTTATTTTGCACAGTAGACAGAGAGAAAGGGACTCCCGTTTGTAGCGGGGGAGCAGTTTGATGATTAGGACTAGGAGATAATAGTAAAAAAATGGCATCCATGGATGGGTATCTGTAGGCAGAGACTGAAGGGGTCTGATCATGACATACATGGCAAGAGAGAGAGAGAGAGAGAGAGAGAGAGAGAGAGAGAGGAGACGAAAGGGGGCTGGTTAGAGGAGTGGTAAGAGCAGCTTGCACTGACAATGAAATGACTCATGTCCAACCGGGCATGAATGAATCGGTGTGGAGAGGGGTGCGTGTGGGGTTTTTTGTCATAACCTTGTCAGATACTGGAGAATCATCCACCACAGGTGGGTGTTCTTCAGAAAATAAAGAGAGAGATGGATCATCATCAGTTTCCTGGATTAATTATTGCCTTTAGAATCTGTTTTACTGCAGAACTAGGTCATAAATGTAGTGAACTGGGACGATAAATTAAGAAAGTTGAAGGTGGTGTAATTAATTAGCGATAACATGAAGTAAATAAGGGTGGTATAGGAAAAGAAATCAAAGGATATATATATGTATATCTTTTTGAAGCTCAAAGGGTTTGTTTTAAGTTTACGAAATTAACCACATGTTTATAGGCATGACCATGTGTAAGTCTCATGACCTCTGCTTAAAATATTAATCTTAAGACAAGAAGATAAGCTCAAGTACGTACTCCCCTAGCATTGGAACCCAAATTAACTAGCTTAAAATACTTGCAACAGGGAGTGCCACCACTCTTGTAAACCTTTTGATTATTACAAGCTGGGGAGAGTAGATTAATTTTACGCTAACAATTAGTCTAATTAGCAGATTTTTCCCAAATATCAGAACGGAAAAGTGAGGAATTATATGTATATATATATATATATATATATATATATAAACCCTCCTTGTAAAATCATTAACATTATTGGGGCACCTTCTACGTGCAAAAGTACAGTCCTGCCCATCAGCCCACTTTCTGCTGCATTCATTTTTCACTCGAAGAGTTAATATACCGTGTTACAGATTCAAGTGCCCTTGACCAGGAAGGGTGCTCCATTTATTGTACGAGAGAGAGAGGGAGAGAGTGGGGGTTTATATGTATCTTCACTTGTTTTGGAAGCGATGATTCCACTTTCATCTTTTGACCTTTCCTTTCCTCTTCTCTTCTATATCATGGTTATCTCTAGCTTCCTTCCCACCTCCATGCATGAACTGATTCCTTATCTTCCTTCTGCTACCGCTACAACATAAAATCCCCAGGTTCTAAAAGCCATTTTATAGTCCACCAAATACATGGCCTCCACGAATAACTGGTTAGGTTTCTCTCTATCCGCTCAAGAACTTCCATCATCACAGTCTGATCACGCTCAAAACACAGACTCTCGCCTTCGTTTCCACTCAGATGAAATCTCTGGTACCGATGTCTCTGGGGAGAGCTTTGATCTTACTTCTGACTCCACCGCACCTTCTCTCAACCTCCCTGCCTCTTTTGGTATACTTGAAGCCTTTAGAAACAATCAATCTCAAGGTTAGCAGCACAAAACTTCGTTTCTTTAATTTTTCTTTCATTTCACACCTGAAGTTCTAAAACCCTAACCCTCTTAAAAATCAAAAGAAGAAAAGTAGATGATTTGAAATAAATCGGTTTCTCAAGCATCTTAGAATGGTTTAAAGCTCTCATTTTTCCTTTTCTCTCCTTGTATATACTTTCTAAGAACTTAAAGCAGGAGCAACAGCAATATTGATCACGTTCTTATGTATTTTTTTCCTCTTTTTTTTTTTTTTACCACTATGTATTTGTTTGCAGATTGGATTAATATGAAGCGTTCAGGCATTAATGAAGACACCAACTACAATACCACCTCAGACATCCCGATATTCATGGGTTCTTCATGCAATAACCAGAACATTGATCAAAATCAAGAACCTAAACTTGAGAACTTCCTTGGTGGCCATTCTTTTGGCAATCATGAACACAAACTTAATGTCTGCAGCACCATGTATGATTCCACTGGACACTATATGTTCCACAACTGTTCCTTACAACTCCCATCTGAGGATGCATCAAGTGAAAGAACAAGCAGTAATGGAGGAGCTGATTCTAGCATCAACAATAATAAGACCAATAGTTCGATTGGTTTATCTATGATCAAGACTTGGCTAAAGAACCAGCCGGCACCGACACAACAAGACACCAATAATAAGAGCAATGGCGGTGCACAAAGCTTGTCCCTTTCGATGCGTACTGGGTCCCAATCAGGTTCTGATTTGCCACTTCTAGAAGTAAATGGAGGGGGACATAGAACTAGAGGAGAGCAGAGTTCTTCTGATAATAACAAACAACAAACCACGCCGAGTCTTGATAGCCAGACCGGTGCCATCGAAGCGGTGCCAAGGAAATCTATTGATACTTTTGGCCAAAGAACTTCTATATACCGTGGTGTAACAAGGTATCTTTACACAAACCATTAAATGCTCATTTATACGAGTACTACTCTTACTGGTCATTTTTATTACTCTTTTCTAGGAGATGAACATTGGTAATAATTACTTAAGGGTTTGTGTTTTGCAGACATAGATGGACTGGTAGATATGAAGCTCATCTATGGGACAATAGTTGTAGAAGAGAAGGACAAACTCGCAAGGGAAGGCAAGGTACGCGGTCCTTCATTCATTAATCTACTTTAATTTGTAGATTCTATGGAATTCAAAAATGATTTCTTTCTTTCTTTTCATTTTGATGAATATTGATCGATTCATGGGTTTATCTTGCACTAACTTATGTTGCCTTTTTTTGGGATGTTTACATATCTTTATGTGTGGGGCTTGCCGAATCTTATTTCAGTTTATTTGGGTAAGAACGACATTTTTAATTTGTTCTTTGGTTTTTTGAAGAACAGCATTTTTTTTTCTTGACGATTCTAATTATTTTCATCTCTTATTTTTAATAGGTGGCTATGACAAAGAAGACAAGGCAGCTAGAGCTTATGATTTAGCAGCATTGAAATACTGGGGCACTACCACCACGACAAATTTTCCAGTGAGTTTCTACTTTCCTTCATTTAAATTCTAAGGGAGTGTTGTCCCAAAAATATTCTAGCGAGTTTCTACTTTTTTTCCAGTGAGTTTCTACTTTCCTTCATTTAAAGTCTAAGAGAGTGTTGTGCCAAAAAGATTTCTAAGGAAATGAGAATAACATGTTGTGAATTCAATTCAAAGTTTTCAATAAAGTTTAAGTTTAGAAGCTTTCGAATGTTAATAATTGAATTTTAAATGAAATTCAATATCTAGAAATTCTATAAAAATAAATGAATGTCAACTCCTCTATTCATGATTTCAAAAAGAAAAAATTTAATGTTTAAATTAACTTTTATAAAATACTTATTTTCCATTTATTTTTATAGACTTTTGAAGAAATAAAATGAAAGTATACGAGAGTAATGTGGAAAACAAAATGAATTGAATTTTAATTTTTTCAAACATGTAATTTCTATTTATTTATTAATTAAATTCAAATCAAATATTATAATTGAATTCAATTATAATAAAAAATTATTAATTCCAAACAACCAATAAACTACTACTGGGTGTATTTTAGTTGCTCTTTTCTTAGTTATTTGTACAGAAAATAAACAAGGATGAACTGAGTAAAAATTTACCAATACTGTCATTCGCAATGAAATGCAGTATTTTGTTTCCTTGGGAAACACTAGTGGAAGTGCACTGCAAGTTTGGATTATCGTATTAGTTAATTAAGCTCCACGATCGTTAACGTTATTTTCCTCCCTAAAAGTATCCTAATAACAAGGATGTGTGTCCTATTATTGAACATGCAGGGTACTTTTCAATGTATTTTGCCAATTTTTATGGCTTGTGTCACCATTGCTAAGAAAATTTATCTTGTAAATAAAACTACAGATTAGCAACTACGAAAAAGAGATAGAAGAAATGAAGCACATGACTAGGCAGGAGCATGTTGCGTCTCTTCGAAGGTATTTCACAAATGCAGCTTCTTCTTCTTTTTTTTTATTCTTTTTTTCCTGATGATACAATTATTTTCATGAAATTCCCATAATGGAGTACATATATATATTTGCTCGTTGCAGGAAAAGTAGTGGGTTTTCTCGGGGGGCTTCCATTTATCGAGGTGTAACTAGGTATGGATTTCTTTAGTTTATTATTTAGTCCATTTTCCTCATTCTCCTAAATCTTTAGTTTAAGAGATAATAAGTTGCGTGAGGGATGTTAATGAACTTGCTTTCTTGATGAACTCGGTAATTTTATTTGTCATACCAGACATCATCAACATGGAAGATGGCAAGCAAGGATTGGAAGAGTTGCAGGGAACAAAGACCTTTACTTGGGAACTTTCAGTAAGTTCATTTTCGTTCGATTTCACTTTATACAATACTGTGAGTTTTATTAGATATTTGCCCTCTAGCTATCCTACAAATCTACCTGTGTTCTAAAGCCGTGGGTCTTGTGGACTTTCTTCCATTCATAATTAAATGTATCTATTAGCCAATTAATCTCATCTCCTGATTCCTGCAATTTATTATGCGTTTCATTCATAGGCACCCAGGAAGAAGCAGCAGAGGCCTATGACATTGCAGCCATAAAATTCCGTGGACTGAATGCGGTGACCAACTTCGACATGAACAGATATGATGTTAACAGCATAATGGAGAGCAGCACATTGCCAATTGGGGGTGCGGCGAAGCGGTTGAAAGAGGCGGAGCATGCTGAAATTACAACGCATGTGCAAGGAACAGATGATCATGACAGCACGAGTTCCCAACTCACTGATGGGATCAGCAACTATGGTACCGGTGCACACCATGGCTGGCCTACTATTGCATTTCAACAAGCTCAGGCTTTTACCATGCACTATCCCTATGGCCAGAGGCTTTGGTGCAAGCAAGAACAGGACTCTGACAATCATAGCTTTCAAGAGCTTCATCAATTACAATTGGGAAACACCCAAAATTTCCTTCAGCCTTCGGTTCTACATAACGTCATGAGCATGGACTCGTCTTCAATGGAACACAGCTCCGGCTCTGATTCTGTTATGTATAGCAGTGGAGGCCACGATGGTACCGGTCCTGGAACCAACGGAAGCTATCACGGAATTGGTTATGGAAGCAACACTGGGTATGCCGTCCCGATGGCTACAGTTATAGCTAACGATGGAAGCACCCAAGATCAAGGAAATGGTTATGGAGATGGAGAGGTGAAGGCTCTTGGCTATGAAAATATGTTTTCCTCGTCGGATCCTTATCATGCTAGAAATTTGTACTATCTCTCGCAGCAATCATCTGCCGGCGTGATCAAGGTTAGTGCATATGATCAGGGTTCAACATGTAACAATTGGTTGCCAACAGCTGTTCCTACTATTTCAGCGAGGTCTAACAATATGGCTGTTTGCCATGGGGCTCCATCTTTCACAGTATGGAACGAGAGTACATAATGATTGTGGGATTGACCGATGGATGAAGAATATATAGGTTGGTATGGGAGAGTCAAAGCACGTATACATTTACTGATTTAGTAGTGATTTTTATTTTTCAGGATCCTTTCTTCCTTCTTTATCCACTAATTGAAGCAAGGAAGATTAATGGCACCTTGTTTTCCCTCCTAACTTCGAAGCCTGCAAATTTTATAATTAAAGGGTCTAACAACCGAAGTTCAGCAATAGCACGTAAGAGCTCGAATTCTCACTTGCTATGAATTTTGGGGAACTTCAGGTTAGTGTAGATCCTCGGATAGATTTTTATTTCCTAACAGTACCAGACTTTGTAATTTTCAATAACTTAGTTTATTATACAGAGAATGGCATTTTCCTGTGTTCTTTCTCAGAGCTTACGAGTATTATATATGCTTTGTCCACCCATCCCAAGATTTGAACCTAAGACCTTTTTGATTTTTTCTCCCTGTTCAATGGTGGTCAAATTTTAACCAAATTGAATGGAATAGTTACAGATATTGAATGGAAAAGTTACAAACTTCCCTAAAATTTTAACCAAATTGAACTCAAATTCTCTTCGTTTATTCAGGCAAAAATATGACTATACTGTTATCCTGTAAGCATTGGAAGTGCATCAGACAACTTTAAAGTCTAAACATCCACGAGACTAAGATTTTTAGAAATCCCTGGAAATTTAATAAAAAAATATATATATATATATTAGTCATGCTGGTTTGTAATTAAGTTTTAGAAGTCCGTGACTGAAATCCCAAAAACTACTTGAACATGGTGGCAATTCCATCTTGGAGCTGTTATTTGTCTTGGGTTTCGTTGTTGACGGCGGCTGCTTACCTTTGGGCTTCGTGTTGGGCTAACTAAGTTAGTCCATTTATTTGATTGGTCCAAGCTCATGCCTTGGATCAGGCTAACTTTATTCTTGAAGGGGGCTTGTAAGGACTTTTTGTGATATCAACTATCAAGGATTCAGAATAACGATATTGGGGCGCCTTTTTTTCATTTCATGTATTCTTAACGAGGATCAGGTTTTTTTTTTTTTTGGTCTTAGGAAAATCCTTGAATCTTTTATTTGATCATCATATGGTAAGTAGGTTTACACATCATCACATTTTAAGAAAGTATCTCTTGTCAGTTTGCTTCACATGTTCTTGGTTTACTTATTGAGCAGCAGGCACCATGGATGCTGCTATATTTGACAAGATTTAACTATGATTTGGCCGGATGGCCAGATAGCAATCTCTGGGATGGTCACGAGTAACGAATCTAGTTTTGGTTTTTTATAAAAAAATATTTAAAATAACATTGTTTCAGTGAGATGAAA
This sequence comes from Populus alba, assembly GCF_005239225.2. Classification (NCBI taxonomy): domain Eukaryota; kingdom Viridiplantae; phylum Streptophyta; class Magnoliopsida; order Malpighiales; family Salicaceae; genus Populus; species Populus alba. The sequence continues at coordinate 4,876,068 of NC_133291.1, forward strand.
AATTTTGAATTTTTACATTTGAACAGACCGAACTCAATAGCAGATACGCTAATCTTTGGAAAGTAACAGTAAGGAACGATCGAGCTGGTGGAGCAGGTCAAGAATCTTCCTTTTTCACGAAAAGCACGACGTTAATTAACATCTGTAGTGCATGCACAAGATGTGTGGACCACACTCACCTGTGTACCGATTGAAAAAGTTGAAATCATCATAACTTGACGTATAGAAGAAGAACGCAGATTTCAGAGTGCCCTTTCTTCTCTATTATAGAGCTCTTCATTTCCAGCAATCTTCTTACTAAATACCATGATGTTGCGTCCACATGCTCCTCTGCGAAGCAATCACCTGTGTTTATCAGATTCCGAAACAGAATCTGATGATCTGGACGAGCATATTCTCAAGGTCCAGGATAGGAAAAAGAACAGCACGGGAGTTTACGATGGAAAGGAAAACTGCATGTACAAGAAAAATAAGAAGATAGACACTGTTAATGAAGATCATATGAAATCGCTCATGGATGAATCAGGTAAAAACATGCTAAATTCAATTAATTCACCTTTTTGTCTTTCCTCTCTGTTCAAAACACTTTCTTAACTTGCATCGTATCTTATCTTGGATTCTGTAAGTTATAAATTCAATAGGTGTAAGATTCAGGTTAATTTCAGATATATATTTGTTAATTAGTACGATATCTTAATTGTTGCATCGATCCAGTGGCAAATCGCCGCATCATCAAACATATTCATGTTCAAGGTCTCTCTTTTTTTAGTAGATTAGACCTTTTCTTCTCCTTAATTAGATCATAAATCTCTTTTTTAGCCGAGCAGCATGAACACTGAAACTTTTTTCACCCTTAACATTATTGAACAATTTCAATACCAATACTCCTAATCTTCTTCTTTTTTTGTGTGCGGATTTTTATTCACACCACGTCTGCTGTTAACTATTTTACACAGGATGCGTGTGATTTAGCTTTTTCTGACAAGACATTTCTAATTACTTGGAGAGTGACATAACAGCAAGTACTGTTATTTTATAATGCAGATATAATGATGAGAAAGGCAGAGATATACCAGGAATACATGAAACAGATCCCTGTTCCATCATCAATTTGTGGGTTGCCAGTTTCCTACATGACCTGGCAAGAACTAGCAAGAACTATTAAGCAAGTGTATGGTCAGCCATTGCATTACCTCACGAACAAGCTTTTGAAACAGTGGGATCAATTAAGAATTGGAACAAAGGATGAAAGTAAGCCACTGGACAATATTATCGATCCCATTAAAGCTGTAGCTACAGTTTGGGGCATGGAAGAATTCCACAGGCAATGCTCTTCTCATCAGCATTTGGCTAAACTGTGGCTTTCAGACCCACTGCAGCATGATTCTCTTGACAAAACTGTCCCACACTGAATTGAAATTCAGCTAAAATAATAAAATCGTCTTCTAGAACACGGGCTATGTTGTTTTACTTCTTGCTTTAATATATAAAATCGGTTGTCTTGATTAATTTAGTCATCCTCCGATGGCAATTGGAATTCATGTTCTTAGCATTCGACTTTGAAATCACAGCACTACTATGTTTAGTCAAAGAAAATTAGGACCCGAAAGACCTTGGCAATTAGTCATGGTGAGCTGCCGAGATTAGACAGGCATTGAATCTATGTTGATTTTAGCTTCAAATAATCTTAGTTCATGATTATTCTAATAAATTAGAGATATTTTATATTAATACATTAAAGATATTTTAAGATTGTTCCTAATTGTATTTATCATGTCCTTAATTCTTCGTTAAGATATTGAGGAAAGGTAGTTTATATATATATATTAAAAAATATATGAAGATCATTTGTAATTCACTTGGATTTTTTTTAATTAATTTAGAAAATTCACTTGAGGAAATTTTAACGAGTTAATTAAATTAATAACAATATTTTAGAAAATCATCCTATTATATATACAAAAAAATAAATCATTTCTCCCAAATAATATTATCTTTCCACATTATAAAGTCTCAAACAATTTCCAAAACTCCCCAGCATGAATTACACGAATTTGGGCAGAACGTTCTTCACTACGTATTTAGAAAGATACTGGTAGGTTGATTGGCCGGGATGAACAGCATCCCAAAACAAGTAGCGAGAAGGATGTCGACATGTCGGAGTCGTTGGATTGCAAAGGGGTCCCATCTCCACAAATCCAGTGCCACAGCAGCCTTTATTTGTTTCCTCAAATCCTGTTATGCAAAGAAGACCCTAGCTCTGTTAACAATGCCTCGAAAAAATTCATTAATAATGGTGCTCTAAGATCTCCACAAATCTATTTGCTTACCATATTTTTCTGGATGGTGGATCATGTCCATCAGTGGCTCGTATATGTCCGCGTATGCTATTTTGCTTCCTGAAAGCTTTGCCTGAACTAGGGGCAGCATACTGGCAAGCTTTTGGTTATAAGATCGAGAGTATAAATTTTGATTGTGCAAACATCTTCGGTGAGAAGGAGGCTGCTGTTTGGTGGTCATTTGAATGGGAAGGCAACCGATTGGAGGAAGGCCGGCTACAATCATGGATCGGCAACCAAGATCATACAGTTGCTGCAAGTCCATGGATATATAGTTTGATAACTTGATCTCAGTGATAACAATTCTTAACAAATTTTTCAATCAGATAGGGAGACAGAGAGAGAGAGAGAGAGAGAGAGGTGTGCTTACTTTGGTAAAAAACTGGACCCTGTTCAGCAAAAAATCTTGGTACCTAGTATCATTATTGTCCATCCTCAACGTTGATATATCATTAGTTCCAGTACTGATAACAACCAATGCAGCACCGATTATCTTCTTAGCCTTTTGTTCTCCCACAATCCTCCCTAGCCTTGCAGTGTAATCCCTAAACATGTCGATTTGCTTGGGAAATGAGATCACCTGAAACACATCATTTGTTGCATCATCATATCCTGATCCCGATGATGCAAAGCTAACACCCGTAGCAATTTCATGATCCGACAAATCTGGTTTCAAGAATGGAGGGACAGCGTTTTTGATCTTCAGAATAGAGGCTAGAAAATCAGTAATCAGTCTTCCATCGGAGAATCTCCCAGTAGGAGTGTGACCTGGGTAGCGTCTACCATATGGAAGAAAATTGGCTTTGAACAATGTATCGATTTCATTGTTGTTGCCGCTATCTACAGTTGAATCGCCGAAGACGAGAATGGCAGGAAATTTGGAAAAAGATCTCGACCTTGTAGCGTTCCCTGTATTGAAAAAGATTGTCAGAATGTAAACTAGGATAACAGAGGGCTTCATGTTTGCCATTCGCGAGCGAATGGAATGAGCGCAGATGGATGCTTCTTCTCTGCACTTGTTTCTATCCAAGCCCGTTCTACATTTTCTGCAAGCGAGCTAAAATTGGCTTTAATTCTGCGGATGTCCTCCTGTAAGTTCGAGAATTCAGGGGACACACACACAGTGTGAGTTATAGAACACAAGAAAAAATATTTAAAATTTTATTAGTGGATTTTTTTATTTAAGATTTACTAAAAAAAACCTAATATAAACAAATTAAAAAACCTAAAAATAGAGGGAAAAAAAAACCCTAAACAAAGCTCAAAAAAAAATTTAAAACTAAATATGAAAAAAATATAAATTAACTAGAAAATATAATAAATCTTCAACGATAACTTTTGAAAATTATTTAAATACTTTTCAATTTTTGATTGAAGTATAATAATTTTTTATTACTGTGAAATTTTAACTTTATAGAGCATTGAAAATCTATTAATAAAATTTCAATCCAATTTAAAAGTATAAAAAAATTATATTGTTAGATACACGTGAGAACAAAATATTCTGCATCAATTATAAATTAGTAAATGATGGATGATAAGAGAAGCAAAGTCAGATCAGCCTTCCAAAATAAAAACAACTTCGGTTTTGACTTGAGAAACCAACTTTTAAGACAGTGTATTGAGATAATCATTTTTTATTTGATTCGGATTTTATTTATAAAAAATAACCAAATTAAAATAAAAAATTAAAATTAAAATTAATTTAAACCGATCGATTTCGATTTAATTTTTGATGTCAAAAACCAAAAAAACTCCTGCTATTTCGGTTTGATTTTTTCCCAATCTCAATTACGGGGAAAACTAAAAGAGCATATGAGTATGCACAAGCATACACATATAGGGAGAGGGTTTTAGATCCATTGAATCATAATGCCTTTTGTTTTCACAGGGAAAACTTCGAAGTAATACTGAATCGCTAATGAATTGTTATAAAATAGAATAATCAGTTGTAGAAAGTAGAAGCTATAAAGCATTTTAGTATTTTTATTATTATTATTTCTGAATTAGTTTGGTTCGGTTTATTTGGTTCAAGTAATATAAAATTAAAAATCAAACTAAATCGAACCAGATATTTTTTAAAATATTCTAATTAGTTTTTTTTTATAATTCGATTTTTTTGATTAATTTTTTTTTATTTTCTTGCTTTTTTGCCCACCCTGGCAATGTAAATGAGTCCGGAAAAACAGGCAGAACTATAAATGATCCATCGGTCGACGTATTTATGTATAAAACTATAAAAACTACCTGCAGGAAAATGATTTTATTGTTATAATTTGTCGGCCATTAATTTTTCCGATAAGGTTGGTCGGCATTTAATTCATTAATTTGCCGTGGGAAGACTGGAGATATTGCTTTCCAGTCATATGGACAGATGGGGGTTAGTTGGAGGGATCAGTACCAATAAATTTACAGATAGATTCATTAATGAAGTGCCTTTTTTTATTTTTATTTTTATTTTTATTTTGCTAATATTGCGTGAGAAATACGTTTACCGAAATATCTCACCCAAGGGCGACGTGGATGCAAATATTATGGGAAGTCAATCATGTGTGTGAGCGACTGTTTGGCATAAATTGTTTAAAAATATAATTTTAATGCAGTTAAAAAAAAATATTTAAATATATTTTTTATAAAAAAAACACCTCTTACAAACAACCAAAAAAACATAAATAACAACACTCTCAAACGGCCATCAATTTTATTTGACCGGAATAGCCTTCATCATTAGCCTTGTCCTTTATTTTACCCTTGATTTAATAAATTAATTTTCTCCCCAAAATTTCTTCTCTCCGTCCACCTCACGGCAGCAACATAAAATTACAGACATGGTAGCACTAATCTGATAAAAAAAAAAGGATTGAAAAAAAAAATTTAAAATGAAAAAGGTGTCAAAGGAAATTGAGAAACAATATACATTTTGTTCCACGTAAATAGGAATCTGTAAAATATTTTCCGCATTTTCGTATTTGGTCTTTTTAGAAAATTATGATCAATAAAAAATAATTTTTTAGTTAAAAATAAATGAGTTTTATAAATAAATCTGGAATGAGTCTGAATTATTATTAAAAGAAAGAAAATAAAATTTATTTTACTTAATGAATTTTGATGTGTCTTTCCCTTAATCCTGGGCTTACAGATAAAAATTATGAAAATAAATAATGTGAATGGATAAACCCCAACTAAATCTCTAGACAACTTCGAAATAACCTGGGCTTCCTTAAATGAATGTGATTTGCTGCAAAACAATTTTCATCCTCTTTGCAGCCCTTTCTCTCCTTTTTATTATCACCATCTGGGAGTTTAAATTTTGAATTTAAGATGAGGTTCGCCTGTTGAGATTCTAATCTAATTTGCATGTTGGCCCTTAATTAAACGATGTCGTTGTTTTGAAATTAAATCTCCTTGCCAGTTGTCAGCCAATGAGGACTCTTCTCTCCAGACTTCCACATAAGCTGTTTTATCCCATCCTGACCCTACATGTGCTCACCTTATCTCTTTTCTTTAAAGTATTCTAGTCTACATCACTTTCTCTTCCTTTCAAGGCCCCAAAAATCTTTTTTTACCTTGACCTTGCTATCAGACTACTACAAAATCATGGGCTCCACCATCATTACTTATTTTCATTTATTCTCTTAACATGTATTTTTCATACATACCAAACACCAAACCATTACTTTCATGTAGTTTTAATTTACATAACTAAAAAATAAAATATATTTCATGTAAAATATTTTTTAAAAACAAGTTGTTTTACAGAAAGCTTATTCAAGATCCCCTCCCTAACTTTGATGCGTATAATCTGTTGTAAAATTAAGCAATTCGTAGCTTTTTTTCTTTTTAAAGAAAGAAAAAAGAAAGAAAACTTACACTGTTACACATATACACAAAATAAAATCGGTTTGAAAACACAAATACAAATATTTGCTGTTATGATTATTGGGCCCTCATAATTACAATCCACAACCAACAAACTCTTGAGATAGAATGGCCCATGATGGGCGTAAGAAAAACAACTGAAGAAAGACCCGCTCGTTGGAGTCAGTTTTCCAAACTCCCGGTGAAGTTTTGGATTTTGGAATGGATTGGTTAGAGTTTGCGAATGGGTTTGATGAGTATCTCATGATATATATATATATATATATATATATATATATATATATATATATATATATATATTGCAAAGTAATCTTGAACTTTACAAGTTTAGAGCACATGGATCTTGATCGCACACAGAATCCAAAACACTGGAGATAGATAAACGAGAGGTAAATGGATGGGACGTGAAGGGATCGATCAAGTGTTATATAAACAGCAAAAGAGCTTATATTATTTTCATTTTTTTGCACGTAAACCCTGATATAGATGTGTGTGTGTGTTATACAGATAAAAGCTCCACGTTGATTTACAGGAACTTGGGAAGAACAAACTTCTCAAAGTGTTCAAAAAGGATCAGCTAGGTTGATGAGCTGGGATGAACAGCATCCCAAAATATGAACTTGGGATTTTTCCACATGTTGGAGTCATCTGTGCACATAATGGTCCCATTTCGAAAACGTACAGTCCCACAGCATTCCTCTCTTTGTTTCCAAAAATCAATTTCTTGCTTGGAGAAGTTTTAGTTCATGATGAAATCTAACGCAGTTCAGTTTTGTAAAATGTTGATGCGGTGCATTAACTTCCATTTTTATTTGGATCCTTGATCATGTCAGCCAGTGGATCATATACATCAATGTATGCGATTTTGCTCCTGCTGATGCAAAGCTTACACCGGTAATGACTTCTGCGTCAGACAAATTCGTATCCAGGAATGGAGGAACAGCCTCCTTGATCTTCAGAGCAGAGGCTAACATATCAGGAACTAATTCTCCATCAGAGAACCTCGCCGTGGCTTTCTGACCTGGACAGTTCTGGCCATATGGGAAAAAATTGGCCTTGAGGGGCGTATCAATATAATTGTTATTGCCAGCATCTACAGTTGAATCGCCGAAGACGAGAATGGCAGCATTATCTGTATTGAAAAAGATAGCCAGAATGTAAACTGGTACAACATAGAGCTTTGTGTTTTCCATTGATAAGCGAATGGCTGAGGGCCTTGAGGCCGCATGGCTGCTTCTTCTCTGCAATTATTGTTTTCATCCAAGCCCCTTCCACAATCGCAGTAAGCAAACAAACTCTGCTGCATGTTCTTCAGGTATTTATCTGCAATGATTGTGAGCTTATAACTTTGCTAACAATATCCAATTAGCTCGAGAGTTCAGTGGCGCCGTGTATTAGTATGAATAAAGAAGCCGGGAATTCAAGCAAGGAATTTTGCACTTTTGCACACGATAAAATATTTGTCCTACAGTACAGAAAAAAATCATCATTTTAAATAGTATCGGAAAATAATTGGTCATGGAGGACACGTTATCCTGAATTACTATTTTTAGTCTCGGGATTACGTTATATGACTTGGATATTATTTTTATAATACAAAACAATAAAAACATGAATAGAACACACAATTAACACTAAGAGATTAAATTTTCTATTTCAGTGGAAATCGAGGTGAATGTGGTAGTGTTTAGTTTATATTGCTAAGAAAATTCCTTCATAATTAATTAATGTAACAAGCTGTTGTTTTCAAATAGGACTTTGCTAATTAGCATATTTTCTTAAGCATGATTAGTGAGGAGGAGGAAGAAGATAATAGATAAATATGACTTTGCTAATAATTAGCATACAGTAAGGATATTATTGTGGATCAAATCCTGCTCCTGCTGATGCTGCTGCGGAGCTGACACCAGAAACGAGTTCTTGATTAGATAAATTGGGATTGAAGAACGAAGGCACAGCCAGCCTCTTTGATCCCTAAAACAGTGCGTAGGTTAAGAATACCAGGGATTAGTTTTCCGAGGGCTCCTCGTACGTATCGCAGTGTGATGCAAGTTTTTGACCTATCGATCTCTGGGTAAAATATTGCCTTAAGCAGTGTATTGATATAGCCAGCTCAACCCTGACATCAATTCAAGCATTTTAATGAACTTCAGGAAAATGGTCCCTCTGACTGGAAAAGCAAAACTTTTGGTATATATCTCCTAATTTACACTTCATTTCTATAAATTTGCCCATGCTTCCGTCGACCTTTGTCTAAAATTTTGTTTTTTTTATATAATATTTTTTAAATTTTGGCTTAAGACACTAAATTTGATTGCTTCCAATTAAAATGTCTAATTTTGCGTAAAATTGAACTAAATTACTCAATATGAATCTTGTTGATCGTTTTCTTTGAAAAACAAAATTGCTGGTATACCTACCGTGATTTACACTCCATTTCTATAGAATTGCCCATTACTGATCTGTATTTAACAGAAAATTAAATCTGTTTACAAAATATTTTTTTAATTTTAACTTGAAACTCTACATTTTATTGATTTCAAGTAAAAGGTAAAAAATTAGGCAAAATTCAACTAGATTACCTAGTAAGTATGAAGGTCGTTGATTGTTTTTCCATTAGTGGTTTATCATTAATTCAAGCATGAGAGGATCCAAGTTTGCTGAAAATAAAATTTACTGTATGCATTGCATGATTTTGACTTCATTTCTATAAATTTATGATGCTGTAATTAAATTTCAGAGTTTGTCATCTCCTGATAATAAATTTTATAGCATTGCTGGCCTTGTCATTTAAGATTCAGAGCTTAAATGTCCTCTAATATGTTGTGTTGTGTGTCTGTTATAAGATTAAATATAAGGATGATTATTTTCAGTTCGATTCGGATTTTATATATAAAAACATTAACCAAACTAGTATTTTTTAAATAAAAAACTGAAATTAAACCGGAACTGGTTCAAATCAACTGGTTTCGGTTTGGTTATTTTAGAATAAAAACTGGTTTAAACTAGTTCGGCTTGATTTTTTTCGATTTGAATCGGTCTTTTTCCAGTTTGGCTTGATTTTTTTGTTTGCCTCAGTTTTTTTTTCGATTTGACTCGATTTGTTTTGATTTGGGTTCGGTTTGTTTTTTTGGTTTTAGTCTAAAACCAAACCAATTGGTTTTTTTTTTTTAATTATAATATGTTTATTTTTTTTTTTACAGTTCGGTTTTTTCAGTTATATTTTTTTTTAATTTTCTCGATTTAATCGGTTTCTTCTCTCACGTCTAATTCACTGATCATATCAAATTATTTAGTAATAAATGGAGTTTTATCTTATTAATAAAATCACTTAAATTAAAATTATTATTAATGATTACACAAATATAATAAAAAAATACAAATAAAATATGAGGAAATATAATTGCCACGACCCGAGCTTAATAGATGCAGAATCTATCTCATATTTCTTACAAAATTCTTGACTCGATCGTTTATTCTGCTGCATAGAAGCTAGGATCTTGTGAAGATGAAAGCAATGCGTTGTTAATTTTACAGGAACTTGGGGAAAACCTCCTTCTCTATAAGCTTAGCAATGACCCGGTAGGTTGACGTGCTGGGATGAACAGCATCCCAAAATAAGAACTTGGAAGCCAATGATTTTCCACATGTTGGGATCGTTGGTCCGCACAAGGGTCCCAGTTCGAAAAGTCCAGTCCCACAGCATCCTCTCTTTGTTTCCACAAATCCTGTTGTGAAACACAACCCGTGACGTTCAGCTTTTTTCTTTTAATCTTCCTTGCTTGATGCAGTTTTATTTACTAATTGTGATGAGATCTAAGCATTTCAGTTTTGTAAAAGTTTATGTGGTGCATTAGCTTACCATATCGTTCTGGATTCTTGACCATGTCATCCAGTGGCTCATATACGTCTGCGTATACGATCTTGCTCCCTGAAAACGTTGCCTGTGCTTGGGCCAAAACCTTGACGAGCTCTTTGTTATAAGATTGAGCGTATGAATTTATGTTATCCACCCATTTTAGATCTACAGGAAGTAGAAGTTTAGTGGCCAGCTGAATAGTTTTCTCGATGGGAGCGTAGCCAACTGGAGGAAGGCCAGCTACAGCCATGGAGCGGCATCCAAGACCATGCAGCTCCTGTAAGTTCATGGATAGATGATTGAAAACATGATGTCAATTCTGCAATTCTTACAAAATCATCTGTGCAATCACAGAGAGATATGGTTGCTTACTTTAGTAAAATTTTGAACGATATCCAGCATAGTATCCTGGAAACTATAGTGCAAGTTGAAAGGCCTCGTAAGGATATCATTGCTTCCTGCACTAATAAGAACAAAAGCACCACCAATTATCTGTTTGGCCTTTTCTTCGCCTACAATACCCTCTAGCCTTGCAATATAATCCCTGAACATATCAATCTGCTTTGGAACTGGGATAGCATTTAGAAGGGTATTTGTCTGGTAATCGTATCCCGCTCCTGCAGATGCAAAGCTTACACCGGTAATGACTTCTGCGTCGGACAAATTCGGATCCAGGAATGGAGGAACAGCCTCTTTGATCTTCAGAGCAGAGGCTAGCATATCAGGAACTAATTCTCCATCGGAGAACCTCCCCGTGGCTTTCTGACCTGGATAGTTCTGACCATATGGGGAAAAGTTCGCCTTAAGAAGTGTATTGATATAATTGTTATTGCCTGTATCTACTGTTGAGTCGCCGAAGATGAGAATGGCGGGAAATTTCGGCAAAGATCCCTGTCCGGCAGCTTTACAGGCATGGAAAATGATCACGCAAACGTAAGCTGCTACAGCATAAATCTTGATGCTTGCCATTATTGACGGGAAAGAACTCAACTGCTGCTAATTACTCCACCGGCTTTCTGTCCTGATCTATTTATAATAAGCAAATATAACGAGTATCTGTACCGTTACTACTCAATTAGCTAGAAACTTTCAGAGGAAACAACTCGAAGACAGTGATTGACAGAGAAGCCAAGACAGAATAAAAATAAAAATAGCTTTTCAAGATTTGCATGATAGCTAACCAGGATATGGATCATCTGACAGTGCCGGTGACTTGTCCTTTGTTGACTACGTAACCAATTTATACAAATCCATAATTATATATAAAATTATGAATTTTATATTAAAATATTTTGTTCAACAAAAATATCCCTAAGTTTTCATGATTATCGAATGTGTTGAATGTACTTTATTGGTAATTACCAAACATGTTACTTCTTGTCTAAAAAGATTTTACATGCCAAAATTAAAAAGACTCGCGCGATTACATTTAAAAATAAAATAAAATTTTATACTGTAGTATAAAATTTATGTCAATAAATATAAATTTATCTTCAACTGAAACATTAATATAATTCCTAAAAAAAAGGTCAATCCTGTTTTCCAACACATGACTATTTAATTATATATCACATAGAACTATAAATAAAATTTTTAAATAGCCCCAAACAAATGACACCGTATTTTGAATGTCAAACTTCTAAAAATAGTTAAAATAGGTCAAAAAAGACAACGATGAAATGCTAGAATTTTTATTAAATTTTATCAAAATTTTAAATCATATTATTTGATTAATTTAATCTGAGGGATATTTTTTATCCATTTATAATTGTTTTTGTTTTTCCAAATCTCTATAAAGTGAAATTTAACCCCTAACAAATTTCAAAGACTAGTGTATTCAATACATAGTTAAAGAAATAAAATTAAAGAAAATCAAATGTAGTTTGATTTTTCAATTTATTATTTCTTAATTATTTTTCAATTTTCTATTTCTTAGAAATTTCAAAAATATTAATTATTTTAACACTTTTAAATGTTTTCTAATTTTTACACATTTTTTAAATAATTTTATAAAACAAATATAAATTTGATCAACTCATAAATTTAAAATCTATCCATTATCACACTGTATATTTATAGATTTGTACAAATAATAATGATTACTCATCGTACTTTATATTTATAATTTTATTTCTTGATTTCAAAATAAACAGGAAATAATCAAGCGGAGAAATTTTACACTTTGAAGGAGACATGGATCAAATTAAATATAAGGCAAGGAGTTTAAAATCAAATTTTGAATTAAAAAAAAAAAAGTCCAAAAGAAAAGCGGTCAGAACCCATGGAGCATGACACGCAAAAGACATAGCGTTGAACCCGGCCCATTATGAGCCCGTTGGCTCTAAGTTCGAGAATCTGGAGGTACTGTAATAAATGATCTGGACCGTTTAAACTCTCGACAACCTACGGTCCACATTTTCTCGCAGAGAAACATGGTACCGTAACTTGGTCTTGAGAGAGAGAGAGAAACCCCCAAACTCTGGGTTTTCTCATCAACCAAACAGAAAATTCATCTTCCATAATCGACTGTCTGACCCACCTGGATCCTCATTTTGAATCCAAAATTCAGTAAGTGTTTCTGTTTTTCGTAAAATAAATTACCCTTTGTAGAATTGTTCAATTCCTAAACGGGTTTCGTGTAGACAGTTAACGAAGATGAAAGGAATCAACTTTGTCTTTTGGGTTTTGGTAATTGTTTAGAAAGTAACAAGGAATTACGTTAAATAGTTATATCTATGCATGCATATGTGTGAATGTAGGTTCAATAACAGTGAATTTTGTTTTGACTAAAATAAAATGAGAATAAGATTATGTCAACATACAAAAAAGAATGTAGTTCTTATTTGTTTTCTGATCTAATAAAAATAGACTGTAACTAGGTGGTGAAAGAGAAGTTATGGGTTTTGATTTGTTTAATCATTCATTTTAGTTTTAATGCAGAATTCATTCACTGCCACTTACTGCTGAGTTTTAGCTCAAATGTAGACCTATTCTATTTTTTATATTTTATATTTTTAGCTTAATTATGTTTTAATATTGCTGTTACCTGAATTCTTTTAGCTTCTTTTCTTCATGAACTGCAAAAAAATGCTAAATTTTGAGTGTGGTGCTCTTTTGTTATCTATGATGGCTGCAAATTACCTCATTGTGCACTGGAAACTTCTGTTCTGCAGTGGATTTGGAACATATTCCTGATGTTCCAATCGAGGATCTAAATAATTCTACAGATGGCAATCCTCAGCATGGTAGTGATGGCACAATCGGTGGAAGTTCTATAGAAGCAACATCTCAACCTGAACAAAGTGATAAAATGACTCCAAATTCCACTGGGGGTTTTGAGTTAACTGTGGTCGAACCATATGTGGGTCAAGAGTTTGAATCGGAAGCAGCTGCACTTGAGTTCTATTGTTCTTATGCCACGCGTACAGGTTTTGTTACTCGAATGAGAGATCACAATTGCTCTCAGCGTGATGGATCTATCATTTCAAGAACACTAGTTTGTAACAGAGAGGGTTTTCGAAAGTCCGCTGAGAAGCCTAGAATGCCATGGTCAAGAAAGCCTCGTGCTGTCACTAGGGTGGGTTGCAGAGCAAGGGTTTCATTTAGAAAGCAGAGTAATGGGGCTTGGGTTATTAGAAGTTTAGTAAAGGAGCACACTCATCCATTGGCATTGCCTGAGAACCAATCTCCAAAGGCTAGGGGAAATCCCAAGATCTATCAAGTTCCGGTCAGATCTCGCCCCTAAACTTGTTCTGTAGCATGATACATGATGACTTTTAGTTTTGTTGATGTGCTATTACTTCACTTATTCCCTTCAGCCACTCAATTGATTCTCTAGCAAAACTGTGATGAACTTGACCAGCCATTTGGGATCACATGCAACGAGTATTTGATTTATAAACTTTAGCACTTGTTGCCAATTTGGAAGTTATTGTATGTTGCGTTTAAAATCTGTCTAGTTCAGGTCATTGTAGCAATTATGTTCCTGGTAGCTTCCAGAGACTGGTAAATCCACTTTAAGTGGGCGGTTGTTTATAAACAAAAACTATCTGCGAGATTAATAGCTTTGGCCTGAGACTCATTTCTGACTAGTTAGTTCTCATAACCTTTTCTTTTTCTGATGATTGCATGTTCCTGTTTTCCCTTAGGCTGATGACAGGAGAGTGCATGAACTGATGCGAGAGCTGATGGTGGAGAAAAAAAGGAATGCTTCCCTCACAGAATTTATACACCTTTTATTCAATCACATCGAGGAGCACACGCAAGGCTTGTCAGAAAAGATCCAGTGCATAGTAGAAAAGGTGAACAAGATGGAGTCCGAAGGAAAAAAGTCAGGATCTGAGATAGTCATGTCATTGTAATGCAGCAGCCGACAGCATGCAGTCCTGAGTTGTTTTTGTCTTGCAATTTAATTTAACTCTGCAGACTTGAATGAATGAGTGCTCATTGTGTCCCACCGTTTTTAATGAAATCCGAAATAAATATTATTTTGCTGTTATATAAAATATAAACATACACAGAAGTATAATGGTTCCATTCCATGTGTGCAGAGTTATTCAAATAGGGATTTATAACAAGAAATTTGACGTAGTGAACTAGGAAAAGGCGTTCTAATTGTGTTTATAACCATAAAATAACTAAAATCAAACTTAGAGTTCGAAAGATAATTTTTTTAAAAAATAAATAAATAATCAAACAAAAAATAGAATATAGCTTAGATTGATTTTTAATAAATAAATAAATAAAGAAAATAACAAGAATTGCAACAACAATGTACGACCATATGAATTTCAACAACTTCATTTATAAAACAAAAATTCCAAAAAAATTTTATATGGGTTATAAATTATATCACCCATAATCCCAACATATAATTGTATTGTTATATATATATATAACAATACAATTATCTGATGTGATGCTAGTGGATTAAAATTGTCTGTAGGAGAAAATTATCCTAAATGAATGTAAACAAGACTCACAAAAAGTTTTTTTAAAAAAGATATAATAATCAGTAGGCCTCCTTGAGTGAAAAGATGGTTCCATTCATTTGCTTGAGGTAGACAGACCTCCATCGAGTGGACTGCCAACTTGTTCGAATATCCTAAACAAGTTGATATCTTCGTAAAATCCTGCTTTTTCAATAATTTTATTTATTTCACAGCCTTTTTCATAAGATTTCAAGCATTAGTAGGATTTAGATCGCCCCGGCTTAAAATCTCAAGATTATAAACTTTTTAACGGGGGATTTATAATTATCATGCGCGTGCATTCCCACACCAGTTTAAGTTGACCTTAGTGATTAGAGTGGTATGTAGAAGTCTTGAAGACCTCAGCACTCAGCAGTATATATACCATCAAATACGGGCATCTGCATGTAAATGTCTTCCATAAGACTAATTAATTATTGCGAATCTTACTGATCCGAGAAATAACATAGATCAAATATAGTTTAAATAGAGATCTAGATATATCACGACCTGTATGGAAATCAGAGCAAGATTTTATTTCATACCTTTTTTTTTAGAAATTATTTGCCATATCAGGAAAGATAATTGTTTTGCTCCCCTCTTTAGGGTGCAGCGATACAGTGAAACAAGAGAATCATTTTCAGAATAATATGGACAACGAACAAGAACAAAGCACCCAAAAAGAAGCTAAAGCCGCATTTTCTTTGAAGTTTTACCCAAAATCTGTATAGGAATTCACAATGTCAAAAAAAAAAAAAAAAAAAACATTTGCCACCGCTCCCGGATTAAAATTAAATACAGTATCATTTTCCTACCTGGCTCCTTACTTAACTATTTGTCCTTTTGATGATTACCACCTCATCAGGATAAACAAGTCACAGGATCCTATCCCTTTCATCAACCTAAGTTGGCTAACACCTCTCACATTGGATTGAATCTAATCGATTCCAACAAATTATATCAAATTGATTTCTATCTACAATAAACAACAAGAATAAAGATTCTCACTCAATGTGGATATAGAAAGAACCTAAGAAGGTTAACAAAGGATTGGTTGGAAGGCATTTAGCTACCTAGTTTAAAGGCATCCACAAAGAGGCCTAAGCAAACACCGGCTTTCCAATAGTTCATCATCGCTACAAAAGATTGCAGCCTCCTAGTAGACAGGGAAGAGGGTTTTTTTATACATAAGCATACCAATCCCCTCAATGGCAGCAACCACAATGCCTGCAACCAATACATCCCAGTCACCTGTCTGTCCAAGTATTGTAGCCAGCGCATTTGCTGTATAAAAACCTAATAGGACGAGAAATATTTTCATGGGGAGGTTTTTTCTTGCTGAATTCAGTTTTTCTAGTAGCTGTCTGCCACCTGCACTTACTATCCTGCCTAACCGAGTTCCACCAAGACCAGGAGGACTATCACCATTGACGTTCTCTTGTCCCCCATTTCCAGGCAGCCCACCAGTGTCCAAGGCAAAGGCTATTCTCCAACCTTGTCTTCTTAGCTGAAACCTGTTTTGGTACAGTGAAGGCCAAAGCCATGATATTAATGAGATGTGGCTGAGCAAATCGGAAACCAAAGCCAGATACAAGATTGTTAGAGATTTAAATTACAAGGGATGTAAAATTGAACTTCTTATAACAAGCTCATAAGAATGAAAGCAATATCTGACTTGCCACAGCAGAACTGTAATGAGGCAGTTGAGTAGAATCATGAGGTCTACAACTCAACTATATAATCATAGGACCAATTTTGCGAGATAAACAGCAGCAGCAGCAACAAGAAGTAAAAACACAAGCCTTACTGTACGAGCATCGTGGGAAACCATATTTAGTAAGTTTCTAAATTGTTCCAAAATCAATTGGATGCACGATAAACTGAGGAATGGACTAGTTCATATTAACCAGACTTCCAAGGCCAAAAGAATTTTCCAAAACTGATTAATTGATTGTGTAAGTGACAAAATAACTCTGCTTTCATGTAGACCCTTTTGTTGGGAGATGTAATTATCGAACACCACTAATCACCATTTATGTCAACTGTTCTTCGTATTGATACTCTGGAGTGAGGGTTCAATGGCTACAAAACAACAGCACTATGATGAAACGTAAACAATGCCAACAAAAATGAGATTGATTCCAGATATTATGATTAGACTATTCCATGTTCCTGGATTCACAAGAAAATAGCTCTTCGACAACAAATATGTCTACAAACTTTAAAATGTACCTCGTCTTATGAAAAGGCACAGACTTTATGCCAATCTTTGATGCCTGTCCGCTAAAACTGGGTTCACCGTTCCTGTTCTGCATTGCACAAGTTGCAATGGTTATACAAGTTCTTTCAGAGACTTCATTCACCATTACTGATAAACCTGACTGCAGCATTCTTGCTCCCACTTGACAAGCCATCAAGAACTAAGAATCATAATTTAGAAGCAGTTAAACCATCCATTTCCATATAACATTCATACCCAATGTACAATCATTGTGATTGCTAAAATCTTCAATTCAATTAAGTGCTCCTCAAATTTACAACTATCAAATTTAGGCCCTTCTAAGAAAGTTAGAAACTTCTCAAACTTTCGATGCTAATACCTCCATTGCAGCATTCAGATAATATGAAGTAAAAAACTATACCACAAATCTACGAAAAGACCCATTAAGGTTTTTAATCAATTGGAAAGATTGAATCAATAAATAAAATGATGAATTTAAGAAGTAAGTAAAACCCTAACCTTTGGGTGATAATTTTGAGGAGAAAGTTTCAAGCTTTGGAGTTTCTCTCCAAATTTCTTGCTTCTCTGCAATGCTATTTGCGTGTCTGGTTCTAGAGGAAAAGCGCCCGAAAAATAAGAAAATGAAACGGAGCAAATTATAGCTTAGTCCTTATAGTTTATAAATATAATCAATTAGCTCTCGTTGTTTTGAAACTATATATTTAATCTTTATGTTTTTAAATCAATTTATAATTTAGTCTATTTTATGATATTTTCTATTTTATTTTTCATTTTAATAAATAAAAAAGGATAGAAAATAAATTCATAATATTAAAATATTCATTATAAAATAATATGTGTTTTTTGAATAAAATACAACCAAATTGAGCTATGAATATTGGTTAATAAACAGAGTATTTTGTTTTATTTCCAAATATGAGGATTTAATTTATAATTTACTCAAGTATAATCTTAAAAGAAAGGGATAAATTAGGCAATTAGCACCCAGATATAATTAAATTTTAAAATAGCACAAAATATTTTAAAATAGCACAAAATAAAAAAATAATAATGAGATAACACAATTTAAAAAATGTAATGGTTTAGAAACGTGACATTTAATAAATGACTTATTTCAGAATTATAACATTAATAAAATGTGGCATTTATGAACCGTTATATTTTTAATGAAATCATTTTGAAAAACAACTACATATTTAATAAAATGATTAGACTATAATCAAAACAGTTAGGCTGTTTTGGTTACTATAAGGTTTTGGGTCATTTTTATGTTTTAAGCCTAAAAAAAATATGAATATAAAATAATTCAATAACACAATATTCAAGTAAACCTAAAATATATAAATATAATTCATCTATCTATCTACGTTTACGTCATTTACTAGATGATCTGAACCCGTCAGTAGCACAATCGGATTCAACTTCTGCTCTTGCCAGAGTGGTTTTATTCTCTACCACAACACTATCAAGAGTTAGCTTTTCTTCAAATATTTTAAGTCCAGTGTGCCAAATATTTAACCAAACACCTAAATGCTACGATGTGAACTTTGTTTTTTTCATCAAAACTACAAAAAATAAGATGTGACTCCTCGACCCTCTCTCAATAAGCAAACCAGGTATTAATAAAACATTAATATTAAATTAAAATATAAATATACAAAACTTAATGGTTAACATATTATTAGTCGTAAAAAGAGTTTATTACTTGCATGATGTTGAATTTATTGGGTATGTTGTCCATTTTGCATATTATCCAAATGGAGAAACTTGCTAAAGATCCGAAGTAATGATCTGTTGTGCAATATTCATATACCAAATCATATACTCCTCATCAGTAATCACATGATGCATCTCTATAAATATTTCATTCATTCAAGTTAATTATTTAAACATCAACATCATTATAATTTTACCCACGTCCATGACAAATGATTTATTTTATTTCTATATATGACGTGTCTAAATTACCAGTTAACAACAAGCAGCTCTCGTCATTGTATATGACACTACTGTTCGTTTAGGAATGATATTGTCACCATAATAATTTAACATAAATATATTATTAGACATTTTGTAAAAAAAAAATAGATTCTAGTCAATTTAAAATTAATTTTAAGTAAATTGCATTACCTCAACTCTAATTAGAAAAATTCATAATAAATTCAATTAAATTCTCAAAATTTAATATTGAAGCAAACTTAACAAAAAAATTAAATATAATTCATGATACATTATCAATTAATATTTTTCATGTTGAATTGCATTAAATGAAACAAATATTCATAACAATTTAATTTAATTCCAAAAAAATACTAAATTCGTTAATTTATCAATAATTCAATGAAACACGTAATTCATCATAATTCAATAACATTCATGCTATATTGCATTTCAACAATATATATAAAATTTCTAATTTGATAATTTAATTTAAATTAAATACAATACATAATTAAATTTATCATTAATTTAACTTATTTTTATATTTAATTATATTAAATAAACTCTAATCGAATAAATTTTTAACTATTTTCCAAACTGTAGAGAACAACCCCCCCCCCCCCCCCCCCCCCCCCCCGTAATCTATATATACACACCACACATATATTAAAGCTCATTCCATGGTTTCACAAGAAGCAATGGAAAAAAAACAATATCCAGAGTTCAGGGAGGGTTTTGATGCTGTTATGCATCCTTACCACCATATCCACTTCAGTTTCTATACAACAAGAAGAAGGAGGAGCAGAGGAATTGATTTCTTCATCGCCCAGAAAATGGAAGACAGGGTTATAGAAGTGAAAGGAGGGCCAGAGTCAATTATATGGATAGTGCAGCTCTCTGATCTTCACTTCAGTGTCCACCATCCTGAAAGAGCCCTTGACTTCAAGAGAATTGTAGGCCCTGCTCTTAAGATGATTAATCCATCTCTCGTTCTCATCACTGGTGATCTCACAGGTATAATTATTTGTTGGTTTTTTTCTTTTGCGAGTTTGGGCTTATGAGTGTTTGTTAATTTCAAGCTTGACTCTTTTTGTTGAATCTTGGGGGCTAAATTATGTAAAATGTATATACATTTATAAAGCACCGAACTCCATTCCCAAATTAGAAAATTGAGTGGAAGAGTTTTGATGCCTTGGGATCTTAATGCTAATCAAATTGTCCCTTTTTGATAGCTTAGTCGATCAGCTTTAGATAGCTGCCGGCATACTGCAAAGATTTATCCTTTTCATGCGCGTCACTTTTTTGCCTGTGTTCTTTTAAACATGCAAAGACATGATTTTTATAAAACATATGAATAAGCCAAGTACATAATGTTCTGATTTTTTTAATGAACTTTGCGAATCACGATGATGGCTCCGCTGATACACTGGAAACTTTTTTGTTGCTTTTTTTACCAGATGGGAAAAGCAAGGACCTGTTAACAATGAAACAAAATGAAGTCGAGTGGATAGAATACAGGAATGTAATGGAAGATGTTGCTAGAAGAAGTGGACTAGACAAGAGGATTTTCTATGATCTCAGAGGAAATCACGATAATTTTGGTGTTCCAGAGAAATCATGATAATTTTGGTGTTCCAGAGATTGGTGGTTCGTCTGATTTCTTTTCAAATTATAGTATTAATGGTTAGTTCGGAAGAAAAGGAAATCTCAACAGTGTCACGGTTGAGGTTGGTCTCTACCTTCAGAATATGTTTCTAGTCATAAACTGTTGTTTTCAAGGACAAATGGGTGGCTCAAAATGTCTTTCCTTTTTCTTTCTCGTCATTTTTGCAGCATTTGTTCCCAAACGTCAAAACTATGACTATCGTTTTTTTTTTTTGTTGGTGATTTCAGTATCCCTCCATTACTTATATTTAGATTCTTGCTACCAATTTCAGAGTTTTGAAACCCTATGAAAATATATGATTCTCCTTCATTTTCTGTTTTAAGATTCATATCTCATATGAAGCTGAACTTCCTTTGTGAATTCTCTAGCTGTAGGCATGAATACATATCTCTTGTTTCAGCCAGTAACAATGTCAAAGCTTTACTTGACTCTTCTTCTATGTATTTCATTTTGTTCTGTCTTCAAGACTGGTGACCGCAAACATCTATTCATTGGGTTGGACAGCACAATGTCTGCCGGTGTACGAGGGCCAACTAATCTTTTTGGGCATCCAACTGACCAACTACTGGCTCAAATAGATTCACAGCTATCACAATGGGATTCTGAAAAAGGAAAACCTATAACTAAGATATCATTTGGGCATTTTCCACTTTCATTCTCAGCATTGTCACATTCTCAGAAAAGCTTGAAAAATGTTTTTCTGAAGCATTCAATATCAGCTTATTTATGTGGGCATCTCCACACAAGGTTTGGTAAGAATTTAAAACGGCATCACCAGTCAAATGAAAACTTTCTGTCCTCGCATGAGTTTTTTCAGTTAAACATGCACCAAAAACCTTCTGAGAGCGCTAGAAACTGTTCATCTCAAGCACCACCACTTAAGGAGTTCTGGGAGTGGGAGATGGGTGATTGGAGGAAAAGTAGAGCCATGCGAATTATGGCTGTTGACAGAGGTCATGTTTCATACCTGGGCATTGACTTCAAATCAGGAACCAAAAAAACATTTGTGTTGCCCACATTTCCACTAGACTCCCGCTTCATGTTAACATCTTCATTCCATCAGATGTATGAATGTCAACATATGGTCCCTTTTTCTTTTGAAACAATCAGATGTATAGTGTTTTCCATTTCTCCAATTATGTCAGTTGTGGCTCGGATCTATGACACAAGACCAGGAAGTCCCCATTTGATCATGGAGACAACCATGACCAAGTTTGTGAGGGATGTATCAAGGGGAGACATTTATGCAGCAGCATGGAATTATAAAGCCTTTGAGGATCCATCTCCTGATAGATTTTGGCTGCAAATAGAAGTAACTGATGCAATGGGAAGATCAACTTTGTCTGAACTAAGGCCATTTTCTGTAAATGGTCCAAGTGCTAAGATCTCATGGACATGGAAGGAATTTTTTGTCATGGGTTGACAATGGGCTGCCTTGTACTACCCAATATTCTGGTCTGCTATATATTTAATGCTCTCCATTCTTCTCATTCCAAAAATTTGCCTCATTTTCTCTAAGGAGCAGTACTCTTACAAGACTTTCATTTGTGAAAAAGGTTTAATAAATTGTATAGCATGGGTTCTGCAGGACCTCTGCAGGATTCCTGTGGTGTGGTTTGGTATTTTAGGATACTTGATCTACCTTATTTCATGTCCCTGGCTTATTGGGCAAGTTTTCACTGATGGTGAGAACAGGGGGTACATGACCTACATGGGATGGGTTGTGAAAAATTTCAACAACAGTGAAAAACACGAGTATATTGGATCTCCAGATATTATGGTGGTTGTGCTTTCCCATTTCTTCTTTGTGGTTATACCTTCTATATTGGTTGCTGGAGCATTGGCTGCTGAAAGAGGTATCTGCAAAGAGCATTTTCTATCACCTTCAGACAAGAAAGAAGATGATTCTAGTCAGAAGAATAAGAGATCAGTAAAGTATGATAACCAAGGACGTAGAATAAACAAGTTTCTTTTTGTGGAGAGGTTGTTTCGGAAAATTCTCTTGGTGGTTTGCTTGGCGATTTGTTGGAAACATTTTATGGTGAGTATCAACTCTGTTCTATTATATGTGCACATCGTGTCTGCAAAAAATGTATGCATTGCATCTCATCACATAGTAGTAGCCACTGCCATTATTTTACTAGAAAGTTGAAAGTGATGGATTACCAAACCAGTAAACCACTAATTGCTTAGTCAGCGATTGTTATTACATAATGTAAGTATTGGCTTATGGAGTTAGGAAATTTTTTATTAGTGACCAAGCCAATTTTTCATTGCTTTATAAGGATTATACCTCTTATTCCGGTAACCAATTTGGAAATCATACTTATTCAAAATCCATCGGATATATGATATGCTTGAGTACAGAGGAAAAGGACTTTGTACTTTGAATCATGCAAGCAACCCGCCTTGAATTTCTCTTTCTTTAGTCTTACTTCATGGAACCATAAAAAAATGCTCGAGGGCAGTTTATTAGATTTGATCATCTCATCATCTCATTTCTCTTTTTATTCAGATGATTATTCTGTCCTCAACATTACTTGGTTTCTAAAAGAAAGAAAAGAAAGAAAGAAAGGGAATGCACATTATTGTTGCATAATAACTAGCGTAAAGATAACAGGTGGATCATGACGTTGTCGTGGACCATGCTTTTTCGTAGCGTTTTAAGAAAAAGAGTAATTGCACTTCAGTTTTGAGAGACCAAATCCTGTGTTGTCCAATCTTTTTTGGGGCATCTATAAAGGGGAAGATGCTTTTGCGCATTTGGCGAGGACATTTGATTGCTTATCTACTCATGTCCATTTGTTGCAAAAAGCATCCCCTTCCATGAAACTTTGCCCAAGACTGCAACAAGCCAGGAAATCCCTCTCCTTCAATGGGGTCGAAACTTGCCTTTAAAATATCTGAATTTGCGAAGTTGTGACAAAACTAATGATCTCTCTGGCTGGTTTGCTCTGTCTTCATTTTGCTGCTCGTATTACTCCGCTGCAAAGGCTTACTATTCGTTGTACCAACAAAACATCCACCCTGGATGGATTATCTGTGAGCAAAACCTGATCTACTAGACAAAGCATGCTTCTTGTTCATGACGAATATTGATGAAAACATCCTAAATAGTATACCGACAGACTAAATGGAGTCGTGCCACAAATGGAAGAAACCACGCTGCATCGGATTATTGAAAAAGAAAAGGGGAAAAGGTATAGGGAGAAATTAAGAGTTATAAATATATTACAAGCATATAAATATTACAAGGCTGTTTATCTGGCAGATCCAAGTCAAGATAAATGGTGCAACATATATTTATTTCATTCTACCTGGGGCAATGCAAGCCTATTGTCCCCAGGTTGATTTTTACTTGTACAATACACTTGAAAGCACTAAAAACAGCTACTAGTAACATCAATAAATGATCATAAGATTACAGATGAATGCACTTTGCATGGATCCTGATTCATCATACCCTTATAACTTAACGTGGAAACGATCACAGAAACTATATACAGCTGATTCCAGAAACAAGACAGACAACGAGATGTGTTTTCTTTCCCTTGCCACCCTTTCCTCCTATTTCTGTTCTCCTTTATTTTTGCAGTTCAGGTTTTGCAGACCGAGAGATCAAAAGAGCCCATTTTGCACTTTCCCCAGCAATGTTCTTAAGGGTCTTCCTTGCTACAACTGAACAGGCAAAGAGGCCAAGCTGATGACTCATCCGGGTGGCCAATCTTAGTAGGAAATGAGATTTACCGACGATGTTGGCACATTGCACAAATGGTGGCCGGCTTGATATTTGCAAAGGTGCAATATTCACAGGACCAGTGGCCTGGCTCATCAATGTTTCTACTAGGGCCACTTGACCTAGATGTTGAGCCCTTGCCTCTACCTGCTCTTGCCCTACTGCTACCACCTCCCAAGCTCTTCGAGCTTGCCATTCTGCTGCATGCACCATGGGAATCCACATCTGAAAGACCATTCTCTAAAGCCCGGACTAAATTCTCAAAGTAGTTCCTAGTTACACTTCACAGAAAAAAAATAACAAAAAAATCCATCAACTCAAAATTCAATAAGCAAGGACAGGAGAAAGACAAATAAGTAATTTTCAGTCCCCTCTTTGCCAAGAATACCGTGTCTGATTCCTACAGGTTCTGATTTGGGCTAAATTATTCAGATAAAAAAACTATTTTTCTAGTAATGTTTCAATCTAAATATAAAAAAATACCTGGTTAACCCGGCAAGTTTAGTGCGGAACTCATTAAAATCTTTCGACGGGCCCTCTGCATTTAGGTAAATCTGAAGCTCCTTCTCTGCACATTGATGTAGTCGTTCCAATCCAGACTCGGCCTCACCTGTGTAAATGGCATTAATCAAAACACAGAAGGGTTGAACTGTCTGCATTGAATAAAAAAAAATGACCTACCTTGCAAATACTCAAAGAACAGTCTCTTGGCATGTTCATGCTCGGGCAAATAGTATCCATAGGCATAGGTCCATTTTAGAACTCTCCTACATTCAACTATCTGCATACAGACAACAAATAATATCACACAAAAACAAACAAAAAAGAATCATTCTACAGAACTTAAACTTTACTACTATTTTTTCACTAAATGACACGTCATTTTGTGACTGGTACATCAAACATTCCATTCCACAATTATAGTTGCATCATTAAAAGTGAAAAGATCTGCATCCCATTTTTTGAAAAACTATCCTATATTATAAACGTAGTGTTGTCAAGTATATTTTAGTAAAAACTTCAAATATGCTTAGCATTACTCAACAAGAAATAGACATATCTGTACTCATACAGGACTGCTTACCTGTAGCCAGGCCTCTATTATGAACTTCAGCTGTGACTCAGGTTGGCATTGTATGTCACTCAGCTTCTCAAGCTACAAAAACACAAAATCAACATGCTTGTATGTACCCATGTATATCACGGGTTCCCAAAGCGAATATGATCAACTTCAAATTGCTCAAGAGGGTGCAATCATCCATGATTAAAATTGATTCTAGAATGTAACGATTCCACAAGCATGGTATCTAGCAACCCGGAGATATTTCCAAAGAGAGAATGATAATTTTATTGCTTCAAGTTTCTAGGTTGCTACGACAATATCTAGGTTGACATTGCCCAAAGCAACTTAAGGAAAACGATCCACTGATCAACAAGATATGCCTTCCAGTAAAAATTACTCTCAAAGAATCAACACTGCTAGGATTGCTGACCAACAACAGTAAGTAGTGCTTACATGTACATTTTGCATTTGCTGTAGGTCTGCCAGTGCCTTCTGCCGAGACTGCAGGGAGAACAGAAAAATTAGGAATTAAATTTGGAAATGCCATGGATTCAGATTTGTAATGTGTCTAGTGAGATTAGGAATTCAATATCACACAAAATATTAGAGCCAGAAGTAATCATATCATTCAAAAGAAATACTAAGAAATCCTAGCATTACTGAGTAGAAAACAGTAGCCACTTGACCCATTCAATACATTTAATCAATACAAGTTTGTGCAGCTTCTAGATCTTCAATCTCTTCCCTGTTTGAGCTGTCATTCTTGGAGTCATTGGAGCAATGATTTTGGTGACTTGGTTTTTTGAAGTTAATCTTTGGATTAATATGGGTTTTAGGATTTTTTTTTTTTTTCATTTTGATTTTATGTTTATGTCCTTAGAAACAGTTTAAATGAAATTTACTGGGATTATTTTCTTATGCGATGAAGCTCATGTGTTTCGGACTTCCTCTAATCAACTGACAGGTCTCCAGGCCATCACGTGATGTTCATGCAATAGAATAAGCAGACAGCAGGTTACAAATATTATCAATCAGAGCAACACACATTTCGACAAAATTTGGGAGAATTACCAAAAATGGTACACAACATGAATTGACTTTTCCATCAAGCAAAGGAGGCTAGTTAGAGCTCTCAAACAAAAATCTCAAAACAAGAACGCTCCAAACTCTAAGCCTCTATATCCATTCCTCAGTTTCATATTTCTCCCAAAGTTCATGTTTCCTCAAAATGACTCCAGTTTTAATGACCAAAGTTCATCCTAAAGCTTTAGGGCCATCTCCACCAAAGATATTTCTAAGCATATCACATAATGTTTATACAGTGCTTCCTAGAAAGTTTTCTGTTCAATATGTCAACAAACAAATGATCTGGAGGTCACCTTATAACAGAGAGATAAGACAATATCATGAGGAATAAGTTTACATGCAAAAAGGTCAGCTGCTTGTACTTACTGTTTGGTTGGTTGCCCATCTTTCATAATAATGAGTGTATCTCTCCAGAGAGTTTTTAGCCATTTCTCTTCGCTTCTCAGCCTCATCATACTGCAACCGGAAGAACCAATTGATGCAACATCAGATGACTATACAAGTCTATACAAGAGTTATCAGAAGACATGCAAAATTTCTGATGAAAAAAAATCAGCATACCACTCCCTCTTGCTTTGCAGTCTCGTAACGGTTACAAGCATAAAAACCACCAGTCCTCTCTCCATGATCTGACCATGCACCAAGGCAAAGCCTGCAATCACATGTAACAAAATGGGGGTGCTTAGAAATGCACAGGCAAATAGCTTTCTTTCTTTCATTTATTTATTTTAAGGAGAAGAAAGCAGACAGGAAGTTTAAAACAAACACAGATACAGATATGGTCATTTAAATCATATAAGCTGAGCTCTTACTGAGTTCATGGTGTTATTATTAAGATTAAAAAGATGCACTAAATAATCAAATCTGTTCCTGGAGAGAAATGATGCCAGATTTAAGTAGAAAATGAGGTTGTGATAGTGCAATTCTGTAACAAAGGAATTTTGATGTTGCCAAGGCGTAGAGAATAAGATTGCCTGGTTGAGGGAGAGGGAGAGAGCACAGCTTTTGTGCTATCTTACCAACAAAACTCAAATTTGCAAGGTGGTGTGCATGTAATATGCATGCAGCCTTGGTTTTTCTCAATCGGTCTCTTGCACTTCGGGCAAGGCTTGGAATTAGCCAATATCCTGAAATTCAATGAACAAATAATTTACCATTAAGGGATATAAAACTTTTGAAAACATATAAGGAGACATCCTGAAGACCTAATTATTATCTTGTATGAAGCTAAGCTGAACTTCACACAATTCACATATGCTGATATGCAAGTGCATCATGTGTGCTTGCATTGCACTCAAACCGATAGTTGCTAGGTTAATCTACGGCATAGACTTATATGAAAAATTAAATTGCAATTCCATCTCTCGTCATATTATCTATCAACAAACTTATCTGCAGTTAGGAACTGATCATTTTGGGAAACAATACAAATCACAATGAGTTTCCACTTTTCAGGGTTTCTGCTTTTGGTTATCTTTACCTTGACCTAAAGCCATTAACTGGGGACATGAAAACCTTCTGCCTGCAACCTTAAAAAGCAAAACATCACATGCAGCATGAATCACAACACTGATTATTTTTTTGTATAAAGCCCAGTTGACTACAAATGGATAGTACTAACTTTTGCCACATCAATAAAATTCTATCACAATATCAACTTCCTATCACGAGTGCTAGTTCTTGAAGCAGTTGAAGAAAGAACTGGGTAAAATATGTGCAGTTATGGCCATACTCTTCAGAAATGTGATAGCTATCCAGTCCCACATCCCATGCCCTAAGTTACATTCCTATTTATCCAAGAAACACCATATAGTCCTTCACTGATATCCAGCCACCAAAATAATGAAAGATTAAAAAAGAACAGCTCTATGTGCAGTACTCATGTTCCATACCAGTTCATATTTTCAGACTCGGCGCTGTTCTTCAGTATCCACTTGGCCACAGTAGCACAATCAACAGGACGGTGAGCTTCCTCAGTACACTGCAAAATTAATTCCCTATGAGATACAATGCCAAGAAAAGGAACAATCAGATGTTCACAAATGCACAACGATTAAGAAAAATAATGTTTCTCAGAAAACTGCAAGAAAAACAGAGATCCAAAAAACTCAAGGAGACTCACATTCCAGCAAAAGCTGTATGCGCAGCGGCAGATAACATCATAGCTCCCACTGCCAACAATAAAATCCACAGCATAATCACAGCCAGGAGCAGGGCACCATTTGGTCTACAAAATAACCCAAATAATATTCATTACACTAAACAGGCCAAGTTTTCCTGGTTTCATGTGCAGTCATACAATGCATAAAAAGATGACTGTCAAAATATCATTTTATTGTGGGAATGATTCAGACAACACTAAACTCAAAGATAAGCAGTTAAAGAATAGCAAATATAGAATTAGAATCCAAATTTGATGCAGAGCCTGACAAATCAAACTGCCTGACTTCAGCTCCCCACTAAACTGAATCCTAAAAGTACAAATTTTCCAATCCCTGATCCTAGGTCACAGATTAAAATTATCAGAAAGCTCTCAAAAAAACAAAACAGCCTTACTCGCTAGTCCCAAAGCAAAGTCACAATTGTAATGGCTACATAGTGTGGAAAAATAGCATGCACAACCAAATACTGGTAAAGAAATAAAAGTTATTTTTTGTCATTTTAGTTATACAAGTAGACAATTTATTATCTTGATGTTTATTGATCATTTCCAAAACAACTAAAAAAAGGCTCATGTTTTGGTTTATGATCACAGCAAATGTTTACTCTTTTGCACCTAGCATCATCAAAGCTAAATCTTAGGTCAAAAAAACAATATGGTATAAAAGAAAAAATGTTACTGTACATGCATGCAAATTTCAGAATGCAGAATTACCTTTCTATTGTCCTCAATATAAGATCTTATGAAATAACGAGAATATCTATCACTGTCTTCATTAGAAGTCAATACATTAATCATATCTTGACCAACTGCAGCATTACAAGATGGATCAGGACATCGCAACACCAAACATCCAGGACCATCATTAATGGCTGTGCTGATGTAACCTAGAAAGGAAAAATTGAAGATAACATTGAAAAAAAAGTATAAAGGTTAAATTAAACCAGCAAAATGTAAAATGTTGATATGAGTTCTAGCATGCGCAGTGAGCTAAAACTGTCATCACTGCATTTCAACAACATAAGCTAGAAAAGCAATCTTCCCTGCCATTAGCTTAACAGTTTCGTGAGCATATACACAAAGGAGCAATTTCCATTTTTCCTACACAACAATTACATATGAACTTTTGGAATCTTTTTCAATTGCTATCACAAAACAGATACAAAGCCCGAAACCAAGTATGTTTAATTTTGCATAATAAATTTTAGCAAGGAGATACTTTTGTCTTGCTATAATGCTCAGAACATAACAAACATTGTAGTCAACAAGGCAAAAGATGCTTAAAAGGTAATATGATTTTGGATGTTTATGGAAATAAATCACATCTTTTATGCAAAACAACCATAGTTTCACAAACATGTCAATTGAGGCAGAAACATGGGAATAAAAAAAATTCCATTGCAATGTCTAGAATAACCTTACAATGAAACTAGCAAAGATGAGGCTTCTATGTTCTTGGGATATAACACACCTGCCCAGCATGAATTGCAAAATGGATGACCACAAACAGCAGCACGTAATCTATCAGAAGGATAAGTTTCAAAACAAATCCCACAAGTCATCTGGAAGAACAGGAACATTAATCACAACAAATTCGCAAATAAAACATAATCGAAGAAAGCAAGCAATAAGACATGAAATGCTTACATCTCTACCATCCGGAAATGGAACAACCGGTTCCTCCAATAAACCAACAGCCCTTCGAACTTTTTCCTCATCCGCAAACCATTCATCGTGCACTTTACTCACACTCCTGCAAATCCACAGAAAATACAAATATTTTTCACTAAGATGAAAACCCACAAACCCAAAAGCTCATATTACTCATTCAAACAAAAAAACACCATAATATCGATCCGAAACTATGCCAATCATTGCCTTACCAGTTATAGTACCGGAGAAGTATACTGGCGGCAACCTTTGAAATGGAAAGCACAGTAGCTATCCTCATAATATCATCATCTTGTCGCTGTCGTATATCCCCTTCACTCAAAATTGTATAGTTTTGCTATCACATTAAACAAAACAAAGAAAGTAGCTTCATCACAAATTCATGCCAAAAATGTAAAGATTTGACAAAACAGAATCGAACTTTACTGATAACTACATAAATCACAGCTTAAAAAAGTACAGAAAACAGATGGCATCAAATTGGGATGAAAATTACAGAGTTTCCATTAGGAGTGAGAAGTACCTGGTAGCGATGAGAGATGAGGTCATCGGAATCATCAGAGTCGTTATCGATGAACTCGTAATCGGCGACGTCAGCATCGTCGCTGTCGAATCCATCTTCTTCTCCGCCGCTGTAGAAATCATCCTCCGCCGATTCCGCCGCCGCGTCTTGCATATCGAACTCATCCTCCGACACCATTGATTTTGAGCTTTGTTTGATTTTGAACCCTAACAGATTGATACAATCTATATTGAACCCTAACAGATTGATACAATCTATATGTAATTAGAAATAGATAATTAGAGAGAGAGAAGGAGAGGTTGGAGTGTAGAGAATGTAAATTAGAGGAAGACGGAGGGATGAAATGGAGATTTGGCGAAGGGAGAGAAGAGAGGAAAGTGAGTGATAGACAGGAAGAAAAGCTTTATGGTTTTGGTTAGGTTTGCTTTTTTTTTTTTTTATCTTTTTTTTTTCCCTCTTTCTTTCTGATGTAGAAGGGAAGGGAGGGGAAGGAACGGAAACGAAGGGAAGAGAGAGAAATTAATGATTTTTTAATACAGTATTATTATTATTATTATTATCTTTGATTGTTTTGGTTTAATTCAGTTTAATTTTATTAATAAAACTCAATGTATTACTATTATTAAATGGTTCCTATGATAAAGAAAATAAAAATAAGGGAGTATATGGTAAAGATGGAATTTGATTTTAGAGAGAGAATTTGATTTTAGAGAGAGAGAGAGAGAGGTGATGCTGAATAAAAAAGGAGATGGGTTTTAGAGGATTGAGAAAAGGAGGGAGGGAATCTATGAATGAGACAGCTTTTGCTTTTGTTTTAAATAATAATAATAATTTATTGGAGGATGAACCGTAATAAAATAGGTTAAACCCCATAGGCAGACAGTGGTTGTCCTGTACCTTAAGTAACTGTTTGGCATTATACTATGATTTTAAACTCTTTTTTTTTTATGTTTTTATATTTTAATATATTAGCAAGTTAAAAATATTTTAAAAAATACTATTTATCATAGTTATTAAACTCAACTGAAAAATTAATTCAACTAAAAAATTAGGTTTTGAGCCACACAAGTTAACTTAAATTAACTTAAAAAAATTAAAATATATATATATTTGAGGTTTTAATATACAAATACTTATATATAATATAAATAATTAAATTTAAAATATTATTTTATCTCATATTAAAAAATATATTATCTCCTCCTTTAAGTATTTTATATTTAAAAAACATTTTTTTTTTAGTACTAGTAGGAATGATGTTTGTATATAATTTTAAAATTAAAAGTTGTTTGAAAACACAATGCAAATTATATTCCTAAAAAATTCATTTTTTTTTTGTTAAAAATTAATTTTTGTGTGTGTTTTAGATTATTTTGATGCACTAATTAAAAAATATTTTTAAAAAAATATAAAAAAAATATTATTTTAATATATTTTAATATAAAAATACTTTAAAAAATATTTATTATATGTTCATGCTTTGCTTGAGATGGAAGCGTTCCTAAGGGAAGTCCAGGACATGGACATTTATTTTTTCACGCAAACGTTTGCGTGGATCCTCGCGGGCTAATGATGCATTTAGGTGGTTTGTGTTTGAAATCACGACGATTAAGGAGACATTTTTTGTGTCTCGACCATGATAGTTCAGATTTGAAATTATATTTTTTAAAAATTTAATTTTTTTATTTAAAATTAGTTTTTAATATTTTTAGATTGTTTTTGATGTATTTTTTTAAATAAAAAATATTTTGAATTATAATTGTTAATCTATTCATAATATTCTCTTAGTTAATTTTACTGTTTAAAAATGAGTGCATTCCTGGCATTAATCTCACTTAATGGGTCAATCAAGAATAATCTGAGCTACATTAATAGAAAAAATTGATTTTTATAGGGTTTTATAGAAAAAAATCAAAGTTAAGTTGACAATATCAATCCGAACTGGATCTTATAGCTAGCTATGTTGACTACCTTTTTTATTGCTAAATTTCAAATTAAAACAACTGTGTATTTTTCTCTTTTTTGAAAAAATTGATTCGAGTCATGATTTAGAGTGATTTTTTCATTCAATAAAATAATAATTTACGAACAAATTCTTACACCAACTAGTCAATTGATAGTGATAAAATGCAGGCCCTCAAGTTGATAATAATAATAAAAAAGATCAAAACATTTATTTGGTAACAATAAGAAAGTAATAAAAACCCAATGAAATTGTAAAATGATAGGCTGTTTCACGACAATTTGAAAAATATTCTGAAATCTAATTTTACTAGACAAAGTATAGTTAAAGAGCTGTAAAATCCACGAACTGTTGATTAAAAATCTCAAATTTAAACGAATATCAATTTACTTTTACAACCACAATTAAATTTATATATCAAAATAATATATTTTTTTATTTTTTAAAAATTATTTTTAATATAAACACATCAAAATAATTTAAAAATACAAAAAAAATAATTAATTTTAAACAAAAAAATAAAAAAAATTATATTTTTTAAAATATTTTTAAAACACAAAAAAACCATTTTAATTCTATAATAAAAGATTGTTAAGGGTGCAAGTTGATCGATCATCAACTTCACAAAGGTCAATCGAAACAGACGACTGTTGCGCCACTTGATAGTGATTGTCCCAACAATACTCATTTTGCTTAGCTAGAAAAAGAAAACAATTGGAAACAGTAGACAGGTAAAAAAAAAAAAAAAACAACTAAGGGAGCCATGGATGTGGAGACAGCAACAACATGTGAGGTCGAGGGAACATGTAATAAGATCTAAGAATAAGAAGGGCTTTAATTCAAGGGTGGGACATTTCCTTCACCTCGTCCTAGTCTGTATCCAGGCTGTGGCTGGTTAAGCCAGCCCTGGCTTCAGGCACAGCAGATTTGTCCCATACAAGACAGGCTTCATAATGGTCTATCAGAACGAATCAAGACCAGTGGCCCCAATGCCATGTTATTGCACTTTGGAGTGGAACTGTAAAAGGCATAACAAAGCTTTGTGGAAGCATTGCCTAGTCATCCACAATGGAGCTTACCTTTCCAATGAAATCAACACATCAAGTATCATCGATGCAGGGGGCGGCCACCACAGTTCACAACAAACCGCCATGGTCACCACCTACGAGCGGCTGGTCCCCAACCCCTGGTGGTATTGAGAAGAAGTGGCTTTGACTTTTCTATCATAGCAATGACCAAAAGATCATAAGAACTGAAAGAGTTTATGGTGCTCAAAAACTGGGATTTCAAATCAACACAAAAGGAGTCCCGAGAATTCTATGCTTCCGAGCCTGCGCTGTTTTTCACAGCATCGATCCAAGACATTTACACGAAATTTACAGAAAACAACATTATTAACAGGCGGGGAGAGGAAAATAATAGATTTCTGCATTGTACAAGGGGGCGCGTGCAAAATTGGCTACAGCTCACAACAAAATTGTTCTTTTCCTGTCTGTTTCAGAAACTCAAAGATATCAATGCCCCCGGTGCTTGAAAGATGCTTAGCGGACACTCTCTCAGTGAATGCTTAACGGGCAATGATGTAGGGAATCCTGATATGAAATAAAGAATTTCTTTTACACAGCATATATACTATCGTGTTGCTAAAGCTGGTAATCTTCTCAGCTATATTTATACATCCACCACCCTCTATGAATGTACAGACCAAGAGCATCACTGCACTGAGATATCCAAAAAAAAAAAAGTGTGGTAAATAACATGGGGACATAAAAAAGAAATCAATCATTTGGCTTGGCAAAACGGAGTCCATGAAAAGGCAGTGGTCAGCGGGGAGCTTTCAGGGTTTTTCTTCTCAAGCTACTAATTCGGGCTTTTGTCACTGATTCTGTGCTTTCATTTGTGATGTTGTGTTTCTCAGCTTTTGCCAATAATTTTCATGAGATCCTTCACATTCGGATGTCCTATTGTTCCATGTGTGACAGGCAAAACTTTAGACAGTAAATAAATAAGCTCAGGTAGACAAGCCTAATAGAAGGTCTTCATGAATATCTTCTCTTCTTCGATCAGTGCAAGGCAGCACGCCTCTAAATATTTTTGTGTGCATATCTAAGGTCCTAACTCTTGTAGTTGCCAACTAGACCAACAGAACAGACTCGGGGAATTTCACTCATAGGTAGATGATCTGTGCATCCAAGCAATATTAGTAGTCGCGGGGTCCTTGTCTTTGTGGGGAAAAAGCAAGTCTACTAGCTGTTATAGCTTAAGCATCAGAAAACAATAGTGTGGATCCTACCCACTGAAAACTCTATATGGGAAGCAGAGGTGCCTTCTCATCATGTCCAACATGATGACTAGCCTGGATGGGAAATAGCAAAAGAAGGTGTTATAAATCATGTTTCATCTATCGAAATCTCTGAAAGACCATTTGAACAGAATTGAAAATGAAGCTTCTTACATCATCATTGGCTCCAGCTGTCATATTTATGAAGGATGAATCCTTAGACCTGGCATATCAAATGGAATTTCAGGGAAAATATCAACTAAAATATCAGGACGAGTCAAAAGTAGCACAAAAGATTATTTTTTAAGGACATAAAAGCAAACTTATCACATGGAAACGGGGTAACACATGATATGAACGCTAGTGCCATTCTCATTGAAAACATGCAAGGTGACCTACTGACAAAAGGTGTGGTGTGGGATCCACAAACAAGATTTCAAGAAAATGAATAAGAATTGGGTTGACTAAGAGAAAAGACATGGTTCGATGGTAATGGAAACTGATGGAAAACTTTCTTTAACCCAGGCAAGCCACAACACCTTTATGCCTTATAAATTGGGAATTGAGTTTCAAACATCCATTGTGCATGGTCTCAAGCATTTCCTTCATTGTTATTCAAACAGTCCACGTGCTTGTGTTCAAACAGATGAGATAGTTTTGACTGGGTAGAACATGATAACCTGACCTGAAGGCAGGATGGGCTTTTTATAAAGTCAACTTCAACGGAATCAAAATACTATGTCTAAATTTAGGCATCCTGTCTCCTTAACATTATTCTGATCCTAGGGAGGCAAGGTCACAAATAATGAGTTCGAAAGACATGAGATGGAGAGCCTTTACAAAAATGCCCCGTGTCTGTAGGCCATCCTGGAATTCTACTCCATTCCAGAACAGAAGACCAAGGCCTGTACATTTCTTGACTAGCTAAAGCAATAAATTAAATAAATAAAAAAAACAGGAATGAAAATGGCTGAATTCATAAAAAGACTAGTGGTGCTGCCATCGTGTAGGAACAAAATTTTGTTTTTAAGAAAAAACATTAATACTCTGAGTTCAGTTAAGTGTTATCCCTAATGATTATGGAACAATTCACGAATGGTAAATGAGCAAGTGCAAAAAGAGCAAGAACCAACCTCTGGCTGTTCTGACCATCAACCATTTCCAGACTATCATCCCGTGGTTCATCCTTAACCTTTGAAAGTGGTGAAAAGAACTGAAAAGGATATGATACACAGCATTCCGTAAGCCAAGTTTCCAGACAAGTTGTGAAATGAACTGAAAAGGATATGATACACAGCATTCTGGAAGCCAAGTTTCTAGACAAGTAAATAATCCTTCTCCCTCACCCTATCTTCTTACCCTCCTTCCTGCTCCTCCGAGCCCCTTCTCCAGTGAACAAAATAAATGAAATAAATGCAAGGTCTGATATTTACCTGGTGCATGGAGATAAACACAATAGAGATTCCTAAGATAAAATTCAGAGTCAGGGCATGACCAAAAAGTACAGCAGATGCTATTCCTGTAAAAATTGTTGCTACTGTTGACGAGTACTTTTTCAAAATTGTATCTGCATGAATCAGAGGAAATTTTGATTAAAAAAAAAACAGCACAAATAAGATTGATCTCATTAACACAAGCACTTGAGATAAATGATTCAAGTCTAGAAAGTACCCTCTTAGTCATGTTCATAAATTCTTCTGGTCTCTTGTTCCAATTTCCACTAATTGTGAACAAGATATGTTTAAATACAATGAGGGCCTATTCATGTATGAATACTCAAACGTCATCTTTGTGTTTGATTAGTGACAGAAACTGACATATTCCAGTATGAGCATTAAATTGTGTGATTTTTCCAAGTACTATCACTTGTCTAAATTCTGAGTAAATTCTTAGTTATTGATTCTTCACAATCTTCTAAATGTTAAGACATAGTTGAATTGTTATTTACCTCCAAGTATTTTTGTCAATGAAAACTTTTGACAACAGCACACTTGTTGATGTTTTAAATGCTTGGGTGTTTTGGAAAGAAAATTAAGTGTTAAGTGTGAGGCCTCATCCTTTACTCCTCAGAAAACAGCCACCTTAGATTTTAAAAAGACAAAAGGAAAAGAACAGTATAATGCTGTTAGCTCTGTTCTTAAACCTATCCAAAGATTATCTAATTTCAATGAATCAACTAGATAATTATCCAGTAAGCTTTTCTCTTTTAGCAAACCGGTTCTCTGGTTGTTTGTTTACATCAATTCAACAGATGAAACATCTTAGACATGCATAAAACAGATGAAAGACAGTTATACTTATGAATGAAGAATATCAAAGAACAGAATGGAAAATCACCTGCATATTTGAAAAAGAAAGATGATAAAATCCCTTGTGCTGCATTGTTACATATCAACAGCATAGTAGCTCTTGAATGCCCATGTAGTATGTCCAAGCTACTAGGACCTAAAATATAGAGATGGAAATTTAAGCAAAAACTTAAATTTACATAAACTTGTACAACCAAGAAGTAGCATTTCTGATTCATTAATACTCAGTGCTTATGTTATATTACTAACTTCCCAAATCCAACAATCAGGCAGTACATCAAAATCCACAGAGAGGAAAGGCAAACATGTGAGATATGCAGAACCAACTAAATCTAGGTAATAATTGAAAGTTTGTTCTCCACCAAACAAAATAAACAGAACTTCATGCAAATGGAATGCCTTGTTAGAACAAGCACTCGTGAGCAACAGGCAGCAAATGCATACCTTTAAATATGGCAGTCACAAGAATGGCTAGGAAGTTGAATATGGCACCATATCCATACAGGAAAAGGTTCTGAAAACCATGGAACACAGACTTTCTTGTAAGGGAATGAATGAAATGGTCACTAAAGCTTTCAAAAAGAAAGAAAGAATAAACATTAAGTTTCTATCATGGAAATTTTCTTTATAGGAGCATCTGGTGGTGGAAGTAACCAAAAGGCCCTGCAAAGGACCCCCACAATTCACTCTCAGGTTTGGCTGAGATAAAGGAAGCAATCCATGAGGAGAAAACTGTATACTAAATTAAAGTTAAAGGTCAACATAAAACATAGCCAAAAAGCAATAAACATCATATGATATAGCACTGGAAAACACCTGAAGGTAAATACTAGTCTCAAATTGACTCTTCAAAGCATACTCATTGTAGACTGATGCGAATGATGGAACACTAACCTGCATTAATCCAAAAGTTAGCTCCTATGATATTACATTTTCTAGAACAACTAGGTATGTTATTGTCAAAACCAATATTCTTGACGCCATAAACCAAACTGCAACGGGAACTGGCAAAGCTACTGGTGCAGGAAAAAGGTGAACAAAGAACATGCAAACTCACTGATTGACATCACTTGTGAAAATTTTTAGCTATGCCTCCAGCTTAAAAATGTAACTCTCCAGTACGTCCAACATGTTACCAGGGAAAGCAATGGCCTTTTGAAGGCAGTGCATGGAAATGTGTATTTGGGTAATTATCCTGCAGTTATTGGCTTTTATGGCCTTGTTGGGGCTACCATACTCATCAGCCAATGGAGGGTCAAGCCAATATGTTTCTAGGAACCTGATTGGTTAAGGAACCAAGGCAAGAGAAGAGGGTCAACCCTCAGCTTCTGTAATTGAGCAAATTTTAAAAAGCTATATTTCTGAAAGCCATATCATTTCTTGACATATTTTCAGTCCTGCTAAATAATTTTATCTTAATCCTATATTTTAAAGCACAGATTCCATACATGTTCACCAAGAAAAAGTTTTTCCAGCATATGTGAGACTACATGATACATATTTTTATCAATAACGTAGATTTCCTGCCATTGCCCTGTATATATGCGTGCACAAGAGCATCTGGTGCGTATTGTTTGTTATAACTCTATTTTGTTTTTGTTCTATTCAAATGAATTTCCTTTTCCTGTTAAAAATGAAAGAATGTATATCCGATGCAAACTTGCATCCAGGCAAATGCATGTTGTGCATCAATTACATTGTGGCTAGACATTCCAGCAATTCCACGGATGAAAACAATTTTGACGACAGTTTTAACCTATCCAGAGAAATGTTGTTGCATATGGACATTTAGTAAAGGTGAAAACCATCAAGAAAGAAGATAATTTCATATCATTAAAAAGCCTAATAACTGCACGGGAACCAAATATAACCATATCAACACAGGATAAGTTTACAGGATACTCACAAAAATTAGTGTGTACAAGTATGCTCCTGTTGCAACTGGAAGACCCATTGCAGAGGAGCCCTCGGGCAGACTTCGTAACTGATTCACACTAATTCCAATGAGCAATAGCGCAAGAGCTTCCCACTGCCAAAAAAACGATGAACGAAAATATCACAGGTTTGGGTTAAAAAAAAAAGCACATAACATTTCAGGCACGCACCCTTTTTGGGCATCCAACTATCAGACCAACTATTCTTCCTCAAATTCATAGTTAAATTTGATATGTATTGATGAGAAACAACATATTCACCTGAATGATCGAGAATCTCCGTTTCATGATCATCTTCAACAACACAGCAATCACCAAAACCTGACAAGTTTATAATCCACAATGGAAGATTTAACATCAAATAATGCTCAAGTAAAAAAGCAACAAAAACAGACAAAATGATTAGACCATTCTATCTTTCCATGAAAAGAAGAAGGGACACAGTCAGCCTGACAATGACAGTTTTTTTCCTACATCTTCAACTTTCAAATCCCATTTTACAGACAAATTTATCAAATGAACTCACACTGAATAAGTCTAGACACTTATTGGAAGATTAAAGAGGTGTAGATAGAGTCTTAAACGACCAATCCGGAATTCTACACTATATTGAGCAGGAAAATAATTTACCATAAATCCGAAAGATAGTTGAAAGCACACTATTCATTATGTATGTGCTTCAATAAAGCATACACTATACATATTTTATAAAAATATCATGATTTTGAATGTCCTTTATGCACGTCATGCAGTGAGCTACCTTCAGGTTGCCCAGCATCTTCACCGTCGCAGGATTAAAGTAAAGCTGCACAATAATAAGTGGGGAAATTAGAAATGAGAACTGCCACAACAATATGATCCAAAAAGAAATAACACCAACAAATTATAGCTTAAAAAAATTTGTAATTCTACTGAAAGAAAAAAAGAAGCACTAGTATCTTCCGAGAGTCAAGAGGAAGTTAATCACTACATGTTATGCAAAGAATATTTTGCAAATTGGTTCGTTCAACAAGAAAAATTATACCTGCATAATAAACTTTAAATAATTGCTAATTGCGTATAGGAAAGCTGGAACAGCAAGAAGCACATTGTTTCGAGCAGCCTGCAGAAGAAAAGAATTACAGCCAACATCTTAAAGTTAAGAAAATCCAATCCTGCTCAAGCAATATAGCACTCAGAAAGTCACAAATGGAAAATGTAATTATGAAAACTGTGCATGCAAAAGAGACAAATGAACCAATAAAAACTCGAGGGGCTTTAAGTACAAAAACAATAATGATTTAAGCAAAATTGCAAGAAAATGACCAGACAAGAAAAAAGGTGCGCGAGAATACAAATAGCAATAGAAGAGACTTAACAATCTATTATGAAAAGCGGATCACTTGAGGGCACAAGTAAAAAGGCCAAAACAAGAAAATAGTAGTTGAACCACAGTAATGCATTCAGATTCACCATGTTGAAGAATCTTAAACAGTCCAAAAAGATATGGAGAAATGCAACTAAAAGACACCCTCTGTGAACTCACAAATGATCCAGAATTTTCTTTCAAAAAGAAAAAGAAACGCATAACCCCAGAACAGACAAGGTTTCCCATCAGAAAATGCAATATTACATTCAGTTTCATCCCACTGCCTTTAGCTCCACAGACAAAGATTT
Organism: Populus alba; assembly: GCF_005239225.2. NCBI lineage: Eukaryota > Viridiplantae > Streptophyta > Magnoliopsida > Malpighiales > Salicaceae > Populus > Populus alba. The sequence goes on from NC_133291.1 coordinate 4,917,347, forward strand.
TTATAGCACAAGTAATGAAAGTTGACACTTCTCTTTTCCTTCAAAGCCATAGAAAAAAAGGTAAAATTAGTTTTACAAATCAGCAAAAACCATATGCCTTGACATCAGAACCAACCATATTGATCACAAAAAGCACAATTTTTTGGCCCTTCAGTAAGCCTAAAATACACTGTTTGAGAATGAATAAAAATCAATAGAAGGGGCGACATGCAATGCACCACTTTTGAAACTGATTTGTGATCCAGAGCATCCATAAGCCACAAGAAATCTTTTCAATGTTGAAAAAAATATGTAACAGCTTTAACGAGTCTCCAAAAGCTAATAACATGATTTATTTTATACGTAAAAGAAAAACAATGGAAAAGTGTAGCTAATTCCATATAAAAAGTAAACTAGACAAGGAAAACTTATAAATATCTCTCATGGTATTCACCAATCAAAACTGCAATCCTGATAAATACCAAAGTATTTTACCTGGACAAAGGTAGAGAGAGAGAGAAGAGATTTCTCCCCAACTTTTTTTTGTCGAGCCTGAGAAACAAAGATCAAGAAAAATAAAAATAAAGTGAGGAGATATCAAACATTTACAAAAAAAAAATAACATAAAGGACGAATCTACAACCATGATTCACAAGAAAGTCTAGGACACATCCATTGACATGTTTCTCACGCCAATGCTGGTTCCAAGCTTTTGAATAAACGCTTTTCTAGCATTATTGTCAAGGTACCTTTTCCTATGTCAGTCCCTTCCACAATTACCGTTTTACCAAAAGAAAGCATTGATAATGTGGCTCTTCCCGTTCCTCCAATGTGTCAGCTCTCTATCCAAGTTTCATGCACTAAAACTCTAATTGCAAAATGGAAACAATAACTTCCAAAGGATCCTGATTTTCTGTGGGATTCAGTTAATTATGGAAAAAATATCATTCTAATGTATGATATCATATGGCTAAACAACATAGATCTGTCCATCCTTACAAAAGTCTGTGCCCCATCGTATTTTTCTTATCCTTATAAGGTCTAGTGCCGCTTCAAGTTCCATTCTTTGTCTATGGCTTATGTATGATACACAACTAAGTTCCATTCTAATGTATGATATAAAACTAAGTTCCATTCTAATGTATGATATAAAACTAAGTTCCATTCTAATGTATGATACACAAATCACGAGGGATTAATTGGATTGAAGTATGTAAGAGCAATTAAAAGGTAACAATTGAGCAAGATGTAAAATTATTATTCCTCCCCAGTCTAAGATATATCTGCAACAGTAATTTCATCACCGTTTTTTTTTCATTTGCACCGTTAGTTGTAAATCACCGCTACTTCTATATTATTACAAAAAAACTCTCTTTTCTTTCCTTTTTCTCTTTTTCGATGGAGCCAGAACTTGTATGTCATTTAAGCCAAAACCCAACAAAGATAGCATTCATTTGCATTGACAGAACAGAAGCAATGAATGAAAAAATTGATAATGAACAGGTATATACCTACCTGGATCAAGAGCATAAAAATTGCAAAAAAAACTTTTGCAGTCTCGGTCAAGAAATTAACACTTATAGGGCTAAACTTGAATTTCCCATCCTCCTTTGACATATACACCAATATTGGCTACAGCATAACAGTAACAAAAATTAGGTAACACTATTTTACCGGTATTTCACACAAAAGAAAAGGAAAGAAAGAAAATCACCTGGAGACCGACTAAGACGCAATCGCCAACTACCAAAAGAAGATTAAGAAAGCGTGTTTTAGACGACACATCGCTTCTATGTCTATCGTATGCTCTGACCACTGCTTTGCTGTTGTTATTATTTGCTGATATTTTCGAGTGGCAAACGCTGCATTCTATCATGTCTGCTCCTTCCATCACCAAATAAAATTAAAAAAATCACATTTCCACTCCAGAAAAAAGGCCACTTTACAGCTGTTTCTGAAGCATACCTTGAGTGAATTGGATCTTGCAGAAGTGAATACGTCGGAGATCGCAGGAGTTCGGAGGGAGAGGAGGGGGAGGGGGGATCTGTTTATTAATTTTGTTTTATATAGAGTATATAATATTAGTGAAAAGGAGAGCGGTGAAATGTAATAGTCACTCGCTGCTTCTCTACGGCTTCCGGTTCTTTCTCTCTCTTTAATTGTTGTATTTATTTTATAACGTTGTTTTCTGAAACTCTATGAAAACTTGTTTTTTTTTTTTTTTATTAATAGTTTTTATAAAAGTGGTGGAAATAGATGAGATATATATTTTTTTAATATCATATGCACGCTGGCCCCTGGGAAAAATTTTTTTCCTATTGAATAATTCTAAATTTTAACTTTAAAATTAGGAAATTTTAATTTTTAACCCCCTCTTAAAGAAGTTAATATCATCAATACGCCCCTGAGATATTAGCAATATAATTCTCTGATAGTCTCATAAAAGTCAGATCCATATACTCTCCTTTGGAAAAATCTTTCTTTTTTTATTTTATTTTATTAATGCTTGATGATTTCTATTGTCCCTTTTGAAGCAATTATTATATATTATTTGAATCATTTATCCTCTCGGTGAAAATTATAGGATCCTTCATAAAAAAAAAAAAAGTATTTATCAACTTTATTCTTGTATAAATGGGAGGGAGGGGTGCGGCTCTAAACATGCAAAAGAATTTGCATTAATGACGCTGGTATAGGGTTCTAATTGCCTCCTAATCCCATTATATTTAAACAAAGTTGAAACTAAATTTATTACTCCAGTGTATTTTCATGAAATTGGCACTGGGGTGCTTGTATTTGGCATAATAAATAAAATAAGGACTTTAGATAGTATTGGAGTTAATTTAAAATATAATTAAGAAAATGATAAATGATGCTTTTTTGCGGCACCACCGTAGAGGTGAGAAAAAAAAACCAAAAAATTAATTAAATCTAAAAAACTAGAAAAAAATAACAAAAAAATCAAATTGTGAAAAAAAAAACTGATTAAAATTTTAAAAAAATCAACCGGTTTGTTTCGGTTTTATAAGCTTGAAACCGAAAAAACCAAATCAAACCTAAACCAAGCCAAATTGGAAAAAATTGAGCTAAACCAAAAAAAACCAAGTTAAACAGTTTGAACTGATTTTTGTCCTAAAAAACTAAATTGAACTGAAAATAATCAGTTTGAACCAGTTTTGTTTTTTTTTTAAAATTCAATTTAATTTTTTTTTAAATAAAAACTGAATCAACCAAAAAATAATTACCCAGTTTTATAAAAAAAAGAAATTCTTAAAGCTTACCAAAAGCATAAGATTTATATACACACAAACACAGTTGTCCGTGATTGTGGTTTTTTCTAAAACTAATTACCACGGCACCCATAGAGATGATGATGTGATGTGATATCATGTCATGTCATGTGATGCATGATGTTACTCAATGAATGGCATTATTTAGTTAAAAAGACGAAGAGAGGATGAGAAAAAGGAGACTCTTTTCCAGAAGAGCATTTAACTAGAAAAAATTGTGATATGCCTTGGTATCTCCGAAGAGTTGTTGAAGAACATGGCAACGATGAAAATAGGCACCCCAAAACTGCAGAAGCAGACACAAAGGTAAAGACACTTGATGTTCAATGAAATAAAAACGCTCCTTTGTCAGGTGGCAAATTTATGTAAACGTCGAAAATGATAGGGCATAGGGCACAGCCTTCACTGTCTGTTCGTCCTACACGAACAAATTTAACATCTGTCGGCAAATATATCTGGTTACTACAGCTGCGGATTTTAGCAGAATTCCATGTGGTAATGTTAAAAATTATAATTGAAAAAATAATGCATGGACCTAAATACAGCGCACAATGTCCAGGCATGCTCAGACAGCTGAAGCTTTGAGGGAAAGAAAATCAGAAATTTTGTTGGTGTAGAAATCTGGTTTGATGGAGTTGCTTGGACTTTGAAGCATCGACAACGAGGTCACACCTTTTTGGAAGAAAAAACTTAATTAGAGCACATACAACATACATGCTGAAGGTAGGAGGGGAATTTCATATTAATTTATAGTTACCGGAGAGTACAAGAAGAGTTTTGCAACCACCGTTTTGTCCGAACAGAATATCAGTATCCAATCTGTCCCCAACCATGCATATTTGTGACTTGAGAATCCCGAATCTGTTGTTGATCAGATACATGAAAATAAAATGCAAAGGTGAGGAAAACTAGAACACAATAGAGCGTTTAGATGGAAGTCCAAACTCATTTTTATTATCATGCAACTGATAAAGAAAAGCAACCACTGCTTAATGGGATTATGTTGTGTTGCAGCTAATAATGTAGTCATGAGTCAAGACTATATTGTATACTTGATTGTGAAAAAATATGAGCTTTTTTGCAATTTCCTATACTTGTGCAAGACAAACCTTAATGGCAATACATCAGTAATTTGCCTTGTAATCTAAAGTTGCAGTGCCTGTTTCTTAGCATGCACATGAAGGCTCTCCAGTCCCCAGTCCCCACTTATGCATGATCGGGTGGGTTTGCGATAGACCCTAGATTACAAACTTACAGACCAACAAATACTTGCTTATCCATGCATAATATGAACGCAAATATATGGTGGTTGGTGGACAAGGAATCAGATAATTTGACAAATAGATGTGGATAATGATTATGCATTGTTTGAGCTGTAAGCAAATCATGCATGACTTCTCCTGAATTTGCTCAATTCAAAGAAAACGGAGAATAAAAGAAGGAACAAAGCATTGTAAGCCCTACTTGTTTGCTAAGTAATCCATCATAAAAGTTGAGGGCTTTCCTACAACCAGTGGCTCGCGCTGAGTTGAACCAACAAAAGCACCGACCATAGAACCACCGCCTGAAATTATATATTAAGCACAGATTATAATATATTCTGGAAGAAATTGTGAGGAACAGAAATAAAAATATCTCGATGGTTGCTTTTATATGAACAAGTCAGTCTTACCCAAAAGAAGGATGCAAGGAATTCTCATAATGTAAATCTCCAAATAGATTAGTGCAATAATTATTGCTTGGGCCAGTGCATTGCATGTGTAGTTCAAACCACAATCCCAGAGCGGGAACAAGTATACTGGAAATCCAATCCCAACCATTTTCTATTCTTTTACCAGCTCATATTTTTACGTTTCTTACAATAGGGACGATATCACATAACACTTGCTTATTAACCACATTTAAGTACATTTGAACCTTCTAGCTAACAATACAAAAGTACAGCCTTGGCCTATTTTTTAGTTCACGAACTCAAAGTCATGGACTGGCATGTTATTATCACTTATTGACGCCAAAATCACATAGATGGAACTGGTTTGAATTTCATATTTTCAGAACATGCAATTTAATGCTTGGAAGGATTGCAGACAACTCTGCTAGTTTACTCATTTTATTGATATTCAGCTCTTCAAAAGGCCAAGGGCGTACAAGTATTCTAATGCCACATTTCTCATTTGAGATTGGTATCAATCTGAATATTGGAGATCATTGCATATCTTGTTTTCTACACATCATGCATCACAACCTACATAACCTGAATATGAGTAGAAATCAATGTAATGGAGCATAAATTTGTGACGAAGGGGAGATGAGAACCTGCCCATTCCTGAGCATCTGTAAGATGGGTGACTGCATCACGATTTGTAGCAATGAAGAGACATCCAGGATTTTCCCTTATACAGAGTGTTCCATACTGGACTTTGTAGTAGTTGAAATAGCGATCAAATCCAACAACAACTGCCCCAACCTAAGAAGCAATGAAGAAACATCTTTACTATGCCTAAATTTTGGGAAAAGCATGCTACCTTTTGCTCCTCAATTGCAACTATAAAACAAAGCACAACCTAAAGATGTCTACTCAAGTTGCCTGTCAGGATATACCCTATCGAAAGGGAAAGAAAAAGGAATAGAAGTTTACATCTTTATCGTGCTCCATCAGAAACCCAGGCTTCAGCTCTATCTTTTTTCCACCATCTTCCTGTATAAGTGAACAATACAAAATAGAAATAACATATTCATCACAAATGCTACTGCTAACCAACCAACAAGCTAGAAAATGGCATTAGCAGGAACAGAAATTATTGCAAGTAAAGGTCATTGCACGTTGCACAGTATTGAATAACTCGTGGAAATTTCTAGCATTACTAAAAGCTGAAGATTTCAAAGCATATATAGAAGATGAAATGAAATATAATGCAAATTGGAACTCATACATACTGGCCCACCAAGATACTGAAATCCAGCAAGCTCAAGCTCCTTCAAGATGCCATCCTCACCAACCACATAAACCTAAAAGTCATGCACGGATATCAATTCATTATCAGCTACCACATCTCATAATCTCCACAACCATAACCACACAAAAATAACAAAACCCCATTGCAAGAAATAGAAAAGGTTGTTACTTGCCTTTTTATCTTTTGGGAAATCAATTGACTTCAAATAGGCTGCAGCGGCAAAAGAAGATGCAAAAATCTCTTCCTGAAACAATTGGATAGATTCAAAGCAGTTGTTAGTGAATCAAAACAAAAGAATGGAAAAGAAGGGGTTGTGACTTACTAACCTCACTGACATCAAGACCAAGTGACTCGAACTTTTTACCATATTGTTTCCTAGACTTTGTTGAGTTGTTTGTAACAAAAACTAGTCTCTTCCCCTGAAATCCAACAAAGAAAAACCCACAATTTTACATAAGAAAGTAAACACTGACATCACAGTAAAAGGAAAAAAAGAGGCACTATAACACAAATTAAATACAAACTCTTGAGCGGAGCATATCAAGAGTTTGAGGGACTCCATCAATCAATTTATCTCCTTTCCATATAACTCCTGCAAATTACTCACCCCTTCATTATTACATGAAAAGAAAAAAAAACTCTTTTTCTCTTTTTTTATTCTGAGAAATGAATTGACAAGAAACTTAAAAGCGAGCGAGAAACACAGACCGTCACAATCAAAGATGAAAGTCTCAACAGACCCAATGAGCTCATCTGCGTTTATTAAAGGCTGGGCTGCTGCTGATGCTTTGGTCGTGAAATTGTCCATTCTTGTACTACACTTTCTATTCAAGTTCAAGTCTTTGTTCCATGTGGTACAGTTTGTGAAGTTGTGGGGGAGTTTTTTCAGACCCAAGAATCTTGGGATTGTTGGGTTCACTTTGCACAGAAATCGGGACGGAGATGTTGAAGAAACAGCAGACACTGAAACAACTGTCCTGCTTAGCATCTTTGTCACTTTTTATTCTTTTATTTTCCCCTTTTGTTTTGGAAAAAAATTTATTAAAATGTTCGAGTGAAGGGTGTTTAGTTTGTGGCCGTTAACGTTTTGGATGGTTGCGTGTGTCAGCATGTGCGTTTGGGGTCAGGATGACCTGAGAGTTTGGGTGAATGGACTTTGTTCATCATCTAATTTGCGGCGAAAGGTGTCTCTCCTTTTCTTTTCTTTTCTTTTTTTTTTAATGAGAGTTTTATTCAACTTTTCAAATTAATTTTTTTTTAAGTATATTTAGATCCAATGGCTCCATTCGATTCTCAGAGAATGTGGAATGGAATTCACATAACAATCATTTTTGAAAATGGATTTACTGATAATAAATTCCTGATACAACCCAAAAAGGCAGAAATATAAATATCACTTAAAGTGCAGCACCTCAATCTGTGAGAACCTGCAACCAGCAATCCAAAAAATAGTCTTAAACAAGGAAAGGAGAAGGGATTTCTTATTCCATCCCCAATCGCAAGCAAAGCAAACTTGCACCAGATAACACCATGAACGCACAGGACTTGGTCTCCCCATGTAAATGAAACGGCATCCTAATTTAAAGACGCTAATGCATCTCCCAGAGCAATGCCATGAGCAAGAACATTATTGGTCATTGCTTTAACAGTTAGATCATAAACAGTAAAGCATAGAAAAATGAAAAGGTAACCAACACCCGCACACTACTAGTCGTCTGAAGTGCAGACCCAAAACCCCCCTCAAATCCAACTCGCTCGCTCTCTCCAACTCTCCCATGGCCAACCCTCCTTCACCACCCCCGCCACAACCTCCCGATCCCATAACAATCGACGGCGCAGCCGAAGACTCGGCTCTCTCATCCTCCACATATCTGACTCACCTAGAACTCGTAACTTGGCGATCTCGCCGCTACAAACAACTGGCCCAGATCTACAGAACCCATTACTGGACCTTAATGGAAGAGCTCAAAGTCAAACACAAAGAGTATTGCTGGAAGTATGGGAAAAGCCCATATAAAGAAGATGAGAAAAATAAGAAAAGAAAGAGAGATTTTAACAATGATAAAGAGATTTTTGAATTGAATGCGAAATTAGGGATCAGAGATGGCGGCGGTGAAGCAGAGGACGAGGAGAGAGGGGAGGGAGGGTTAAGGAAGTGCTTGGCTGCTGGGTTTAACGCGAAAGCAATGGCTTTAACGAGGTTTTTTAATACACATATTTTGTTGAATTCTAGACAAAAGCTTTATAAAGGTTGTACCTTTGATATTAAAAGGTATGTTTTTTTTTTTTTTGAATTTCTTCCGGATTGTTGTTGTGTGATGATTTGTTGTATTTGGGTTAATTTAAGTTGTTTACTAGGTTGTGTATTAAGATTTTCCGGAAAGATTGTGGAATTTGTACTGGTTGATAATGTGTTAGTTTGAATAGGATTTTGGCTTTAGAGAATAAGATATCAAGTTTAGCTTCAAGGGTTTGATCAGTTTCAATTTCCTTTTTCTTTGGATGCTTGTTTTTTTCAACACCTGCACACATGTTGTTTGCTTCATATTATGTTTTGAGCCTTATGCTTGGTTACTTGGAATGTTAAGGATGAGAAAAGAATGCAAGCTTTGTGGAGAAATAAGAACGACAAGAAAAATAGTTCTATGATTGTGTGTGTGTGTTATCTTGGAATGTTTTTTTGCGTAGCCTGCATGTTTTGCATCGCTATCCATTGTGTTCGTCTGTGTTACCTTTGTTCAATGAAGTACGCTGGAAGCGGAGAGAAAGAACTTTTTTTTATTTGATTTCTGATCCAATGGCTTTTGTACTTTTCCTTGTTTCTCAGTGTTTAAGAGGAATTTCAGTGAGACCGAACCACTTGGTGTCTTGCTCATCTTCTAGGGTTTTTGGTGGTTATTTGAAATAAACTATATTTTGCTGTATATAGTTGATCCGAGTTAATGTAAAGATAAAAATAATTATTATCATAATTTTAAAATCTAACTGGAGAGTTGACCTGGGACCAAGCCTGGTTCACGTTGATCATTGTTTCAAGTCAATATAAGGATAAAAATGATTAATATTGTAGTTTTGAAACTTGACTCGATGGTCGCCCTGAAACCAGACTCGAGTTGATCATTAACCCGATTTAACATTAGAATAAAAATGATTATTGCTATTTTAAAATCCGACTCAAGGCTAGGCCTGATCAACCAGGCTCAGGTCATGGGTCGGTTAACCATTAACTCGATTCAACGCAAGGATAAAAATAATTTATAATACAATGTTAAAACTCGGGGCGGGGATATCAATGGATTTTTTATTTATGTTTTGTTTTGGGTTGATCGGGTTACAGTTTAACTTGAGTTTTTTTATTGAGTCAAATCGTATTATTCCTTTCTCTCTCTTTTTTGAAAAGCTTAAACTGGTCCAAACCTCATTTTAGTCGAGTTTTGTCTTGTATCTATCAAATATAATATAAGATAAATTATATAGTACAATTCAAAACACACCAAATGCAGTAGTTATTTGTCTAGTACTGTTCAGTCTAGTAATGTCCAGTACAATCAATATATACTAAACTCACACTTGAGGGTCTAGCCCATTGGTCAACAGCAAAGCTTGTATTTGCGAAGGTCCTGGGTTCGATCCTCAAGAGTACCAGCATGTCACCCCCGCGGTGCCTTACCTGCCTACTGGGCTTGCAGGATGTTCAGTGGGCCCGAGGAATAGTCGTGGTGCGCGTAAGCTGGCCTGGACACCCCGGGTTACCAAAAAAAAAAAATATATATATATATATATATATATATATATACACACTAAACTCTATCTAAATGTATATGCTATTGGTTAAGCCACGAGAAAAATGTTTGAGTTGCTTTTTTTTAATCTCATTAGTTTTGAGCTCTTGATTGAAAATTGAAACTTTTTGTCGTACAGGATCCTTTTGTGATCTCCTGCGGGCACAGCAGTTTAGACTTTATTTCATGAGCATGGGAATCTATATAAGCTAGTGAAAACCATAATTTCTGCTTTTGCTGTCATTTAAATTCATATACCATGAAAGTGAGCATGAACGTATGATGTTGTCATTACCTGTGGCTTACTGCTAATTTTTCTTCATTGCGAATAGTGCTTTTTCTATAGCATGCTTGACTATTTTATTGTCCTTCCTGTACTCCTGGATGTTCAGTGCACAAGGAAGGCCTGTCCTTTGCCAGAAACCAGTTCTGATATCAACTGTCTCCTCCCTCTGCTCAATGCATTTTCAAAAGGCTGAAAGACAGGTAGCAAGAGCCTTGAAAAAGGAAGGTCTCAGTTTCTCTTCACCAAGTAAGCTTGCTTCTAAATTGCATGTGGTAGTGACAGAGTTTGTCCGCCAAATCCAAACCAAAAGAAGAGCTGCACTAAAGGAAAATGTATCTGAAGATCACACTGAGTATAAAATTTTCCAAGGCTCTTGATTTCTATCCAGAATCTCGATGTGTATGCTTTAAAGTTATTGATGAGAGAAAAGCTGGTGATATCACTAACTGGGAGGAGCTTGGATCACTGGACATATGCCTTGGAAGAGAATTCCTCGTGCATACTAAAGGTACGCATTTATACTAGAGTTCTTTGCAGTTCTATAAATATCCCTGTTTAATTTGTATTTTTTTCAATACCAAAATCAATATATTGGTTCAAGAATCATAGATCTCCTACATATCACACCTGTTTGAGGAAAATGATTTGTCACTCTTCTGTCCTTTTAGTGAGCAAGTTTGCTTTGAGTGATGACTCTAGCAGCTGGATAATTGAGTTTTGTGTGATCATTGATATTCTTGTGGAATTTGGTCCTGGAAGCTTAAAAATTGTCTCAAGCTTCGTGTCGCTATACTTGTAAGCCCCTCTGAAACCTGGAACCGCGCGCACCATTTCTCATTATCAAACAGCTTTTCACCTTATGAAAAGGTCATGATTTAATGTACTATTTGCTAACCTCCACTCGTTTACTTGGCATTTTCCAAAAGCACGTGCCCCAGCGGACACATTGCTTTCAAGTGCTAGTGTGTTTGTAATCATACACTTCGAGCCGGCTTTAGTAAAACTTCGGAACTAGACAGGAAATAGGTAGTTGCTACACGTCAATCCAATTTACTTAAATAAAACCGAGTTGGTGTTTGTTCAGGATCCCTAAGACATATTTAATCGCAAGGTTTAGTTTCTATTTCAATTAACAGTTTAAATTTGCCTTCTTGGAGTCCTTTAAGCTCATCTGCAAAGGGCATTTTCTACAATATTTTTGGTTAAAATGCATTTTCTTTTCAGGTTCATTTGCATCACTTTGTGTGAACCAACGATTGGTCGATGGACAGTGATAATGAACTGTCCGTTGACCAAATATCAGTTGACATCAATTGACTTCCAGTTGAAATGGTTGCATGGATTTTGAGTTTTAAACAAAGCCGCCTTTGCAAACACTGAGCGACATAGGCAGATCAAGTGATAGACAAGGTGGTCAACTTGTTGTCTTCCAGTTTTCAACATGCTGCTGCCTGTCATTTGCATGCAAAAACTTGTTGACAGTTGAGACCCATTTAATAACCAGAACAAGTCCTCAAAATATGAAGCTGTGAATGGATTTTCTCATAGACAAATGATTCTTGGTTTCTTTTCTTGACATTTTATCATTTCTGTTTGCAGGTGTTGGATGTACATAATACATGTTCTTCTGCGATGATAAATTCTGTTTGATGCGTCAAAATTTAGGTTTAGCAATCTTTGCAATTCAAGAAATGCTGGTGATGTGATTGGAGATGTCATTAGTATATCTGATTGAGATTTGAAGAAGTTTTGAGGAGCAACAAATTTGTATTTCCTCTAATTGAGTTGTTGATGTTGCATCATTCATATCAATAATATGATCCATAGATTTGTATGAATTGCTGAGCTAAAATTCGCTGTTCATTTATGTTCTCTACTCAATTACCTGATGATATGACAAGCATAAAATTCTCTGTAGGGGAGATTCAGGGGCAGAGACGACAAACAAAGATTACGAACACTTGTTAGATAGAAAACGTGATCATTTGCAAATCTCAACAGTTGTTGAGATCATTTTATTTATTATGAATATGATGATGGTTTATGTAGTTTATGAACACAATCAAGAATGGGTCACAGCGTACATGCACGAAAACTTACTTGAAGAAGAGTGTGCTAGAGAATTCATGTAAAAACATAATCTTGAATTTGCATACAAACTATTTTTGTATCAATTTTACTACAACAAATTGATTTTTCAACAAGCACTTTTGTTAATAGTCACTTAGCATAAAATTTTAATCTTTCTACAAGATGATGTCATTTCTAAGCCAAAAAAAAAGTATGATTTGGATGGAAATGAGGATTAAGATCCTTAACTGAGAATTTCTGAAAGCTTAGACATAAAATTGATACAAAGATTTATTTAATGGTAAATTTGAGGCTACCTATATAATTATTTACGTAACCCTTTCATCTCTAGAATATCCCCAGAAAGCCTAAACCTCAAGCAGTAAGACAATTGATGGCATAGTTTCAGGAAAGTTTATTCAGAGAAATTGCTGTGATTAACTAACAAAATATCACCATCTCTTTCATCATAATATAACTTTTTCTTTCAAAGCTCTTGATATCTTTCTGTGTCTATGTAATTTACTTGGCCACGAATTGTATAGCTATTAAGGGTTATAGTAAATATTCGTGGCAACTACTCTTTGCCTCCTGCTTTAGTTCCTTTTGATCACTAAAATGGAAAATCCATTCATCACTCGTAGAAGAAGAAGAAGAAGACATTTAAGTTAATGATATAGAAACCCAACTGGCCTGGCATGTCTATTTTGAGGAAATTGATGGGTTAACTGTTTGAATCAAAGCCGCATTTCTAGCTGTTAAGCATTGATGAAAAGTATACTTTAAGCTAGCGTGTCTCTGTCTCTGTCTCTGTCTCTGTCTCTGTCTCGAATAATATGCTTGATTTTTATTAAACCCATTCTTATCGACAAAAATGACTCGAGACTTGATCGATTCATTCCTAATCCAAACTAAGGTGTTAAATATAAGATAATTTCGAGTATATCTGATTTGAGCACCAACAACTTCCTCGTATATATTTAATAGCCGGTAATGTCCCATTGGTTGATCATGGGGAGCAATCCCTGCTCAATATCAGCAGTACTTCATACCACCCCTGTATGCTGTATATACATGGCACAATCTCTAACAAAAACCAAACCAAATTGATAATGGAAAACCAACGCCAAGAAACCCCTCCTCTCCTCCAAGACCTCAAGGTCACGATCCAGAATTCTTCTTTGGTTTTTCCAAACCAAGAAACTGAAAGAAAATCCATCTTCTTGTCAGATTATAAGAACAGTAAAGGATATCTAGTTTGGTGATCATGATCGGTATACAGTAAGCAGGGCTTTGAAGATTAATGTTGCCTTGCCTTCCACATTATGGCCATCAGAGTTACGACAACATAAAAGAAAGTGTGTTTAGAGACGCACTGATGGTCATTTTCACGACTTCTTCCGTTCGATTAGGGTCTAATTTCAATTATCTCAGGTTAGGTTTCGATTTCTCTGTGAAGAACCCCGAAATTTGTATGGATCCATTAGGGATTCCTCTTGACTCTATGCATAAGAGGAGGGCGTATGAAAGAGAGAGAGCTTAGACAAAGAAGACAGTCTGAAGATTAGGAATCTTTGTATAAAAAGTTAAGCTCTCTGAACTGAAGGTGTAATTAATGGCATTACTCTACGGGTTTGGGGATATATGTTTTTTTTTCTAGCAATGAAATAACTAGCTGTTGCATGCATTCCAAGTGTGAAAATATTAGCACCAGAAGCAATAATAGAATTTGAAACTTGCTTATAGCACCTGGAACTGTGCTTCTGCTACTGGTAGCCCCATAAAATGATGCCACTGCATATTCGACATCATGTGCAGATTTCAGGGATGCACAAATAATGGTCCTACGTTAAGATAATGTCCTGTCCTGTCATTTCTAGTTTATGTTCCCTGTTAAAAAGTCCCAAACTTTAAAAGATTTTGCTGTTAAGCTATTGGAAACAGTGGTTAACAACCGTTGCTTTAGGTTGTCTTGAAGTTAATCAGCATGCTTAAATGGATAGTTCTGTATTTTAATCTTTTCAATCTTCAGGCACAATAAGATCCCTTTTCGTACCTTTTTATAAGACAATTGAAAAGATTGCTATGCTCAAGTTGCGTGTATTGTCTTTTTTAATGAAATTGTAGGTGAAAAAAGAAGCGGCGGATGCAGACGGGTGATGATGCTGTCTCTTGCGTGTCAGTTTAGTAGTGGTTGCTTTTTAAATAATTTTTTGTGTCAAAATATATATCAATGATATTTTTTCATTTTTTAAAAATTATTTTTGACATCAGAATATCAAAACGATTTAAAAAATATAAACCGCACTTAATTTTAATAAAAAAACTTTCAAACTTTATAGGAATGTAGGTTGAACCGTGTTTCCAAACACTTCATTCGTACTGTTGACCTTGTCCAATGAGCTATTAATGTGATTATTTTTTAAAAAAAGAGAAATGGTCGAGTATTGTCCTCTGCCCCATCCCTCCCTTCCCCTGTTGTATGCAAGTGTGCTCTTTTGTTGATGTTTGGCAGAGTGCAATAAAAAAAATTCCCTCCAGATATAATAAAAAAAAAAACAGAGGTTTTGTGCTCCTGAAACACAGTGCTGCCCAGCAATGTCATGTGACGAAATTGCTGCAATAAACTTTCTGCTACGTTGTTTTAGTCCTCTTTCTATTTTGATAACACGGAATGCACGATAACTTTCGTGTTCCAGAATTGAGCAATACATTTCTAATGATGAACTGTAAATGATTGTAGACAAGGAATCTTTTTTTCTGGTAAGAAAGTAGCAAGTCCCAGAGCAGATAAATCTTGATTTGGGTTTTCCCATCTAGGCTCCATAGAGGAAATCATGTCAGTTTTGAAGCTCTATTGGGCCAGTCAGCTTTGGAACATGCATGTCCCTTGCAATGTCTTGACGATATTATCAGACGAATCAGTTAAACGCCTCATTGTTGCTGTATAATTTTTTTCTTTAAATGGCCCAAGCAACCGATCAAGTAGCTGTGCTCTGATGTTAGAAGAAGCAGAGACACGTTGCTGAACTGAAGCACATGGTTTTTGACAGTGGGACTGGATGCTTGCTTTTTCCCATTTCTAAGATTGTCTTGCAGGTATGTGCGAAACTACCAGGAAAGGGAGAGGTTGCCACGGAGGTGTATTGAGGTCAAGCGGATGTCTGCTTTTTCTCGAAGACTTCATAACTTTTTCTTGTTCTGGATGTATCTCACTAGCTGCTTCGCAGTTTTCAAAACTTGCAAGCTTCATCTGTGCTTGATGATTTCATCTTTCAGGCTAGAGAATGGGAGGCCCTTCTCGCGGAGCGTCAATCCAATTTTATTTCAGCTGGGGAAAGCCTGATAATGAGCAAGAAACATCCAGTTTCTGCTCAAGGGTGTCTCTTGTGTCCTCATGGGATAAGGCACCAGTCTCGAGGAGCAAGAGACTCATAGACGGTGGCTTGGTTAAGGGAACCCACCATAGCCGAAGTGAGCTCGTTAGTTTTTCCTGAAACTATCTAGGTCTCAATTCGAGAAGAAGAGCTGACAGAGCAATGCCGCGCGGATATAAATGATATAAAAATATTATTTGTGATGTTTTTATTAATATTATAAAATTTTAATTTTTTAGTTGTGATTATTTTATAAAATATTTTTTATTTATAAATGTATTAAAATAATATTTTTTTATTGTTTTTAAAATTATTTTTGAAATTAATGTATTGAAAAATTATTAATTTAAAATAATAAAATAAATAAAATTTAAATTTAAATTTTTTTTAAAAATAACTTGCTCCTCAGCGATGTTGCTTGTTTTTCCCCTGTTGTGACCCAATTGTAAAATGCAGATGTGTTTTCTGTTATACGCACCGTTTTATTTATGTTTTACTAACGGGTAGTCTAGTTGAGGACCGCATGAGAGGAGTTGTTGGGCAAAAAAAAAGAGGACACGACAAGCTTGCCATGTCTTTGTTTTTAAGAAGGGTCTTGGCCCCTGTATTTTTCCAACTTTTATAATCTCGTTTTAAAATAAAATATCTTAAAATATCAAAGGAATATTTTAAAATTCAGCCGCTAACTGTTTTACAACGAATTTATAAGACCATGTCAAAAGTATATTAGTTTTCACTTCAAGAATTATGAAAAAGTGATGTTTATTGAAATGAAAGTTGCTTATTTTATTTAAAAATAAAAACAAACTTAGATATTTTAAAATTGTAAAAAATATATATATAGTTGTGTTTGATAATAATATATAAAATAATATAATTATTTTTGTATCATCTTTAATTATGATGGACTAGATAATATAAATTATTAAAAAAATATCTTTTTCCCTTGATTTGCATCACTGTGAAGCTTACATTTGAAGCTTTTTAGCCTTTTAATTCACGCGTTTTCATCGGCTACTAGCTTTGATACCCGCGCGATGCCCAGGTAATTTTTTTTATATAAAAAATATTTAAAAAAATAAAAATTTAAAAAATCTTGGGTTTTTCTGCAAAGTTATACGTACCCAAGAATTTTGGGCTTGGCTGCAACGCCTGACCTAAGAGTGATATTTATAATATTAATAATAAAATTAAACTTGCATGACCCAAGTTTAAGGTGAGCCTGACTGTAACACCGGACCCAAAAATATTGGATGTGGATCTGGCTATAAGGTCGTGTCATAAAGTATGATAATTAAATAGATTAATTAAAAAAACAAAGAAAAAAAATCAACAGAAAGGAAAAAACTAATGAAGAAAAAGAAAAAAAAATTGAATTAATTGGGTTAACCCTTTAAACCAGGTTACCTCGTAAAACCTAGGACTTGCGTTATGAAAGTTTGATAACTAAATAGGAAAAAAAAATGACGGGTTTACCTAGAATTAACCGAGTTAACCCATCAAACCAAGTTAACCCATCAAGTCCAGGATACGTGTCATGAAATTCTGATAATTAAACAGAAAGAAAATTAACTTTAACAAACTAAACCAAATGAAAAAAATAACTCGTCAAATCAGGTTCATCCATCAAACCCGAGATTCGTATCATGAAAATATGATAACTAAATAAAAAAAATTAACATTAACAAATTAAATCAAACAAAAAAAATTCATTAAAAAAATTAAAAAGAAAAAAAAAAGAAAAAAAAGTCATATAATATAATACAATATAATAATAATTATAATGAAAAAACGTGGGGAAAGCTAAAGCTAAAGCTAAATTCTCAACCAACTCAATATTAAAAAAATAAATTTAACAAAGATAATTTAAAAAATAAACATGTGGGGAAAACACTGCAGCCAAACAAAAATCATATAAGGGAAACACTATAGTAATCCATAGTGTTTTTTTTTTTTTTAAAAAAAAAAACTACAAAGCTAAGTTCTCAACCAGCTTAATATATAAAAATAATCGAGATTCGTGTAATAAAAGTATGATAACTAAATTTAAATTTTTTTTTCACATTAACAAACTAAATTAAACAAAAAAAATTCATGAAAAGAAAAAAAAACACAAAGAAAAAAGCAAAACAAAAAACCATGGGCAAAATGGAAAAAAAAAGTCAAGTGTTTTACTATGTGCATAGTTATACATTATATGTAAAAAACAGAAGAAACAAAAGCGAGGAAAAAAAAAGCTGCTACAGTGAAAAACCCACGTGTTAAAAAAAATATATAAAAAAAAAAGAAAAAAAAGCTGCTATAGTGAAAAAAACATTAAAAAAAAAAGAAAAAGAAAAAAAAAAGGAAAAACTGCTATAAAAAAAACCAAAAAAAAAATGTCATAGAAAAAAAAAAAAAAAAAGAAGCTTTAGCTACAGTGAAAAAGCTACACGTTTTAGAGTTCTTATTAACCTTTCAAACCAGGATAACCCGTCAAACATTAGATTCGCGTCATAAAAGTTTAATAACTAAATAGAAAAAAAAATTGACGGGTTAACCCATAATTAACTGGGTTAACTTGTCAAGCTTGGAATACGTGTCATGAAAGTCTGATAATTAAATAGAAAGAAATTTAACATTAACAAACTAAACTAAATGAAAAAAAATAATTAAAAAGGAAAAAACAAAAAAAAAAAAAAATATCCAGTTAGCCCGTCAAACCAGGTTAACCCGTCAAACTCGGGATCAATTAACAAACTAAATTAAACAAAAAAAATAAAAGGAAAAAAATTTAAGAAAGAAGCCAAAAAAAACCCACAAAGGCATAAAAAACCAAAACAAATACAGGAAAAAAAAATGAGAACAAAAAATAATATATATTATAATATAATAATATAATTATAATAATAATTATTATTATATATACAAGTATAATTAAAAGACATGAGGAAACTACAGTACTTTCCCCACACGTTTTAGAGTTCTTTAATATATAGATATCCGTTCTCATTTCTTCATCGCCCTGTTTTTATTGTGGATATCAATGGACACATTAATTTAGGATAGGAGTGGACCGTACTCATGACTGATAGAAAAAACAAGCCAAGTTGAAATTGAATTATTACTTCTTTTTTTGAATTAAATTTCTATTTTCTTCATCAAGCCAAATTAAAAATTCGGCTATTCGGTTTTCTGTACGCTTATAAAAAATCATTATTCAATTCTCAATGAAGAACGAATTTACAGGGATTTAGTTTGACCTATGACTAAGTATAGGGACTAAACTACAGATATTTATAAAATATAGATATTACAACACTTCAAACTAATTAACTTGCCCAGTACAAAAGCAAAACACACCGCCTCCTCCCGTCCTTCTTCTAATTCACCTCCCGCTCCACAATCCTCGTCATCAGCCACCAAGCACCCCCAGGCACCGCCCGACGCCCATCAGCTACCAAGCACCCCCAAGCACCGCCCAACGCCCTTCAGCCACCACCATCAAAGCTTCAAGTCGCGGTCTCCGTCCAAGCTTCAAGTTGCGGTCTCCGGACCAGGTATTTTTTTATCAACAGTAATCTGAGTACCCAAGTATTTCTGTACACCTAACTTAACTATTAATAGTAAGTATTTTTCATTTTCATATGATTTAAAATCAAAGAGAAACATGAGGAGGGAGAGTTGAGTTTGAATTACAAAATCGGGTTGTAGTTAAAAAGATAATCGATAAAAAGAGGGTCTGAATTTATTTCTTCTCTGTTCAGACGAAAAAAAGGGTATGAGCTTCGAATTGCTAATTTTCTTAGTAGTTGTTACAAGATTTTAGGGGATGTTTTGAAAAGATTCAGATTGTGTGTTGGATTGTTAATTTTGTAATTTTTGGGGATTACCAGCGTGTTTCTACCTTTGATATAAGAAAAAAGTTTGAAAGGAATACGTTATGAAAATAGGATTTGAAAATGAAGTATTAAGATTACTGCAACAAATATTGAAAGATAAAATATCAAGCATGCTTGGTGGAATTCGAAAAAAAAAAATTATAGCCAACAGTAGATCCTAATATATTATAATCATAATATCATCTAAGATGAACTAAATTATGATCAGTTGCTAGAAAAAAGAGATAAAAACATTGTATAAGTTTAATATTAAAGTGTAAATAATAAATTTTGGTAAAAGTGGAGTATGGCGTCACGCTGTTAGGGTGGGAGCAGCATCCAAAATTTTAAGGGGGGTTTACTCTAATTTCAAGTGGCAATGTTTTACCCCACCTTTTACAGTTATATATTATTCTCCATAATAATCAATACGCTTTCTCTTTTGGCACCAAACAATAAGAAATGGGGTTAAGAATTTAATCAACTCTTCACTTACTCCCCCATCCCCTCTCCAGGCCAGGCCATGGTCGTTAAAATTACGAGTTAATTTGTAAAATTAACATATACTTATCGTGTTATCGTGGAAATCGCTTTAAAACTCCAAAACTGATAAAACTGAATGAAATCATGAGTTGAAAATCGGTAAATTCGCGATTGTAATACCGAGTTTACATTTTCTTGGATGTGAAAGTGAAATCATTAAGTGTGATTTCCTTGTCTTGTTTCTATGACTAATTTCATTCTGGTGATTTACTAGCTGTCTTCTTCACTCGTATTCTCTCCTTTAACTTCTCTTTTTCATTCAAGAAAACATCTATGCTTTTCAATTTCCTCATCTTACAATTTCCCCATCTTAATCCCTTTTGTTTTGTAGTATTCTGTAGAAAGAAAAAAGAAGATAGAGGGAGACCCATCTGTGATTTCATCAACTCTTTTTCTCTCCTTTAACTTCTCCTTTTCATTCAAGAAAACATCTATGCTTTTCAATTTCCTCATCTTACAATTCCCCCATCTTAATCCCTTTTGTTATGAAGTCCTCTGTAGAAAGAAAAAGGAAGATAGAGGGAGACCCATCTGTGATTTCAACAAACAAAGTCTTTGAGATCTGCCCACTTCGCTTACAGGTGCTTTTCTTAATTCTAATCTGATTCATGGACCTCAATTACATGCAAATATTATTCTTTTTTGCTTCGTTTTGTTGTTATCATTTTGTTTTTTTTTCGGGTATTCAACTCTGGTTTCAAAATGGTTTCTTTAATGTTGTATTTCTTGGAACTGAAATTTTTGTAGATGGGCTTATAAAGTCTGGATTATTTCCATGTTATTTCTTTATCTGGTCGCTGATAAATTATGGAAAATGTACACAAGGGTTAAGAAAATATTGTTTTTCTTAGTTTTATTTCTCCGTTTGGTTGATGACAAAAAGTGGGAAAAATAGCAAAATCTACCTTCTTTTTACTATCAATTTTAGTTTCATTGTACAAGACTTTTTAATTGTAAAATACTTGGATAATTGTGTTAATTGTTGTGCTAGCTGGACGAAAATGTGGGATAGAGAGAAACTGTGCTAAGTCAACAATTTGGCTACTCTGTTAGTCTGTTTTTGTATGATGAAAATGTACAGTTGTATACATTATAACATGCCATTCTTAAATTTCTTTCATTTTGAGTCTTTGACCATTAAGGTCTCTGCATCCCCATATTCTTTTCATGGGATGAAAATCTATGTACATGAATAATTATATTGTGTTTTTAAGTTACTTAAACTATGCATAAATTTTTAATTAAACTATGTATTCTAATGTGTTTGAATTATAAATGAAAAAAAAAATTACTTACGATTTTATAATTTAACGATTTTACAATCCTAGTTTACATTGTATTTTTTGCAGCGTGTCAAAAATATGTTTTTGACAATCTTGCTCGAGTCCTCTACCAAATATAGATCAGGATTTCTTTTTTGTTTTTGAAAAATTACAAAATACTCCTCTAATTAAGAGTGTCTGGGTTGCGGTGCAAGTCTCAATAAAATTTGAATTTTTTTGTTTAAAAATAATTTATTTTACGTATTTTGATCGTTTTGATGTTACAATATTAAAAATATATTTTAAAAATAATTAAAAAATATATTGTTTTAATATATATATATATATATATATATATATATAATATTTTCAAAAATAACTAGTAGTATAGCATCCCTAAATTATATTGCTAACTAAGATAACGAGTAGACAAATTTTCTCCATCGTTCTCCTTTAATTTTTCTTTTTATATTGTCACAAACTTTTCTTCTAAATTTGCACATTGTTACAATATCCCATAGAAACTCCAAGAAGTCTTTTCCACGGGCATTTTCCCTCCTAAACCGGGTGTAAAAAAGTCTTTTCATCCTTTCATTTACATTTGTGAGAAAAGGAAGATTGTAAGAAAAGAAAGGATGAAAAGACTTTCTTATACCTGCTTTTCATTTATAAAAAAAAAATAATAAGAAAGGAAAAGACCTTTTTACACCTGGCTATTAGAGTCTGATTGGGAATGTAGTTATTTTTTAAAGTGTTTTTCATGTTGAAATAAATTAAAATGATATTTTTTTATTTTTAAAAAATTATTTTTGAGATCAGTTTATTAAAACGATTTAAAATATTTAAAAAAAATTAATTTTTTTAAAAATACGATTACAATTACATTTCCCAACACACTTTAAAAGCTAGTAACGGGAAGTTTCCAGCTGCTGCTTGTTTCCGCCATTTTAAGATGTTCTAAGAAATGAATTTTAGCTTAATTATTATGAAAGGTAGCCATGGAAAAAGATAGCTGATGAGGCTGATCTAACCATTTAGAATTTTCATGATTGCGTGGAGCTAACGTGTTTGGCGAAAGGTGGGGAAGAAGATGGTAGAGAAAGTTCGTGGCTACTTTAGTGAGATGGGAAGTAGTGACCTGCATGAATCGCCGGCCAAACAAATTTATTTCCATTTTAGGATAGTTCTTTGCCAGTCCGCATCATAATCGTATCCTTGTTTCCCATCAAGGAGGAAAAACCGAGTGAAAGTTGACAAAGAAAAAGCAGCCAATCAAATTCACCTATTGATTTCCGAAGACTGGGCCCATGCTTTATGACTGGGTCCCTCCGCCCTGGGTGCTGTGGCCTGAAACATCCGAGGGAGGTCGAGTCAACTGTCCTCGGCTGTTTCATTTTCGAGCGAGCGAGTCACGTCTCTCTTTATCGCGAGCGCCAGCATCTTGTTTCTTTCGAGCTCTCATAAATTAGGTCTTCTGATGCAAACAAATCATGCAGGTTTAAAAAAAAACAAAAAGAAAGAAAACAAATCATTCTGGACCCTTGCAGCCAAATTGAATCCTGCGTCTCTGCTCGCTCAAGAGACAAACATTTTCTGATTGAATTGAATTTGTCCGGAAAAAAGAAAAAGATTTTAAATAAGCGAAAACAATTCGTCTTCTTGGATTAGAAGGATGGCGATTGCGGAACACCCAAATTCAAAGAATGGGGATATGGAAAACCATCCAGTCAACATTGACAGAGGACTGATATCAACAGCTCGGCAGATTAAGAAAGAAAAGTTACATCATTCAAGCTCTAGGTTCCCGTTCCCGTCCTTCTGTATAGTTTGAACTCGACACTCCTCGAAAGAAAAATCCCGATCCCGGATCGTGACGATGGGAACTCTCTCTTTCTTTTCCTCTTTCTGCTGCTGAACAGAGAAAAGGACTCTCAAATTATTTGGAACGATATGGATTGCGGAGAATCTCTTTCATGCGAGATTTGAACAGATACAATACGTTTTTGGGGGAGGTGCCGGCATCGTACAGGTTCCTGTGTATGATGCAATCCTCGAGAAGACTTGACAGCTACTTCACCGCCTCTGCTCTGTTTCTGATGTAGTCGTGCCTGAAGAAGGAGCTAGCGTATCATCACTTGGTGAAAGCAAAGAAAGGTTTTTTTCTTTTTTGAAAAGCAAAGAAAGACTAAACTCTTTTTATCTGTTCATCTAGAATCAGAACCCGATCTGATTCCAAAATTAGACATCACATCATCGCTTTACCGTTTACTGTTTAATTACTACTATGGATATGTCGATAAATATAACAAATCTCTCGCTTAACAAAGATTGACTGGTTTTGTCGATAAATATAAACAAAAAATTTACATCACAATACCGAATATATATTTAATAGAAAAATAAACTATCCAGATGCTCCTCAACTAGTTTTTTTTTCTTAACAGAGAAAAATACCATTAAATAAAATAGTATAACGGTTGGGAATCATACTGGCCACCGCACCACTATGATGACCAGTGGCCGGTATCGGCCATGCGAGATTTACCGATTCCCAAACAAGCGAGCTCATTTGTGGTGATGTCATTAATTATATATTCAATTAGTCCTTGTTTCTGGAATATCCCTCTTGGCCAATAAAACTTTAGCAATTTGACCCAATAATTCATGATCAATTGGAAGGTTTCTATTTTGGTGTAACCACTTGTGGATTGTGATTTTTGTTCGTGCTGCGAGGTGCTGTGACGATATCATGCGTGTTATTTAGGAAGCAATTGATGGCAATTTTAAAAATAAATACAAAACAGTTTTTAGAGCATCACCCAATAATTTAAATTTTTAAATTAAAATAATTATTTAACGTTGAATTATGAGTTAAGATGTTACCACTCTCGTTCTTCTAGTTAAATTAGATTTTGTTGGCATAATAATGATGAATTTATACAAATTTTAAGTTTAAATAATCTGATTAGTACTTATTAGAGTTTATATAAACCTATTTTTTGAACTTTAATCAGACAATAATTTAAACTTTCAAGTCTGGATGATATTTTTTACAATGAGGATGGATTTGGAGGGCATTGATTTAGGCGAATTGCTAACTTAGATCGATGTCAAGAGAAATTTCAAAAGGCAAACGAAAATGTTTCTCTGTCACTGAAAAACTGAGGTATTTCATATAATTTTCTGTGTTATTTTGAACGGTCTATAATTTTTTAGGTGAGATTGGGTTCTTGTATGAAAAAGAAAGTGTAATCAGACGAGTGAGGTTTCGTGTGTATATATAACTAAATCTTATTTTTTTTATTAAAAAAATATAATAAAATAGAATTGCATTATCAAATAAACAAAGACCAAAGTGACCACGACAAGACATGGTTTGTGACTGGTTCGTATGTGGTTCCGCCATAAGGTTAAAGTTTGAGAAATTTCACGTTCTAAGTCCTAAAACTTTGAATTATATAATTTTAGTTATATTTCGCAACCCCAGCAATATAATAAAATAGAAATGTAATATCTTGCAAATAGAAATAAAAAACTGAAAATTGAAAACCATTTTTTCTTAATTTTATATATAAATTTATAATAGTTTTTATGTATATATATAACACATGCACAGCTGGGCAAATTAAACACTTTTCATTTCTTTCTTCTCTGCTCATATAACACAAAAATTATATATAATCGTACCAAACAGCACTTTATTAATCATGCTTATGAATCTGCAAGATTCAAGTTCATATAAATTATATATAATCATACCAAACCTCAATTAATGACTTGTTTCCTCTAAGATATATAGTAGTTTGACTTCAACTGAGTGAGCTCAAAACTCCCACCTTTTTAAAATATATTTATTGAGCTATTAAAGACTCTCAATGATGTTTTTTTTTTTTAAAAAAATGAAGATATAATTTTTATTCACTTAACATGTGTGTGTGTGTGTGTATATATAAAACGGGCATTAGTGTAGTACTATTAATTTACGGTGTTAGGATATTATCAAGTGTAAAAATATTTAATCTTACTCTTATTATAATTTATCAAAAAAAACTTTTTTTTCGTAAATATTCCGAGACAATGATATATTCCATGATCTGACTGGTTATATTGTATAGATGTTGGATATGTTTACAACTGTATGTATAATGGTCATCTTGGAATTCCAATCTTGCTTTAACCGTCCTAGGAACCAAGAGGAGGGTAAGAGGATAAATGAATCTGGCCCTTTCAAAACAAAGTGAAAGAAGAAATTAAATGGGTTTTTTTAATTTAAAAAAAAAATAAAAAGGTTTGCCGCGCGCCACTTATTTTATTCCATTCGGACTATCCGAATGCAATGGTGTTTGAGCTAATACGGGACGAAGATATATCACCAAAACATGATTTAGGAATCGACAAAATAAAAGAAAAAAATAAAGCAAGGTATATTCTGTTCATAGCAGAGCAGTGAAAAATTGATGCTATAAATACCCGACGTATCTTCTTCCATAAGAAATTAATTAATCTACATTCATTTGCACGACTCAGAGACTACCTGCTTACGAGTGGATTTACTGTGAAAAAATGTCGAGGGATAGAGATCCTCTGAGCGTTGGCCGTGTTATAGGGGACGTGCTGGACCCCTTCACAAAGTCTATCCCCCTCAGGGTCACCTACAACTCCAGAGAGGTCAACAATGGTTGCGAGCTCAAACCCTCTCAGGTTGCCAACCAGCCTAGGGTTGATATTGGCGGGGAAGATCTAAGGACCTTCTACACTCTGGTACGTCTCTGCAGCCTCCTCCTCCTCCTCCTCCTCTGAGTAGCACTCTTCCGTTTATCTATTTCTTATGTTTTCCGGTGACTTCATTGAGTGCAGTATTTACTGCAGCCAAACGTGCATGTTTTTATTCTCTAGATTAGTTGACAATCTTACAAAGTGAATGTCACTTCCATCGCAGGTTATGGTGGACCCCGATGCACCCAGCCCAAGTGACCCCAGCCTCAGAGAATATTTGCATTGGTAAATTAATATTGGCAAAATGCCTCCTCTCTCTCTCAACACTCTATTTCAATCTTGGAGTTATGATGGATCTAGCGTAAATATGTGATATATGCAGGGTTAAAAGATCAATAATAGGCTTTAATTATTGCTATACTTACTTTTTAATTATGAGTTAAACTACTGAGTTGAGTGCTCTATAAAAACTAATAACTGCATATGTACGTAGATTTACGTGGCTCTCTCTCTCTCTATATATATATATAATTAATTAATTATCTACAATCTATCTACATTAATCACAGCTGGTAGAATTGTTGGTCTGGATTGGTCACTAAGTACAGTACGTACTGTGAAAGCAAGGGAAGAGTTTCTATGATCCTCTCTGTTTCTGTTTTCTCGTCTGATTGGCAGCATGTTCCTTTCGTTGTTCTCTCTCTCTATCATTTCTTTGTTTTTTTCATTCCTTTATTGCTCAGTGGGTCAACCAAACAGGGAGCAGATCGTACATTTAGTCACGTACGATGATATTGGGTACCCATATCCAGACTTTCTTTTTGAGATTCTAGCATAGTAAATTTCTTTTATATAAAATAATAGTTAGTAAAATAAGATAATTTGTAGTTTAATGAGTTACATACTACGTCTATAATTCAAGAGTTGTAAGTGTTATTATGACTCTTTTAAATCATAAAATCACTCTATCAAATATTTAGTTAAAAAAATAAAAAATTAAAATCAAATCAAAACTTCAATAACAACATCATCACATTATTAGAAATATCATGACAAAACAAATTAAACATCATAAACAATGAGGGGTCCACACAATTTTCTACTCCATATAATATAATATGCAAGTAGTGTGATCGATATTGAACGAAATTCTAATTGTCCAAACTGATGATCAGCCCAGTTTAGTTAGTTATATATTGTCGTGTGTAGAAAACAAATATAATAGAAAGTAGAAACAAAACCTTGTCTTGCATATATATCCAATGCATGATACCACAAGTCGAATATGCTCTGTTTATTTGAGCTTCAGCTGATATGAATTTCCTGTCACATGAACTCGCAGGTTGGTGACTGATATTCCAGCAACAACGGGGGCAAGCTTTGGTGAGTATATTTACATTAATATTTTCTTAAAAGACTCAAGAATTCCATTAGGATTTAGGAACCTTGTAATGTTACTTGTATACTTGTCTACATTCCTACTTAGTCTAGGAATTATGCTAGTTTGTTTGTTTGTTTTTTTCCCGTCATATAACCCTTGAATTCCTATGATATAATAATAAGTAGAGTGAAATTGAGTTATTGAGACTCGAACCTCTTTTATTCAAAGAAGCTATCTAGTATACAACCTCTGGGTTACATATATTTATGTGATGCTCTGGTTTTATTTATAAAGCATATATATATATTGGTTGCCGGGACAGCGTTATCCTTCGAAATATGATTTCTCGTCATGATTCTATTTCAGTGGATATTCTGATTATAGGAAAAAATCAATCATGGCTGTTTTGCTGGCATATGATTGGATCGAAATTTAGCTGTCCAGGGGTTCTTCTCCACCAAAGCCGTTTTATGTCGTTGTTTTTAGCTATACGTGCAAAAAAATTAATTTCTAAATAGCGTTTAAATAATAATAATAAAAAAACAGCATTTGAAAGGAAAAAAAATCATTTCTGTAATATAGTTTTTGAGTAATCAAATCTCAAATAATTTCCATTAACAGTATAAAAAAAGTCTTAGACAGCCGCTAGATTTCTATAGTGCAAGAAATTTCCAATAATAATTAATTTTTGTTGTGGGGTTTATTGGTTGTTTTTTTAGCAACTTGGAATTGAAAAATCCAATTTAAGAAACTTGGGATTCGATAATAGGCAATCAAGGAGGGGAATTGAAAAGATATTCCTTTTCTCCGGTCTCTTTTATCTTATCAACACCATCCCATGAGATGTTTTTTTTTTAATCAACGGGGTGCTTTTTAGTTTAACTTTTATGTACTAACGGGTTAAACAAGAATTAAGCATGCCATTTATATATATATATATATAATATATATATATATATATATATATAAAGTGATATATTAATGAAAAATATTTTTTATGATTTTTTTAAAGACTCAAATGATGAGAGTGCTCTCAATCTCGAAAGGTAATATATTCCCACTACTACTCTACGAGATATGACGTTTGAGGGAATAAAATAATTTGCTTGCTTTTTGTTGTTTTAACGTGGCCATATCAATTATGTGTTCTGATTGGTGAACTGTCTTTGTGAATTAGGAAAATGATAAAACCTCCACACATGCATACGCTGGTCCTGAAACACCTCATGCATGACAGAGAAATCTTGATTTTTTAGACATGTTCTTGCTTGTTTGCATCAGAACTAACAATTATATCGACATTTTGCGAAGGCCATGAAACTGTGTGCTATGAGAGCCCGAGGCCGACGATGGGGATTCATCGGTTTGTTTTCGTCTTGTTTCGGCAACTGGGCAGGCAAACTGTGTATGCCCCTGGGTGGCGCCAGAACTTCAACACCAGAGACTTTGCTGAGGTCTACAATCTTGGATCGCCGGTGGCTGCTGTTTATTTCAACTGCCAGAGGGAGAGTGGCTCCGGTGGTAGGAGGCGATAACAGGAAGATATCCCTTTAAATATTCCCACCTTGGAAAAGCACTGAAAACAAGTCCATAAATATGGTATTGCTGCGGATACAGTCCTATCATCTAGCTTCCCCTATTATATTCCTGCCTACTTGTAGCAAAAAACACCTAATCACCTCAAGGTATCAATAAAATATGATATTATTGTTGTTGTAAGTGATTCTTTTTTTTTTTTTTAACTTTCAAAATGAGACCTAAGATATCGACTGCATTCGGAAGATAGCCCCCCCTGTCCTTAAATTGCCATCTCATCCTTACATGTATGAAACTACGAATTGTTGCTGCATGCGGCTTGATTCCCTACTTCACTATCTGTTTTCTTTTTCCCTTGTACATCCACTATTTCCTCTTCTTTTCCAAAAAAAAATGGAATTTCGATACATTTGACTTCAATACTTGCTTCAACACTTATTGGCTATTTACAGTACCCGCTGTTAATTTCTTTTACATCTTGGTCTATAATCATTCATCAGATTAGGAGGAAAGGAAACCTTTGGACATTTTGATTTTTCAGATACAAAATTATACATAGTGACAAGAAGATCAATTAATCCTGTCAAGACTCCGAGAGGGCCAAAATACGATGGCAAATTTGTTAAGAAACGGAGTGAACCGCATAGAGTAAACTAAAGACTTTGCAGTGAACGTCTATATATTCTTGGAAGAAATTAAACTCCAGACCTAAATGAACCAGTTTTCCGGTAGCAGTGATCAAAAGAATGTCCTTGATAGAGTCCAGAAAAGTCGATAATAGAGAAATAAGTGTAGCGTTGCCTCTGATCGCAGCACAACCCAATTGATTGAGAAGAATTTTCAAGCAGGATATCAATTTCAGCTCCCATGCAAGATGGAGATCTTTCAGTTCAACTTGGTCCCATTTCATCAAACACCCCAGCTATAAAAAGCCTTGCTTTCGACAAGAAAAACACATCAAACACATTCTGTGTGGTAGAAAATTGTTCGAACCTCGGCTGCTTCCTAATTAAGATACTAAGCCCACCTCATCAAATAACAGCACCTTAACAGACGAGCTTCTAAAAGACTATGAGTGGCGAGGCAAGTCCTCTGGTTATAGTTTATAAGCGCGATGGAAAAATTGTTCAGAGACATCAAAACATTCATGAACTTCACATATCATGCCCCGAGTCATGAGTAAAGGTTGGTGTTCAGCTTAATAGCTTTTGGGTCTACAAGTATATCATTGGGTTGGATCTGTTAACGTGTTCTCAATGCCCAACATAATTTTTTCTGTGTTCCTTATTTGTTGTTAATTTTAGCTTCCCACCAAATTTTCTTGATCCAGGTAGTAACGGGCAGCTCTCCGGCAGATATTGTAATTGGATTCCGTCGTGGAGACCATAACGATGATGTATACATAACCCCCTTGATGGTCCTCGACGGACCTTTGCTCATGCTACCCCGCCAACTAGGAATGCAGGGCTCCTTTCGATGCAGATGAAAACTGGAGTGAGGATTCAGGACCTAATCAGGTGGACCCGGAATCTATCGCTGTGCATGAAAGAGGACATGTTCTTGACCATAATGATATCGATCCAAACGCCGTTGCCATCATGTCTTCAAGAATTTCTTCTGGGATTACGAAAAAAGCGATTTCCGTGCGGATGATCTTCAGGGCGAGCGAGTTTTATACGAATTCACTAATAATTATTAGAACAAGAGGGAAAGAGAGGTTACATGCAGTTTTATTATCTTAATTGAGACCATGTATTTCCATCCTTTTCTATTAACGAATCTATGGCCATCCTAAAGGTGTTTAAATTAAGTTTTTGTCTGCAAATCTATCTCAATAAAGAACATTGATCTCAATAAAGAAAGAGAGAGAGGGTGAGAGAAAAGATATCAACAATGCATTGAAGATCGAGATAAATCGAATGGCGTGGTGGGGTAAATATTATTTACCACCGTAGTTCGATACACTTATTAGCAATTTTTTTTTTCTTTAAAAAAAAACACCATGTTGCCCGTGTGACACAAAAATCATTAAAAAAAAAAAACCCTTTTAAAAACAATGATTTAATCTCTCAACCCAATCTTTTGATAAAATTGAATAAAGAGTCATATAGTCACTATACCATATCAAAACAAAATTATATACGAAGAGCTGAAAAAGAACCTAGACAACGACATAATGATTATTTATTTTAAAAGAGAATTATTTTACTGTAAAAAAAAAAATTTGGTAAAAAGATTGAATTGCCCCACAATAACTCTAAAATGATACACATGAATAAAAAAATATTTTATCTCTTAAAAAACAGTTTATAGTTATTGTTTTTAAAAATAAAACTATCAATTTACTTTATAAACCACGGTAAACATGTATATATTTAAAAGATGTTTGTGAATACGGTCGTTCCTTTAAATTTTAAATTTTGTTTTTACTAAAAATATATTTTTATATTATTTTGATGTGCTGATATAAAAAATAATTAAAAAAATAAAAAAATTATTTTAATATATTTTTAAATAAAAAAAAATTTTAAAACAATCACCAATAAAAGAAACTTTATAATATTTATGTTTTAGCTTTTCTCTTCAATTCACTTTATAGAAAGGTTTAAAATGAGGCCCGAGGCTGTCCAAAAATAAAGAATTAAATTAAGGTGAGCTGCAGATTTGATTTGGGCTCAAGCCTCACAGGACAAGTATTTTAAAGATCTGGGCTCATAGACCTGACTGGGCCTTTTCTTACAAAGCCACCCGGCAAATCCGAAAAGAGAGGCGCCAAATGGAGCCTTACTTTCTGCTTGGCCTTTTTTTGGAGCCAAAAATACAAACTGCTGTTTCCATTGGCGGGAAAAAACATGATTTTTCACTCATGGATCTCCATTTACTTTAACATAAATGAATAAAAAAATCAAAATCCGAGAGAAAAAAAAACAAGAGAGAGAAACAAAATAGCCAAAAGAGATAAAAAGAGAGAGATATCTAATCGAGGCTCGTTGTCCGAGAAGCACATCAAAGAAGAAAACCACAGATCACAAGCAAGCACCGCTGTATTTTCCTTTCTTCCGAGTAAAAAAAAACCCCTTTTCTGTTAAATTAGGGTTTCGATTTGAGTGAAGGCAATGGCGGAAGTGGTCAAGATGGCAATCGACTGTGAAGATGAGTCAAAACCGAGCGGCCAAGATCAACCAAAGAAGACCCTGAAGAGGAAGCGAGCAACTTTAACACCAACACAACAACAGCAACTCGTGAACTTAACAGGTGAGCAGAAAGAAGTCCAGATTGAGGAATTGAAGAGAGAAATGGAAGGGCTATTTGGGTATTACAAAGAAACGATGAATCAGAAAATGGGTTTTGGGTTTGGTGTAGATTTGGGTGGAAGTGAGTGTATCAATGTGAATGGGATGGTGGGTCTGTTAATGGAAGAGAGTGACATGTCGTTTTCGAAACTGGTAGAGGAAATACATGGGAAGTTAGTGAAAAAGAGTGGGAATTTGACTGTTGCAGTGGTGAAAAGTGCTGTGTTGTTTGTTGGTCAAAGAATAACATATGGTGTGCCTAATGTAGATGCTGATGTTTTGGAGGATGAGACCCAAAGTTGTCTTTGGTGCTGGGAGGTATTTTTTTTCGTTTTATTTTCCTTTTGTTTTTCGTCTATGGGCGCGTTTAATTTTCTAAAAAAGATCTTGATTATTTTGTGTCCATTTTAGCAATTCATGTGTTTATTGCTTGTGCTTTATCTCGTTACTCGTGCTTAGCCATTTGATTCGTGTGCATGTTGTTTGTAGACACGAGATTTAAAGCTAATGCCGAAATCTGTCCGTGGTGCATTGAAAATCAGGCGCACGTGCCGAGCAAAGATCCATGAGAGGATTACTGCTGTTTTTGGTAATATATGTATAATTAAGTTTTTGTAGCTGCTTTGAGTTTGTTTGTAATTAACTGTAAAAGCATGAGAGGCATCCGGTTTATTCTTTTCCATCACTTGATTGATAATTGAACTTTTTGTTGGTTTAACTGTACATGTCTAACAGAATGACCTATTTAGAGCTGGGTCAATGGATAATGCTTCCATTTCTCTGTGCAATAGCTGTGACTAAAAATGCTTGGACTGCTGCCATACTTTGAGTTTTATGAATCTGCGATTATCTTTAGTGTAGATAAGGTCTAGCTGGATGAAACAAATGTGCTTTAGTGCTCCTGGAGTCTGAACAGATATTGCTTTTCTCATCTATTGTCTTTGTTACCAGAGTTAAAAAATAAGCATGCAGAATTGAATGATAAGTGAAAATTGCTGTTGGACATGCTGCCTATCAACTGTACTGGATGGTTCATTTCAGTGATGATATAAAGCTATGTACTTTCTTGAGGTTATAATGTCATTACTGACTCTTGGCTCATTTTTCAGCGATGATAACTGCATTACAGAAGTCAGAGACTGATGAAAATTACAAAAGTGATTTAAAAAAATCATCAGGGAAGCTTGGCAAAGTTTTAAGAGAGGCAGACATTCGTTTGTTAGTAGATGGCATGTTACAGAAGAATGGAACAGAGATGTATGTATAGTAACAGACTCTATTTTGTCTGCACTTTAAATAATATTTTTCTTTTTATTAAATATTGAAATGTCATTGCAGGGCTGAAAAGCAAGTAAAAAGAGAAGAAAAATTGATCATCAAGCAATTGGAGAAAAATAAACGAGAAGAGGAAAAGGAGAAAAAAAGGATGGACCTTGAATTTCA
Organism: Populus alba; assembly: GCF_005239225.2. NCBI lineage: Eukaryota > Viridiplantae > Streptophyta > Magnoliopsida > Malpighiales > Salicaceae > Populus > Populus alba. The sequence goes on from NC_133291.1 coordinate 4,951,122, forward strand.
AAAGGAAAAGAGACAAACTGTATGTTCAAGCCTCTCTCTCTCCTCTCTTTTTTTTTTCCCTGTACAAACTGCTACTGTATGCTTTCTCTGCCTCTGGAGCAACAGGAACAATGTTGCTTGGGTCATTAAGTTATGCTTGAGCATTTTTTTTTGCTAAGCTTTGAAACATTTTTGCAGTTTGTTGTATTTATATTATTCATTTAATTTGTTTCAGGAAAAAGAGCAAAAACGACTGCAGGAGGAGGCAGAAAAAGATGAACGGCGTCGTGAAAGGGAAGAGTTTGAAATGAAGAGACAACTGAAAAGGCAGCAAGAGGAAGTTGAGAAGGAACAGCGGCGCAAGGAGAAGGAAGAAGCTGAGTTGAAAAGGCGAGTTGCTGTACAGAAGCAAGCTTCAATGATGGAACGCTTTCTAAAAAGAAGCAAAAGTAGTTCCCCATGTCAGAATGACCAGAATTTAACTATAGCAACCACTTCTGATTCCTCAAGCAAAAAGAGTAAAAGGATGGATGAAGCAGTTACTCAGTTAATGGACTGTGCTCCTTTGTTAAATGATAACATTACAAGTGATGACATTCTCAAGTAGGTTTTGCATTCCCCAGTCTGTCCCCTTCACCTCCTTGTCTTTTTGCCTACAGTGACTTAACCTTCCTGGCCAGATGATTATGTGATGACTGGTCTCACTTATTCATTTTGCAGGTCACACTTGTCTTCCTGGTATCATTTGGGTTGCTCTATCCGTTCCAATGGAGAACAGCATTGGAGTATCCGTAGGAAGCCTAAGACTGGACTGTTTAAGGAGCTTAAGCTAACTGCTATCAGGGACCCAACTCATGATGATGATTCAACTGTAGAGAAGCTCGATAGTGGATGGGGAGATCAAACTTCTGATGACATATCGTGCATAATTGTTAGAAAATGTAATCGGAGGAAGCAATTGTTGCAGTTTGATAAGAGCCATAGACCTGCTTTTTATGGTATCTGGCCTAAGACAAGGTAACCTCTCTTTCCTAGGATTGTATAATGCTACTTAATAAAGAGGCAGATGGGTTTAGGGAGTGTAGTAATTTCTACTGGAAATGCTGACATAATTACATTATTTAACGTGTCTTCTCTGGCATTCATGTTAGGCCTCAATAAAGAGGCAGATGGGTTTAGGGAGAGTAGTAATTTCAACTGGAAATGCTGACATAATTGCATTATTTAATGTGTCTTCTCTGGCATTTATGTTTAGGCCATTATGCTTAGTTTTCTAGAAAGTTTTTCTTTGTAATTATTCATTTTTACTTGTCAAGATGTAGTTCATCATCGGTTAATTCAGCAATTCCAGTGTTTGTGAGTGGAATAAACACATTAATTTCCGCTCCTAATGTTTGATATGTTTATTATAGCACTGCTCATTGCTGTACAAAATGCCTTAATGTGCTTAAGTTTAAAGATTCAAGGGAAAAATGGTTTATCTTTTAAAGAAAAAGGAATCTTGTTTGATGAATTGAAGTTTAAGGGTGTAAAGCATGATGTTTTTGGAAGCTCCAGATGCTAAAGGCTCTGCCCCCCACCCCTCCCATTTTCCAGTAAAAACCACATACCCTATATCTGGTGCCTTGTCATTAGCAACTGCTCTAACCTTTGAGCTAATTGCCTAAAGCAATAGCTATTTTATTTTTTCTTCAGGTCTTCTTGTCCGCATCTTGTAGAGTTCTTGAAGTTAGATCTTGCATTTTAAACTGCTTGTTTACCTTGTTTGGGTATATTCATGCTTTGCTATTTGTGCCTAGGCTCTACCTTTCTGCTTAAGTGCATCTGCGCTATTAAGACTGATATTTAAGTGTGCTTAGTGTGAGAGTTGGGAATTCAATGCTATGTTTGTGTTTTTTCTGGCTTCTTAGTCTTGTCTGCAAGGTTTAGGTCCATACCAATCATGAACTCGTGCTAATTCACTAGTTAATGTAAAATTGTAGGTTTAGTGTCATTTTCTTGTCAATCCTCACCCTTGATGTATTTCTGGGTGACTTGGGCTGCATTTGGTTGTATGTTAATTGGCTGTAATTTCACCTCTTCAGTCATGCTGTTGGACCACGCCATCCATTAAGGAGGGATCCAGACTTAGATTATGATGTTGACAGTGATGAAGAATGGGAAGAGGTACTAAGTTTTCTATTCTCAAATAAAAACTGGAACTGAAACTATGATGTTCTGATGTTGTTGTTGTTCTATAGGAGGATCCTGGTGAAAGCCTCTCGGATTGTGATAAGGATGATGGAGAAGAAAGTTTAGAGGAAGAATATTCAAAAGTTGATGATGAAGAAGAGAGTGAAGATGGTTTTTTTGTACCTGATGGGTATCTCTCAGAAAATGAGGTAATAGATGAGTTCCCGGGGCAATTCTGGAGTTAGACCTTGCTGTACTTGTCTTATAGTTGTCGGATGCATTTGTAAGTCTGAGTTGGTGACAACAAAGAAAATAACTGAGATATGCATTCCTTTCTCTGGACTGCCTCTGGTGCTCCCATCAGATCTGGGATTGATGGCCCACAAATCCATAAATGCGTAAATGACCCATTATACTGGATGTTTAATGGTCAATATTAACAATTCCTTCCCTCTCCTTAAGTGCATTTAATGCTACTTTGCATTTATGGCACTGACCCGTGCATAACTATCTGTGTCCTTGCTATGTAGTTTTGAGGTTTTCAAAGCAAGTAAAACATGTCTCAACACATCTAGAAGCTGCTTGGAGAACCAAAAACAATAAACTTTCATTATAACCAATCAAAATGTTTATTTTAAAAACTTTAATTGCCCTGTAAATGCAGGGAGTACAACCTCACAGAATGGATGCTGATCCTTCAGTCGAGGATTCCAGAAGCTCGCCTAGTTGCAAGCAAGACTTGGAGAGCGAGGAGTTCTGTATGTTGCTGAAACAGCAGAAATGTCTGAACAGTTTAACTGATAATGCCCTTCGGAAAAATCATCCCATGATTGTATTGAATATAATGCATGAGAAGGATGCGATGTTAGTGGCTGATGACCTGGGTGACATTTCTAAAGTGGAAAAAATGTGTTTGCAAGCACTTAGCATGCGAGCATTCCCTGGAGGACCACAAATGGAGATGTTCTTGGATGTATCATCTGAAAATCAAGATGCTTGCTTGTTAAATGCAAAGGCCAGTGCTACACGCATCCCAACTGTGATAACTTTACAAGACTCGGATATGCCTATAGTTGTAAGTTGTGCATTTGACATGTTTTACTGGCAGCATGCACTAATGAGAATCCTGGCATGTTTATAGTTTGCCGTAGATTATGTTACGACTGCAGCCCATGATTTGTTGCTCGCTGTAATCTCGATGAATTTTCAGGTGTCTGTTATTCAGTCATGCTCGCAAAGTATGAATAAAGTGGTTGAATCACTGCAACAGAAATTCCCCACTGTCTCAAAGTTGCAATTAAGAAACAAAGTTCGTGAGATATCAGATTTTGTGGATAATCGTTGGCAGGTTAGTGGCTTTCTGAAATTTTATCATTCCCATATTGAGGATTTACATGTTAAGGAAATATTCAAGTCTAACCAATGAAGTTTTGATGATTGATAAAAGCTGTTTGATTAATGAAATTATTTACATAAATATTTTAGTATGTTTATTTTTTTGGTGGATAAATCCTTGCTTGTTTAAGATGACCTTAGTTCAGCATAAACCCAATTCATTTTGGTTCATCTGATCAATAAATTCATACCTGTTTTGGCTTTAGTTGGTTCCTTTTAGTTTGGTGGGTTCATGATGCCCTTAAATTTAGGTTTCAAGTCAAAACTGCTGAAAGCTTGTGCATTTAGAATAGCTCTTGTTTTTACGGTAATGGGAGAACAAGTCAAGGGTTTGAAATTCCTAGAAATTATAGAACTTTCATGTGCAAGATTTACAAGGTTATAACTACTGGGCAAGGTTGGATTTAATAGATCATCCAATAAAAGTAGTAGTAATTAACTGAGGAAAGAACCTATGCATCCAGCCTCCCTAGAAAGTTGAGTCGAGGTTCTAATTACTGCTTTTATAATGCAGGTCAAGAAAGAAGTTTTGGATGGTTTTGGCATTAGAAGCTCGCCAGGTATGTATTCGTTCACATCATCAACTAGTTAATCATGTTCTAGAACAATGTATTGCTAAACCACCCCCACCTCCTCCTTTGAAATGAGCAGAAAAGAGCAGAGGAATGAAGCATAACATTTCTACATTTTTCTCCAAGAGGTGCCTGCCTCCTGCTGGTAAAAGCACGAATCCTAACGAGTCCTCACCGCCTATGCCGAAACATGGTTCTGTTGCTGAGAGCCAACATCTTTGCACATACAGCCATCCATAACATTCTCTTCCGGATCATCTTTAGCCTCTCAGTTTTTCCTTATCTAAAATTTCCCATCTTTTTGGCCATATTCTGAGGCATGTAATTATAAATTATCTTAAGAAACTCAACATTAGTGAAGTTTCTGTTTTAAATCATAAGGTTGAATCGAAGGCGATATAAACTTTCAGCAAACCAATACCTTGATGAATTTTTAATTAGGTTAAAATACTGACGTGAAACAATCGTTCTCTGGAAACCAGACAAGACTGAGTAGCGAGTGCTATGAAAGGGTTTGCAGAGGACCGTTAGTAGGCTGGTGTTTGAAACTTTGAACCTTGAAAGATGTTCCCGGGCTTTCTTTCTCTGCGTGTCAGTAGAGAAAGTGATAAGATTTTTCCGAAGTTCTAAAAGTTCTTTGAAAGCCAAGTTTATATTTGGGATCCTCGGTTATCTCTAAAGAGTGGTTGTTACTGTGGCGTGGTAATATTTTTCTTAAAAATTGATTTTTATAAATTATTGATTTTTTAATTTTTTAGTTTTTTTCAATGTATTTTAACTTAAACAATCGTGAATATAATACCAGACACTACAAGTTTTATTAACATAACATAAAAGCATTTATCATTGCTATCTACTGTTGCATCGGTTCCAATCATACAAAAGGTCACCGATTACGAGAATTTTTTTTTTTAATTCAAAAGGTTTTTTTATATATATAAACAAAGATTAGTTAAAATAAAAATGTTCAGCTTTTGGCAAAATATTGATTCAATTTTATAATATTTTTTAATTTAAGAATATTAATTTGTAATGAGATAAATTTATGATTTTTCTGAGTAAAAAGGTAATAAAAAAACTTAAATCAATTTGCATAAACCATAGGGTTTGGTTTTGTATGATTTTTAATTTCAAACTGTAGTTCAAATATTACAAATAATATAAATAAGTGAGTCAAAAGTTTGGTAAAAAATAATATATTATACCACATTATTTCAAACTGTATGATTTTTAATTATTTCTATAATTAAGTGAGTCAAAAGTTTGGTAAAAAATAATATATTATACCACATTATTATATTTACTTTTTTTTTTTATTAGATTAACGTAAGGTGTTCGAGTCAGCTTGTTTATACCTCGATTAATTTTCACAAGTTTTAAAATTAATGACCAGATAAACTTCTAGTGACCATTAATATTAGTAATCACAGAGCTTAAACGGTTGAACCTGAAATAAAAAAAAAATTTAATCTCAAATTTTTATCACTTAGAGCCCGTTTGGCTCTGCGGCTGCGGCTGCGTTTTATTGAAAACGCAGTCAGCAGCCGTTTGGTAACAAAAAAGCGTGATTTACTGTGTATGGAGTCCACACAAATTTTGCGTCAAAAACGCAGGAAATGAAAAGCTAAAATTTCATGCTTTTCATGCACTGTGCAGCTAATTGCACTGTTCATTGAACAGTGCAATTAGCGTAAACAGTGTACACGGTACACTGTTCACATTAAAATATAATGCAGTGCAAGTGAATTGCACTGTTCACGTGAACAGTGCAATTCACTTGAACTGTTCGTCCATTTTATTTTTATTTTTTATTTTTTATTTTTTATTTTTGCAGTGTATTAATTTTATTAAATTTTTTTTAAAAAAAAACTAGTTTAGAGTGAATTAAATTCATTCGCACTGTGATGTGAACAATATTTTTTTTCTCAAAAAAGTAGTATAGAGTGAATTAAATTCACTCGCACTATAATATCAATTTTATATCTGATAATATTTTATCTAATTTTATTACACGCTCAAAAAATTATGAAAACTGTAGTTCTTATCGGATGAATTTTGTACGTAATGAAATTATATATAGTTTAATGGAATAATAAAAAATATTTTATATAAAATATTATTTATTCCATGATGTAATAGGAGTAATTAAATTTACAATATTTAAATTTAAAACCATCAATATTAATATATATTTCTTAAAATTATTTTATAACCTCAATTTTTAAAAACATTCTTAACCAAACACATTAAACTACTTTTTATTCAACCTCAATTTTAACCACAGTTTTAACCAAACACCTATTTTTTCAAATCAACCTCAATTAAAAGTATTTTTTATAAAACAACTTTTTTCAAAACACAACCACAACAGCTACCGCAATGCCAAATACACTCTTAATCACCTATCAGATAATTTATTACAAATATCAATAGATATCAATGAGGAAAAAAAAAATAGAACGAAATTAAGACCTAACAAAACACAACTCTTAAAGTCGGGCTTGAATGGTGCGTACAAGAACCCGCCCTAGCCCGCAAAAAGATGCCGAACGTGTCCAGCACACGGAGCCAGGTGTTCTACTGGAGCATCTCAAAGAGTATGAAAATAGGCCCATTATCATATTGAGTTTCGTGTTAAAAGAGATCAATCTTGTTCCATAAAATGACACTGGAAAGTGGAAATCGTAACAGAAACTACAACCACGACTGCACGACAACTCTCTCTCGTTATACTGTGTTTTTTTTTTCTCGTGTGTGTGTGTTTTGAAAGGGAAAAGCGAAAGAAAATGGCTTTGAAGCTGAACCAAATAACGTTCCCATCAATCCACAACCTTCCTTCTCAGCCTCGCTCCGTTAGATCTCATAGAGTTCTCATGGCCTCTACTTTGAATTCCATTTCCACCAAGTGAGCCTCTCTATCTTCTCTCTCTGCTTCGTCTTCCTCTTCTTCTTCTTTCCATTGTCATTGCATTTGTTAAATGAATCCTGGGTTCTCTTTCTTTGCCAATGGTGTGATCGGAAATGGCCGTTTTTTTATTGGTTTGATCTGGGCTCTCTTTAGTTCGCGCTGCGTTGGTTAATCAAAGATAGATTTCTTTTTTATTATTATTATTATTAGAAATGAGCTTGATATTGTTTTAATCTCGAATTTTGATTCCTGTAATTTTCATCGGTTTTTGGATCCTAGTGTTGGAAAATGTGCTCTTTCTGTCCTTTTGTGTAAAGTTGTTTGAGTTTGGTTTTGTCTTTGCAGTTAATTTATGTTTATCTCTCTTTGACGTATTCAAAATCGGTGGATTCTTTCATTTTTTAAAAAAAATAATTTTATAAATCATGCTGCTGTAACTCAAGATTTTGCATGTATGTTTCATCAAAACATGGTTCTTGGAATTTATTTGTCAAATTTCTCCTAAAAATTTATAGCCTTTCATTTTAAGAGGTTGGTTTATTATTGAATACACGCATCAGTGTGGGGCTTTTATTTTTAATATAAGTCTATAAAGTTAGCCTGCGGTGCGGAAATTTTTTTTTAACGTAAAAAAGTCGTGTAAAAAAAAATTAAACATGAGTATGTTTGAGAGTATAATTATAATTATTTTTAAAAATATTTTTTATTTAAAAATATATTAAATAATATTTTTTTAATATTTAAAATTACTTTTAATAGCAGCATATTAAAATTTTAAAGATATTAATTTAAAGTAAATAAAAAAAAATAAAATTTTTTAAAATATTTTTAAAACGTAAAAATAAATAAAATAAAATAATAATTTTATACATTATTTATCTAGATAGGGAGAATAAAATAATTTCAAAATATAAATAAAAAAATTTAATTTAACTCCGGTTAAACTTGCAAATAAAATCATGAAATTAGAATTTAACTTTATATAAATAAATTATAAAATATAATTTTTAATAAATTTAATAATAAAATTAAAAAAACTCAATTCAATATAATAAAATCAGATTTTATTATATACTTCTTTCTGATAACTACGTAATAATAAATTATTATGAAGTTAAATTTATAACAAACAAAATGTTAAAATATTAGAAAAAGAAAAGGAAAAGAACACATTAGAGATGTGCATTGTAAATTCACGTTGTATTTTAGCTTTTGTTAATAATTAATGCTTTTTTGAGGCGGGTACGAATCTTTGTTGATTTTATTATATATACTTTTTCTGATAACTACGTAATAATAAATTATTATGAAGTTATATTTATAATAAACAAAATGTTAAAATATTAGAAAAAGAAAAGGAAAAGAACACACTAGAGATGTGCATTGTAAATTCACGTTGTATTTTAGCTTTTGTTAATAGTTAATGCTTTTTTGAGGTGGGTACGAATCTTTGTTGATTTTATTATACACTTCCTCCTTGCCTTTATTTTAAGTGCATGCTGTGATTCTCTCATTTTGTAAAACAGTTTCTCAAGTATTCAAGCTCAGTTAGACATGTAAGAAGAAAAATATTGGTTTATATCTGGGATTTTTTTTTAAAAAAAAATCTGACATTATGTATAGTTAATATCATTTTCACTATTATTTAATATAGCATATGATAATATTCTAAAGGGTCTTCTATGTGCCGTGCTAGCTGCATGTGGGGCTTTCTGTTTGTCCTTAATAGTTTTGATTATACGTACATTATTTAATTTCATGGTGTCCCTTTGTTGAGAGTTAGGTCTGATTTTGAGGGTTTAACTTGTTCCTTTGGAACTAGGTCAGTTGGTTGACTGGTTTCAATGTCTGTCCGATTTTTCTCCTCGTTGGTGGTACTGGCTTGCTGTTTCTTTCTCCTCAGTACTACATTTGTGTTTTGTAATTGTGTTTTCATACATAGTTTATAAGTGTTGAGATTGATTCAATTACTGTTCATGAAGAATCATGCCATTTTGATTTTTATAATTCTCTTTTCCTTCTCGATGGGAAACGAATGACTGTATCCCTGTCTCAAGCTGTTCCATGCTATTGAATGCTAGAAACCATTGAAGCTGGGTCAGATAAAGTGCTGCAATTTTCATAGTGGACGCTTTGGTTTAGCTGCATTAAATAGTATGAAAATATAATGCTTCGGTTTTCTAGTTTATCTGGTACTCGTGTGGTCTGTATTGATAAGAAAACATTAAAAGCATAATTTGGTTATTTTGGCCAAACTTTTCGTTTATCAGGTCAAAAATTTTTTAAAAAAAAAAAAAAAATTGTTGAAGTACACCCTCGAATCAAATAGAAAGGAATAACTGAATCAAATAAAAATAAATGCTTCTATCGGATTTGACCTTTCAGTTTCCACCATATTCTGCATAAGCTCGTAATATAATTTGCATGGATGCATGTTTAAATCCTTCATTTTCTGTGTTGGTTTATTTTGTGCAAAGGATTATATATGAAGACTGTTAGGGTTCCTGACATGGAATTTGAACTTCTCTCGTTTAATATTTGTTCCCCCTGTTTCTTCGATTGAATATGGTTATCATGCATTATGTGTTTAGGTTGTTGTTTGTGTTACACTTCCACAGATTTGGTTGGATTGTTGACTTCAATTGTCTCTCTATATTGCGGTGGTTGGTTAAGTTTGGTCCTTTTTCCTTAAAACCTTACCAATAAAATGCACCACCACACACAACACACACGCGCGCGTGAGATGCTTTCATCGTTTTCCTCTGGAGGCTATTCCTTTAAAAATTATTTGAATTTCTTTCCCAGCCTTGAAGAGAAGATTTGTCACTTGCCAATGTCATAGATATTGTTGCTTGCGTACACCTATAATTTAAAGGGGTTCACCGGACATCATAAATTTTGAAGAATGCCCTGTATTGCAATGTGCAATTCAGTCTCTCTTTTTTCCATGTAAAATATGCTCTTGTAAAACATTTCCCTCTTTTTTCCATGTTTGGCTCACCTAAGAAAACACGGTCAATGGAAATATTTCACAGCTAAAGGAGCACGACCTAAGACAATGGAAAACAACTTATGGTTCTCAAGAGATGAAAATATTTTATGAGACTATCTTTTTCTCTAAATCATGGACCCCACAAGTTATTAATTCTTGTCTTTTCCTATTTAGCACCTTTTCTCATAAAAAAAAAATATCAAACATTTATTTTCAAATAATTTTGACATGGCCAAACATTGAAAAGAACATGTTTTCTAGGAGAAACAAGTCATTTTACGTGAAAAACAGAGCCTAAGATGTTGAATGTAACTGGTATGCTTCTCAATTAGCCTGGTTTTCTTTCAAAAGTGATAGATATAGATGTAGACATTCTCAGCTCCTTTTTTTTTTTTTTTTTTGAATATCATGAAGATAGCATGTGAAAGTATGCCATAAAAATGTGGAAATAGTTATAAATGAGTGAGAGATACACTCGCAATTATTTAATCCTCGATCCTGCTGTTGAACATGAATAACCATTTGCAGCACTGCTCTTTAAAGCATGATTTGTCAGTTGGCCTCATGCATCATTAATAATAGAAATAATAAGAGAATGAAAAATTGATGTTAGTCACTTAGAATTTGCATCTTTCCATATATATGCACAGTGCCAGAATTTACACCGCTACCCAATTCTTATGCAACTAAGTGTGGGGTTACCTCAGGATGTAAAAGTTGGATACTTGTACCTATGTCAAATTTTTTCATGTCATCTAAAGAAACAGTTGGAGTGATCTCACGTTGTCTGCGTATCATTACAGAGGATGGTTAATATTATCCACCGTGTTAGTTTTCGCTTTATTTGTAACTTTACTTTTACTGATTGTAGAGAGGTTCAGAACCTAAAGAAGCCCTATTTTCCTCCACAAGAGGTACCTGTTCAAGTAACCCATTCCATGCCTCCACAAAAGAAGGAGATTTTCAAATCCATGGAAAACTGGGCAGAGGATAACCTCTTGACGCTCCTAAAACCTGTTGAGAAATGTTGGCAGCCACAAGATTTTCTTCCAGAACCTGAGTCAGAAGGATTTTATGAGCAAGTTAAGGAATTGAGGGAAAGAGCAAGGGAACTTCCTGATGATTATTTTGTTGTGCTGGTTGGAGATATGATTACTGAAGAAGCCCTCCCAACTTACCAGACAATGATTAACACCCTTGATGGTGGTATTAGGGACGAGACTGGTGCAAGCCTTACTCCTTGGGCAATTTGGACAAGGGCATGGACAGCTGAAGAAAATAGACACGGTGACCTTCTCAACAAGTATCTTTACCTCTCTGGAAGAGTAGACATGAAGCCTATTGAGAAAACAATTCAGTATCTTATCGGGTCAGGAATGGTGAGATTTCTTCCTTGTTTATCTGGCACTGTGAATTCTGATACAGTTTGCACAACCCCCCATCCCCACAGCCACACCAGCACCAGAGAGAGAGTGGACTACCTCAAATTTCTACTAGAATCTGAATTTCTATAATAAATCACCACGTAGATTTTATTTTGACAAATCCACTTACCTTGTGAACCCAAATTCCCCCCTGCATCCTTTTCTTTTGAAAGGAGGATGGGGAGGGGATCATAAAATCTTAATAGTTTGTGTTTCATTTTCTTTCAAGTTTCTCTCTCAAATAACCAAGAATTTTTATATTGCAACTGGACCGTATTGTAGTTTTCCATACTTGCCCAGTCACTGGAAACAATCCATACACCACTGTAATCTTGATGATATCAAGAATTTGTTTGGTTGTCCAGACTCTGTAAATTGAGTTTGGTTACTATTTGTAGGGGTGTGGATGCCTGGATTACTCAACATCTTTGGATTTATTGTTTTAGCTGATATGGATATCAAATTAAATGGCATTTAGGTTAGATCTTGCAACAGTTGGATGATAAATACTGTTGTTTGCTTGCATGTCTCAGCTAGGATAGTTAGCCATATGCGCAATAGGTACTTTTGTGGAATGACAGTAATTAGATTGGTTAAATCTCTTGCTAGGCTTCACCAGCTTTTGTCAATACCAATTTCTTGAAGGACATGATTGTCTGCATCGCTATTATATTGCGTTATTGTTGACCTTCTCATCTATGTTATTTTGTCTACCAGCGCCTATTTTTTATTAAGAGAATGGATATTTGTGCTTTGCAGGATCCTAAAACAGAAAATAACCCCTACCTTGGTTTCATATACACTTCATTTCAAGAGCGTGCTACATTCATCTCACATGGGAACACGGCTAGACTAGCTAAGGAGCATGGGGATATGAAACTGGCACAGATATGTGGCATCATTGCTGCAGATGAGAAACGCCATGAAACTGCATACACCAAGATTGTGGAGAAGCTCTTTGAGATTGATCCAGATGCCACCATCTTGGCATTTGCTGACATGATGAGGAAAAAAATCTCAATGCCGGCTCACTTGATGTTTGATGGTCAGGATGATAACCTTTTTGAAAACTACTCGGCTGTTGCCCAGCGGATTGGGGTCTACACTGCCAAGGATTATGCCGATATTCTGGAATTTCTTGTAGGACGATGGAAAGTAGAGAAGTTGACACGTCTTTCTGGTGAGGGACGTAGAGCACAGGATTTTGTATGCGGGTTGCCTCCAAGGATTAGAAGGCTGGAGGAGCGAGCTCAGGGTAGGGTCAAGGATGCATCATCCACTGCACCGTTCAGCTGGGTTTTTGGTAGAGAATTGAAGCTCTGAGTTCATCACAGAACTAGTCTCTGCTACCACCCTGTCATCTCATTGATTAAGACAAGCAATACATGTTTTGATGGATCCTCTCTGTGTGAGGAGATATGTTGGTTTTGCTGTGCGGTGTAGATACATGTTTTCTTGCACTGGTTGCACTGGTTCAACGGAAAGACCTAGTTTCCTACTTTTTTTTTTTTTTTGCCATTTTCAACCTGGAATATCGAGTGTAAGCTCGAGAAACTGTTGACATTTCTTTAGTTTTAAAAATCTTTTGTGTATGAGGTGAACCGCTTTGTTTTTTAATCCGTAGAATTCTTCTTGAGTGCACGAGCTTACATGAGTTTTTCTAATTCCTTAATAGTGTGTTATTATTAGCAGGACGAGACCTTGTAAAGATGGATTCTGGATCGAGTAAGCTTTTTGTTTTTTTCACTCTTGCTCATCAAGATAGCCAACTCCTTGAATGATCCGACTATATGAGAATTTAGAAAATGAGAGATATTCTCTTAAAAATAACAACAGAACTTGAAAGAAAGAGAACTCCCGGGGACATGGAGATTGGATGAAATCAAATGATTTTTTATTAGTAAATCATTAGTACAAAATACATGAATTTAAGCACAATCCATTTTATATATCAATCCATGATTCCATACAAAAAACAATCACACTATATCAAAAAAGTTGATACTTATAATTGAATTCAAATAAAGAATTGTGGCAGAAGCACCACAAGGACATAAACATGACCATGAAAACAATCCAGCAAACCCAGATTGATTATACTTGGAAAGGCCATGGCCAATCCTTCAGGTCCTCGTCTTGCTGCACCTTAGCACTCCTCCTCATAGCAATATTGCCACCATCATTAGCATCACCTTCCACGTAAGCATAATACTTCAAGAAAAATGCAAGAGTAAGCACAACCCACTCCAGGCAAAAGATCACCACACACAACCCACCAGCAAGCTTCAATATCACCTCGCCATCTTCTTCCCTCACATATGACTTCAGGTTCCCTAGGAAACCCCCAGTTCTTGTAAAAATCAAAACCGACACTGACCCTTGAAATATGGCTGTCAGCACTGTGGCCACCATATGTGCAGCGTACCACTTATTAGTCCCTGATGAGGCTGCAGCACAGCCTGAAACTGCACCAACAATGGTTAAGACATGAAGGAGAATGAGAAAGAAGCCACACACTGAGGGGACTAAGCGAAGCGAAAGGGTTAAGAAGATGCAACTGGAGGCTGCACCTAGTAGGATGTAGTTGCAGAACAAGAAAACCTTGTGAGTATGGTAATGGGATTGAGACACTGAAGAATTGGCGCTGCCTAGAGTGATGCTGGCACCCATTTGATGATTCTGTTATCGGAATTGGCGATCCCCTTTTGATGTTTGATTATTTTCAGGTGGTTTTTTGCAGGAAATTCTGAGAGATCTATTGATCTGAGAGGGAAAAGAGTGGGAGATAATGAAGATCTGTTTGGGTATGATTGAGGGAGAGAGTTGATTAATATAGGGAGGGGTTTATGTGTGTAACGGTCATATTTGGAAATGTGACCGTTACATGGGAACCGAAGGACCCCACCTAGTAGCGGGTTGTTTTGCTTTCAGCAGCTGTAATGCATGAAGACCGTGTTTCATAATAGGATAAGCGAGGTGGTTTAAAATATATTTTTTTTGTTTAGAATTATATTAAAAATATATATATTATTATTTTTTAAAAAATATATTTTTAATATTAATATATTAAAATGATTTGAAAATATAATAAATATTTATTTTAAATAAAAAAATTTAAAATTTTTAAAAATATAATTTGTAGCATGTTCCCAAATAATTCTTCATCATGAGATCCTATGTAGTTTTTTAAAAAAATACTATGAATCAAAACCAACTTGAAGGTTCATCGGGTCAAAATTATGAATTCTGAATTGATCCAATTAAAATTTTTTATTTTATTTTAGAGTACAAAACGTTTGTTTTAATAAGTAAAAATATTAAGGGAAAGGGAAATCTGGCATGAAGCCTGAGTTTACCTTCCAATGGACTCTGTTTTTTCGCGCGCGATGAATTTGATTTTCATAGATCATACAGTCAATTAAATATTGTTAATTTTTCTTTTTTTTTTTTGGTTGCAATATTGTTAATGATTAATTTGATTTGTGATGATATGCCAAAACTTGCAATAATTAGATTGTGGGTTTACATATCGGGAATTCGGGATCCATCAATCTAATGGCACCAATAAGCATCTTGTCTGGTGATGGAGTTTATTATATTTATAGTTTTTTTGTTTTTTTAGTGATATTGTATTTTAAAAAATGAATTGTTTTATTTTAATTTTATATGTGTTTTTTATTGTTTTGATATATTGATCAATTTAATGATTTAATTTTTCTTTTAATTTTAATTTAATGATAAGTGTTGAAAAGTAAGGAATCTGCATAAATACTAAAATAAATAAATTAATTAAAGAAGGTATAACAAACCTGATTCAGATAATAATACAAAATAGTATATAAACCCACATGATGATTATTGACAATCCAATCTTCTTTAAGAGGGTTTTGAGATAAACAAAAGTTTGCTAACCAGTCTTGCAGAGTTGGTCTTTCTACCTTGGCCTCCCAATCTCGAGACAAAAGTATACTCTTGTGCATACGGAGTGGAGTGCAAGAGAAAATCCTAGCATCCAGTTAAATATCAAATTTCAATTATATTTTTAAAAAAGACCAAAACAAAAAAAATAAATTCCATTCTTAAAACTTCAATTTGCTCTCTAAAGTTTCAACCTTTGCATTATCTCATCTTTGAAGTTTTAAAATTTAATGTTTTAGAGCGTGTTTAGTAGTGTGATAGCGGTTGCTTTTCAAATAGCTTTTCGTGCCAAAATATATACCAATGATGTTTTTTTATTTTTTAAAAATCATTTTTGACATCAGCACATAAAAACGATTCAAAAAGTACAAACCAAACTCAATTTTAGCAAAAAAAAAAAAATTTTAAATTTAGGCAAAACGCAGATACAACCTCACTGCCAAATTTGAGCAAAGATCGATGAAGCGTTTTGATTATGAAAAATGCATATCTTGATATCAATAAGGTTCTTCTAAATAGAAGGGTTACATGAAAATGGCTTTAGTTTTTCATCCTGCTAGAAAAAAAACTGGGCATCAGAAATTTAATTTTAGACTTTTAGAATAGTGGAAGGGTGTTTTTAAGTTAAAATGGATACAATAAGTGTTATAGGATATATTTTAGATGTTTATAGGGCAAGAATAAGAAAAATGAATTTTTGAAGAATTGTTTATATTTTAGATGACAGGAATTTCAAGAATTGTTTTTCCAGCGAGCGAAACACAACTAATTAAAAAAATAATTAAAAAACATTAAAGCTACCAGCCGGCATCGCGTGGGAAAACACTAGATACTTTCTAAAGGAATATGGATTGTCAAATAAGGAAATAGTATGAGTTGCAGGACTACTTTAGTAACACTGTACAACTAGCGGGGTGCAGTTTGCAAATAGGCTACAAATAACTAACCCCGAATCTATTAATAATATGAATTGTAGGACTACTTTAGTAACACAGTACAACTAGCGGGGTGCAGTTTGCAAATAGGCTGCAAATAAGTAACCCCGAATCTATTAATAATATGAATTCTAGGACTACTTTAGTAAGACGGTACAACTAGCGGGTGCAATTTGCAAATAGGCTGCAAATAACTAACCCCGAATCTATTAATTTCGCTCTGCGCTATTAAAACCGTATTTTGTTATTTTAAATATTTTTATGTATTTATATTAAAAATAATTTTTTAAAACCACCATTATTACATTCCCAAACACCAACTCAGTGTATTTCAATCCAAGGGCCACCCTTATCCTTAAAGTCAGACAGAACAACAGTCACATCCAAACAATCGGTTCTTTTTCACCTTCTTCCATCTGATGCCCTGTCCCGTCTAGTAGTTTCTCCGTCGTCTCCAATATACCAGCAGCGCACTGTAAAAAGAAAACGGTGTCGTCTATGAAGGATTTTGCCATGGATCACCAAACCCAGCAGCAGCAGCCATACTCTGGTCAGTACCGACACTGGCTATTTAAATATAATAACATCTCTTGCAATTTTGTTTTTTAATGTTATCATATTTATTGAGAGAAACAATTTTCTTTTTTACTTTTAATTACATGATACGAATTTGAACTATTTGTAAATATCTGTTGTGGTTTTTTTACTTCTTGTAAATATCTACTGGTCGTTCCTTTCCATGGGCTGCCCTTTTTCTTTTCTTTTTTTTAGGATAGTTCAGAAACAAAAATTTTGCAACTTTATTTATTTTTGTGTGTGCAATTGTGTTTATTTATAATGGGTTTTAATTCGTAGGCTATGATTTTGATTGTTTTATGGTTTTGAAGAGTGTTGACGATGATGGGTTCTATTATAATTTGCAATGTTCTTTTTATCGCGCAGGTGCAGGAAACGGCCATGATGGCAGCTACAACAGGGTTGCGGAAGTTGGATGGTTTATTCTAGGAGAAGATCAACAACAGGTTGGACCTTATACGTTTTCTGAGCTAAGTGGTGAGTTTGATCGGATGCTGTTTTTAAGTTATTTAGGTTTCAAAATACGGAATGATTGTCTTGAAACCTTGTGCCTTTACTTTAAAAAAAAAAAGTGCATGTTTGAATTGTTTTGGTGAGTGAAAAGGACTATAAAGAGAAAAAAGGGTGCTTGCTTTTATTGTGTTGTTAGTTTTTTGGTTTCTTATGTGTCGATGTTTCTTTTATGGGAGCTTTCATTTACTGGAGAATTTTCTTTCTCTGCTTTCTGGAATTCCAGTAACATCAGTAATCAATAGCAAGGTTTCAGGACAATCGTTCCATCTGTAACATGTTCAATTGGTCTAATGAGGTATTGAACCATATCCTTTGCTTATTTGCTTCGCCTGGACAGAGCACTTCCTGAATGGGTATCTTGTAGAAAGTACACTGGTATGGTCTGAAGGAAGAAGTGAATGGCAGCCACTGTCCTCATTCCCTGAGTTCACGTCAGGAATATCTCAACAGGGATCTGATTCTTCCACAGCAGGTGAAGAATCTCCTTTTCTTTTCTTTTCTGTACTGTCTATGTATCATTGCACACTTCATATGCCCTTGCATGTGTGTTCATAAGTATATTTATCATTTCCATCTTCTGAATGAGGGCTTGTAACCTCTGATGTTTCATGCAGCACTTGCTTGCAATGATAAGGAGGTGGAGAAGTTGCAGGAGGCCAGAGAGGCTGAATTGGAATTTGTTGGACTGAGAAATGAATCTCATTCTAGCAATGAACGGAAAGCCAAGCATTCTACTTTAGGTGAAGATCTTCTTCCCCCTTCTTTTATCATCTTGCTCGTGGAAGCTGTCTTATGCTATGATCTGTTTGCAGTGTCACCCAACACTGATGAGGATGAGTTTGAGAAATGGAAAAGGGAGGTAGAAGAGGCTGAGGCTGAGGCAGAAAGGCTGAAAAATGGATCTCTTTCTGGCAACACTGGAGATGATCTTGGCATAGACGATCCTGACAGGGTTCTATCACCACCAGATGGCGAGGATGAATTCACAGATGATGATGGGACTACATACAAGTGGGATGGAAGCCTAAGAGCCTGGGTTCCTCAGGTTGGTTGTCATTTTGTGGCTTTTGGAGGGTTTATCTTCATTTTTTATCTCAACCTTGTTATTTTTTTTTAAAAAAAATTCATATCCATGCATGTCTAAACATATATACCTCCACATGTATATTTGTACGTCTGGTCAATTTTGATTAAGATCGAGGAGGGTTATGAATCGGAGAGGGATAATTTTGGGTTGTGCCATTTGCATTGATGATTTCTCATTGTTAGTGTTTATGGAGGGAGTTATCTCATACTCTATCTGAAGCTCCTTGAGATGGTTTATATTCTGATTGTTGATATTGGGATACTAATCAAGTGCAGCATTGGTGAATTCTTGGGTTCTGGGCTTGATGAGTGGCCTAAAACTGTATTGGATTTCCCGTGCAGGGCAATTGTAGGACAAATTGGGTTTCTGTATCTGAAGAGAGACAGATTTTAGGTTCTAGTGATGATTATTAGGGCTGTGCAAGCAATTGGACACAGAGGATTCCTAGGAAGAAAGCATACCGTTCAGTGGCCCATTATATGAAGCCAGGATAATCTTTTCAATAGATTTTCATGAACGTCACAAAAATTATCACTCATTGCCATCCTGAATTTCTGCATCATAAGAAAGTTAATGTTGTATCATGTGAACAGTGCTTCCTGGACTTGGAAAAGGCAATCTCCAATGATCATTTCTGTGATCATTCCGAGTCAGATATCTTCTGAAATTTCGATTGCTAATTTGCTTGATTGCTTAGTGCTATCATGCTTCTTTATTTTGAGGATATTTTCTTATGGTTTTCTTGCCTCTCCTGTGACACCAAAATAGCCGAATTTTTTTTTTCATATTGATGCATTGAAAAGTTGATGCTGCTTCTCGTTTCTCCAGCTTTTGACCATTGTTTTATCTGGCCAACTATAATCTTCTTACTGATGTGATTGAAAATGATGATTACAACCTTTTGTTCATAATCAACTGATTTTCTAGGATAATCCTTCAAGTGTAAGTGGGCAGTTTGGAGTAGAAGAGATGACTTTCCATGAACAAGAGGAGGTGTTTCTAAATGCAAACGCTTCTGATGCCACTTTGAAGAAAGAATTCAATGTTACTGATGAAGTGGTAGGATCACAGCATAATAACAAGAGGAAATTGCATGACAAGCAAGTGGACAAGAAGGATGAGCAAACTGATAAAAAGGTATCTTCCTAGTACAACCATTGAAGATGGAGTCTTGCCTCTTTTCTAGTTACTTTGTTCATGCAAGTTGGGTTTTAAGCACAACTAACAGTACCATTGTAGCCTGATGACTGTCGTCGTCATCATTATCAAACAGTTTCATGGATTTTTAGACCATAAAAATAGATTGTACTATAAATTAAATGTATAAGAATTAAGGTACCACTTGCATGATGGGGTATTGGGGTATTTGTTGTTTTTCTTTTAGTTTGGATTGTGTTTTTTGGCCGTGCTTAACTCCTTGATTTTTATGTATTTTGCAGGAACCCAATAAGGCTCCTGATAGTTGGTTTGAATTGAAAGTCAATACACACGTTTATGTAACTGGGTTGCCTGATGATGTCACTGCTGAAGAAGTAAGTCAGATGCTGTCTTATCTTGGTTATTGTTTTATCTTAGCTAGAAGCTAATTTTATAAAAACATTGCAGGTGGTAGAGGTATTTTCCAAATGTGGGATAATTAAGGAGGTATAATTTGCATTGATTTACTGTACATGTTTTCTTAATCTACTCATGGTTGAGGTTTCAAGTCGCCTTTTTCCTATGATACTTTTTGTGACCTAGGCCAGGCGTAGCACCAGAAAAGAATATTGTCAAATACTCATTAGATGTTGTGCAGTTAAAAAAATGCTTACGAACTTGTTGGTTAATGTAACAGAGTATGTTTAGCAATTCAGCTATCATCCTGTATGATTGAATTTAATAATTCAGTAATCATGTGCTACATGCATGTACTTGAGATGGAAAAAAGTATAAAGAAGAGAATTCAACAGAAGATTAACTCATTTGGTATATTCTTAAAGGACTTTTAAAGTGTAAGGTGAAGTCATCTCCACAAAGTTAGACTATATATGGCCATTTATTTTACAATCTTATGATAAAGTAAAAGCTTTGCCTTTGTTATTGTTGTGCTATGATAAAATTAAAGAAGATTTGTGCATATGGTACATGTAAAGTTTTCACATTAAGAGGGTGGAGAATACTGTTTTTGTTGCAGAACTACTCTGTTTTGCTGACTGAGGAGCTGATGCTGTGCATGCATGGTTGCGTATAAATTTTCAGGTCTTCTTGGAGGGTCCATATCCCATGCATTATTCTGGACTTAGTTGAGGTTTTATGTCTCGTTGTGTCCTAAAGTCGCACTTGTTTGTTGACATTTATGTTCCAATATGATCTCAAAATTAATCTTCTAGGCTAGGCTACATTACTGTTTAATGGACCTCGCTCTGTTAGTTTTTCAATTTCATTCTTCATGCATTATATCAGAAGGTGAAACAGGAATTTTTTTATGGATGTCTTTGTGTGCATGCATTTGCTTCCCAGTCTCATGATGTGTGGAACATATATTTAATCCTAGGCAATTTGTCATTTTGAACTGCACATCTAAGAAACCAAGTTATGAATTTTGTAGGATCCTGAAACAAAAAAGCCCCGAGTGAAGATTTATGTTGACAAGGAGACAAGAAGAGTAAAGGGAGATGCTTTAGTTACATATTTGAAGGTAATTGCTTTACTGTGTTGCTGTACTTGAAATGTGAAACAGTTAAGATTCTTATCTCTGAGTATATGCAAATTTTGCATGGTAGGAACCCTCTGTAGATTTGGCTGTGCAAATTTTGGATGGGACACCATTGCGTCCTGGGGGCACAATTCCTATGTCAGTCAGCCAAGCCAAATTTGAACAGAGAGGTAACAAGTGTGAATCATGATGTTTCAAATTTTCAGATTGCAATACTGAGGATTTCTTTTATTGTTGTTTGCATATAAATCAGTATATGAATGATATCTCTATGTCTTAAGGATAACTGAGTCTTATTCATGATAAATGCAGGGGACAGATTTATATCCAAACAAATTGACAGCAAGAAGAAAAGGAAGCTGAAAAAGGTTGAGGACAGGATCCTTGGTTGGGGTAGGTTCTTCAATCTGAGGCATTGAATTTAGTTCAGTAAATATGCATTTAAAGGTTCCAAGTGAACTTACTTTTATCTATCCCTGTCTTTTCTGAAATAAAATATATATACTCCTACATTTTATGACATCGCCACAATATCCATGATTTAAACCATTCCTTTAACTAACTACTTTGATTGTGAGAAGGTCAACTCCAGCAATCTTTCTCTGGCTTGTTAAAATTGATGAGGAATTATGTGGTTTATCCCTTTTACACGTGAATACAAAATTTTCCATTTTTTAGAGTTACAGTTGAAAAAAACTAGTAGGGTAAATCTTGAACCAGGTTTGAGTGGGGATACAATGCAGTTGAAGGGTTGAAAATTACATGCCGTACTTTTATTTTCAATGTTTCAATTTTGTTCCATGAGATGTAACTAGTTTTTTCTTGACGTATTTATTTCGAGTTCCTTTGCAGTTGCTTTTACAAGTGATGCCTTGCATATGGCTGACTTCATGTGCTTGTATCCCACAGGTGGCCGTGATGATGCCAAGGTGTCAATTCCAGCTACTGTAGTTCTTCGCCACTTGTTCACTCTTTCTGAAATGAGGGTGAGTTTGGAACCATCTATGGTTGGATGGGACTTCCTCTGGAAGTGCTGTTGGTTTAAATGACTTTTATCAGCATCTGTCCAACATTTGACAGACAAACTGCTATCATTTGTTGAGAAAATAGGGCACAAGAAAAAGCAAGTTATCCTTTCCCCTACTACTCCGTGTTGAACTTTTACTCTCTTATCCATTTGTTGTATTTAAGTTTTTCTGTGTGCACAAAAAGTTGTTAAGAGAGCAAATGTGTTTCTTTGAGATTTTGCAGAGATATGGTAAACAATTTGACCTGTTTCCATATCCACCATTGTTGATCTGTTTATGTTGCATTTCTTTTCTCTATTTTAGTAGTTTATTTTGTTAAGGGTGTTTTTATCTGGGCGCTTAATGTAATTCTCCCACTTTTGGTTATCTGTAGAGGTTACCATTTTGATTTGGTCAGTATGATGACTATGCAATAGTGCAAGGGTTGAAATTTTAAAGAGAATGTACTATCATGGGGCATTGAAATGCAGTAACCAAAATTTTCATACTCATTGAGGAAAAGCACAGGCTCTTGTTTTCAGCATCTGCTTTTCAGCTTCTTATTGCAAATGTTTATCATCATTAGAATATTTATAAATGTTACTTTTTTCTCAAAATAAAATATGCCATCTCATTTTTTTTGTTTTTAATGGCTAATATCCTTAGGTAGGATTGCTACATTCTGTTTTTGAATATGGAGTTACTGATTTTTGTACCATGCCATATTTGAATTTCTTATTACAGGCTGATGAAAGCTTAGGTTCAGAACTCGAGGTAGATGTTAGAGAGGAATGTGTGAAGCTTGGTCCAATAGATTCCATCAAGGTATCTGAAATTTTTTCAGCCAAGCTTGTGTATTTCTACTACATAACCTGTTACAAATCATACTAAACAAACTATTCATGCAATAGAAACTTTGCACTGGTTTGTGTTTAGTGCTAGCTGGTAAATTTTGCATTTTACATGTAATGGTACAGATTTAGTTCATTTCATCTAATTGCATTTGTTCTTGGTAGTCCTTTATTCTCCAACACTTATTTTTCCGACCTTTTAAGAACTCCTGGGCATTGAAAATTGTACTTGTCTTCACTAAGTGGACCAGCCTGAATTTTCAAACATGAACTGAAAACTGTTTTCATCCGTTCATTCTCAAAGAAATACTTAGGTATCATGGAAAACAAGAAGTTCAGAAGTCATTATATTTCTTTTGTTTGATTTTTTTGGTTTCCTACTGCCTCCATGCAATTCTAAGGACAAAGGTTGAAAATTCTCTTCATTCTTGTTGTATTTCTTTATTCATGCACTGATAGCCACTTTTGAGTTCCATTGCCAAGCTGCTGTGGACTAGATTTTAATCTACTTTCAGCTCATTTTAATTTCTCCCCACCTTCTCACACTCTTTTATGTCGCTGCTTGCAGGTCTGTGAGAATAATCCACACGGTGTTGTTTTAGTGAGATTTAAGGACAGAAATGATGCTCGAAGGTGCATAGAATTGATGAATGGACGATGGTGAGTTCTGATGTGTTAATTAGTAGTGACCTCGTTTGACTCAGTTGGACATGAGTGAGAATCACTTTACTTTATAGAAATTGACTGGCACAGTAACAAGCTGAGGCATGATGATTACTCATTTTTACTTTTGGATAAGCAGTAGCAGACTAAAAATATCAGCAGCAAAATAGTAGATAATTAAATTTATACATACATGTGAAGATATCTACTATGATGTGATTTTCAATAAACTGTCAGATCTGATGTGATAAATAAATGTATCATAAATGATAAATTTCAGGTGCTTTGTGTACAAGTTTTTGATATTGAAAATTCATGCAACACAATTATGAACAATTTGTCACGATATGGAGCCGAACACATTCAATGTCAAACTTTTTGAAATTTGATTTGCATGATCTAAAATGAATAGAGGACTACATCTGATGGTTGGTTAGGGAGAAATGGAGATTGTGGATCTCTTACTTAAATCATGCTAGTTTGTTCATGCTTAAACATGCATAGTGGATATCTTTAGAATTTATATTAATTGCATGTTGTACAACCATTGTGCTACGCCGTGTTGGATACTAGAGTTCAGTGCTTTTTGTTTGCTTGGAAATATGGCTGGGAAGTGCAAATTGCCGTATCTCCAAATATTATACAGTACCAATGATTGTCACATTGTGAATTGAAAAGAGACCCATGAGAGATTCTCTCAGAAATAAGGTGCAGATCAATCAACCCAAAAATGTAGCATCAGTTGAAATCTTTTTTGGATTAGTTCTTCGGCATTCCTCACCAGTCCTTCCGAAGTCATTTAAATTTTATAATTTTCTTTCTGTTATGATTCTTCTTTTTGCCATTTAGGTTTGGCGGAAGACAGATAGATGCTAGTGAGGATGATGGGCTAATTAATCATGCTTCGGTCCGGGATCCTGATGAGGATGCTGCTCGCTTAGAGCAGTTTGGTGCTGAACTTGAAGCTGGCTGACTTACCTCTGATGCTACGGTTACACTAATCATGTGTTCCTGATGTTAATTTTTTTTCGAAATAGAAGTTGATATCTAGGATACAGATGGCTGATTATCTTGGAAAGAGAGGCAAAAAGAGTGGCAGAAAAGCGCGATGTGAATTCAGGTTGTAATTCTTGGTTTTGAGGATTTGTAAATGATTACAGAGCCATAGAAGCTTGATTAATCCTCATTATAGCTTGTCTCTGAGAAGGGAGTATAGGAATTCCCTGCTTGTGAAGGATACAAGTCTACTACTTGCTCAACATTAAAATCATTTTTCAAAAGTTGCTTAACTTAGTTTCATGCATTGTTCTTTTTGGGTCTCCACACTTAATTTTTGCTTTGAACAAAAGTATCCCATATGCTGAACCTAAGAGGAGGCTATACAAATTGCATTTTTCAAGGCTTTATGTGATTTAAGCATGAGCAATATTCAGATCAATGATTGTCGTTTCTCGCTGGGAAAACGGCGGGGGCAGAGAGAGGGAGAAGAAGAGAACAGTACATGTAATGGAGAAGTTAGTAAAAAATAACATGAAATGAGAAGGTTACCAAGGCTCCATTTATTCGCTGGAAAATAGTTTTGTTTTGGAAAGTGAATTTCAGGAAAAATAAATTCTGATAAAGTATTTTTTGATGTTTGGTAGTGTAATGGAAAATGAGTTGGAAAATAATTTATTAATATTTTATTTTTTCTCAAGTTTATTAAAATAATAAGAAACAAATCTTATAAATTAAAAAGTTGAATGAGAATGAAATTGAAAAAAAATATAATTTCATGAATTATCTCAAATAAAATAATTAATAATTAAAATAATAGAGATCAAATCTAAAAAATTAAAAATAAAATGAAAGATGAAGAAATTAAAATAATAATAATCAACATTTCATAAATTATTTCAAATAAAATAAGTAACAATCAAAAGAATGAGGATCAAATTTGATAGAAAAAAAAATTTCAATAAAAATATAATAAGGAACAAGCAAATAACAATTATAAAAATAAGGACCAAAGTTAATATAAAAATAAAATTTTAAGAGATAAAATTGAAAAATAAAATATTCAAAACAAAATATATATAGCAATCAAAAGTTTGAGGATCAAATTTGATATAATCAACAAATAATGACATTTCTAAATTTTTCACAATTTCCGAAAAGTGTTTTCCCCTAAAATTTTTCAGGAAAACACTTTCCTGAAAACCAAGCCAAATTTTCCTTTTACTGGAAAGTGTTTTCCATTTACCAACTTTCGTACTGGCAAACAAACACAAGAAAGTTTGGAAAGTGATTTTTCGGAAACCACTTTCCGGAAAACAAACACAACTAAAAAGAAAACACTTTCCTGAAAACCAAGTCAAATTTTTCTTTGACTAGAAAGTGTTTTTTGTAAACCGGAAAGTGTTTTTCGTTGACTAGAAAGTGTTTTCCGTTGACCAACTTTTCTAATGACAAATAAATACAGAAAAGTTTGAAAAATAATTTCTCGAAAACTACTTTTTAAAAAACAAACATGGCCCAAATAACAAAAGATGTATAGGAAGAAACAAAAGAACAGAAGGAAGAAATTCTCTAGGCTACCCCGGACATGAGAAAAACAAATCTTTTGAATATCCTGAGGTACCCAAACTACTAAAAAGATGAGATTATTCCATTACCTTGTGATCCAACAGTGAGATATCCCTTTCCAAGGAATTGAGATTTTGAAGAGTGACGCTTTGTAAAAGAGGCCATTTTAACTCCTTGGAACTTAAGCTTGGAACCTATTCATTTTCTACATGGTATATATCTCTGAGATTGTGCCTTTAAGAGATTGTTGCTCCTCGTTGATCAGGAAATCTGGCAAATAGCAGCTGCCTGTTTAGATGTGAATTATGTTTGTGCAGTACCTGTTATGTGAATTGTGTTTGCATTATTTATGTGACTTCAGTGTTAAATTCTTTTTTGTTGCGAGTGTGGATTAATGTGTCAATTTTGGAAGAGTTTACTTGGAATTTTCACTATTGATCCACAAGTGTCCCTTTTCTTCACAAAACACGCAGAAAATATTTTGCATTCTATGCAGACACTTGCTTTGCAAGTTTTAGTGATAGAGTTAAGCATTGAATTACACTTAAAGACTCCAAACAGCAATCATGGTCGTGACACTGGGATTTTTGCACCTGGAAGACATGAACACCTCATCGACGGAACCTTATTCGGCTTCGCACCCCCAGAACTTGGCCCATGCAGCAGCTGTTTCCATATACCGAAGCAAGTACAAGGTTCGATGCAAATTGTTTTCTGCTTGAACCAAGCGTTTTATCTTCTAGATAAGTAACTTTTTATTTACACTATTCATTCATCGTCTTTTCATCTGTATATATAGGGTATTGCGTTCTTTTGTATTATCCAAAGTGTTCTCGAACTGGCTGTGCATGGTATTCAAAACAGTGTTAGTTTACATAAATGAAGCTAGTGTGTCAGTCTGTACCACTCAAGTACTAAATTTGTCGCCATTAGGTTTCATTAGAAGTTTTGCAAGCCCAATTAATTTCCAAAGTATTAGGATGAACTTTTCTTACCTGTAATCACTTCTTTCCCCACTAAGCTTTGAAAGGGTTGCTAGCTATTCAAACGAGAATTTTTTTTTTTTTTTTTGTCTTTCAAGGAAATAGTAGAAGGTGAAACTGCTTAATTATTGCATTAAAGTTGCTGGACACTGGCTACTTTTACTCTTATTTAATATCGTGAAGCAAAGTTCTTGCTCATCATAGGAAATTGAACTGCCTCAGCAGGTGAGAAGACGAACTTGTTAAGAGGAAAGGATCAATTACAATTTATATGTCATCACTTTTATGTTTCTTAAATCATGCAAAGCTTAACATATTGCTGCTGCTGATGATATCCTTATTCAGGAGAAGCAAGTGAGGCAGATAGGGTTGGTGGTCGCCTGCGAGCAGTGGCAGAACCTAGCTAGTTCGAACAAAATAGAAGATGAGAAAGCAGCAGCTAGACGCCTCGAGTTTCAGCTTGGATGGTAGTTCTCCTTGCAATTTCTTAGGTCAAAAACCGGCTCGGTTAACGGTACTATTTTCTCTTTCACACTCAAGCTAATACACACACACACACTAATAATTAACGCGTGATTATTGAGTGTTATACCGCTAGGCAAAAATAAACTCCTCATGCTTAAGCCAGCCTGAGCTGAGCTGCTAAACATGATTATTTAATTATTGGCTAGCTAGCCAGATATAATTCTGGTTAGTCGAGCATTGTCTCCACGAAGAAGGGACTTCTTATATATGTGCTTGTTTTATGTCTGAAAATGCATCACTTGTATTATGGTTAAATGGTCGTGGTTAGGTCTCTTTGCTCTTTCCTGCAGTTAGTTAACAGGTAGCAATGTTTCGTGATTTTTATATTAAGTATTGTGATGTAAAATATTTTTTAAAATTATTTTTTTTATTTTTTGATATTAGTACATTAAAATAAAATAATTGAAAAACACTAAAAATATATTAATTTAATAATTTTAAATAAAATATATTTAAAAATAATTTTAAATACAAAAACAAGCACTGAGATTATAACTATTTGTTCAGGTTAACAAAATATAACAAAAATATATATATATATATATATGAATTAGGCTTCAATTTAATATATTTATAAAAATCTTATACAATTGCAATATAATAAAAAGTTCTATAAATACAATGTATCTCACGGATTTTTAAACAAAATATATTACATCTTTGAACTTTTATCTATCACACACATAAATTTCCTATTAATTAAATTTTATTTCATAAGAAATTTTTTTATTGCATGTTAAATTAGTTTATATAATTAATGAAATCTTATACAAATTATTCACTCTTCCAAATTTTTTTAAGCTTTATAAACTAGTTTGTTTGCAAGCTTTTTAAAGGTGAGTAAAAAAACTGAAAAATCGATTAAACAGAGAAAATTAGAAAAAAAAATAACGAAAAAACCGAATCATAAAAATAACCATTTAAACCGATTGAAATTTAAAAAAAAAAAACCAGTTCGGTTCGGTTTTATAAGCTTGAAACCGAAAAAATCAAACCGAACTGAACCCAAACAAAAAAAACAGAAAAAAACTGAGTCAAACTAGTTTTTTTCTAAAAAAACGAACCGAACTGAAACCGGTCAGTTTGAACAAGGTTCAGTTTAAAAAAAAAAAATTGATTTAATTATTGTTTTTTATAAAAACTAAACCGAATAAAAAATAATCACCCCTAAAGTTTTTAAATAAGTTTTGCTTAAAACCTAATTTACGAGCTTAATTAAACTAGCTCATGATTCATATAACAAGCTTTAACCGTAGACTTATAAAAATTCATTTTATTTCAACATTAGGAGTTAGGACGAGCTCGGTTCATTTGTATTTTGTAGTCGAAGAATTCATTAATATTGTATTTGTCTGGAAATTATTGGAAAAGAAGGACTCCATAAATAACCAGACGAGGAGCTTTCACGTGACAGACACGCGCAAGCCATAAGCCGAAGTGAAGTAGCCACGTCATTATTTCTCCATTATTTGTATATGCTCTTTCGAAGCCCAGGTTCACGTCCCTCCTCCCCTACCTAAAACCCTAATCCCAAAACAGAAGATCGTCTTTGTTTGGCAACTCAGGTAAAATAAAAAATAAAAAAGCTCCAATTATTAATTCTTCAATCTTTTTCAGCTATCAAATTAGGGTTGTCTTTTAGTTTTATTTTGCGGGTAATTCCTTGTTACTTCAAAAACACTAACATGCTAACATTTTATTATATTTTTTTAATTTTAGTATTCGACTATAGAACTTACAGGAGGTAGTTTGTAGTTACGATTCATGTCCATTTTTTTCAAATCTGACTACTTGGAACTGTAACTACCTGCTTTTACAAGCGCAAAAGGGATTTCAAGTCGTCGTCTTCTTCTATGTTTCCCATGTTTTTGGCAAATTGGGATTGTGTTGAGGATATTATTCTTCAGATTTTTTTTTTGTTTTTTTTAAGATTTTAAAGTCAAATGTATGATTCTTTCGTTATTGCCCATGATGTGTAAATGCAGGAAAAAGAAAATGTCAACTGGAGGAGAGAAGGGTTCGGCAACCACAAAAACACCTGCTGATTTTCTCAAATCAATTCGTGGGCGGCCTGTTGTGGTTAAGCTCAATTCTGGAGTTGATTATAGAGGTCACTTTCTCTTTCTATGTAGCATATTCTAGTTGTGTTCTATATAAACCTGATCTGTAAATTTTTCTTTCTTATGCCTTTCTGCTGGTTTCATCCACAACATGGTGAGATGATGGATTTATCTAAATATAGCTAAAGTATAACCTTCTTACTTTCCTATAAATGGGTTTTTTCTTTCACATTTTAATGAAGGTTGTGCACTGGAAATCAAGGTGTTTTTAATATTGAAATTTAACCCGTTCTAGGGACATGGGTTATGCTGTCCGGGTTCTAATATGCTTAATGTCGCGCAATAGATATACATCTGAATGCAGAATGAACCAGTGGGCGTTGCCCATCACTGCAACGTATCTGTGAACCAAAAATGTCTACTAGCAGACAAACAGTTTTTCTTTAAAGTCATGTCACAGCCTTGATGAGGGAAGGATTAATTACAAGGAGCTTTTTTGTATAAATAAATACTTCCTGCTTAGTGCGCATGGGTAAGACCAGTGAAATTTCCTTGTTACTCGTCAAGGCTGTCCAGAAATGGGAAGAGTATGAGAAAACACAATGACTCGTTAGCCTATAAACCTTTTCAAGGCTGTCCAGAATTTCCATGACATTCATGGTATGATAAGTCAAATAATCAGATGTCAAAGTGCTATGATATTACTGGAGCTTCAGCTTGATCTCCCCCACTTTATGGAGCACGCTCTGATCTCTCTCTTTTTATCCAATGTTATGCTTATTGTCACCAGCATTTTATTTGTGCAGGTATTTTAGCTTGTCTTGATGGGTACATGAACATAGCAATGGAACAAACAGAAGAATATGTAAATGGCCAACTGAAAAACAAATATGGTGATGCTTTCATACGAGGAAATAATGGTACCAACTTAAAATATCTTTACATTGTAATTTCTTGCCTGTCTAGAAGGGCTGCTCGATGATGACCATATTTGAACTCCTTTGATGCAGTTCTGTACATCAGCACATCCAAGAGGACTCTTGCAGATGGTGCATAATCAAAACAATCGTGAGAGCAGCAGCTCCATATGTTGGTGGTTTGGTGGTGCAGTGCAATGTAGTGATTCTAGTTACTGGCTTTGGATCAGAAATTAAAAGAGTGTCGGTTTAAATTTCCTTGTATCATGTGAGGCGAAGTTGAACTTTATTTATTTATAAGCACCTCCTGGGTATCTCCATTAATATGTACCCGCTTTAGTTTACACCTCGAATGTTCATCCAGTTGTACAATGTTAGTCTATTTGTCAGAAGGGACTGGGAAAGATGGACGAGAAGGGATTGGACATATCTTTTGTGTGGCAGTAAGAGCATGGACTCGAAAGGATTGGAGGTAATTGTCGTTCTTCTCTTCCCTTGTTAGCCAAACAATTAGATGGATGATGATTCATCTTTCCTTTGCCCTTCTTACCTTTCAAATTCACGCCATCCCTCCTTCCGCCAAGCTTCACTCCAAACAATTTTTCTATATAGCCTTCCGGCAAAGAGCCCCCATTAAACTCACACTACTATCGTCCTATTTTCTGCGTAGTGTATGATTTTGATGTTCGTTTGACCAAAAATTGATGATCCACGAAGTGGTAATTATTTTACATGAAAAATGAATGGAAGTAACTTGGTCCTTTACTTGATGAAAACGGACTGATTCAACTGAAGATCCATGGAAGAAGCGGTCGCAGAGTTATTTGCATGGGCCACGAATGAATCAAGGAAAACACAATCTAATGATTCCCAATGGCGGCAACGAAGAATTCTTCAAGCACTAACGACTATGGCCGATCACAACCAAAAGATTAACTTGCCATTATTGCTTCTACTAAATTAAAATGGCAGTGACATCTTTAGTAACTGACACTCGAGTCTACCTGAGACCAATGCAAATAGCACAGTTATTGTACAGGCAAACAAATAAATTAGCATCTTCAATTGCAAATGTTAATATGTTACACATATTTACACACATGATCCACATTACGAATGTTACACCTGATACTGTAACATATGCAACTCTACTGCGTCGTTAAACTATCAGTTACACCAACTAAATATCGGAGGAAATAATTTAGAGTAAGGAATAAATATGACGAAAAGGGAAAAAGAAAAAAGAAAATCCCCAGCTCATTCAGCACGAGCTGAACTAGACCTAAATTGATTTTATCAACTGTTTCTGCCTTTCCTACCCGAGATCAGAAGTCTGATTTCATGAGCTTTGCTCGTGGCTTTACATTGATGCTGTCAAAGGGCTTTAACTGGTCTACATGGATGAAATCCCTTGTTTTAAGAACCTGCAAAAGGGAAAAGATTAACATCATCAATAATCATCGAAGTGAAGAGGGAGGGTCCACCGCCACACAAACAAGTTGCAAACAATAGATGGATAACTAGAATATCATCCAATACATTTTAGCATATTCTTCATCACTGTTTTATTTCTCAATAAATCTTTCCAATATTCAAACAAGCACCCTGTATTAAAATGTCTTGGTCCTTGCACAGCTCTGATCTCCATATTATGTTGCCACTGTCAAAATTTAAAACGAACTGCTTGCCCCCTGTCTATACTAACAAGTCCTTGCCACATCAAAATTATGCAAATCCCCTTCAAACCCATTCAACACCTATTTTTCAACTTGAAAGAAATATTTATGTCCTTAACAGATCTTCAAAACACAATATGGTGTTCACCACAACCCAAGTGTGCAACACATACCAAAGTTTCAAAGAACATTCTTGATGCCTCCTTCCGAGTTTTACCAGCCAGAAGGTTGTCCACTGAAATGACCTTCCTTCCATTTCCACCTTCATTATCAAATATAGTCTGAAGGTACTTGGCAACAGCTCTGCAAAAGAGAGTATATCCACAATTTATCAGTAATCATTCAACCTAATTTTTAATTAGAAATGCACCAAACATATTTAAAAATGCATTGAAGATGAAAACAAAGAATCTCCACAGCCAGTATTTTTAATGTAAAATTACAAGGATTAAAAGGGAGAACATTGTCTAAAGCTCATAATGATCCTGATCATCATAACCAGGGAACATCTTGCGATATCTTGACAACTCTACAACCAATAAATAGTTTGTTCACTCTTTATAGTGGAGGGAAGTGAAGATAGTATTAAATTGTACACTATTAAGTGATAATTATCATAGCAGAGATGACAATGCAAATAATTCAAAGCTTTCAACTAACATCCCAAGTTTGCAATGCCATCGTGTTTCCTCAAATATGCCACTCATATACCAAAACTTGCTAAAAACCAACACCACTCTGTAAAGCAACCCAGAGAAGCTTTGGGGTAAAAAGAACCGCTTTGGATAGAGATTGAAAGATAAGGCAATCTCAGCTACAGTATACTGCTTTACACTACCCTACAGGCCCACAGATGAAGTGCCAAAAACGAAAGGGGAGGGCAAAATTTCAACACATTAATCAGGCAGATATCATATACCTCATTTTGACCGCATAATATCTAGGCATGATCTCAAATACCATGCACAACAGGAAAGTATGCACGCCCAGCATGCCAATGGAAATCCTTGTCCTAGATCCTATATGAATGCACACCAACAAACAGATACACACACATGCACACACAGACAAAACTCTGTTTCCATATCATCCAGCATAAACCCAGCCCACATGATCCACACACCTGGTGCGGGAAGACCATCCACTATTGTCAAGAAGGCGAGCATCTTCAGGACCTGGTATGCCATCATCATCATTTCCACCCACCTCATCATCATCTACATTCAAAAATTCTGAAAAGAAAATGGGCAAACCACCATTAAAAACAGAAACTCCACCAAATAGCACATACAAGCAGAAGAGAATTCTTCACAAAGAAAATCAGTTCACTGTCCTAAGCCAAAAAATATCCATGCCATTGACTAACACAGGAAGGCCAAAGAGACTATTGAATCGCAAAACCCAAAAAAGATACCTAAACACCTGCTATAGCCTATTTCAAGCAAAGTTGATGGATGCAGAAAATATCAACGAATTATGAAACTATAGAAACAAAGAATCAGCAGTTAATTGGCTTGGATAAAAATAAAACTATTATTCTGTTAGGACCTAAAACACTGTAATGAACCAAATAAGCTCCATATCAAATCTAAATCATAATTCTGAATTCCCATTTTGATTTTTTTTTTTTTTTTTTTTTTTTTTTTTTTTGCATTTTCTCCATGCCTGCATCACTGTCGAGAATGGCTCTTTGCAACTAAATTTGAAATTTAATATCCCTACATAAATGATGTTTGCTGATAATTTACCAAACTAAAAAATGAGGCAGAGATTTCTTCAACATTAAGCTTTAGATATTTTACACTACAAAAGAATGTCTAGCACCAAACATGTTCAAGTGTTTACTATATATATGACTGTTCATGATGAAAGAAACATTATAAGAAAGAAACGCAATTATCTAGGTTTGCAAATACTTCATTAAAATATGAAAGAGAAGCTCACCTGTATCATTTGCAAATGCAACATCTTGAAGATCCTGCACCATCAGACAATCTATTTAGCCAATGCTGGAATTATTTACAAGAGATTCTACTCATCCAATAATAATATGAGACTCCATAACCATATAATAATTCCATGCTAGGACAAAGTGATGCCAAATACAAATTGGCTTTTGAAGCAAATTGCGACACATTTAAAGGAAGGCAAAAAATTAAAGCATGCCAGGCTATTACACATGGCTTCTTACTTGTGCGCCATACTTTGTGACTTCTCTGTTTGCTAACTGCTAAACATCTCTTATTGAAAAATTAAAAAAAAAAAAAAAAAGAATCAGAAACAGCTAGACAAATTTCCACCAGATAAAAAACATATCAAGTTCATTGACAACAGAATAGACTGTGTTCCCTAATATTGTTCAGAAAGGGAAAAACTAAGTGTGCAAAAAAAGGTACAAATTTAGACACACCTAGATGCCAAATCATGTTTTACAGTTACAAAAGCAGGCACAAGAAAAAAAGGAAAAAAAAAGATATGAAAAAAGAAAAACGTAAAAAGCACCTAGATGACAGAAATGATTTCTAATAAAGATGCCTTACAAGAGAAAATCAGAACAAAAATGATATCAGGAGTTTAACTTACAGCAGGGTGGTCAGCATAAGTTATTTCAGCATCCACAATTCTCTGTGGATCAGCTTCTCGAGAAACAAAATAATCTCCACCATTTAGAGAAGCATTTTTGTAGTCCGTATCAGATCCTACAGGAAATGTAGGGTTCATCATTAATTCTTCATTACATAGATGATTGGAATCTCGGTCCTTGTCAACATGCCCTGAGCTCATGGCTAGGCCCCCATCTTCATTACCATCCCCTAGCTTGTCATTTTCAACATCATCCTGAGTTCGGTCAACATTTACAGAAGTGAGGTTAATGCATCCACCAATCTCTGAAGATATATTTGCAAGCAATGTGTCTGCATCATCAGCAAGTGCAGAACCATCAGCCTGAAAATCTACTCTGATTTCTGCTGGTGCGCCAGCTTTGCTTTCTTCCAACAAAAGTTCCCATTCCCTTGATTCAGTTTCAACTGCAACAATATTTTGTTTATGATGTTTTAAAACTTCAATGTCATCGAGTGTTTTTCCATCACTCACATCCCTTAAATCAACCTCCCCAAATACTTGAGCATCCATCATATCCGATGGCAGAATTGAAGTATCCATCTGCAGAGAACCATCTGTGCCAGTAAAGCCATCCATGAGAGCCAACCCATCCACCATGTCACCAGCATCTCCAGAAATCAGTTCAGTGTGTGATCCATCAAAATGCAGAATAGCAGAGTGGTTTTCAGCATCTGTAACTTCCACATTCCCTTGATCAACTTCCATTTCAGTTATTTCCCCCAATATTCCATGTTCTGAAGATCTGTAATCAGAAACATCGACAATAGCACTCATTTGCCCTTGTGTCTCGGTCCAAATGAGATTCTCAGCAGGTTGTCCATCAACATCTTTTCTGCAAATAACAGGTTCAGTGCTTGCTTCCAATTCATTAACTTGAGCAACAGCTGGTCTACTAGAATCCTTTGCCACTACAGAAGCATTGTTATCATCATTGTCATCTATCTCTATTCTGCTCAAATCAAATGTTTCACTGTGCAAACATGTCAGCTCTGCCGACATACCTGAAAGACCAAAATTTAATCAGCTTGTATCTTCATAAGCAAGTGAAATTTGGTTGCATGAATAACAATAAAATCAAATGAAGTATGCATGATTTAAAGACAGGCAAGAAAACCAAAGGTTATTAAAAAAATTCATGCCAACCGAAATTTAGCCTGCATATTCACAATCTGGGAGTGAATCAAGTGAAACTCATGGCACAAGCTGAAAGACAAAAAAAAGGGGGGGGGCAATCATACCACTCATGAAATACAACTAGATCTGTTGTAACATTCTTCTGTTGAAAATATATAGAGGGGATGTCATGGTTATTCAACTTTGATTGGTACAACTTGAAAAGATGTTCCTAAATTGTGTACTGTGGGACTATAAGAGCTCTCAAAATTAATGAGAGAGTCACATTTATTGTTATAACTAAAGCCAGGACATAATCAGACAGAACAAATCATTACAATTTAAACAAATAAATAAATTACAGCAACCAAGCATGCTGAAGATTTTGCAAAATGCACTCACCAGTCAATACTGGTTCACTGAAAATGTCTTCATCTAAGGATTGTCTCTGAATCATTAAAATCTCAGTGCGTGTGCATGGAGCTTTCTTTCGTATGCGACGTATGTCTTCAGTATTAGTTAACTGTTGGCGTATGGTACTTGACAGGGGGGAAATGGAAAACCATCAGCAGTATTTAACAGATGATAAGAATTCTAGGACACCCATATATTTAGTGCATGATTGAAATTTATATTCTTAAACTGATTGATTATGCAAGTGAGGGTCAGAAAAATACTTGGGTGCTGAAAGACTGAACCACCAAGCACCATTTCTCAAAACAAATTATAGCATATACTGTCACTGAAGCCCAGTAGACAAAAAGCACAAAGCTATATTAAACCTACTGGGTAACCTATCTTCATGCAACTATATCAAAGGGAGTCAGAGTTGTTCAACAAAGCTAAAGGGATCATTGAACTGCAAAGACAATGAG
Source organism: Populus alba (assembly GCF_005239225.2). NCBI lineage: Eukaryota > Viridiplantae > Streptophyta > Magnoliopsida > Malpighiales > Salicaceae > Populus > Populus alba. The sequence goes on from NC_133291.1 coordinate 4,988,148, forward strand.
CTTATGCAACATGTAGATAGAAGAGACTCTTTCAAGAAACAGCAGCAGCAACATACTTAATTTAAGTGTATAAATTTTATGGGTCAACAAGGATGGGGGAAAGGGCTTGTAAAGGACAATAGCTAGCAGAATTTTCCTATTTTATCAGTTCAATAGTTTAACATGCAAGAGAGGCTTGCTTAACTGCCAGACTCTTAAACCAAGTATAGATATTTACTACTACAAATAGCTGTTGACAACAGGTAACTTATGAAAACAAGAATACGATGAAAAAAAAAGTCATACTCGCCAAGCAAGACCATTGAATCATCCATAAGCACCTTCCTCTTCATGGCACTAGGACGAGATGCAGACCGGGCACGTTTCATGGATGCTACTTCAGGTGCAGGTGGAGTAGTTTTCACTTTCAGAACTGAAGATCTTCTTCCAACTGAAACAACAATATGCAAGGTCAAACATACCCACATTTATAAAAGTCACCTTTTCTCAAAGCAAGTCCAATTAACCTTTTTTCTTGTTATATATATAAAACTCATGAGTCATGTCACAGCATGGCATTCTAAGAGGCATCAAGAACCATATACCTAATATAGAAGATAGCAAGTCATCATCATCAGGAATGGAATCCACGGTTCTCTTTGATCTAGAGACACCAAAAGAGTCAACTGAATTTAAACTCTGCACAGTTAGTGAACTTTCTGTAAAACTACGCTTTTTTCCAGTAATGTTGGTTCCAGCACTGCTTCTGTCACCCCCATCTACAATTTCTTCAACTGGAGTTGACTCAACCAGCAAATCATTTGGCTTATCAAGAAGCCCTTGAGGTACAGAAAGCAACTTTTCAGGTGTAGGCAATTCAGAAGTCAAGGAACTATTCAAGTTCTCCAACTGATTATCACTAGGGAACGTAATGTCTGGTTGCTCGTCTTGCTTCCCACCATCTGCTTGAATTTCTCCAGGTAAATTGAGTTCAGATATCTGATTTTCCACTGATTGTATAACATCAGTCACATGGCATTTTTCACCTGCAAGGGTAAGAGATCCATTAAACATTAAAAAGTATAGCTTGTAACAAGTGCAGAAGATTCAAACAACACCTTGCACAACAATTTACTCAAAGTTCATTCATATAGCTTGTAGAACAAACCTTGCACCTTAGTGGAAATTCCAGAAGCATGGCATGCTTCCTCCCCGATGGACATCTCCAATGAACATGGTGCAAGACCATGTGTTTCAGGTCCACTCGTGTAGGAATTGCATGCACGGAGCACGCCCATGCAATTGCGTGTCTTTTCTCCATCAACATCTTTGCTCAAAGAATCAGGATCCTCTGGCCCTTGGTGAGCCTGAGCATCACCCTCTGGGGCACCAGCCAATTCCAATGGACAACCAGTATTCGCATCTACAGCTTTTCCAAGTGAGCTCAAGTCTTCCACAGCATTAGCAATTTCAAGATTATCTGGTTCATGTAACCTGACTCCTGTGGATTCTCTGCACTCCCCATTGATTTTATTGACAGAGGGCACAGTTACCTCACCATTACAGACAACGTTATTTATCACTTCTACATTGTCTGATCCATCTAATGCACAAACCGTCCCATCTGCTGCTAAACAATCTATATTCACTGTGGTAGATAGTAACACTCCTGGTGCCTCTGCCTGATTGATTTCCAAATCACCAGAAAGGCAGCCATTCTCCTCAGCAGGTATGCACACAACAGTATCACAGTTTAAATGATTGCCCAAAGACAAATTCATTGTGTCATCCCTGTGATGATTTGGCTTACTGGAAGCATTTCCAGTGCTCTCTATGCCATCGGTCAAATTGTTATCTTCTGATTTTAAATGATCATCACAGGCTAGACCATCCTGAACACTGGACAAGTTTGGCTCTTCTACTAACCCAGGAGTGGAAGGAGCCTGAGCATAGTCCAGAGATTCAGAATTTGAAGCTTGACTTCCCATCTGCTCACAAGGGTAACCCATTTTCATCAGCTAAAATTATCCTCCCACTTCCAAGAAAAATGATAAATTCAACAAATTACATTATCAAAAATCAATGGACCAAATTAAGAGGAAAAAAAGTATTGGGTGAAGGGAATAAGTGACTACTAGAGGTAAGAGAACATATTTCGGATTTCCATATCAACCTTGTTTCTAGTACCATTCACTGGCATGGCTTCTGCAGTTCCAATCATGTCATGATCTTCCTCTACTTTTGGTTCCAATGGCTCAGCAGACATCTGAAGACTCAGCCTGCAAAAAGGGGGTTGACATTATGAATCAATCACCAGGTTAACTATCCACACATATTCTATGAACTTGAATTTTCAAACTTTGCATATTGTAAATGATTCCATGAATCAACAATCACTAATTAACCACAATAATAATAATAGCCTTGTGATGGACTATTTATTATGGAGGCATACATTACATGCAAGCTATCTATTTCCTCTATCTTAACCAAATGCAACCATGAAAACCTCATCAAAACCACAACATCATATGCTTATACTCTAGACTACAAACACTAAATTCAGCAATATGCTTAGATAAAAGGTTAGTATCCTATCTGTGACAGTTTGCCTTGAGGGGTGTCTATGCAAACTAAAGCACACAAATGATACACTCATCCTGCAACAGAGCAATTTATTAGTATCTCCATTTATATGCATTGTGCTCTCACCAAATTAACTGCAGCTATAATGACATATTACTATTGGGCAAAAAGACTTGACCAAAGATAACAGAACATAGTCCATGTATAAATAATATGAATAGGAACTATGCTCAATCACATACTTGAAAATGAATTCTAATTTGCATTTATTAATATAACACTCAAAATATTAGCATTTGGTAACTGTGCAATCTGAAAAAACATCTATCTATGGGACAAGCACAAGGCTGTCTTTCAAATAGTATCTCCCCGCCATCCAAAAAATGAATAAAACAAATTGGAGTTTGAAAGTATGTGAACAAATGAACACAAAATCACATGAAAGGTTTGAAAAGGAATCAGATAGCAAAGTTGTAGAAATCCATACTCTGAAACTTCATCAGACCTTGGAGCTGCAACCTTGTCTAGGAACAGGTCCTGTTTATAAGCAACCCATGAAAGAAAATTTAGAAATCACATAATACAATAAAGCGAGCTAGTGGAGTATGAAACAGATTTATCCAACACCATAAAAAAAAAATGGATGGTAGGAGGTATTGAGAAAATCTCATGCATAGATGCAGAGTGGCGCATCCATGCATGTGGCACATATGAGGGTTCCTACTTTAAAAATAAGGTTGAACATATCTACTATCACTAAATACCAGTAAAACTATAAAACCATATTGACCAAATTGCAATTCAATGTAGATTCCAACCCATCTTGCAAAGATATATAGACGCAAGCAGAAGAAAATCACCTCTTCAAGGTCCAAATCAACATGAGATGTGTCACCATCACCAAACCGCTCTGAAAGCAACCCCAAAATATATCAGAAATCCATTAAGTGCGTAGCCATCTCTATAAAATTAAATGCAATATTCCCATGACTTGCAAAGGCATACACTAACCATCCAATCCAAATTGTGATGTGGAGTAGACAACACCATCCATTGTGTCTTGGAGGGTAATCTGCTCCCTTGTACTAATGTGATGATCAACATAGTTGCTGCAAGAAAGTGCTGTGTCAATATCCAGATAAAAAGGCATCATAGGTTCCTAGCAGGAAATTAACATATTATGATTCAGACCTATATTCAATCAATAGACAGGTAAAATGAACACTTTGAAATTCTCCTGAATATTCTACAATCATCAGAAGTTTGCAGCGATACATTACCATACAAGTACCAAAAAAAAAAATCAAGCCATATAATTAATCCAGCAGAACAGGCCATGCAGTAACTTGAAAAACTTAGATTGTCAGGCATCTAACAATTAATGGATAAAGACCAGTGCATATAATGGTTGGACCCTTTTAAGAATGAACCCACAAGCAAAAAAATCAACTCCAGATCTTCGCCAGAGCAGCATGTATCTGGAGCTCTTTTGAACTACAAAAGTAAACCATGATCTACAACAGATTAGCTTCAGTAATCAACATTATTCGGATGTTTTGGAACTAACCCTTGAAAAATATCATTGTCTGGAAGCTCAAAATCATCAAGATCAAAAGTCTCTGGCAAGGTGATGGAGTGATATGGGGCAGTTGATTCTTCTGGTGGTAAATCAACAGCAGTGGAGCGGAAAGCTTGCTTTACCTTGAGCAAAGCCTCACTGCAATCATCAAAAAGGTAACTCACCTTTCTAGAATATATCCTCACCACACCAAGCAGAAGATGACTAGACAATCTCAGTGCAATTGGTACGTCAGGAAAAAGAATTGAATCTGCTCAAAAACAGAAGATACATGAGCCAAGAAAGAGTGAATAATCAAAAAAACAGGAAGCAGTGAGCAGCCAAATTGAAATTTATCAAATCCACTGAAATGAATCTCCGACTATGATGCTACCAGAAGATAAGCATGAACATGGAATGAAGGAAGATAGAAAGCAGGAAATATCAAAGTTTATATTTAAACTAAGGCCAGAGGAACCAAAGATGATAATTCTTTGAAGATAATGAACAACTAAGCATCAATGTGCCATATATGAGACAATCAACGGACAATAAATACAAACTGCATCAAAGACTACACAAATGCTCCAACTCATATAACTGCTCTGAATTTCAATGTTTACTTGTAACAGATGGGCATAACTTAACTTTGGACACGCATCTACCACTAGCCTAGGATTAAAATATACTCAATGCTTGCAGGTTCATATAATTCTCTAATACTATAGAATTGATACATTTATTCAATCGGCATAAATTACTGCAGCACTTTCTATTTGAATACAAAAGGCCCAACAATTAACAATCATCCCAGATCAAAGAAAGAACTAACCATGCTGGTTCCTGTACATCAAACACCATTCTTATTTTCCAAATGAGTTACCCTATCCAAATTATGCTCAATGTAATAGGAATTGAACAAAAAAGACAATTTTCACTGATAACGAAGATAAAGAAGGATCCCATTGGCTCATAACAGCTTGTTAGCAAATCCGTTTCATTTCTAGCACCCCTATTTTACTTCCCATGGATCATAATTACCACGGGGGAGATCGTTTTAGTAATGTTTACGTTTCCATGTATATCAACGATGATAAATCAAATCAATTATGTACTATTTTCAAGAAGAGGAACATGTTATTGTTGATTCATTGGAAATGTGGCAATGAGGCTTCAGGCTAAAATTTCTGCTTTTGTTCATGGTGGTTTTGGTTTGGTTTCTTTTGGAAAGCTGGCAACACAAAGTTGTATCCATGAAAAAAGAGCTAGCTTTGGAGTTTTCTTCCTCGTACTCTATTTTGATTGATTTGAATGAAGAGCAATAATAGTAATTGAAGTGGAGTATGGTCCCTTTCTCAGTCAGAAGAATTTTTAAGCAGTGCAATGGAACTAGGACAGAAATAATACTACATTTTCCTTCATTAATTTCTGCTTTTAGATAGCAAGTAGATTGGAAGGTTTTGGTTTCCTTAAAGCATATTACAAGTGTTCAAGAGGTGGTGTGCCAAAAAACATCTTGCTTAACTAGTTAGTAAAACAAAAAACAAAAGGCAAAGCCAGCTCTAGCAATAATTGCAATTTAATGTCAATGGTCACAAAGCGATAGAAATATAAAGACGGCAGGAGATCGACTAATAACCTAATAAGACAGATGACCAGATCACGAATAATCTGAATAAATAAAATTATTACTGCTACAACAACTAAAGAAAACTTTGGTAAATGAGAGATAACGTCATTTTCATTTTACTCGTAGATACAGGTAACTCAAAATATCACCATATGCTCCAACTGTCCCCAAAAAAAAGCAGATACATCCCAGAAGGAAATTAAATATAGCAAAACAACGAGCCCCATGGAACAGTGGTGTTCCACTTCATCAGTCATTAGAGCGTCGTGGTATCATTTCTTTCTCGAAAAGAAATCAAACAAATTCAAAGTAAATATTGTACAAAGGAGGATAAAAACTAACCTACAGAGACACCAATATCAGTATCAGCGACCTGATTCTTCCGAAGCTTCCTCTCCAGATGAGCAGCTATCCAAATTGTACCCAAAGGCCCTTTCTTGGCCAAAATAAACTGTGAATAAAACATTTCTTACCTCCGAGTTATTAAACTCCACCCACTTCAGTTCTCATACAACAGTCTACACCCTAAATCTTCAATACTATCTTATCCACTGCCCAATTTAACTTCTAAACCAAACCAAAGCATTTCAAAGCCCACGAATTTGCTTAATTTACAACAGAAACCCTAATTTTCAATACAGCACTTCGTTCCCTCTAAATTCTTCACAGAAAGCTCTGAACTTTCAATTATCGATTATACGCCCCAGCAATCAAAGTGAATAAGAACACTTCGGATTTAGAAACTTAGTATAATAAACGACCAGAACCCTAACTTCAATACCAGAATGACCCCTAAAACCCTAAATTTATACTTGCGCCATGAAATTGAACACGGTTAGCAAAACAAAACCCCCAATTTTGCATCCAAAAACAGAAACCCTAATTCGACTTTCTAGCTACCACACGATCTCAGAAACTCCCAAACACAACAAAACAGCTCCATGTCCACGAAATTCGAACGATTCACCAATCAGAAGCTTCAAAAAATTGCAAAAGAACCCGAAACCCTAGCTTCGCCGAATCGACAACGTCTTCGAGGTGTAATTGGTTTGGAGGGGAAGTTGACGTGAAGAGAGACTGAGTTTAAGCGAGTTGAGAAACGTCGAGTCAAGGATCGAGAAGAGAGAAAATCTAAAAAACTGAGAGGGAGAGATGTAGGAAAATAAAATCTTTTTGAGAGGAGTAAAGTAAAATAAAGGGCTCTTACTCTTTACTCTTGTATTTTTTAGATTTTTAGATTACTATTATTATTATTATTTATCATTTATTTTAATTTGTTAACGTTGTTGAGTGGCTCGTGTGTTTGTTTACTTTTCTTGCGCTCCTTGTTGATTGGGTGCTCCCAGCTGTGGTTAGGCTTTGATCGAGCGTTTTCAGCCGTCCGATTTGCAAAGTGGTTTTTGAATGTTTGATCAGGGGGCTCCAGATCTAATTGTTACCGCTCTTCTTTTTTGCTTTCATGGCGCCTTCCTTCCAATGCAGAGTATTTGAAAAGGTTATAAAACTTATTTTTTAAAATGGTTTTTTATAGAAAAAATATTAAAATAATATTTTTTTATTTTTTTATTTTTTTTTAATATCATCATAATTTATAAACACTAAAAAAATAAATTTAAAGAAAAAAATATAAATTTTTAACAAAAAAAAAACATGTTAAAACTCACTCTAAAATACCCCTTGAAAATATTTACCAGACATTATTTTTAAGAAAACTATCTACCTACATTAACAATTAACAAATTAACATTAAAAAAAAACCAAGAAGGAGTGTTTTGTTGTAAATCTTTTTATAAAATATTATTCATTATAGTAATATTTTCTTTTTTTACCTTGACATAGGTTTTTATAATCAATATTAATTTTATTATTCCATGTAAAATTTATTATGAATTACACTTCATATTTTTTAATTTATTGTTTATAAAATTATCTTAATCTTATAACTTGAATTGTAAGTTTAACAGTTTAGTCCGATTTACTCGAGTTTTTATTATATTTTTCTAGTTAATTTTAAAAAAAAATTAATTAATTATAAATTAGGCTCGTGATTTTTTTTTTTTTTTACTTTTTATGAGATTATCTTTATCTCATGATTCGGGTTAAAAGTTTGGCAAATTAGTTCGAGTTGACTCAAGTTGTTTTTTGTACCCTTTTTTACTTGTTTTTTTTTTTTTTGTTTTATCTTTTAGCATTAGATTTATTAGGAAATGATCTTCGTAATTTATTTTAACTTGTTTTTTTTTATTGTCTTAGTCTTTTGACCCGGGATACTAGTTTGACAAATTAACTCAAGTTTACTCGAGTCATTATTTTTTTTCATTTTTTATAATGGATATTTTTTTTCAGTTTCATAATGCAGCATCTGGTTTACTGTGAATTGGTTTTTGTAATTTGTTATGATTTATTTTTAGTAGAGTTATCATTGTCTCATGACTCAGCATGCGCGTTAACAGGTTAGTTCGGGTTAACTTTAATCAATTCAATATGTTATTATTTTAATATTTATATAAAAAAACATTATCTTAAATATTTATTTTTAATCAAATTATGTTTTTATCAATTATCTAAATTGTTTTTGAACCTTTTAGATCAATCAGTACTCCTCACATTGTTTTTTTTTACTAGAAAAAACACTTGCAATGCTTGAATAATTTTTTATGTTAATTTTTTTTTTATCCGACCTCTGATACATTACTGGTTAATAAATATTATTCACTAGAGTAGTATTCTGACAAAATTCCCTTGGCTAAAAAAACAGACATCGAGATAGGATTTAAAGGCATGATGATTTTTTTACCATGAATCAATGTTATTTTCAAATTGTTTTGGAGTAGATTGGTTTTTTCAATTTTCTATAACAATTAAACTACTTAAATATATCCCGAAACAAAAAAGGGCGGTTTAAGCCCAGGCAGGGTCTTTCATATCTTTCTTGTTTTTTTATTAAAGTTAAATTGTTTAATTACCTCGTTTCTAAATTAACAAAGCTATTTTTTAGAGGTATTTTATTTTTTTCATCGTGATTTTTTATGTTGATGTCAAGTTAATTTGGGTATTTTAATAAATATTTAACATGAAAAAAAACTGTCACTGCATGTGATATTTGAAAGATTTCAGCATCCTGTTCGCGGTAGACAATATTTGCTTGTGTCATTTAACTTGCTTTACTAATTAGAGTTTATTTATTGTTACTTTCAAATCAATAAACCCTTCACGCTTGGTTGGATTTCAGTTCTATATTATAATGCAAGCTTCTATTTATTGCTATTTGTTTGGTTTATCTACCTTGACAGCATTTCTTTTTCAAGGAAATCATGCTTGCGTCCACTATAATTTTAAAAGTCAGTTAGAAAATCTTCCACGTGCATTCACTCATTTAATTACATGATTAATATTCCAATTTTTTCTTCATCAAAATCAACCTTGCATTTATTATAATAACAAAACAATGCTATAATTTTTTTTTAAAAAAAAAACCAATAAAAGTTCAAACAAGAAATATTTTGTTGTTGTTTACCCGTGGAAATTAGGATGGAAAGTTCTCATCAGTAATTTCTGTTGAAAACAGCAAAGGAATAAAAAGGAATGCTGGCATTGATAACATGTTAAATTTTCAAGGAAAACTTGATCGGTGGTTTTAAAACTCGAAACTCCTCTCTTCAACCACATTTATTCTTCTTACTTGATTTCAATTCAAGCCCTAACCCTATTTATTTGAGATTTTGACAGCTCATTTCAATTTAAACCTCTAAAATCCGAGAACTCAGCTCGCCACCGTCGGTGCAAGCTTGGTTCCATTTCATATCGAGCTTCACCCCTCCAAATAAGTAAATTCACTCATTTGTGTTTAGAGTTAGTTTATTGAATTCTGTTTATGGTTTTTGTATTTTTCTTGTATGTTTAAGTGTTTTGTTTTTTAAAGTGATGGTTTTGTTGTGTTAGTGTATGATTTGTATTTTAGAATTTGTTTGTGAATTGAGGAGTGTATTTAATTTGTCAGTTCATGAATTTAAATGTGATCATGTAATTCATATGTATTAAAAATTAAAAAATAATAGATAATTTAATGGATACGAGATATTTTATGGTCAAGATGGAAATTCAAGAAAAATTAATGGCGGGATTAATAATAATTAAAGTGACAACTCAAATTAAATGGCTTGAGTTTAAGAATTGATAAATAAATTATAACAATTAAAGTATCAATCGATGTCGTTGTTTATTGACAATATCAAGATATTAAAATTCATGGTGTTTATGATAGAAAAAATAATAATGGTTATTATGATGATAATATTTGTAGCAGTGATTATGATAAGTAATAGTATCAATAGTTTAAATGATAGTTGTCATGGCAATGGTGATATTGATAGTGACTATAATATGTTTATTGGTGACGAAAGTGGTTGGACGGTGACAATAACTAATGGTTGCGGCAATGGGATGAGGATTATTATTTTGATGATAGAGGTGTATGAGAGCTATAATGGTATATTGATAAAATGAAGATTATACTGATAAAAATAATAATGGTGGTGGTGTGATGATTATGGTAGTGGTGAAGTGGCAATGGTTATCATTGTGGTTATAATATTGGTGTATTGGTGATAGTTAAAGTGGTTAATGGATGATGTTTTGAAAGTTGGCAGGTTAACTATAATTATTTTTTAATCAAATAACCAAACTTGTGTTTGATGTTAAGTTTTGGGTGTCGTTTAGTAATGCTGCTGCACCCGAGGTTAAAGCAAGCTGCAGTTTTTTTTATGTATGGTTATGTTTCAAACCCACTTTTATTTTGGCAAGATCCATCAATGCTTGTGGCCAAACTTGTGGTTTAACAAAAGTTGGAAAAGGTTGCCGCCAAGCAACAACAACCTCGTTTTCCTCTCCTCTGTCATGGACAATCTCCATTGTTCTGGCTAAATTGAGTCTGGTCCAAGGCTAAATGCACTAAACCGGATCTGACCTAATAAAATAAAAATAAAAATCATTATTTTTATTTTTAATTGTGTTTTATTTGAAAAACTAATGTTTAATATTATTCAATACACACTACAAAAATTAGAAGGAGATCGCTTGATGACGCAGCATTTGCAGAATTTGATCGCAATCTCAATTTTATTTCTAATGATATTTTACATGATGTTGTTGCGCGTTTAAGAAACCAAAAAAACTGTAATCATTCTCAGATGATTTCATACGTGATGGAATTGTAAATAGTTTAATGAAATAATAAAAAATATTTTATATAAAGTATTATTTATCTCATGATGTAATAACAATAGTTAAATTTACAATATTTAAATTAAAAATCATCAATATTAATATACATATATATATTTTTAATTATTTTATAACCTCAATTTAAAAAGCATTCTTAACCGAACACACTATAAACTATTTTTTGTTCAATTTTAATTTCAACCACAGTTTTAACAAAACATGTATAAATATCAAACCAAACTCAACTAAAAGTATTTTTTATAAAACAATTTTTTTCAAATCACAACCACAAAAGCTACTACAATACTAAACACATTTTTAAATTATGTTTATTGTTTTTTTTTAGTAATTGGATCATCCAGCCATAAGAGAAAATATACCAGTATTTAAATATTCAAACTATGAAAACTCGCACATCTACATGATTTATTTAGCATTGTTTAGATGAAAGGTTAATAATAAGTCTTGGATCTTTGCTGGTTTTTCAAATTCATGAGATTTTGTTTGTCATGTTTATGGGTTTATTGTGAGCAATTGCCGGCTCATAAATCATGGATTAAAAAAAAATCTAATAGAATATTATGTCAATATAAAAAATTGCAGACGAGATAAAAACTATGATGAGAAAGTTTTGACAACAGTAATTCATTGGCACCTTCTAATACTAACAAGATTTCCTCTTTTAACACTAAAGCTTTATATAGTTATTAATTTTAAAATTTGTAAGATTAAGTCAAGACATATACAAGCTAATTTGGAACATTCACGTTAATTAAATAAAAAAAATTCTCTTAATACTGCATTAATATTAGATGGCGTTGTCCAGTTTTCTAGTAGTGAAAACCTTGAACACATGTTTACTTACTTAAAAACCTTTTTTCACATGTAAATAACATATCAATTTAAAAGTTTATTCTTTGGTTATTTACGAAGTTGCATTCAGGTACACTTAATGTTAGAGAAATTGTTTAAAATAAAAAAAATAAAGAGTTCATTTATAAGCTTAAAAATATTATCTTTAAGGTATTTATTTGTTTCACGTAAAAATAACACTTCAGAATCCTTCTAAAAAAATAAGAATATAAGATAAATGAAAGAAAAATATTTTTTTTTCTGTATAAATGTTCTATATGTATTAATTAGTTTTTACTAGTCTTGAAAAACATTTCACTAAAACATCATGTATTTTAATATCATGAAGTGTTAATGGAAGTATATGATTGTTAAGTAAATAACTATATTTTAAACTAAACCAAATAATTGTTATTTAATTTTATTATAACAGTAACAAATGTTGAAATTAATTATGAGAATTAAAAATATTAATTCAAAAAAACGAATTAAAAAAATCAAAATTAATTATTACTATTCACTTTTATTCCAATAATCATAAAATATCAAAATTAATTACAAGAATTAAAGTGTTGAATATCATCTTTTAATATTATAAATATTCATATAATAGTATCAGAAATCTCATTAAGAAGTCTATTTACCGTGGCTTTCACTTAACTTATTATACAATAAAAAACATATATTTATAAACATCTAAAAAAAAACATTTTTTTTTCAATATAGAATAAATACTTTATTTTATTTATTTATAAACTACACCAACACTCAACTCAATGCAATGACCACATCTTCATCCCTGGATAAATTATATACACGTACACTAAACATATTAATCACATTTTTTATAACTAAAAACAAACGTCATCTGGCTCCAACAAATAACGGCATTGTTCGTGACTTTCATTGCGTGAAAAGATTTACTATTTAATTACATTAAAATATTATTTATATATGTATATATATTGAAAGTGTTTTTCTTGAGTGTGTAGTGTTTCTCAAGATTGATTTATTTATCTTGCTTGGATGTCAAACATTAAAAAAAAATATTGTTTTAATTATAAAGTACTGGATAAGTAGCTTACGGTGTAAACAAGCCAGACCTGGTTATATTTTTTATAATATAAAAAATAATATTCAAGTAACACGTCATTTTTAAACAAGTTAAAAAAAATCTAAGATTCGAATCATTAATTTATATGAGTTTAATAAGATAATGTGTGCACGATTGGCTACTGATTAGGCTATGCATTCGTGTGAGCAAGCAAGCAACCACCATGAAGAACCAATGTGTGTTTGGGGGCTGCATCTCTTTCTCTGTGCTTGTCTAGAAAGTCACAGATTATCGAGTTATTATGTCCGACTCATGAGTCACTAAGTTAATTCAAATTATTTGTTTTTATTAAAACAATTTTTATTTTGTTTTATATTGATCTTTCCAAGTTTTAATTATCCCTGACTGAAATAATCATTCAATTAAAATTTTACCAACATGTTTGGTTGAATAAAAGTTTAAACTTGTAATAACTTATATTACCTTTTTTTTTTTTATTTTTTAAAAATTAATTAAAAAATAAAATGATAAAATTCAAACTTAAAATCATTTAAACATTAAAGATTTATTGTCATTTTATCTAATCACCGTGTAATGATGATTATTGCAATGACAATAGTATTAATAAATATTAAATTGATAATCACGACAACAATTATAAGACGGTGATCATCATACTAATTACAATAAAAATATTTCATAATGCAATGAATGATACATTTTAAAAATAATTTTTTTATTTAATAAATATACTACAATGATTTTTTTTAGATTTTTATTTTTATTATTGATATTAATTTGAAAATTAAAACTAACATAATTTGATAATTTTTTTTAAAGTGAAACACATTTATAAAACTTATATTAGAAGCTATAAACTCCAAAACCCTCGTTAAGATTGTGTGATGGTGAAGCCATGAATGGTGATGAAGATGGCGATGAACGGTAGATTTTAGTTGGTGGCAACATGGCGGCGCTGGTGAAAGTGATTACACCGGTTAAATATTGGTTGCTGTTAGCAACTTCACGCTCCGCTGATAATGAGAGTCTATGCACGTATACATTAACGTGTCTGATTTTTTATTTTCACCAATTTCTATTTTTATCATGATTTTAATAAACATGGGATGTTTTGATTTTTCTCATATTCATAAATGCTGTGAATATTGTTTTTTTTTTAAATAATATTTTTTATTTTTTAAAATTTATTTTTGATAACAATACATTAAAACAATAAAAAATACTAAAAAAATAATTTTAATTATTATTTTAATTTTTTTAATAAAAAAAAAAGATTACATCGCAACAGGTCTAATTCCACACATGTATATTTTTTAATTGCATTTGTTCTATAGATAAATTATAGATTTTGTTTTTACCCAAAAAAATCACATAAGCAATCAATAAGCGCAGAAAGTGTTGCATCATTGTTATCTCGTATCCGAATAAAGGTGTATAGCTGTAAATTATTACTATCACATGAACTAATAACATTTTAGAGTAACAATATATTAAATTTTAATATTTTTGTAAGTTTAAAAATTACAAAAATAAATGCTTGCAAAGATGAGGGTAGAAGCGAGGATGCATCGTTAAAGGAACTCCATCGTTACCCTTAACGAGATGAAGATGCATGGAAGTAGAACCCAGCCGCCCGGCCCGAGGAAAGACATATCCAGTTGAAAGTTTCTTAGGTTCTGATAGTAAATTGAAAGCAAGTAAATAGTATTTGTCGGGCTTAAAGAGCACGTGTATTGTGTGGTATTCTCCGGTTGTCAAAACATCGCTTATAGAGCGACAATTGAAGCATCTTCGCATACCCTTTACATGCAAGCAACACATATAGCTTGATTGTTGTCAATTTGGCACATGTGGCCCCCCCCTTCCCCCTCTTGCCCGATTTTTATGTTAACCTTTAAAAATATAAAATCAACCCTTAAGGTTTATTGTCCTTGAAATTTAATCAATGTTCTTTTTATTGTAATTTTTTTTATCTAGAATAATTTATGAAATTGATGATTTTTTCAATTTCATCCATGATAATTTTTTATTTATTTATTATGTTTGATTCTCATTCTTTTGATTACTATTTCTTTTATTTTATATGGTTTTTAAAAATTTTATATTTTTAAATATGGTAATATACCAATTTTCCAATGAAAGAAATACAAGACAAATGCTAGATTTTATTGAAAAATAATGCTAAAAAAATTCTTAATATATTACACCAATACTTGTACAATAATTTGTGTAGAAGGGCTATAGTTCTACTGTCTTGAGCCTGACTCCATCAGTAAGCTTATCAAGGTGACGGCGAGAGCTTGAACCCGGCTGTTTATTTAGCTGGCTCTTCATAGTCGATTGTTTACGGTGATCAACATTCAAAAGGCAATACAAGATGTGGGTGGAGTTTCCGAAGTGCACGACGATGCCTCCTAAGTTCTCTGAAAGAACCAGTTGGAAGTTGCTCTTGAAATTTAAGTTTGGCAAGTTTGTTGGGTTTTGATAGCAAGTGGATAGTGTTTGTCGGGTTCAAAAAGTATATGCGGCGTTGCTTCATAGTCAAAACCTTGTTTATAGGGCGGCAATCAAAGCGTCTTGGTACCCCCTTTACATTTAAGCAATGCATGTTGCTTGATTGTTATCGCATTGACACGTGTGTTTTTTTCCCCCTTTCCATCTACTCAATTTTCATGTTGACCTTTAAAATATAAAATCCCCAAGTTTGCTGTCCTTGAAATTTAATCAATGTTCCTATTTTTATCGAAAATAATTTATGAAATTAATGATTTTTTTTTCATCCATGATAGATTTTTTTTATTTGTCAAGTTCGGTTTTCATTCTTTTAATTACTATTTTTATTTTATTCATATGGTTTTTGAATTTTTATTTTTTACATTTCAACCTTCTTTAGGCCCCCCCATCAAATCTAGTTATTTTCTTCTATCATTGCTATTTTTTTACCTTGCAAGATCTTTTTTTATTTTACCCTTCAATACTTAACTGTCATAGTGTTTAGCTTCATAGTTTAGTTTGATCTAGAATTTAATAGGTTGTGGATTTAAGAAAATAATTCTTATTTACAAAAATGACACGGGTTTCCTTGTTTTTTTTTTTCTATTTTAAAGATTTTTTTCATTCTCCAACTTTTTTTATTTTTTTATTCACTTTTAATGTGTTTTTTTTAATCGTTTTGAAAATAACATGGGTTGCTTTTTTTTTTTTAATGTCAAATTTAGCTTTTCTAAAGGATTTTTGTTTTTAAATTAAATTAGCTGATTTCATTTCCCAACAATTAATTCTTAAGATACCGAGCTTCTAGATTGAATCCAGATTGATAATTTAACGAATTTCAAGTTTAAAAGTTTAATATGGGTTTATAAAGTTCACCCAAACTTGCTTTTCCCCATAATTTTTCAAAAGCTTTTTTTTTTTTGTGATTTCATCTACCAATATTTTTTTTATTTGCTTCCCATGATATTTATATATATTTTTTAAAAAATAACAATCATCGCCTCTTTTTTTATTTTTCTTTTTATTGTTTCATCCATCAATATTTTATTATTATTTTTTAATATTTTTTATGATTTTGAAAGTAATAAGGTTAACACAGTTTTTTCTCCTGGACTTCGTTGAATCTTGCTTTTTAAAATAAAATTTATTTTTTAATTGAGTTAAATTAATCAGAGAAAGCATGAAATACTTAATTTATGATGTTTTGTGTTTTTAATTGATTTCTGGGTCACTGCTCCACAACATTGTGCAGTCTCTTTCCATTATCATTTTTTTTTTTTTTTTTAAATATTAATATTACATTAATATGGTTCTTGATGTTGATAAAAATTCTCCCGGCCCGCATGCCGCTGGAGAACTTTATCATAGTAAAGGACTAGTTGTTTTTTTAAAAATCCCGCATTGGACTTCTGTTAAATGGATTCCGGTGTAGTTGGTTTTTTCAGTAGACAGGTGCTGCTAGTCAGACTCAGGGGCGGATCGGATCGGAGTGTACTTTTTTCAGTAGACAGGTGCAATATTTAGTGCTAGTCAGACTCATAACATATTTCGAGTCCCAACCGGAGACCGGCGACCGGAGCTGCAGAAGGCAATTCTTGGTCCCTTGGAAAACAAAAGCGAAACAGAGATCGATGGGATCTGTACATGAAAACCCTGGAACAGGTCACCGGTTCTCAACTGTCAGCATTACTTGAAATAAGGGTATATTTAAAATTATAATAAGCAGTTTAAAATAATTTTTATTTACAAATACATTAAAATAATATATTTTTTTATTTTTTTAAAAAATTATTTGTAATATCAATACATAAAAACAATTTAAAAACACTTAAAATATATTAATTTTAAATAATTTATTTTAAAAATTTTTAGGACACAAGGTAAACCGCGTCCCCAGTAAACACAAGAAAGCAAGATAATATTTAGGTAGATCAGCGGCCCGTGGTACTGCCGTTTGGTTGTTTTAATCTATGGGCTCTCCTCTACAGCAGGCAGCCGTGCAAGAAGATTAAATAAAATTCTAACAATTAAAAAAGCACATGTCAAGGAGATGAGGATGGCTATCCGCGATATATTATACATGTCATGTCCGCTGCTGCTACCATTGTTCGACTACGGAGCGAAACAAAATGGTAATTGTATTATTACTATGAGATGTGTATACATATTTGGTTTTCTTTCACGGATGCCATTCTGAAGATCTGATTGGTATATGCATTTTAATAACCCACAAAGGATCTTTCATTTTCCTTCCCTTTCCTTCAGTTTAATTACTCTCAACGTGTCATGGATACTGAGGCCGGTGTCGTCCTCAGTGTCTAGACAAAACGGAATACATTCCCGATGACAAATAGGACAGCTACGCAACCAGAAGATGAAGTTCAGCAGGGAAACAAAAAAAGAAACAGGGGGTGGGGGCATTTTGGTTCATGTTTTCTATGATTTTCCTTCCTCCGCTGCTGCATCAGCATCTTTCATTTCACTGCCTAATCTGACGATATCTTCCACAAGAATCTTTCCTTCTGTTGCAAGGAAAATACAGAAAATAGTAAATCATACTCGGAGTTAAAAGGTATGACGAATATATATATATATATATATATATATATTTTTTTTTTTTTGGGGGGGGGGTGAAGGGATTGATTTTCCATCTACATGTTGGATGCTGCATAAAAAACAACCCCCAACAAATAACATGCGATAACCAAACCAAAATTGCATATTCACGTGATCAGTACATAACACTGCAATCGAATCATCTAAACACTATTCATCCAGCGAAGATGATAGCAAGAGATTCAATGAGAAATGATGGAATTCATCGCTAACCTCTGTCTTTGGAAAGATTGCTTATGAGCTCTTGGATCCCCTCCTTTCCCAGGTGATCCTTGAGGTACATAGCAGCAGATGCAACCTCCTCAGGAGTCACTTTCCCATCATAATCCCTGACATCAAAACGAAAGATTTGTTGGATAAATAGACGCATTGTAATCCTTAAAAGCCACTACAGAGTTCAGACCAAAGTTACTGAGCTAAGGCACTTTTTTTTTTTTCTTTTAAGCTTGCGATGGAGAATTGCAGTTTTACTGCAAGCAAACTCTGGATGCAAGAAGACAAAATGAGCTAAAAGAACAAGGTTTGCCGAATAATTCAGTGAAGCATGTAAATGTTAATTATCTTGCAGGGACAGTAGAAGCAGCATCATTTCCTAACAGTGGCTGGGATACCAGAAAATTCAGATAATATATATCAAGCTTATAGAAACATGAACATCAAATAAAATCTATTGCTACAAACCAGTAATAACGTTCCAAGAATTATTTTTTGACTACTTCAACTGAAAAACCTGAGGTTTTCAAATTGAGCCACAAAATTGCCAGATTAATTCCAAACTATCACAAATGCTGTTTGCTCCCTTATCATCTTGCTCAGTTTAAGTCACTGAGACAATCTTCACATATTGAGTGAACAAGTAAGCAGTGTCACATATTTAGTCGTTTACAATAGCAAAATATTTTGATTGTTGTTTTGTTTACCACCCAGGATATCAAAATGACAAATATGCCTCTTTTCTTTTGGGGGCATTAAGACTTCATAATGAGCTTTTGACAGATTCACAATATTCAGTGGACTTTTAGTCGTTTAGTGAAATGTACATCACTAGCCTTGATGTTTCTGGACATCTGCAATTGCAGATATCTAGCTGATATTCAGGAAACAAGTTCTTTAGGCTACATCTGAAGAAATTTCCATGTGCAATAGATAATACTATGCAATTTCCAGAGTGACAACGTAAAAACCACCACAACCCCCATAGTTTCCAAGTTAACAAAAAAACAAACCTATCAAGCAGGCGCCATCGATCTCCAATTTTGGCATCAACATCATCAATTTCCTTTTCAAGCTTTTGGAGCATGGCATCTACCTGAAATGTGTGCACATCAAAGCAACATCTAAGTTACAACATCCGAGTTACATTCCAGTCCAGAACCTCAAAGAGTATGCATTAGTATTCTACAAGAAGAAGACTTCAAAAGTAAATAAAAAAGGAGAAAGATGCTAACAGAACAGAACATTCTTCAAATTAGCTTACTCTATTGATCAGGGCTGAAGAAATTTTGTCAGAGATAGCTGTCTCAGCAGCATGATCACTCTGCTCTCTGGCAGCTTTGTATGCCTTCTTAGCTTCTTCCTCACCTTCGGTGCCTTCTTTATCCACCATATTGTTATACAAGTCTATCTGGAAATGGACATAACAGATGAGTGAGGTAGAGGAAACGCAGCTTACCAAAGCCCAAATCTACAAACTCCAACAGTGTAGCTCTTCATCATGAGAATGCCCTAGATGGAGATCCCCAAATAATTGATTTATCAAAGTTTACTAAAAGGGTCAGATACTCGCTTAACATATACGAAGTCTCGTATAAACTGATGAGAGCTCTATTCTATCAAATCCAAACCAATATTTACCTCTGGCGAGAATGCATACAAAGAAATTTACCCTTGGCAAACAGCTTCCACTAAGACCATCAATCAACAGAAGAAAAAAAAACAAACAGAAAAAAAGAGCACTTTTTTAACAGCGTTGCCGGTTTAATCTCCCAGGAACAAGAATCTTATCCTGAAAAGGAACTAATGCAGTATATTTCCAGCCTGTCTAAAATGGATAGAGGTTGCACTGCCTGGGCAATCTAGGAGGTTTGAACCATACCCCTACAAATTCTCACAAGGTTCAAAACAAATAAATTAAATATGCAGATAATGCCAGGAACATAAATATGAATGTCGTATACAACATATTGTTGCAAGGTTCAGAACACATAAATTAAATGTGCAGATGATGCCAGGAACATAAAGGTGAATGTCATATAGAAGAACACTGACATCATACAGCAGATAAACAGGAAAAAATCACCAAAAAGCTCATGTGATGACGAGGTTAAAAAGGAAAAAAACAAGAACAGGGAGATTCCACCATATTAGTGAGTCATGTAACATCCAGATTGTCAAAAGGAATAGAGAAAAGTGTTGTCATTCTCTTTTAGGCCCTCAAAATCAGATGTATAGGATCACAAATAAGGAATAAGTTAGTTGTTCCTACCTCCTTTTTGACAAGGCGCAGGAACTCTTCACGCTCCCTGCTCACAGACTGGAAAAAGAATCAGTGAAGAAAGTAGACAGTAAATTATATGACATAAAAATGTATAACAGAAAACAAACAATCCTGGTCCTTACAGATGCAGAAGCTAATACAGCCAATGCACGGCTGAGTTCACAAAGCTGCTCATGTTTCTCCAATGTTTTTGCTTTCGCCTGTTCTCGTGCATCTCTAGCTGTTGGAATACTCATCTCTTCCAAAGCCACATCCTTTTGACTACCAACAGATTCCTTCATCTTGGCCTGCTCCTCCTCCTCCTCCTCCTCCTCCTCCTGTATAATTAGTTTATTTAGAACAACTAGAAAAAAGCAAAGCATATAAACAAAGCACAATAAATCTAGTAACATAAGGCTACTATATGACCTGCACAGCCAGAATAGATGCTCAAGACAATCAAATTAAGATCAATGTGTTCCAAAGAATACAGTGAACAGGGTCATCGCCTAGTGCAACAGTAATAGCCTTGATCTGGCAGCTAAGGTACGCAATTTTTTATTTGAAAGCAGACATTACATGCAACATTACTGATGGGTGGAGCTGTCTCAGAAATCCCTTCCCTTTAGAACGTGTAGTGAGATATGATATTCAAACACTGTATCTTATAAATCTAAGCTAAACATAGAAAAAAAGGTATAGAGGGCACAACAGAAGCTTTAGGGGTGAAAAGAAAAAAGAAACAGAGTGGAAATCATGACAAAGAAGCATTAAAGAATACAACAAAATAAAACTAATAGGAAATGAAATCTATCAGCATAGCTCTCATGTGCACACATATATGAAGCACACATATGATGCATGTATGTGTAGAATTTTATCGGACTGCAGAAAAATCATTCGGAAAGGGCTGTAACTCCAACAGTAAATGTGAGAGCAAGTGCAGAACAAATAATCAACCTTGATCAGTTCTTCTTGCATTTCCAGGTACTCCAACTTTCTTCTCCTTTCTGAAACTGAATCTTCAGATGGCAGGGCTGTAACTCCAACAGTATCCACAACCTCGTCAGGAAGAGATGAGAGTGTAGCCTGGACAGCTTCCTCAGGCCTAACTTTTCCAGAAATAGAGAAGGCTCTGTAGAGAGTAAGGATGATAAAATTTTAGATTGCAACCATGCTTCTTGAGATAAGTATGAAAAAATATAAAGCATTAAGTTACCTAGACAATATCAACAGAGAGGACGGGACAGAGCGATTGAGAGACAAATCCAGCCAATCATGCAACTGCAGAGAGAGATAATTATCTACTTTAGAAAGTGGTGAAAAGCATATTCAGGGGAAAAAATCGTAACAGTTTTTATTTATCATGTATACCAGGAACTTAACTTCAGGTCATTGGATGACATCTGAGTTTTCATAGCCAGGTGGGTGAATTAAACAAAGAAGAAAGGTGATGCCAATTAATACTTAAATAAATACCAAATGCTTCAGTTCTTATTGAAAACCTTAAAGAAATAGGTATGATGAAATCTTTTCCTTGTTTACAACAGTACTGTGGCACATTAATTGCACGGAAACTAGCTAGGCTCAAATCTTTTACTTAGTTATATACAACTGACACTGAAAGCATAAGCATGGTCCAGGGTGCATGTAATTATGAATTTTGACATTTTTCTTTTCTCAAGTGTACACCATCATCACAGAAGTTCTTCTTCCACATACGTAAAAGCTACAAAATATCAATTTTTGACAAACCTGTTGCCGCATTTCCTCCACAGAAAGCAATCCAAGCAAGCCTCGCTCTCTACATGCTTGACGGAGTTCAGCTTCAGAAAGGGACTCCACACCCTCAGCTTGAATCATCTTATCATCACTCTTGATCCTGCCAGATTCAACAACTTAAAAAGTTTTATGAAGCAAGAATTTAATCAATGATTCAGAGTTTCATGAAAGTTCTTGTCCCCTCATTTTGGGAAGTTTCGAGTGCTCAAATGGGCACCAACTTGTCTGCAAAATATTTTAAAGATTTTAACATGTATGTATCCATTTCATAGGCATTGAAAGTCAGATCTGATGGACATGCTTCAACAGTTTTTTCAAATCATTATATATAATCAGTGAATTTCTAAATCAATTAGGAAATAACAAACCCATTAAGCTATGAACTGGCTAATCAGGAAAAACCCAACATTCTTCGCAGGTCACACCATAAGTCTTCACACAATAATTGTGAAAAAGAACAGCTTTCCTAAAAATACCAATAAAAATAAAATAACAAGAGATATCCTACTCTTGCAGTCTTCTCCGAAGCATATAACGTAGATACGCATCTGTTCCATATGGGCTGATACCCATATACTTACACATGTTTACTAACCGAGGCCTGCATATAACAACCAAAGCAGTACATTGTTAAATCAAGGAAGTCTTTAAAAAAGAAAGGACAGGATACTTTCAGAAATAGTTCTGTGACAACAGAGATGAGGACCTGCTAATGTTATCCAAAGTAAGCTCATCATTGAATAACTTGGCAAAGCCTAAAATTTCTTCATTGGAAACACGGGAACCTGTTCTAACCTGTTTGGATGGCAGAATGACAACAGACATTAGTTTGCCATGCAAGAGTAGCACATAAAGTAGATGTCTTTCTCTTGCTTGGAGGAGGACAGAGAAAAAAAAAACCTTGTTCATAAACTCATCAAGATCTTCTGCTGTCTGCTTTGCTTCTCCACTTCGAGAGTTCTGGACTTCTTTTGCCATTTCTTTCACCGTGTCTTGAAGAAACTTTGCGTATTCAATTCTTGCATTTAGTTTTCTTTTTAATGCCTCCTACAAGTCAAACATTGTACTTAAATGGTTTAAAAACTAAAGGTGGACAGTTAATTTATTTGAACAAGTATTAAGGTAGGACCACCGACTCTTTCCCTACAAAACCATTTGATACAGTGACCAATGGAACCAAAAAGCTCAAAAAGCGTATCTCTACCTGTTCCTTCATCCTGTCCTGGAAGGTTGATGGCAACATGTTTGGAAATAGTTTTAAGAATACTGGCAGCAAAAACTCCATGAATGGAACTATGATGAACACAGCGAAAGGGACCAGCCTAAATATGTCGGCAGTAGTGCGTGTTAGTTGTTGTCTTTCCCTTCTTGAAAGACCCTTCCCATTGGCGAGTTTCACCAGTAACCTCGAACCAATCCTAACATCAGCCCAAAGTAGTTTTGTACCCAACCAATAGTGCTGCAATGTAGACTTAAATTCATCCTTCCAATGATGGAGCTTCTTAGCCCAGTCTTCCCTAAATAAAGAATAGGGTGTCAATAAGCAATCGACAACTTAGTGTAAAAAGAAACGAGAAGCATAACTTTTAACCTGCTCATAGAAGCAATGGCTCTCAAAGCAGGGCCAATACCCAAAAGCTTAGCCCATATTTTCTGCATTGCTGTTTTAGCACTCTTTTGGGACTCTCGCACCTGCTTAGCCTTAGCCTTGGCTTTAACCTCAGTCAAATCTTCAACAGCTTCATCACACTCCTCCGGCGAAGCTTCCTTCACCTGTTTGGTAGCCTGCTGTTCATTTCTATCGTTACCATGCCCATATTCAGGTTTACCAGCAGTTGCTATTGAAGCATAACGTAAAGACTGTGAATAACACCCAATCCCCAAGGAAGAAACAAAATCTCCATTTCTAATTCCATGACCTAAACCAAAAGAATTACGCCTAAGAAACCCTGCTGCTGATGACAAACCACCTTCAATTCTACTATCAGTATTTGCAAAAGGATGACTAGTAACCCATCTCGATTCTTGCGAGTCATTTAATTGAGGCAGTCCTCGCCCATACTTGAAACTCGAAAAAACCCGAATCAAGTAATTCGGTTCGCTCAATGAATCAAAGAGGGATCCCTTTCTCCGCAAGATTGCTCTCGAAGCCATTGTTATTAAAACAAATTTCAGTCTCTAAGCATAAACAAACAGTAACATATCTGATACACCACCTGACTTAGACAGCCTGTAGTTCACAATATTAATATTAATACTAGTTAAAAATAAAAAATAAAAAAATAATTAAAACCTAATCACATATCACTTACTTTCTCCAACAAATTAGCTCAGGAAACAATAAAAATAAATAAATAAATCATAACAATTATTTGGTTTATAAAGCATGAAATTAAGCAAGAAAAACAGTTGAGATTAAAGAAACCTAGCAACAACTCAATGTTTCAATTCATACGAGCAAGGCACGCACTTAAACAAGCTCATAAGTGATTAATGACAACAGAATTTGACGATGATCAGGCAATTGATCATGAGGATTTGATTAATAATCATAATAGAGTTAGAAAGAGGAGGAGATGGTTTGACAATTACCCTGAAAATCTGAGAAAATGGAGTGGCAAGAGAAAGTGGAGGCCGAGTCAGTTCGCGAGCGAGCAAGAAGGAAGGAAGGAGCAGTGAATGCTGCTTGGGCTCGGGGGCGCTTGTCTTTCTTTGACCAATGGAAAGATATTCGGGTATATTACCGTGTGAGAGCCCATTTGTTGTCTATTCGTTCGATTAGTGTCTGATGGGATGTTCTAGACTGGACTGAACCGTTGGATTAGGGATTCAGAGGGGTCCAAGATCTTGGCGATGATTTAATTAATTAAAGGGGGATTATGTATGATGTGGGACTTGGGAGTAATAATTTCCAAAAAATATGTAATTTATTTAATTAATAATAAAAAAAGGTCCATTTTACATTTGACGTTGTCTTTTTTTTATTTAAAAAAAAAAAAATTACGAAAAAAATCACAATAACTTTCTCACGAAATTGTTACCGACATTCTGAAATTTTAAGGTTTGATAGATGTATTAATATTACAAAAATCCTTTTTTATTTTATAATATTTATACAATAAAAAAATATGGTAAAAGTATTTAATGACATTGTGAATATAAAACAGGTTTTTAAAAATGTCTACAAACTCCAACACAGTCTCTGTAATTTTTTTTTTTTTGTTATCTTGCAAGAGTTGCTATAATTTTTTGTTTTTTTAATTGAGAATAAAATTATATTTTTGGATAAATCTTGATTTAAATTTAAAAAAGACTTTTTTGTTGAAAATTAAATAGACTTTGATAATCTCTGACGATGTTCTTGACCAACAGCACTGTGCTATCAGATTAATTAATTTTATAAACTACAAGAACTATATTATAATTAACTCTGCATTTTCTTAAACACTAATTGTTTGAAGAATGATTTTTTGTTAAACATAATAATTAATACATTCCGTATCACACTTGAATATCTAATAATTTAATAAAGAAGTAGCGGCTCCTTACCCAAGGCTGTTTTATCATTCACGGATGAGTACAAAGAAAAGGGACCGCGTGCTATGACCATTCTCTCTCTACTGCAGTAGCTCTTGAACACTAGTGCACTCTAGCCATCTTCCTTTATTAACATATCTTTCTGTCCTGAAACTAGCCGCCTACAGTGAGTGCAACCAGTCATGGCGGCTTCTGTCCCACAGTGCTCTACTCGCATTACAACTCGAACCCCTTGTTCCAAACTGGATTTTGTTGGTGGGTTTTCAAGGAAAAGCTCTGGTTTTGTACATTTTTTAAGGCCCTCTGTTTGGAAGAGTAACAATGCTGTTAAGGTCTCCTGTTCCATTAGCAAAGACAATGGAAGTGCAGTGTCTGTTGCTGATTCTGTGCCTACTGTGACTCGCTCCAAGTCAGTCTCTCTCTTTTATCAAGCTCCATTTTTTTGCTCTTTCAATTTTTGCCTTTCTCTTTTGTTTTGCCCTTGTTTCGCTCATTAATGTCAAGATAATTTTTTTTTTTTTTGGGGGGGGTCTATGTACGTGTTACGGTGGTTATATAAAGATGTTTTAAGTTGGGTTTCATTTAGTATTGAAAAGGTTGTTGTTTTCCCCTTGTTTTGTCGCTTCATTTGTTGGATCTAATGGGTTCATGTTGTCCGTATGGTTGAAAATGGGAATGTAATCAATATTAATCTTCTTATTGTTTTTAGTGCTTTATGTTGTTCATTATTGCTTGGCTGCTATTGTATTTTTTTTATTGGAATTTGATTTGCGTGTTTTGGCTGGTCAGAAATACCTCCACAGCAGTCCAATTCAGTTCCTCATTCTTTTCAATCGAAAAAAATTGGAGCTTAATGGCTTGGCAGCTATTATAACAATCTTGGTTAGATAACTCAAAATGGAATCTTAATCATGAATTTAATAAGTCTATTGCTTTCTTTTGACTTTTCAGGTTGCGACGGCACACGATTTCAGTGTTTGTAGGTGATGAAAGTGGAATAATAAACCGGATTGCTGGGGTCTTTGCTAGAAGAGGTTACAACATTGAATCCCTTGCTGTTGGTTTGAACAAGGATAAGGCTCTCTTTACCATAGTTGTCTGTGGAACTGAAAAAGTTTTGCGGCAAGTTGTAGAACAGCTTAACAAGCTCGTGAATGTCATTAAGGTACAGACCCATCGTACTTGATTCTAAATATCTTTTCTTTACAAGGAATACATGAACAGAAACCCAAAGAATTGCGTGCTTAAGCCCCTGCATTCAGTCTGCCCTTACAGACATTTTCTACCTTTCCCCCCTTAACTCGCATGGTAATTCATTTGGATTCATCAGGTGGATGATATCTCCAGGGAACCACAAGTAGAACGTGAATTGATGCTCATAAAATTCAATGCAGATCCAAGTACTCGTGCCGAGGTAATAATGTGGTATTTAGTTTTAGACTAAAAATTGTAGATTATGCAAACTCTGTTTGATGTATTATTTCTTTGATGATCACTCCAATGTAAGCAAGCTAAGTTATTGAACTAACGAGTACTCTCTGAAGCATCTAGTCCTCCATTGTGTTACAGTTCACATATTATCAGTCATTGTACATTCAAGTTGCTGATCTCTTTTTATTTGCTTCAAACTTCAGGTCATGTGGTTAGTGGACATTTTCAGAGCAAAAATTGTTGATATCTCAGAGAATTCACTTACTATTGAGGTGATCTTGATCAGATGCTTGTTATTCTTTCTGCAACTTTTTTCTTTGTTTTATATCCCACAGCTATGATGCTTAATGTTGACTTAAACTAGTGATTAGAGTTGGTGCTGGTCATGCTATATACCTAGATGTTTAGGCATCCACACAAGGTAAATTTGTTAAGGCGTTGATGGGGATTTCAATCCCATCATATCTAATTTGAAAAATCTGTCTGATATAAAATTCTAGCACTTTGGACGGGCACTGGTAAATTTTTCAAAAACTCTCTGTAACAGATAAAGAAATTTAGAAGATCATGGTTAGAAACAATTCACTGTTATGAAAACTTCGTGTGACATGCATTCTGTGCACAGAATTTTAAAGATCATGGATAGAAACAATTCACAGCTAAGAAAAACGTTGTGCTGCTCTATAGCTACTCCGGAGTCCAAACCTATGTAGCTTGTAGTGCTGTTCCATGTAATTTTGCAACCTGTTCTTAGCCAGAGAAGATTGTGGTTTGACTGGTTGCTGTCAAATAAATGGAATGCAAATCACATAACAATTCCTTTATGTGGCTTCTCTGAGGGAAAGCTAATTTTTACGTGAAATGTACTCTAGTTTATGTTTTTAGGACTCTGATTGTTATATTATCTTCTTGTCTTAGGTCACCGGTGACCCTGGGAAGATGGCTGCTATTCAAAGGAACCTAAGCAAGTTTGGAATTAAAGAACTTGCAAGAACTGGAAAGGTTGAATGTCTCTTATCTTTGTGTGTTTGACTGAGCACATGCATGGTCTCTTTCTCTCTTTCCTGCATAAATTCAAATCCGAAATTGTCTCTAAGCATCTTCAATCTTCAGAGTTCTGTTCTAAAAAATATATTTACCCCGTGTAATTGTGTGCAAGGTTTTTTCACGCGTTCACAAAATAAAGATTTAAGTTTCACATCAATTATCTCAGATGCTTTTGTTGTGTATGATGTTGTGTGCACTGAAGTTTGAATTTCATTCTATTTCCAGATTGCTTTGAGACGGGAAAGAATGGGTGAGACTGCTCCATTTTGGAATTTTTCTGCAGCTTCGTATCCTGATCTTGAGAGGGTTCCATCTGGGGTAGCTCTTGCCAGGAATTCTACTAAAACTGTTGCAGGGAATGCAAACCTATCACTTAATGGCAGCAACTCTTCATCCTCAAAGGTGTAACTTCTTAATTCCAGCAACCAGGATAGATATTCATATGGTGCTTTACCTTTCTATTATCGTCTTTGACATATAGTGCAGAGCGAAATTTTGTTTGTCCAACAATAAGCCATTACTGCTGTTTTTGGGCTGTTAATAATATGTTACTGGACCCAAAACAATTTTTTTTGATGTAAGAACGTGGAAGTTGTTATCAGACAATATTTCATGTTAGAGCATGCTAGGCTCAGGATGGTAAGTATGTTGTTAATCTGAAGACAATTATTTATTTAATGGTTTCCTAACTTTCAAACAAGTGATAACTGATATCACTAGATCCCACTGAACTTGTTCATGATTACATATTGCTTGAAGACAGCGTGAACTTTTAATCTACTCTGTTCAGACTGCACCTACTTGTGTTCTGAGAAGGTTCTTTGGATTGCTTTTTAAATGACTATGATGATGCTCACATGTATGTTTGGTGGCCACTGTTTGGATAAATGATATAGTAAGTTATTTTTAAGTTTGTGAGCTTTCTGATGAGCAAGATTTTAAGTGGTTTTATTGTTTTTGGCTTTCTCATACTTTCAAAGCAAACGAGGTAGTGCCGGCCCTTCTTTTGGCACCATAACTGACACACTTTTGTCTTTGCAATGAAATGTTATGCATATAGAGTTTCCAAACCAATACTTTCTATTTAAATGGAGAGAATATCTGCATGACATTTTTCCTGCATTCCTCCATTGGTTTCTGTATGTTGCGATTTTCTTATTGGATCATTAGTATGCCAGACTGAATATCTGTTTATTAGTCTATTTTTTTTCTCTTTAATTGAAGGGTGATGTCTATCCTGTGGAGCCTTATGATGACTTCTTGATGAATCCAGTTCTTGATGCTCATTGGGGTGTTCTTTACGATGAAGATGTAAGACTACACACTTATTTGCCTCTCAAAATGAAGTTTTTTTCTTAATTGTTAAACTGAAATTTGTCACTAAGAATTGTGACGTATATGGATAACTTAAGCGATGATGATGAAGTCCAACATATTAGTTCACACTTGATGCAAAATTTTAAAAAGGTCATCTTGACACTGAACATAATTTGGATTCGGATTTTTTTTACCTTATACCTTTATTTTCAATTTCTTATCATAGTAAACAGTTAAAGTGCTTTTCTTCTGGTTGATCCATTTTCTGCATCGCTGGATAAAGGTGCTGATGTCAACTTGATTTGACATTTAAAATGAGAAATTTATTGCCCTTCTTGATTGGTAACTTGTTTTCAGAACAGTGGTATAATTTATGCATGATAATTGGTGAAGATGGCTTATGATAACTACATTCTAGTAGACCTTTCATCTCATATTTGCTGAATTTTGTTAGTTTATCTGATTCAATGTTTCAGTCAAATGGACTTAGGTCACACACTTTATCTATGCTTGTGAATAACTGTCCCGGAGTACTCAACATTGTCACTGGGGTTATATCTCGAAGAGGCTATAACATTCAGGTAAGTATGGTCAGCATTTATCAGTCTGGTCATCCTAATTTTGATTATTTATGATGCGTTTCCTATTTGTTTCAACTTCAACCTCTCAGAGTCTTGCTGTGGGGCCTGCTGAAGAAGAGGGACTTTCTCGCATTACTACTGTTATCCCTGGAACAGACGAGTCAATTGGCAAGTTGGTTCAGCAACTTCACAAGTTAATAGATCTACATGAGGTAAGGGGTGGTCAACTTTACATGTGATAAAAAATCCTACTCTCAGGCTTCTCATTCAGCAACTACATGGTCTCCGTAAAATGGTAAAGAAATGAAAATGAACACTGAGTGGCCTTGAAATCACGTGGAAGTTGGAAGTGCTATTGTGTTACTTGGCAACAAGTATTTCTGCAGAACGTGTTTGTTAACATGGGAGCCATATGCATTTCACTCTTATATATGAAATAGTATTAGGTTATACATGTTGAGGACTTAAATAACTAGATTTAGTGTCTAAAGTAGCTGTATCATATATTTAAAAGGACGCGATGGTGTCAGGAAGAATCTTTTTTTTGTTCAAAAAATTAGTTCACTTCAATAAATCTTTTTTTAAAGAATTTCATAATCTTGAAGAACAAAGTTTTTACGCTGTTAACACCTACTGTTAGTGTAATTATTTCGCAATAATATAATTTCCCTCTCACCTCCATAGAGACATTTGCTAAATTTAGTAAAAAATTAGGAGCCCAGTAGAAAATCTGTTTTTTCTTATCTTTTCCAGATTCAGTAAAAAAGTCCTTACATTGTTGAACAATGACCTTTTCTGATTGTCAAACTTTGAAGTAATGATCTGTTCTTGCAATACTTTTTGTTATCTTTTGAATGAATTCTGTCTAAATTACGAAATGGATGACAAAGAAGGTGATGTTTTGTTCAGGTTCGGGATATCACTCACTCACCATTTGCAGAACGAGAATTAATGCTGATTAAGATAGCTGCAAATAGTGCTGCTAGGAGGGATGTCCTTGATATTGCTAGAATATTTCGGGCCAAAGCTGTTGATGTCTCTGATCACACAATTACTCTCGAGGTAATTTCTTCCCATTGAGGTATTGCAAGAGTGCTGTCTTTCTTCAAGAAAAATTTTGAACTTACTGTAACGATCATTAGCCATATCAGGATAGGATTTGGCAGCTCCTACCTGTTGTCTAGTTTTAAAAAATTATATACACAAGTAGAGTCTGCATCAATCTAGGTTGATGTAGATCACAAGTACCTTCGGAGCATCTCAACTTATTTGTACTTTTGGTTTTTGTGTGGAATGTTTGACAAACATATTTTAGACAAGGTTTGGTGGGCAAACTGAAATATCAGTTGGTTGGTCACTTAAGGTCTTTTGATGAAGGTAGTGGAATTGGTGGATGTGTGGCACCTGAAAGGATAAAGATGGCACAGCAGAAATTTAACTGGACTCGTGTTTGGGGTTTATGTAATTGTCTTAACTTGCAAGTGTCAGGGTATAGCACCCTCGCATACCATTTTACTTCATTCTAGTATTTTAGCAAATTGAGGTACCTTTGCATGAGAATTTTTATTTTCTTTTTGAAAATCTACTTATTTCCATGG
Source organism: Populus alba (assembly GCF_005239225.2). Lineage (NCBI taxonomy): Eukaryota > Viridiplantae > Streptophyta > Magnoliopsida > Malpighiales > Salicaceae > Populus > Populus alba. The sequence continues at coordinate 5,019,929 of NC_133291.1, forward strand.
AGACTTAGACTACCTTGTGGTTTGGGGTACAGAGGCTGAGCTGGCTAAATAGTTATGTAGGGTTTACCTGCTTCTTGTCTGAATTGCTGGGTCAGGGTTCCTTGCCATAAAAAAAATGTAAGATCTCTGGAACATTGAAAAAGATTGTCGTTCTTGGCTTCCTGGATTTGAGTATTTGGGAAGTTTTTGCACAATATTGTTACTGAGTCTCCCTGCAGCACTGCAATCCCCTAAATCAAATCTTCAATGCTGTTTATTTAGAGTTTTACTTGGCTGGCTATTCGTTTCAACCTTTTGTAGTTATAGCTAAAGAGATCTGAAGGAGTGTGAACTGGGGATGCCAAGATTACTTGAACAATCTGCTAAAATGAACCAACTATCAACTTGATATGCCACATTACTCTGGTTGCTTGCACTTTGCACAATCTGCTAAAATCAATCAACTACCAACTTGATATGCCACATTACTATGGTTACTTGCACTTTGCAAAAAAATAATCTAGAAACTGTGAGATCATTTCTTTTTGCATTAAAATCAAGTTAGAGTGTTGCATTAGGATGCTGGTAATTGCACGCTATTCAGGAGCTCCACATTTATTTCTATGACAGTGTTACCCTCTCTTAATGGGTTTTCTCCATTTCATGTTATTTGTCCTTCTTGTTACTAATGCTCTAGCCATTTGAATCTATTGCAGCTTACAGGTGATTTTAATAAGATGGTTGCACTGCAGAGAATATTGGAGCCATATGGGATTTGTGAGGTCTGTCTTCTGATTCTTAGCTTTAAATGTTTTTGCCTGAACGGTGCAGGACTTGGTTAATTTCTCAAGTAACTGAAACTCATAGACTTTTTCATGATCAATATGGTAGTTCCATATGGCCTCTTCATAATTGTTTACACTAAATGTTTTCGATCTGTGTAAGTTACCATTAATTCAACCTGGTAGCAACTAAGGTGTCTAAGGAATGTTTTGAGCAAAGATGACTTCTATCATTGATGGTGGTTTACTCTGCAATTGTTTCGGATTTGAAGACATTAGTAATAGAATTTAACTGCTTGCCAGAATTCAGTTTCGTTCATAAAACTATTGGCCATAACAGTTTTCTTATCTTGTTTCCATCTTTCTTGAAGGTGGCACGGACCGGGAGAGTAGCATTGGTGCGAGAGTCAGGCGTGGATTCCACGTACCTACGTGGATTTCCTCTTCCATTGTAACTTTTAAGAGTCAAGACTCTTTAATAGTTAATATCTTCTTATCAACTCTAGATTATCTCAACTACGGTTCTTTTCCCGCTCTGCTATGTGGTTTCCTTTTCCAATGCCCTTTTTCCAGACAGGAAACCGAAGTTTCCCACACTCTGGGGCTGTTGAATTGCGGATCAACAGCATGTCGGGTTCAGGTAGAGATGGTGCTTTAGCTAGAGGAACGGGCAACATCAGTGTTCTTGTTCATCGTCCAATCATACTGTGGACCCTTTGTACCAGTGAGTTAAGAGGAGTGTCCTGTCAACACTTGAATTAGTAATTACTATTTAGTGCCTCCGCATTTTCTTGCCACGATTCGATTAACAATTACAGATAGAAAAATGATGACATACTAAAAAAAGGGGACAAATAGGGAATAGGCGTATACAGAGGGCAAATGCATAGTTGTGCGTGCTAAATACAAAACCATAACAGCTGGAGAATGCTATTCATCTTCATGTCACTTTTTATCTATACGACGTTAAGCTATATGTCCAAGAGGCAACTGTAAATTCCAAGAGAAGTAATCCACCCCCAATCCCCTCCCTCCTTGAGGGGAACCTTTCATGTATAATTGTGTTTAATATAAAGAAGTCTAAAAAGGGCGATAAAAGGGGCCGTTAACGCGCGCACTGATCAAGGATGAATGCAGATCCCTCAACCTCAAGTGCTGTAATTATATATCACAAGCAGCGTGATTAATTGATTCATCTCTGTGTTTCGGTGAAAAACAGGTTTCCCGCTCTTGGGATTAGGGTGTTGAAGAGACGTCATCACCTGGTTTGAGTTTTGAACTCAAGTGACCAAGGATGGAGCACACCATCTTAAAATCTTAAAATCAGCTTCTAAATATCTCCATTTTGATGACCTTAAACCTGACTTTTTCTTCAATTTGTTCGAGTCCCGTGGGTTTTGTCAAACCCAGATACTAAAAAACGTCAGAAGACGGCCAGGAATACTTTCGTGCACTCCTGATGCGAATCTTGTGCCCAAGTTCCAGTTTTTCTACTCTAAAGGTGCGATCTTGCCGCTGTGTTTATAAGAATCCTCATATGTTAATCAGAAGCTTACAGAAGCATATAATTCCTAATGACAACTTCATTAGAGATTTGCAACCATCGCTGCTCTTAAGCGGGGTCCCATTTTTTATACAGGAATCTTCAATATACTGCGGAACCTAACATCAAGGATTTGCTAGATTACGGACTGCCTGAATCAAATATTATTTTGGTGCTCATGCCTCAAACCGTATACGTTAAAACAGACGGGTGGTCCTGCAGAAGTAAAAGAAAAGGGTTTTGTTCCTTTGAAGACTCGTTTTGTCACAGCACTGTTGATTAGGATTATGTTGATCCAATCTACATGAGAAAGGAAGCTGAAACTGTATAAGAGGTCGGGGTGCGCTACAAGTGAGATTCTTGCAGCTTTCAAAGACAGACCCCCTCGTTAATGAGTTTATCTGAAAAATAAAATCTATGGATTTTTTTTGGTCAACGAAACGGGTTGGGAGTCGTCTAATATTGCCAGTCATCCAAGTGTCCATGGGATGAATTTGAAGAAGAGAATGATTCCAGGTCCTCTGATATTCAATTCTCTTATCGAAAGGTTTGCTTAAGAAGAAGCCCCAGTTGGATGAGACATGGTCAATTTGTCCCGCCGATAAGATACTTTCAAGGAGGTTTGAAGTTTTGCCTCCATGATGAGGCTCCGTAGAAAATGTGACGATGACAGTTTAGGACATTGCTTTCAATTTTGTCTTCGTTCCCCTTTCACCCTTGCTTTGACCCTTTCAATAATTTCTGTGTTGAAATGATTTTCTGTAATCAGTCTGATCTCCTATTATCAGGCTATCATACTGCTTATAAATTCAGTTGTCATCTCATTGTTTTTCAAATCTCATATTTCAGTTTGAGTCAAAGTCAAGATAAATTATCTTTGCAAGCTCGATACAGATGCAGAGGATGATATTACTCTTCTTCACGGCGACAAGGATCTACTTATTCTGCATTTTTTGGTCCGTGCCAGGCAACGATACGTGGTTTCTTGAAATTACCGTTGCAATGTAGTTGCGCTTCTGTCACGTCACTTTTAAGGAGAGAAAAAAGGGAAACCGGAAGGCTTACAGACAAACTCCCCACATTTATGATAATAGGAGAGCAGAATACATACAGCTGGCGTTTCAGCCATTGCAGATGCTTCAAATGCTATAAATATAGAAACAAAACTCACACTATGCTATATAATTAAAGCTACAACATAAAATATATTTGGGCGGGTGCGAATCTATGGCCTCAAACTCTTATCTGTCAAGCTCAACACCTCTGTTCTTCATTCAACTCCCTTTGTTACTTCGGTGGCAACGATTAGTTCATCTGGGAAAGCAGTGTCACCTGTATCAGATGGCAACATAATATCATCGTCAGTTGTGAAATGATATCTCTCCCCAATAGCCCTGAGGAGCTGATGAACCTCAAACATTGTTGGTCTCTCCTTTGCATTCTCAACTACACAGTTGCAAGCAACTTTAAGAAATTGGTTGAGTTCATGATCGTAACCATTTCCAGGCAAATGTTTGTCAATGGCAGTATGAAGAAGAGGACCATCTGACAGTTGTTTGATCCACTCCACTAAACTTCCCTTGAAGCTTTCAGGGGCATTAGCAACATGAGTGGGTTTTTCACCAGTAATTAACTCCAGGAGAACCACACCAAAGCTATAAACATCCCCCTTTGGTGTTGCAACAAGGGTCCGTAGATATTCAGGAGCAACATAACCCAAGTCCCCAAACTCCCCATTGACAAAAGTGCTCAAATGTGTGTCGATTGGGTTCATGAGTCTAGCAAGGCCAAAATCAGATAACTTCGGATCAAAATCGCCATCCAAGAGTATGCACTTGGAGCTTATGTTCCTGTGGAGAATTCGTGGATTGCAGTTATGATGAAGCCATGCCAAACCTCTAGCTGTTCCAATTGCAATTTTGAGCCTTAGGGGCCAATCCATGTTCCTGATCTCCGGCTCCAGTGGATGCAGTTTATCATAAAGGGTCCCATTTTCCATGAATTTATACACCAAAAATCTCTCCTTCTTTGCCACACAAAAACCCAGCAGTGGGACTAAATTACGGTGTTTTACATTCCCCAGTGTATTCATCTCAGATACAAACTCTTTCTCCAAACGCTGAGAGTCTTGCAATCTCTTCACCATAAGGAAGCAACCTTCTGACAACACTGCCTTGTACAATGGTCCTGTTCTTCCTGCTCCAATGATGTTGTTATTGCTGAAGTCGTTAGTTGCCTTCATGAGATCACACAATCTCATTTTTGAAACCGACTTCTCAAACATTGAAACCTATTGATAACAGAAAGCTTGCTGTTAGATATTTTGTTGTGTCAAATAAAAAATGATATCATCGATAAGTTAACATAACCAGAAAAAAGAACAGAAATTCAATTCCTATGCCAGCCAAAATACATTGTACCCAATAAACAAGATGAGTTAGATAACTTGCCTTGATGCCTTTGGTTCCCTTAATGCTCTTTGCCCATCTGTTACCTTCAGGATCATCTGCCTTCCTCTTAGCTACTCCCCGAGACAAATAGTACAGAAAGATACCACAGATAATTGATGTAAATGTTATCCCACCAGCGGCTGCTGCAGCAATTACTCCAACATGGGATTTCCTCTGGACACCTGGACAGAGTTTCAATAGCTTTCCACAGAGGTCCAGATTATTTGCATAGCTATCAACAGAGATGTTACCATGGAAAAATGTGGGTATCGGCCCTGATAGAAGATTGTTCGTAACACTAAATATCTTGATCCGATCAAGCAGACCAAATTCCGGTGCGATGTTGCCTGTTAGCCGGTTGTTGTCAAGTTTGAGATCGTTCAAGAAACTACAATTTGCAAGATTAAGTGGAATTCCACCCGAAAAATTGTTGAATGAGAGATCAAGGTTTGTAACATACGGAAGCAACTTTGATATATTCGCAGGGATAGATCCAAATAGCTTGTTGCGCGAAAGATCCAAGCCAGTCAAGCTTGTGCACTTCTGGATTCCGAGGGGGAACTGGCCTTTAAGACTCAAGTCTGAAAGGCGGATGTTTAGAACTCTGTTCTCATCTGGGTGCCAGCATTCAACACCCATAAATCTACATAAGAAGCCTTCAGTATTGTTGTTGAAATCCCATGTAGTGTTCAAGTAGTTATAAGGGTCCACAAGAGAGTCTTTGATGGATTTCAAGCACTCTATATCAGTAGCAGTAGCATCAATCAAAGTTATTCTACTGCTCAGCAACACCAAAACCATCCAAACCAAAATATGGGCAGCAACCATAGGATTTTTCTCACTCAATGCCATTAGCAAGGAAAAGAACAACAAGAACAAATCCGCAAACTTTCTATCTAAAATCCAAAAAGAAAATCTACAAAGAGAAGGGTTTTCACTATATTGGACCACCAAAGAAAACACTCGATCCACAAGAGTTAAACCTTATCTGCATAAACCCAAGAAAGAGAGTCAAATTCTTAAATCAAAATAAATAAATAAATAAATAATCCAGTTCAACTCGTAATCCACCAGAACAATATGGAACTTCAAAAAAAAAAAAAAAAAACAAGTCATAAATAAACAACCTCAAATCTTAAACAAACCCAACTAAAACCCCAAATTCATTTATCCCAGCGACGCACTGAAGGAAAACAAGATTTGAGACATACCCAGATGACGACGACGACGACGACAACGAAATGGAAGTGTGAAGCATACAAGTAGTCACCATACTGCAACAGAAATGCAAGAAAAATGAGAATATAAATGAAGAGAAGGGGCACTATTATTGCACTTAAAACGTAGAGAAGGGGTTGGACTGAGTTGATTTGAACAAAAGAAAGTGGCAGGAAACACCCTGTTTTTCCTTCATGGAAGACTTTCTCTTGTGCGCAAGTCTTTCTTGCTTTCCAACTTTTCTCAGCAACCCAATGACACTCAGCAACTGTCGTTTAAGAATTAAAGAAAAAAAAAAGGAAAAGAAAAGAAAAAAAAGTGTGGTCTGTGGAAACTACTGGTAATGAATTGACTGTTTGACTTGGAAAGAGAACATAAAATATAAATAACATAACACAACCACAGTTTCTTTTGTTGATTGCTTGCTTGCATGATGGGTTGGTCATATGATCTCTCCTCTAAGTCACGCAAAAACAATGGCCTGTGTTAATGAGAAGCTGTGAACTCCCTCTGATCAGGCAATTTTTGTGTTCCCTGAGTTTTTCTCCTTCAGTTAAGCCATTCGTTTCATTTTCACATTCATTAATCTCACTACAATTTTCGTTGCTGGGTTCACGCTGAGCACAGGTTGACTCTTGGGCCAACCTTTTCATAGTCATACCAATAAGAACCCGATGGCATTTAATTGCCGCGTTTTTTAAAATAATTTAATTTTTTTATTATTTTTGATACTTTATATTAAAAATAAAAATATTAATTTAATTACTTAGTGTGTTTGAATTGTAAGACACGGAGATGAGATTCATAAATTATTTTTACCACGGGATCTATATTTTTGCAAGGGAATCGTAAAGCTTTAATTTGCCAAGGTTTTTTATACACAAATATAATAAGATTAGCCTTATTTATTCTTATATTTTAGATCCAATCTCTTCTTACTTGCTCTCAATTTATCATTTTTATTTTAAGTTGATTTTTCAATTTAACCTTCATACTAGAGATAAAGATGATTATTTTCAATTCAATTTTTTTTATAAAAAAAATTAACCAAACTATTTTTTTTTTAAAAAAAACTGAAACGATTTCAAACTAACCAATTTTAGTTTGATTTGGTTTTTTAAGATAAAAATTTGTTTGGCTTGGTTTTTTTGATTTGGCTCAATTTTTTTCGGTTTGGATTTGGTTCGATTTTAAGACTTATAAAACCGAAACAAACCGGTTATTTTTTTAAAAAAATTTAATCGATTTTTTGTTATTTGTTTTCAATTTTTTCAATTTAATTGGATTTTTTAGTTTTTTTTGCTCACCCTTGCTTCTAACACATATTTTTACGTTGATTAATTTAAGCTTTATCTAATTTGTTACAAAAAAGAATTATCATATTGTGTTTAAATTCATTTTTTGTTCGTATTTATTTATTTTTAAAATAAATTATGCTTGGTTTGAGTTTTATGAAAATATTTTTGTTAGTATAAATAAAAATAAAGGATAATCTCCATACGTGAGAAGACAAATTAAGGAAAATAAAATTAACACAAGTACAGATTAAACTGGAGGAGCCCTTTTATTTCATGGAAATGGAAATTTGTTAAGATGGTTGAGTAGTGTTTGAGGGTATGGTAATAATTTTGTTAAAAATGTTTTTTATTTGAAAATATATAAAAATAATATTTTTTATTTTTTAAAAATTATTTTTAATACCAGTATATTAGAATAATTTAAAAAATAAAAAAAACTAATTTCAAATAAAAAATAAAATCTCAAGAAATTATAAAACACAATTTTTATTAAAAAATAAATAATAGTAATTGTCTGTTTAGAAGTGTGGTTGCGGTTGCTTTTTAAAATGTTTTTCACTCAAAAATACATTAAAATAATATTTTTTAATTTTTATAATATTATTTTTTACATTAATATATTAAAATGATTTGAAAATATTAAAAAATATATTAATTTTTTAAAAAATTTAATTTTAAAACACAAGAACAGGTAAAAATATTTTTAATTAGACACCATCAACCAACATTATCTGACTAGGACAGGAACTTGACATTTTTCTAATAAAGTTAATTATTTTATTTTATTTTATCACTTGATTATGATATTGATTATTAAACAACTATTAGTCCACAAGAATTTTTATTACTTGGTCCTGTACGTTCTGGTATTGGAGATGTGGCGTTGACTACACTTCAGCTGTTTGTTGCGGGTCAATTGTTTTTATAAATAAACTACAAATCCTTTTCTCTTTCCTTTTGTGTAATCTATTTTTTCCCTCGTCAATGGTTGGCGGCCTGCCTCTTTATTTTTCAATTTTCAAAATTAAATGTATTAAATTATTTTTTAATCAATTGAATTGTTTATTTATCGATAATATCATTATTAAGTATATAAATGTATATTTACTAAAAAATAATAATATATTCATTAAATAGTGGTATGAATATCAAGATTATTTATGAAATATATAATTGGAGAGTATCACTTACCAACTTCTAATAATCAACAAATAACAAGTGTTTTTTCTAATACTATTTTAATGAAAAATTGATGAGTTGATATGCCTACAAGTCTTACTTTTATTGTTATATTGGGAGTTACTTAAGATACAAAATAAATAATGGATTTGTTTATATTTTTTATTGATTTTTTTCATGGCTCCGTGGATAACTTAATAAGCCAATGATTTTTTTTAGTTTTTTAAAATACAATTAACGAATATATCAACTAATACATTATGTAAAGAAAAGAAAAGAAAAGAAAAGAAAAAAAAAATGAAATTTAGACTGGATTCAATTAGGTAGTTAATATTTAACTAGATATTTCAAAGATAAAAATTTGTTAAGACATGTTATTTATCAATGAGATAAAAATTTATAATGAAAAATATGAATGACATGTTGTTCATAATTAATAAATATGTCAATTACTTGTAATGTATGATATTTATTTAAAATATTGACTTAAAACTATGGACTTCATGCACTAACCAAGTTTGCAACTTGATTGGTCCACCTAAAAATATAAAATCCAATGGATCTAAGTGGTTTTTTAACATGAAAGTCAATTGACAAATATCCAATACAAGTTTTAAAAAATATAAATATTCAATTTTAATAGTATAATCAACATATTTGATTTTATCATAAATATCTTAATTGGTTTGTATTTTAATCATATATTATAACTATGACTTGCCTAGCTATATTTTTTTTAACTGTTGTTTGCTATGCAGATAACTTTTTTTTTTTTTAAAAAAAACAATCATGTGATTAAAATACAGATCAATTACTACCCTTAATCACATCGGTAATTTACATTTTTTAAAATCTTATTTGGAATAACTATGATTTGCCTCGGAAATTTATTTTTTTTTACTTTTGCTGTTAATTCTATGTGAACCACTCTTTTTCTAAAAAGTTTAATAATCTTATTTACAATAACTTAGATTTTAAACAATTATTTAATATAAAAAAAAATCAGATTTTTAGATAATAAATTCCTAACCAACTCTAGATTTGTCTAATGAGGTATCAGAAACTCTCAAATATATTTTTTTTTTTATAATTTTTGGTGTATTGGTATTCAGAAACTTAATAGACGTATCTATATATATATATATATATATATATAAAAGAATTAAAAAGCATGGATGAAATTAATTTGGAGGAGTCTGCTAATTAATTAATAGCCATATTCAATTGGCATTTTGCTGAAAAGGGTCTAGTTTGTTTCAGCAACCAAAGTATAATGGAGTATTGCTGTAAAAGACGAAGGGTCATTTTTTATAGCGCGAACAGAGACGGACCGTTATTAACTGAAAAAGGCACATCATGAAGGCGTGAATGATTGCCAATTAAGCAAGCAATTAAGGCCATCCCATGACGTTCGTCGAGGGGTTTTAGACTTTCGATCGAGCATTGAGGGAAATGACCATATCAGAAGTAATTACCGCTTACGTGAAAATTATAATTTTTTTAAATTTTATTATCTTTTAACATTTTTATATAGAATGTTTATTATTTTGATTATTATCTATTTTATATAAAATAAATTATAAAATGTATTTTTTAATTTCATCCACTTAAATTTTTTTATCTATTCTATTTAATTTTCTTTCTTTTGAAAAAATTAATTTTCGTTACTCCACTAATTATATAAAAATTAATTCACACGGTCCAAATTAACAACAGCCTTGAAAAGCTCGATATTGAGCCGAATGTGGCTGCTGGGATTCGAGCCCAGGTCTCCACGGCCACAACGTGGAATTCTTACCACTAAACTACAGCCACGAGATGCTCAAGAACACCTAAACAATGAATTAATTCTATATCTTTTGTTTAACCCTAAATCTTCTCGTAACGTCATCTGATAGTCTGAGGAAACATAAACTAACGTTGTGAGATGCAGTCGGTGAATCATATCTCCCAATGTGATATTTGATGAAAAAATCTATAACCAATCCAGTTCATAGTGCTTTGTCAAAAACAAGCAAAGTGATCTTCTTCTCTCAACATCTCCATCAATTGAACCGGCCCGCAGGCTGAATATATAAGGAAAAAAAACAAAAACATATTCTCAACATTTCAACAAAACTGATCAAGATGTTGCGAATCCAGATAGTATGTAAATCAAATAATTGACAATGTAACAAAGCTATTATGTCGAAGCATGTTTTATTGTACAAATCGAAGAAATTAATTATCAATGAGCATGCTGCTAATGAATATTTATGTGGGTTACTCACCGGAGATGGATATATAGTCCACTCGATATTTGGATCAACTAATGATTCGGACTTGTCTAACCCATTTTCCTAGGCTCTATGGCGTTTGGACTTGTCCAACCCAATTTCCCGGAGTATTGACAAGAATTATCCACCGTAACTGTCACATTCTGCACTCATGGCTCTTCCAGCTCCCTTCCCTAAGCTTTGAATACTAAAACACAACATACCCACAGACCACATACAACCCGTTCAATCCACAAGTTCAGATACAATCATCCGCCGTCTTAATCGAAGAATTCACAATCACAAAACATGTAGATTTTTGGATATGGATTCCATCTATATTTGGGGTATCAGCAGCAACTATCTATCACCACAGTTATCAAACCCAGCTTCAGATTAACCTGGTCAAGGAATCAAATCCCAAGTTACAAGTGCTTCCTTAGTATTCGATAATCCTCTTGAGCAATCTGGTGCCAACAATCCTTAAAGTAATACAGAAGTGTATATTTGGTCCAAAAAAAAAGGATCAAAGATAAGCAAAGATCAGAACATATCCGTAAAGCAGAGCATTTTTTATATGGAATATTGCATGGAGATAAGTCGGTGTGTGTATGGACTGCACTATTGAACTGATTGATTGATTACTCGAGGCTCGAGCCATATATATATATATATAAGACTTGCTTTCAAACTAGCAACAATCGTAGCGTGAAAACATCTCTTACGTTCAAATTAAGCTAACCTCTTATTATTCCATCGGGACCATGGGGGTTAATGTCAAGGACTATAAACCACACCAGCCTAAACTACCTGTTTCTCGGCAAACTGAAGAGCAGTTGAGGGCAATTTTCATGGAGTCCGATATCAACAAGGACGGTGTTCTCAGCAAGAAAGAGCTAAAGCAAGCTTTCGGTCGTCTGGGTGCCTTGATCCCTGCCTTTAGAGCCTACCGTGGGCTGCACCATGCCGATGCCAACCACGATGGGGTTGTAGACAAGGACGAGCTCGATGATCTCATCAAATATGCTTATCGTCTTGGGTACAAGGTTACTTAGAGCTTTAAAATGTAATTACGCAAGGTTGTGCCGCTGTGCATGCGATATGTGGCTTGCCGTGGCGTCAACTGGGGAAAATATAAATAAATAAAACTTATTTTCTGTGTCTTTTTTCGAAGAGACGGTTCTCCCTGTATGTGATGTGATCAAAGATCAATCCAATAGCAGGATGGGTATTTTATTATTATATGGAGCTCCAGCCCTTTTACCTTTGCAAGAAGTAAACTACAGGCCCATTGAGATTGATCCACGCATCATTTATCACTTATATATCAAAACGCGTGGGATTTTAACGGTATATTTATTACTATGTAATTTTTTTTTTTTCTAGTTTAATCCTCAAATTTTGTTTTTAGACAATTAAGACCTATTTAAGAAACAATTGATTTCAAATTCTTATGAAAAGATGGGATTGGTAGAGGGGGGATAAAATGAAAAAACATGACAAACATAGATGACATGCCATAAGTTTTAAAAACATTCACTTTGGTTCTCCAACTTAAACAATCATGCAAATTATAAAATTGTGATCCCTCGAAATTGTTCCAATTCCATTTTAGTACAGAGTTTTTTTTTTTGTTTTTTTTTCCCCTAATTGAGAGAGGAGAAAGAGAGGGGTTGCTAGATTTCAGCAGTAGAGAGAGAAACTTATCATTGACACCAATTTAGGCCACCAAAAAAAGAATTTTTGTATCAAATTATTTCATTTGATGCAAGTAGTTCATATTAGATATTTTTATACCTTAAAAGTTCGTGAAAAAATAAATCTGAGCTTAGATTGATTTTTTATTTCGGGTTGAGTTCGGTTTTTTAAAGCAGTATTTTTAGGTTTTTTTTTGACAAACCAAGTTTCATCCTTAGAAATTACAACGTTGATTTAGGAAGTGCCTTAATAATTATATCAAGAAGTTGTAAAACAATTGAACAGTAATGCAACTTGACAAGTAAATTCTTTTCAGCTTCTCTTATGGAGTGAAATTTTGCATTGATGTGCTTGGTCCTACTACGTTGAGCCAGATTTTGAGCAATGACAATGCTTGATTCGTTGTCACAGTAAAACGTAATTGGTGAGCTTTGCTATTAGCCTAAATCAACAAGCAATTTATTTAACCATATTGCTTGATTTGCAACAGCTGCTAAGGAGATATATTTAGCATTTATGGTAGATTGTGCCACAACTTCTTGCTTTCTTGTATTCTAGCAAATGATGTCTGAACCAATTGTAAATATATAACCTGAAGTGTTGTTCATATCATTAATACTTTTTGCCCAATCACTATTAGCATAGCTGTCTAGTTTAACTTCTATATGAACATTGCTAAGAGAACTCGTGAATCTTGAAAGCAAATTAGCTAGAAACATCAAGTCAGGCCTGATTAATATCAAGTATAGTAGGTTACTTACCAAGCTTCTCATCATTCTTTTTTGAAATCTTCTTATTTTATGCCAGCAAAGTTGCTACTTTTTTTTTTGTATGATTCTAGCTTGAATTTATTGAAAATATTAATTATATATTTTCTATGTGAAATGAAGATACCCGAACCGCATTGAGATATTTCCATCCCAAGAAAGTAGTTCATTGAACCCACAACCTGAATATCATAAACAACAAGGAAAAAAAAAAAAAAACAGATTCTTAATAGTTCAACAAATCAAGATGTTGTGAAGCCATATATAGTCTGGAAATCAAATCATTGACAACTTAACAAAGCTATTACGTGGAAGCATAGCTGGCTACGGACACAAGGATGGATTTAAGAATTTTGAAAAACAAGGTCTCGAATTCTTGCAATAAACAAGTAAAGTGTTTTATTATACAAATCTTTTCCACGCTTGCAAAAAGAAGAAATTAATTATTAATAAGTATGTTGCTAATGGATATTTATGTGGGTCGATCACTGGAGATGGATAGTCCGCCCGAAATTTGAGACACCGCTAACACGTTTAAAGCTACAGAGTTACAGAGTCTGTTTCTGCAGCCTCTATCCAAAGCGGGTTGCAACCCATGTCTAATAGCTTGCAGCTCCCCTGAGAGATTTGAACCAACACCAGAGAACCCCGAAAACCACACCAGCCAAGAGCCATTAACGTTACCAGGATTTCCAAGGCAGCTGCCATCCACATTCAATTTATCATAACCCTATCTAGGACGTTCTCAGCATACATGGGTATGTGGTTTAACTGATTTAGTTTGCCCTCCTCAGAACTTCTCGAACTCCTCACTGGACAAAATGATTTTTCGGATCACCCAATCGTCACCAGCATATCTGTGGAAGCAATCAAACTTCTCTAAGAGATGTGTCTATGACAAACGTTGTTCTATATAGTTTTTGTAAGCTAATTGTTATTGTTTTATAGCATGAAAAATAATTCTACATAATTTTACTTGTTATTAAATCAATATGTACGTTGCGCCAACAAGCCACGCCAAGAATTAGTCTCCTGACTCGGAAGGGGCCGGAGGAAACCTTGTTGTTCAGCAAAAGATATGGAATAAGATTATTTTTCTCAATCCATAAAAATATAAAATGGGATTATCAAAAGTAAAAAGAAGAAGAAGAAATCTTGTTTTCTAGTGTTTTTTAGAAGAAGAAATTGGACTTCCTCTTCTTTCTTCGAATAGAATAAATAACTTGAACCTGGGCGCACTACAGCCCCATCGGTTATGCATCATTTATTCAAGAACAGTGCCAATTGATCTCTTTCCGTAGAGACTTAGAGATACCTCAATTTTCACTAACAAATAAAGACGGGATAGAGGGAAATGAACAAACTATCAAAATATTCATGGAGGAAGTGGCGGTGACGACGTTAATTGGCTATGGTGAATGTTTGGGGGCAGCGCGCGCGGTGGACGGGGAGAAAGAGTACTGAGCTTTAGATCTTGACTTGAGACTGTTAAGAATAAGATTCCTATTAGAAATAGATAACATGTATACTTTAGTTTCCACTGTAAAACTGATTCTATAGGATGATAAATTGCAGGACAGTAATTGATTCCTAATCTATTGGAATAACTGTAAGTGCTTTTGTACAAGTATGTGATGTGATTAATAATACAATTCATTCAGCAAATTCTATTCTCTCTTTTCAATTTACATGGATCGCTCTTTCCTTTCCATTGTCTTTTATGGATTCTTCAAAGACAAATATCTCAAGTTCCTATTTCACTCATCATTCCGATCATCCAGGATTAATCCTGATTTCAAAACCATTAAATAAAGATAATTATTCTACTTGGAAAAGAGCCATGACTTTGGCCTTAAATTCCAAGAATAAATTAGGGTTTGTCAATGGCTCAATCAAAGCTCCCTCGGAAAAAATTAATCATGAAAAATATGCAGCATGGTCTCGGTGCAACGATATGATTCATTCTTGGATTATCAACACTCTTAGCCTAAAAATCTCAGACAATGTCATCTACTACTCAACCGCCCATAAAGTATGGGAAGATCTTCATGAACGATTCTCGATCCCAAAGCAATGCACCTCACATCTCTGAAATTCAGCGAGACATTGCTTGCCTCCGGCAAGAACAACTCTCAGTCTCTACATATTACACGAAATTAAAAGGGTTGTGGGATGAACTATCTTCCTATAATAACACAATACAGGGAACACAACAAGAACAACAAAAATTGATGCAATTTTTAATGGGATTGAATGATTCTTATAGTGCCATTCGCGGACATATCTTGTTGATGAATCCCCTCCCTTCAATTCATCAAGCATTCTCCTCAATCTCACAAGAAGAGAAACAATGTCTTCTAAGCTCAACGCTTACTGGTGATTGTTCTGGTAGTAGCGCCGTCATGGCAGTTCGACACAGTAACAATAGAAAAACTGGCAATTTTAGTTGCAGGAACAGGGAGACCTGAGCGATTTTTTAGCGCACTCTGATTTCAAACTGAGGGCTTATTCTAACTCAGATTGGGCAAGCTGCCCATTAACTAGGAGATCTACCACAGGGTACTGTGTGTTCCTTGTCCCTTCATTGATATCGTGGAGATCAAAATGACATAAAATTGTTTCACTCTCCTCTGCAAAAGCAGAGTATCATGCGATAACAGGAGCATGTTGTGAGTTGACATGGCTTCGATGCCTTTTGAAGGATTTAAGACTTTTGCATCACGAACCAGCTTTATTATATTTTGATAATAAGGCTACACTGCATATTGCAGCCAACCTAGTCTTTCATAAGCGCACTAGACATATTAAGATGGATTGCCACTATATTAGAGATAAGGTCCTAGACGGTTTTGTAATAACAAAACATGTAAACTCTAAGCATTAATTGACAGACATCTTTACCAATCCCTTGGGGAAAGAAACTTTTGTTCCTATGGTCTACAAGTTGGGAGTGCAGGAAATTCACTCTCCAACTTGAAGGGAAGTGTTAAGAATAAGAATCCTATTAGAAATAGATAACCTGTATACTTTTGGTTTTCTACTGTAAAATTGTTTCTATAGGATGATAAACTGCAAGACAGTAATTGATTCCTTATCTATTGGAATGATTGTAAGTGCTTTTGTATAAATATGTGATGTGATCAAGAATACAATTCATTCCAGCAAATTCTATTCTCTCTTTTCAATTTACAATGACCACAGCACTTGCAAGATTCGGTGGCAAATCTGTGGCAAATGTAAGTTCAAGAAAAAAGAGAGAAAATTCGGTCAAAAATAACGCAAAGGGTATTGAATTGATTGATTACTCGTGAGTGTGTGTGTATTCCAAGAATTGTGGCGTGAAAACATCTCTTACGTTCAAATTGAGCTAATCTGTTATTATTCCATCGGGACCATGGGGTTTGATGTCAAGAAACATAAATCACACAAGCAGATGTCACCCAAGATGGGGTTGTAGACAAGGATGAGTTGGATTCATAGATTCGTTTCCTCTCCATGCAATTTAACAGATAAATATCTCTATGCTTGTATAAAATTATGAAATGTACAAGAATATTTGACTTAAAAAAAAAAGTGTTTTTGTTAATTAAGTAATTATTGCTCTCAAATATTCAAAACATGCTAGATGAATTAAAAGCAATAAAAGTGTTCTTCGGCCCTTGTTTTTCTAATTACAACCAATTGTATTTTAAACTAGTTTTTTTGCACACTGAAAATACTCCATTCTTCCAATCCATTCAAAGATGTTTCCACATCTAAACTAAGAATGTTATAAGAACATTCAGAGTGTTCTTCCAATGGATAATGCCCACCATTACTGTTGAGCCAAAAAAGACCATATATCTTAGAAAAAAACGAATAAATTGCAAAATCATTTTTCTGTACATTTATAAATTGACAAATCAGTCCCTAGAAATTGTAAGTTCTATTCAGCATTCAGACTCGCCTAAGAACTGAAGACATACAAAATTGGCATTGGATCAAACTGAAAGAAAAAATTATTTACAAGAGCTCAGCTTGTAAAAGCAATGGAAGCATTAACGATGACCAGTGCCATGATTTGTTAGGGTCCTGAACTTCTGAATAAGCATGTTGGAGAAAGTCAACCGGCAGTTCAGACATTGTTCTGTCGTGCAACATGCTTGTCATGTAAATTTTTTATTTATTTATATAGATGTTAGGGCTAACTTGCGTGTATCTTAATTAATCTTACATGTTCTAAAGTTAACAACCATGTAAACCTTTAATGACTATCATATTTGCAACTATATGACTCGAACCTGAAATCACATGGAAAACAAATTTTTTAATTTTAAATTCTTATCACTGGATCACTTATTACATGTTTCGCATGCACAATCTTCTTAGATGAGGTTTTTGGCTCTCCTGTCTTTGTATTCATCAGTTTCCAGTTATTTAATTTGATATCTATACTGGAAAGATAGAAGACTGAAATATTTGGCATTTTCCTTCTAGTGAACTCTGAATTTTGTGTACATTGGAAATTCCAAAGTACTCCATGTTTGTATTGTTCTTTCCTCATTGATCTATTTGACTTTAATTTGTGAGATTCAAATTTAATGACTCTAAAGTACTCACAGTGGGTTTTCTGGCTGATGAGGCGTTCTGAACATTGCATGTGTTCTTCTGGGTAATCTGAGATCCATTAAGTTTGTTGTACTTCGCAAATGATTCATTTTGTTTTATGGAGGTGGATGCTTTGACGACAACTCGTGGAAAAGAAGGGGGGTGGGTTGTCGAGCGGGTTTTAAACAAGGTCAACAGCCTGCAATAACATTTCCTGAATGGAAACATGCGTCTTTCTCCCCTCTGCTCTCCATTTCTCTCATGGAAGCTTGTGTTTCTGGTGGCAGGCCTGAGGTGATGGAAAGGCTTTCAATAACCTTAACTTCTTTAAGACTTATTTCTTATAAAGTATGTTTTTTATATCTTTAAGAATTATGTATGATCTCTATGGTTTTTATTTGATTTTTTTTTATTTTGAAACTCATTACAATTTTCTTACGCCGGGACCTTTGCTTTCAATAACCTTAGCTTCCTCATTAGCTGAGTTCAAAGCTTCGGACTCGTCTTCACTTATGTCCTCTAATTAACTAATTGTAGGTCTTAAGCTTGCATCTCTCCCATAGGTTTAGACATGAACAGGAATAGGGAAATATATAGAAGTGTATCTGTGGTCCAAAATAAAAGGATCAAAGATAAGCAAAGATCAGAACATATCCGTAAAACAGAGCATTTTGTATATGGAATATTGCATGGAGATAAGTCGGTGTGTATATGGACTGCACTATTGAACTGATTGATTGATTACTCGAGCTATATATATATATAAGCCTTGCTTTCAAACTAACTTGCAACAATCGTAGCGTGAAAACATCTCTTACGTTCAAATTACGCTAATCTCTTATTATTCCATCGGGACCATGGGGTTTCAAGCCAAGGACAAGACACCACGCGAGCTACAAGGCCCTAAACTACCTGTTTCTCGGCTAACTGACGAGCAGTTGAGGTCAATTTTCATGGAGTCCGATATCAACAAGGACGGTGTTCTCAGCAAGAAAGAGCTAAAGCAAGCCTTCGGTCGTCTGGGTGCCTTGATCCCTGCCTTTAGAGCCTACTGTGTGCTGCACCATGCCGATGCCAACCACGATGGGGTTGTAGACAAGGACGAGCTCGATGAACTCATCAAATATGCTTATCGTCTTGGGTACAAGGTTACTTAGAGCTTTAAAATGTAATTAAACAAGGTTGTGCCGCTGTGCATGCGATATGTGGCTTGCCGTGGCGTCAACTGGGAAAAATATAAATAAATAAAACTTATTCTGTGTCTTTTTTCGAAGAGATGGTTCTCCCTGTATGTGATCAAAGATCAATCCAATACCAGGATGGGTATTTTATTGTTATCTGGAGCTCCAGCCTTTTTACCTTTGCAAGAAGTAAACTACAGGCCCATTGAAATTGATCGGCGCATCATTTATTACTTATATATCAAAACATGTGGGATTTTAACGGTATATTTGCTATTATGTAAAATTGTTTTTATTTTCTAGTTTGATCCTCAAATTTTGTTTGTAGACAATCAAGACCTATTTAAGAAGCAATTGATTTCAAATTCTTATGAAAAGGTGGGACTGGTAAAGGAGGGCTGAAATGAAAAAACACGACAAACATAGATGACGTGCCATAAGTTTCAAAAATATTTACTTTGGTCCTCCAACTTAAACAATCATGCAAATCATACAATTGTGGTCCCTCAAAATTGTTCCAATTCCATTTTAGTACAAAGGTTTATTTTTGTTTTTTTTCCCTTATTGAGAGAGGAGAAAGAGAGGTGTTGCTGAATTCCAACAGTAAAGAGAGAAACTTATCAGTGGCACCGATTTAAGCCACCAAAAGAAGAATTTTTGTATCAAATTATTTCATTTGATGCAAGTAGTTCATATTAGATATTTTTATACCTTAAAAGTTAATGAAAAAATAAATTTGAGCTTAGATTGGTTTTTTGTTTTGGGTTAAGTTCGGTTTTTAAAGCAGTTTTTTAGGTTTTTTTGTACAAACCAAGTTTCATCCTTAGAAATTACAACGTTGATTTAGGAAGTGCCTTAATCATTATATCAAAAAGTTGTACAACGGTTGAACTGTAATGCAACTAGACAAGTAAATTCTTTTCAGCTTTTCTTATGGAGTGAAATTTTGCATTGATGTGCTTGGTCCTACCATGTTGAGCAAGATTTTGAGCAATGGCAATGGTTGATTTGTTGTCACAGTAAAGCCTAGTTGGCAAGCTTTGTTATTAGCCTAAATTAGCAAGCAATTTATTTAACCATATTGCTTGATTTGCAGCAGCTGCTAAGAAGATATACTTAGCATCTACAATATATTGTGCCACAACTTCTTGCTTTATTGCATTCCGGCAAAAGGAGTCTAAACCAATTGTAAATATATAACCTGAAGTGTTGTTCATATCATCAACACTTCTTGCCCAGTCACTATCAGTATAGCTGTCTAGTTTAACTTCTTTTGTCTTTAAATACTAGTTGCCAAGATTTATTGTACCTCTGATATACTTGAGCATCATGTTAGCAACTTCTATATGAACATTGCTAAGAGAACTTGTGAATCTTGAAAGCAAATCAGCCGGAAACATCAAGTCAGGTCTGGTTAATATAAGTATAATAGGCTATCTACCAAGCTTCTATGCATAGGGTTCCTTAAGTTTCTCATCATTTTTTTTTTAAAATCTTCTCATCTTGTGCAAGCAAAGTTGCTATTTTTTTTTTGCATGATTCTAGCCTGAATTTATTGAAAATATCAATTATATATTTTATATGAAATGAAGATACCCGAACTACATTAATATATTTCCATCCCAAGAAAGTAGTTCCTTGAACCCCCAACTTGAATATCATAAACAACAAGGAAAAAAAAAAAACAAAAACAGATTCTTAATATTTCAACAAATCAAGATGTTGTGAAGCCATATAGTCTGGAAATCAAATCATTGACAACTTAACAAAGCTATTACGTGGAAGCATAGCTGGCTACGGACACAAGGATGGATTTAAGAATTTTGAAAAACAAAGTCTCGAATTCTTGCAATAAACAAGTAAAGTGTTTTATTATACAAATCTTTTCCACGCTTGCAAGAAGAAGAAATTAATTATTAATAAGCATGTTGCTAATGGATATTTATGTGGGTTGATCACTGGAGATGGATAGTCCGCCCGAAATTTGGACCATCTGATGGTGCTAAGTGGACCCTATGGCCTGTGATGATTCAGAATTTCCTTCATCTTTTGGGATCTATGGCGTTTGGACTTGTCTAACCCAATTTCCTGGTTCATTTCGAGCAGCTATCAAATCCGGATTAAGATTGACCTGTTCAGGGAGCAGATCCTAAGTCACTACATCACTGGATATTAAATTAAGCAACAATTACATAGCACCGTAGCTCCAGCAGGACAATTGTTGCCTTTGGCTTTGCAACCCCGCAAGGATGATCCTTTAGCATCAAGAGCGCCGCCAACAATTGAGACACCGCTGACACGTTTAAAGCTACAGAGTTACCGAGTCTGTTTCTGCAGCCTATATCCCAAGCGGGTTGCAACCCATGTCTAATAGCTTGCAGCTCCCCTGAGAGATTTGAACCACCACCAGAGAAGCCCGAAAACCCCACCAGCCAAGAGCCATTAACGTTACCAGGATTTCCAAGGCAGCTGCCATCCACATTCAATTTATCATAACCCTATCTAGGACTTTCTAAGCATACATGGGTATGTGGTTTAACTGATTTAGTTTGCCCTCCTCAGAACTTCTCGAACTCCTCACTGGACAAAATGATTTTTCGGATCACGCAATCGTCACCAGCATATCTGTGGAAGCAATCGATATATACGTTGTTCTATATAGTTTTTGTAAGCTAATTGTTATTGTTTTATAGCATGAAAAATAATTCTACATAACTTTACTTGTTATTAAATCAATATATACGTTGCGCCAACAAGCCATGCCAGAAATTAGTCTCCTGACTCGGAAGGGGCCGGAGGAAACCTTGTTGTTCAGAAAAAGATATGGAATAAGATTATTTTTCTCAATCCATAAAAATATAAAATGGGATTATCAAAAGTAAAAAGAAGAAGAAGAAATCTTGTTTTCTAGTGTTTTTGAGAAGAAGAAAGGGGACTTTCTCTTCTTTCTTCGAATAGAATAATTAACTTGAACCTGGGCGCACTACAGCCCCATCGGTTATGCATCATTTATTCAAGAACAGTGCCAATTGATCTCTTTCCGTAGAGACTTAGAGATACATCAATTTTCACTAACAAATAAAGACGGGATAGAGGGAAATGAACAAACTATCAAAATATTCATGGAGGAAGTGGCGGTGACGACGTTAATTGGCTATGGTCACGGGTGGAGCGAGGTGTATTTTACATGGAAGGCCAAAATTAATATAATAATATATATTATTAAAAATTTTATTTATTTAAATTAAAAGTATTAAATAATAGGAAATTTTAAAATGTTTTGTAGGGGCCCGGGCCCCTGCTTGCCACCCCCTGGCTCCGCCCCTGCCTATGGTGAATGTTTGGTGGCAGCGCGCGCGGTGGACAGGGAGGAAGAGTACTGAGCTTTAGATCTTGACTTGAGACTGTTAAGAATAAGATTCCTATTAGAAATAGATAAGATGTATACTTTAGGTTTCCTGCTGTAAAACTGATTCTATAAGATGATAAACTGCAGCACAGTAATTGATTCCTAATCTATTAGAATAACTATAAGTGCTTTTGTATAAGTATGTGATGTGATTAATAATACAATTCCTTCCGGCAAATTCTATTCTCTTTTTTCAATTTACATGGTATCAAAGCTAAGGCTGAGATCCCAAATCCACAAACCTTGGCATCTTTTCTTTCACACTTTCCTTTCCATTGTCTTTTATGGATTCTTCAAAAACAAATATCTCGAGTTCCTATTTCACTCATCATTCCGATCATCTAGGATTAAACCTGATTTCAAAACCATTAAATGAAGACAATTATTCTACTTGGAAAAGAGCCATGACTCTGGCCTTAAATTTCAAGAATAAATTAGGGTTTGTCAATGGCTCAATCAAAGCTCCCTCAGAAGCAATTAATCATGAAGAATATGCAGCATGGTCTTGGTGCAACGATATGATTCATTCCTGGATTATCAACACTCTTACCCCATAAATCTCAAGCAGTGTCATCTACTATTCAACCGCCCATGAAGTATGGAAAGATCTTAATGAACAATTCTCCTAAAGCAATGCACCTCACATATTTTGAAATTCAGCGAGACATTACTTGCCTTCGACAAGAACAACTCTCAGTCTCTACATATTACACAAAATTGAAAGGGCTATGGGATGAACTATCTTCCTATAACGACACAATACAAGGAACACAACAAAAACAACAAAAATTGATGCAATTTTTAATGGGATTGAATGATTCTTACAGTGCCATTCGCGGACAGATCTTGCTGATGAATCCCCTCCCTTCAATTAGTCAAGCATACTCCTCAATCTCACAAGAAGAGAAACAACGTCTCCTAAGCTCAACGCTTACTAGTGATTGTTCTGGTAGTAGCACCACCATGGCAGTTCGACATAGCAACAGTAGAAAAATTGGCAATTTTAGTGCAAGAACAGGGAGACCTGAGTGATTTCTGAGCTCACTCTGATTTCAAACTGAGGGCCCATTCTGACTCAGATTGGCAGGCTGCCCATTAACTAAGAGATCTACCACAGGGTACTGCGTGTTTCTTGTCCCTTCAATGATATCTTGAAGATCAAAACGACATAAAACTGTTTCACTCTCCTCAGCAGAAGCAAAGTATCGTGCGATGACAGGAGCATGTTGTGAGTTGACATGGCTCTGATGACTTTTGAGGGATTTAGGACTTTTGCATCATGAACCAGCTTTATTATATTGTGATAATAAGGGTGCATTGCATATTGCAGCCAACCCAGTCTTTCATGAGCGCACTAGACATATCGAGATGGATTGCTACTATATTTAAGGTCCAAGACGGTTTTGTAATAACAAGACATGTAAACTCTGAGCATCAATTGACAGACATCTTTACCAAGCCCTTGGGAAAAGAAACTTTTGTTCCTATGGTCTACAAGTTGGGAGGTGCAGGATATCCACTTTCCAACTTGAAGCGAAGTGTTAAGAATAAGAATCCTATTAGAAATAGATAACTTGTATACTTTTGGTTTTCTATTGTAAAACTGATTCTATAGGATGATAAACTGCAAGATATTTATTGATTCCTTATCTATTGGAATGACTGTAAGTGCTTTTGTACAAATATGTGATGTGATCAAGAATACAATTCATTCCAGCAAATTCGATTCTCTCTTTTCAATTTACAGTGACCGCAGCACTTGCAAGATTCGGTGGCAAATCTGTGGCAAATGTAAGTTCAAGAAAAAAGAGAGAAAATTCGGTCAAAAATAACGCAAAGGGTATTGAATTGATTGATTACTCGTGTGTGTGTGTGTGTGTGTTCCAAGAATTGTAGCGTGAAAACATCTCTTACGTTCAAATTAAGCTAATCTGTTGTTATTCCATCGGGGCCATGGGGTTTGACGTCAAGAAACATAAATCACACAAGCAGATGTCACCCAAGATGGGGTTGTAGACAAGGATGAGTTGGATGATCTCATCAAATATGCTTATCAACTTGGGTACAAGGTTGCTTAGAGCTTTAAAATGTAATTAAGGATGTGCCGCTGTGCATGTGATTGCATATAAATGTGTGGTTTGCCGTGGCATCATTTGGGGAAAAAAAACATGCTAGATGAATTAAAAGCAATAAAAGTGTTCTTCGGCCCTTGTTTTTCTAATTACAACCAATTGTATTTTTAAACTAGTTTTTTTGCACACTGAAAATACTCCATTCTTCCGATCCATTCAAAGATGTTTCCACATCTAAACTAAGAAGGTTATAAGAACATTCAAAGTGTTCTTCCAATGGATAATGCCCACCATTACTGTTGAGCCAAAAAAGACCATATATCTTAGGGGGGGAAATGAATAAATTGAAAATTCATTTTTCCGTACATTTATAAATTGACAAATCAGTCCCTAGAAATTGTAAGTTCTATTCAGCATTCAGACTCGCCTAAGAACTGAAGACATACAAAATTGGCATTGGATCAAACTGAAAGAAAAAATTATTTACAAGCGCTCAGCTTGTAAAAGCAATGGAAGCATTAACAATGACCAGTGCCATGATTTGTTAGGTCCTGAACTTCTGAATAAGCATGTTGGAGAAACTGAACTGGCAGTTCGGACATTGTTCTGTCGTGCAAATGTATTTTTTTTATTTTTATTAATTTAATCCCATGGATCTTGAAGTTAACGACCATGTAAACCTCTAGTATCTATCATATTAGCAATTACAGAGTTCAAATCTGAAACTATATGGAAAATAAATTTTTTGGCTCCAAACTCTTATTACTGAATGATTTATTATATGCTTGCCATGCACAATCTTCTTTGATGAGGTTTGTGGCTCCCCTGTCTTTGTATTCATTAGTTTCCAGTTATTTAATTTGATATGATGGATATCTGTACTGGAAAGATAGAAAACTGAATTTTGTGTACATTGGAAATTCCAAAGTACTCCATGTTTGTATTGTTCTTTCCTCTTTGATCTATTTGACTTTAATTTGTGAGATTCAAATTTAATGACCTTTAAAGTACTCACAGTGGGTTTTCTGGCTGATGAGGCGTTCTGAACATTGCATGTGCTCTTCTGGGTAATCTGAGATCCATTAAGTTTGTTGTACTTTGCAAGTGATTCATTTTGTTTTATGGAGGTGGATGCTTTGACGACAACTCGTGGAAAAGAAGGGGGGTGGGTTGTCGAGCGGGTTTTAAACAAGGTCAATAACCTGCAATAACATTTCCTGAATGGAAACATGCGTCTTTCTCCCCTCTCCTCTCCATTTCTCTCATAGAAGCTTGTGTTTCTGGTGGCAGGCCTGAGGTGATGGAAAGGCTTTCAATAACCTTAACTTCTTTAAGACTTATTTCTTATAAAGTATGTTTTTTATATCTTTAAGAATCATGTATGATCTCTATGGTTTTTATTTGATTTTTTTTTATTTTGAAACTCATTACAATTTTCTTACGCCGGGACCTTTGCTTTCAATAACCTTACCTTCCTCATTAGCTGAGTTCAAAGCTTCGGACTCGTCTTCACTTATGTCCTCTAATTAACTAATTGTAGGTCTTAAGCTTGCATCTCTCTCATAGGTTTAGACATGAACAGGAATAGGGAAATATATAGAAGTGTATCTGTGGTCCAAAATAAAACGATCAAAGATAAGCAAAGATCAGAACATATCCATAAAGCAGAGCATTTTGTATATGGAATATTGCATGGAGATAAGTCGGTGTGTATATGGACTGCACTATTGAACTGATTGATTGATTACTCGAGCCATATATATATATATATATACATGCCTTGCTTTCAAACTAACTTGCAACAATCGTAGCGTGAAAACATCTCTTACGTTCAAATTAAGCTAATCTCTTATTATTCCATCGGGACCATGGGGTTTCAAGTCAAGAACATCACACCACGCGAGCTACCTGTAACTGAAGAGCGGTTGAGGGCAATTTTCATGGAGTCCGATGTCAATAAGGACGGTCTTCTCAGCAAGAAAGAGCTAAAGCAAGCCTTCGGTCGTCTGGGTGCCTTTATCCCTGCCTTTAGAGCCCACCGTGGGCTGCACCATGCCGATGCCAACCACGATGGGGTTGTAGACAAGGACGAGCTCGATGAACTCATCAAATATGCTTATCGTCTTGGGTACAAGGTTACTTAGAGCTTTAAAATGTAATTAAGCAAAGCTGTGCCGCTGTGCATGCGATGTGTGGCTTGCCGTGGCGTCAACTGGGGAAAAATAAATAAATAAAACTTATTTTCTGTGTTTTTTAGAAGAGATGGTTCTCCCTGTATGTGATCAAAGATCAATCCAATAGCAGGATGGGTGTTTTATTATTATATGGAGCTCCAGCCCTTTTACCTTTGCAAGAAGTAAAACTACAGGCCCATTGAAATTGATCCACGCATCATTTATTCAAGAACGGTGCCTCATATTGATCTTTTTCAATTATAACAATAGCTAAAAGGAGTTTTTTCAATCTTTTACAATCGCTAAAATTTTGTTTTACTGTGGATTGTAACGTGCAATCCACAGTAAACACTGACTCCTTTAACACTGATGCTTTAAGTTTTTTTTTTTTTTTTTTTTTTTTTTTATTTTTATTTAGGAATTTTTTTTACTTCTTTCTTTGTTTTTTTTTTTCCTTTTAACAAAATTTTTAGGTGGGTTTTTTTTTTTTAAGTTGTATTATTTTTTTTTTATGTCTTTTGGATTTTTTTTGCTTCTTTCTTTGTTTTTTTTTTTTCTTTTAACAAAATTTTTTTGTTTAATTTAGTTTATTAATGTTAAATTTTCTTATTTAGTTATCAGATTTTCATGACATGTTTTTCGAATTTAATGGGTTAACCTGATTTGACAAGTTAACCTATAATATTTTTTTTTTTATCTTTTATTCTTTTTAATTAATTTTTTGTTTAGTTTAATTTGTTAATGCTAAATTTCTTTCTATTTATTTATTAGACTTTCATGACACATATCCCGAATTTCACGGGTTAACCTAATTTCACGGGTGAACCCAGTTAATTCTGGGTTGACCCGTTAATTTTTTTTTTTCATAAATTTTTTGTTTAATTTAGTTTGTTAATGTTAATTTTTTTTATTTAATTATCAGATTTTCATGACACAGATCCTGTGTTTAACGGATTAACATGGTTTGACGAATTAACCCGGAATTGTTTTTTGATTTTTTGTTTTTAATTAATTTTTTTTTTGTTTAGTTCAGTTTATTAATGTTCACTTTTTTTGTTATTTAGTTACCAGACATTCATGACACGGATCCCAGGTTTAACGAGTTAACTTGGTTTGACGAGTTAACCTGAAATTTTTTATTACTTTTTTTTTTTCTTTTTTATTACTTTTTTTGTTTAGTTTATTTTGTTAATGTTAAATTTCTTTTTATTTAGTTTTTTTCTTCTTCTTAGAGTTTTTTTTCTTTTATTTTTTTTCTTAATTAATTTAGTTTATTACTATTAAATTTTTTTTCTAAGTAGTTCTCGGCTAATACCTTTAGTTTTTCTTTTTGTTTTTATGCCTTTGACAGTGGATTGCACAGTGCAGTCCACAATGCAAAGGTTGATGCTTTTTTTTTTAATTAATTTTTTTGTTTAATTTAAATTATTAATGTTAAATTTTTTTCTATTTAGTTATCAAACTTTAATGACACGAATTATGGGTTTGACAGGTTAACCTGATTTTGACGAGTTAGCCCAGTTAATTCTGGGCTAACCCATTAATTTGTTTTTTTTTCTTTTTAATTATCAAACTTTCACGATGCGAATTCAAGGTATGACGGGTTAACCTGGTTTGAAGGGTTAACCCAATTAATTCATATTTTTTTTCTTTTTTTTATTAGTTCTTTTTTTCCTGTTGGTTTTTTTTCTTTGTTTTTTTTTAACTAATCTATTTAATTATCACACTTTTGTGACACGACCTTGCAGCCATACCCATGTCCAATGCTATTAGGTATGGTATTGCAGTCCAAACACTTTTATGCTAAGGTTAACCCAAGTTTAATGTTATTATTAATATTATAAATATTACTCTTGAATCAGGTGTTGCAACCAAACCTGAGACTCTTAAGTATAAACTTTGCAAAAAAATCTAATACTTTCAGATATTGACTTTTTTTAAATACAAAAAATAATTGACCCGCAGCATCGCGCGGGGCATGTAATTAGTTCAGAACTAAATTAAAACGAAGAAAAATGCATATATACAGACTCGCCTCAAAAACTGAAGACATACAAAAAATAAGCATTGGATCAAGCTGAAAGAAAAAACTATTTACAAGCGCTCAACTTGTAAAAGCAATGAAAGCAAGAAGGCTTGTGTTATTTACACGAAGATGATTGTAAAGAATGGAGAAGGGAGAACAACTCGTCGGTGCTTTGCCATTCAACAACTGTAAATGATTTCCATTTATGGACTCCGCAAGTTACGCAGGTGGCTGACCACATCATAGGAGCTGCTAAGATGTTGGTAATCAGCCCGGTGAAGAAGATTTCCTTGGACTTGGTCCGAGCCATTCGGTCCTGGGTCAAGTTGTGCTGTTTGCGATGAACAGCAGTGGCGCACACGTATCCGGTGGTTTCTTGTCTCATTTGTGTTGCAAGTTCCACGCACTTTCACCACCAATATAGCTTCCTTGTCTCTGGTGTCTTCACACCATGAATTTTGAGGGACACCATCAAGAAAAACTTCTAAAGTGGGGAAATCTTCAAGATGAATTGACACCTCGGCAATATGGCCTGGTTTAATTATACCAGCTGCTGGAGTGACCTGATTCAAATTGCACAAATTTTGAAATGCACAAAGCGGTACTCTTGATCAACTATAATAGGTGTGTATAAGGGCGTGCTTATCAAGTGAAATCAAATGGTCATTACTGCTGTGTGTGCAAGCAATTGGATTTATCTTTACCGCACCACCCCTTATTTTTACTGGCACTGTTCAATACCAGTCCATTATAAACAAGTTAGACTCAAATTCAATGTTGAGGAGGACAAGCTCCTCTTTTGAGCCTCATAGGCAGGTTTGGTTTATGATAGCACGGAATGGTACAAAGGAATCCATCCAGCCGATCCCAATTAGTTTGGGGTCAAGGCTCTGTTGTTCATAAAAGGGTCGGACATTTTTACAGTCCCATATTTTTTTTTTTAAGATCAAGATCAATATGATCTGGTATCCAGCAAAATGGCCCAAATAATGGGTCAAAGGAACAATTAAGGTTATTAGAGTATATTTTTCTGTGAAGCAGGGAACTTACCTCAAGCCATTGCGGAAAGCCATAGGAACCTCTTGGATGATGATCTGATGCTTGTCCATTCTCATCAATTATAGACTGACCTTCTCAAATAATTTCGAACAAAGCATCATTTTCCCCACGTTTATTTGTGATACGCAAAATTGTTGTATCCTGGTTTGGAAGGATTATGTTGTTTGTGCTGACAATAGTTTCTGGAATCTTGCTTAGTTCATCAATTATGTATCTAATTTCCTCATTTGATTTCATAATGTCTCCAAACTCTTGTCTCCTCACTGACTCATCAACTCGTGCAATATCAACACTGAATATGCAACGAACAGGCTTGTGATCACTGTCAGCTACATCCATGCAAGCATCGTACCTATACAATAGATAGCAAGTTATAGATACGAGTGCGTGGGCGAACGCGGCCAGGCATGTACTTTTCCCTAAAGTGATATTATTTCCCTATGATGCAAGGAGTTCAAATTAAGCTAATCTCTTATTATTCTATCGGGACCATGGGGTTTGATGTCATGAACAAGACACCACACGGGCTACCTGTAACTGAAGAGCAGTTGAGGGCAATTTTCATGGAGTCCGATATCAACAAGGACGGTCTTCTCAGCAAGAAAGAGCTAAAGCAAGCCTTCGGTCGTCTGGTTGCCTTGATCCCTGCCTTTAGAGCCTACCGTGGGCTGCACCATGCCGATGCCAACCACGATGGGGTTGTAGACAAGGACGAGCTCGATGAACTCATCAAATATGCTAATCGTCTTGGGTACAAGGTTACTTAGAGCTTTAAAATGTAATTAAGCAAGGTTGTGCCGCTGTGCATGCGATGTGTGGTTTGCCGTGGCGTCAATTGGGAAAAAATAAGTAAGTAAAACTTATTTTCTTGTCTTTTTTCGAAGAGATGGTTCTCCCTGTATGTGATCAAAGATCAATCCAATAGCAGGATGGGTTTTTATTACTGTATGGAGTGTTAGGATACTGGCATGCAAACCCGACAAGACAAAAGGCAAAAATAAAAAATGAGACACACAAGAATTTACGTGGTTCACCCAATTAGGCTACGTCCACGGGCAAGTATAGAAGGATTTTACTAAGTAATGTGGGAATTACAACCTCTCTCAAATAATAGGAGAACAACTAAGAATCTCTCTATTATTAGGAGAAACACCTCACTTACTCTCTCACAAATACCTCACAATTTTGTGGGATTATTTTCCCTCTCTCACTCTCCTCTTGCTCTCTCTTAATTCTCTCTTGTGATGTTGTGCATAAGGCAAGGATGCACTGCCTATTTATAGGCAAGCTTCCTTGCCTTAGTCATCTTGTAGCACCGAATTGGTGCCTACAATATTGATTTAATTGGCTGGCACCAATTCGGTGCCTACAATCTTTGACTTAGTTGGCACCAATTGGTGCCAGCTAGCTTCTAGTTTCTTCTAGCTAGAAGCTGCCAACTAGCTTCACATTCTCCCACTTGAAGACTTTGATGATTTAATCAAGTCTTCACACATGATCATCTGTGACTCTTCTATCCTGTCAATACTTGCCATCGTCATGCTGCTTACGTGTCTGCTAGGCCACAAGAGGATCTGCACCATATATACTTATCAGTGTTGACTGGTTTGGTCAAAGCATCTGCTGGGTTTTCCTTTGTGTGAACCTTCTGAAAATCCACGCTTCCATCTTCCACCACTTCGCGAACAAAGTGATACTGAACATCTATATGTTTTGTTCTTGAATGAAACGCTGGATTCCTTGCAATATGCAAGGCACTCTGACTATCACAATACAAAAGAATCCTCTCTTGTTTGTGCCCAAGCTCCTCCATAAGTTTCTTCAGCCATATTGCTTCTTTACAAGCCTGTGTAGCTGCCATATACTCAGCTTCTGTTGTGGATAATGCTACAACAGTCTGAAGTTTAGAGACCCAGCTCACAGCTCCTCCTGCAATTATGAACACATAGCCTGTAGTGGATTTTCTTTTCTCAAGGTCACCAGCAAAATCTGAATCAACATAACCTCTGACAGTAAATTCTGATCCTCCATAACATAATGCGGCATCTGAGGTACCCTTGATGTATCTCAAGATCCTCTTAATAGTATTCCAATGCTCTTTACCAGGATTTGCCATGTATCGACTAGCTGCTCCCACTGCTTGTGCAATGTCTGGTCTTGTACATATCATGGCAAACATTAAACTTCCCACTGCTGATGCATACGGTACTCGAGACATCTCCATCCTCTCTGCTTCATTGCTAGGAGACATACTTGAGGATAATTTGAAGTTAACAGGAAGTGGAGTGGAAATTGGCTTACAATCTTGCATGTTGAAGCGTCGCAAGATCTTCTTTAAATAATTCTTCTGAGAAAGCCAAATCTTCCTCTTACTTCTGTCTCGGTGAATTTGCATCCCTAGAATCTTGTTTGCTGGTCCCAAGTCCTTCATATCAAACTCCCTAGCCAACTGTGCCTTCAATTCTTGGACTCGATCTTTGTTGGGGCCTATTACCAACATGTCATCCACGTACAACAACAGAATGATGAAAACATCATTTTCTTCAAACCTCTTGTAATACGTACAATGGTCTGAACTGAGTCTGTTGTACCCAAGGCTAATTATGAAGGAATCAAATCTCTTGTACCAACACCTCGGCGCCTGTTTGAGACCATATAGAGATTTGTTCAACCTGCAAACCAAGTTCTCCTTGCCTGTTTCAGCAAAACCCTCTGGTTGGAGCATATAAATTTCTTCTTCAAGTTCTCCATGAAGAAATGCAGTTTTCACATCTAACTGCTCTAAGTGAAGATCAAATATAGCACACATTGCCAAGACTACTCTGATTGTAGTAAGTCGTACCACCGGAGAAAATATCTCATTAAAGTCTATTCCTTCTTTCTGAGCATATCCTTTCACCACCAATCTTGCACGATACCGCTCCACTTGATCATTGCCATCACGCTTGATCTTGTAAACCCATTTGTTGCCAATGGCCTTTCTTCCTTGTGGTAGCGGAACAAGATCCCACGTGTTATTCTTGTGCAGAGCTTCAATCTCCTCTTGCATTGCTGTCATCCACATAGATACATCTGTGCTTTTGATAGCCTCATGAAAAGTTGATGGCTCTCCATCCTCTGTTAGAAAACAGTATGCAATGTTGCTCTCAGTAACATATTCTGAGTGCCAAGCCGGTGGTCTTCTTTCACGAGTTGACCGTCGAACTTCAAGAGTTTCAGACTCTATTTGTTCTTGTTCTTCATGCTCTGGTACAGCTTCAGAAGAAGTATGATTCTGAGTATTTTCCATCTGGACTTCTGTAGTCTCCTTTAAAATGCTATTATTTTCTTCCATTTGCATTTTATCTTCTGCAAATATGACATCTCTGCTGATGACTACCTTGTGGGCAGTGGGATCCCACAGCGATACCCCTTCACTCCATCAGCATACCCCCAAGAATACACATTTTTCTGGATTTTGAATCCAGCTTGCTGACCCTCTTGAGTATTGTACATCACGTACACAGGACTTCCAAATATATGCAATCGAGAATAATCAGCTGGCTTTCCAGTCCACATCTCCATCGGTGTCTTCAACTCAATTGCAGTAGACAGAGATCGATTTATTACATAACAGGCGGTATTGACTGCTTCTGCCCAGAATGACTTTTCTAGACCTGCAGCCTTCAACATTGCTCTTGTTCTTTCCAATAGAGTTATGTTCATCCGCTCTGCCACTCCATTTTGTTGTGGAGTGTATGCCGTTGTGAACTGCCTTTTGATACCTTCATGTTGACAGAAGTTATCAAATTCATCACTGGTATATTCTCCTCCATTGTCAGTCCTCAAACACTTGATCTTCTTTTCAGATTCAAGTTCTACCCGCGCTTTGAAGGTTTTAAAAACTGCGAACACATCTGCCTTCCTTCTAATCGGATACACCCAACATCTCTTGGAGAAGTCATCTATGAATGATACAAAGTATCTTGCTCCTCCCAAGGATACAACCGGTGCTTGCCAAACATCAGAGTGAATCAGGTCTAAGATGCATTTGCTCTTAGTTGTTGACGTGCCAAACTTCAACCTATGTTGTTTGCTTGTAACACAGTGCTCACAAAAGGGTAAAGTAACCTTTGTAAGCCCAGGGAGTAACTTCTTATCAGAGAGAACCTTTAAACCTTTCTCTGACATGTGGCCTAGTTTTTGATGCCACATCATCGTCTTCTCTTCTGCAGGACTAGCTGATGCGATTGATGCTTCTGCCCCATGATGCGTTTCTCCCATTAATACAAACATGTTAGCAACTGTCTTTCTTGCCTTTAAAACCACCAGCGCGCCTTTGACAATTTTCATGATTCCATTGTCTGTTCGGATCTTACAGCCAAGACTATCAAATTGTCCTACAGACAAAAGATTCTTCTTCAAGTCTTTCACATGTCGCACTCCTGAAATAGTACGAATTAAGCCATCATACATCTTCAATTTGATGGCCAATGCCAGAAATCTCTACAGCATGATTATCACCCATGAACACTGTACCTCCAGAGATAGGTTCATATGTATGGAACCAATCTCGTCTAGGGGTCATATGCCATGTTGCTCCTGAATCCATAAGCCAGACCTCAGTGAGCTCTTCTCTATCTGTAGAGCTTGTTGCTGCTTCACTATATAAAATCTCTCCATCTTCTGAGGTGCTTGCAACACATCCTTGAGGTCTTGATGACTCTGCAGTATTCTCTATACCCTTTTTAAACCAACAATCCTTTTTGAAGTGCCCTTTTCTGCCACAGTTGTAGCATTTCATAGCCTTCTTACTTCTTGATTTAGACCTCCCCTGCCTTTGACTCCCACTGGAGCCACGCTCCGTTGATCTTCCTCTTGACACCAATAATGCCTCTGCTTGGTTTGAACTGTTTCTGTCTCCTTTGTTTTTGCGCCTATTTTCTTCTTCCAAGATAGCGGCTGCAACATCATCGAAGACTAAATAGTCTGAGAGGATATTATTGGTCAAGTTGATAATGAGCTGATCATACGAATCAGGAAAACTTTGAAGTAGAAGCTCTGCACGTTCATTTTCCTCTATTTGCTGACCCAACGTAGTGAGTTGTGAAAATAGAGTTCTTATTGTGTTGATGTGGTCAGTCACCGCGTGGTTTCTGCCATTCGAAGGGTATAAAGTCTCCGCTTTAAGAAAATCTTAGTGTGCAAAGACTTGGACTCGTATAACTTTGTTAGAGTCTCCCATATCTCCTTAGCTGTTTTCTTCTCCGCCACACTTGATAATACTTCATCAGCTAATGCTAAATGTATGTTAGCAATAGCATTGCCATCCATCTCATTCCATTTTGCATTATCAGTGATCTCCGCGGGCCGATCCCCAATTGCTGCCAAGCAATTGTCTTTCCTCAAGATTGCCTTGATTCTCATTTTCCACAGTGAGAAATTACTCCCCTTGAACCTCTCAATCTCGTACTTTGCTGCCATTGTATTCACCGAGATCTATTCAGCTATCACCGTTTCACAGATCTGTAACGTATATAGAAATAGTATCGTGTGAATAATACTTCACTAAGTAAGTTCCCAGGAAAGATTGGAGGGGTCACAAACGGTCCCGCTTAAAACCCAATCTCCTTAGACAGAACTTCCTAGACTGTATTTAATCACCGCACTGACTTTCTATATACGCCAACAGTAACGTAAGTGAACAGTACCGTATGGATGAATAGTGCCGTATAGGTGAATAATGCCGTAGACGTGAATAGTAACCGTATACACGACTAACTTTTGTGTGTTAACAACACCAACCAAGAAGGCTCTGATACCACTGTTAGGATACTGACATGCAAACCCGACAAGACAAAAGGCAAAAATGAAAAATGAGACACACAAGAATTTACGTGGTTCACCCAATTAGGCTACGTCCACGGGCAAGTATAGAAGGATTTTACTAAGTAATGTGGGAATTACAACCTCTCTCAAATAATAGGAGAACAACTAAGAATCTCTCTATTATTAGGAGAAACACCTCACTTACTCTCTCACAAATACCTCACAATTTTGTGGGATTATTTTCCCTCTCTCACTCTCCTCTTGCTCTCTCTTAATTCTCTCTTGTGATGTTGTGCATAAGGCAAGGATGCACTGCCTATTTATAGGCAAGCTTCCTTGCCTTAGTCATCTTGTAGCACCGAATTGGTGCCTACAATATTGATTTAATTGGCTGGCACCAATTCGGTGCCTACAATCTTTGACTTAGTTGGCACCAATTGGTGCCAGCTAGCTTCTAGTTTCTTCTAGCTAGAAGCTGCCAACTAGCTTCACATGGAGCTCCAGCCCTTTTACCTTTGCAAGAAGTAAACTACAGGCCCATTGAAATTGATCCACGCATCATTTATTATATTACTCGTATATCAAAACGCGTGGGATTTTAACGGTATATTTGTTACTATGTAAAATTTTGTTTTTTTGTTTCTAGTTTGATCCTCAAATTTTGTTTTTAGACAAGGAGCTATTTAAGAAGTAATTGATTTCAAATTTTTATAAAAAGGTGGGAGTGGTAGAGGGGGTACCGAAATGAAAAAACAAGGCAAACATAGATGACATGCCATAAGTTTTAAAAATATTCACTTTGATCCTCCAACTTAAACAATCATGCAAATTATACAATTGTGGTAGCTCGAAATTGTTCCAATTTCATTTTAGTACATAGATTTATTTTTTTTTTCCCTGATTGAGAGAGGAGAAATAGAGGGGTTGATGGATTCTAGCAGTAGAGAGAGAAACTTATCATTGGCACCGATTTAGGCCACCAATAAAATGATTTTTGTATCAAATTATTTCATTTGATGCAAGTAGTTCATACTTCATATTAGATATTTTTATACCTTAAAAGTTCATGAAAAAATAAATCTGAGCTTAGATTGTTTTTTTTTTTGTTTCGGGTTGAGTTTGGTTTTTAAAGCAATTTTTTGGTTTTTTTGGACAAACCAAGTTTCATCCTTAGAAATTACAATGTCAATTTAGGAAGTGCCTTAATCATTATATCAAGAAGTTGTACAACGGTTGAACAGTAATGCAACTTGACAAGTAAATTCTTTTCAGCTTCTCTTATGGAGTGAAATTTTACATTGATGTGCTTGGTTCCTACCATGTTGAGCTAGATTTTGAGCAATGGCAATGGCTAACTTGTTGTCACAGTAAAGCCTAGTTGGTAAGCTTTGTTATTAGCTTAAATCAACAAGCAATTTATTTAACCATATTGTTTGATTTGCAGTAGCTGCTAAGGAGATATACTTAGCATCTACAGTAGATTGTGCCACAACTTCTTGCATTCCAGCAATTGGTGTTTGAACCAATTGTAAATATATAACTTGAAGTGTTGTTTATATCATCAACACTTCATGCCCAATCAATATCAGCATAGTCATCCAGTTTAACTCTTTTTGTCTTTAAATACTAAATGCCAAAATTTATTGTATCTTTGACATACTTCAGCACCCTGTTAGCAACTTCTATATGAACATTGTTAAGAGAACCTTTGAATCTTGAAAGCAAATCAGCTAGAAACATTAAGTTAGGTCTAGTTTAACTTCTATATGAACATTGCTAAGAGAACTCGTGAATTTTAAAAGCAAATCAGCTGGAAACATCAAGTCAGGTCTGGTTAATGTCAAGTATAGCAAGCTACCTACCAAGCTTCTATGCAGAGGGTTCCTCAAGTTTCTCACCATTCTTTTTTGAAATATTCTCATCTTGTGCCAGCAAAGTTGCTACTTTTTTATTTTTTGGTATTATTCTAGCTTGAATTTATTGAAAATATCAATTATATATTTTTTATGTAAAATGAAGATACCCGAACTGCATTGATATATTTCATTCCAAGAAAGTAGTTCAATGAACCCACAACTTGAATATCATAAACAACAAGGGAAAAAAAAAACAAAAACAGATTCTTAATATTTCAACAAATCAAGATGTTGTGAAGCCATATAGTCTGGAAATCAAATCATTGACAACTTAACAAAGCTATTACGTGGAAGCATAGCTGGCTACGGACACAAGGATGGATTTAAGAATTTTGAAAAACAAGGTCTCGAATTCTTGCAGATCCTAAGTAACATGGAGCAGATCCTAAGTAACTACATCACTGGATAATAAATTAAGCAACAATTAGATAACACCGTAGCTCCAGCAGGACAATTGTTGCCTTTGGCTTTGCAACCCCGCAAGGATGATCCTTTAGCATCAAGAGCGCCGCCAACAATTGAGACACCGCTAACACGTTTAAAGCTACAGATTTACCAAGTCTGTTTCTGCAGCCTCTATCCCAAGCGGGTTGCAACCCATGTCTAATAGCTTGCAGCTCCCCTGAGAGATTTGAACCACCACCAGAGAAGCCCGAAAACCCCACCAGCCAAGAGCCATTAACGTTACCAGGATTTCCAAGGCAGCTGCCATCCGCATTCAATTTATCATAACCCTATCTAGGACGTTCTCAGCATACATGGGTATGTGGTTTAACTGATTTAGTATGCCCTCCTCAGAACTTCTCGAACTCCTCACTGGACAAAAGGATTTTTCGGATCACCCAATCGTCACCAGCATATCTGTGGAAGCAATCGAACTTCTCTAAGAGATGTGTCTATGACAAACGTTGTTCTATATAGTTTTTGTAAGCTAATTGTTATTGTTTTCTAGCATGAAAAATAATTCTACATAATTCTACTTGTTATTAAATCAAGATATATATCGCGTCAACAAGCCACGCCGAGAATTAGTCTCCTGACTCGGAAGGGGCCGGAGGAAACCTTGTTGTTCAGCAAAAGATATGGAATAAGATTATTTTTCTCAATCCATAAAAATATAAAATGGGATTATCAAAAGTAAAAAGAAGAAGAAGAAATCTTGTTTTCTAGTGTTTTTTAGAAGAAGAAAGGGGACTTCCTCTTCTTTCTTCGAATAGAATAATTAACTTGAACCTGGGCGCACTACAGCCCCATCGGTTATGCATCATTTATTCAAGAACAGTGCCAATTGATCTCTTTCCGTAGAGACTTAGAGATACATCAATTTTCAATAACAAATAAAGACGGGATAAAGGGAAATGAACAAACTATCAAAATATTCATGGAGGAAGTGGCGGTGACGACGTTAATTGGCTATGGTGAATGTTTGGTGGCAGCGCGCGTGATGGACGGGGAGAAAGAGTACCGAGCTTTAGATCTTGACTTGAGACTGTTAAGAATAAGATTCCTATTAGAAATAGATAACATGAATACTTTAGGTTTCCTGCTGTAAAACTGATTCTATAGGATGATAAACTGCAGGGCAGTAATTGATTACTAATCTATTGGAATAACTGTAAGTGCTTTTGTATAAGTATGTGATGTGATTAATAATACAATTCCTTCCAGCAAATTCTATTCTCTCTTTTCAATTTACATGCTATCAACGCTAAGGCTGAGATCCTAAATCCACAAACCTTGGCATCTATTTTTTCGCACTTTCCTTTCCATTGTCTTTTATGGATTCTTTAAAAACAAATATCTCAAGTCCCTATTTCACTCATCATTCCGATCATCCAGGATTAATCATGATTTCAAAACCATTAAATTGAGACAATTATTCTACTTGGAAAAGAGCTATGACTCTGGCCTTAAATTCCAAGAATAAATTAGGGTTTGTCAATGGCTCAATCAAAGCTCCCTCCGAAAAAATTAATCATGAAGAATATGCAACATGGTCTCTGTGCAACAATATGATTCATTCCTGGATTATCAACACTCTTAGCCCAGAAATCTCAGACAGTGTCATCTATTACTCAACCGCCCATGAAGTATGGGAAAATCTTCATGAACGATTCTCCTAAAGCAATGCACCTCACATATCTTTGAAATTCAGCGAGACATTGCTTGCCTCTGGCAAGAACAACTCTCAGTCTCTACATTTTACACGAAATTGAAAGGGATGTGGGATGAACTATCTTCCTATAATGACACAATACAGGAAACACATCAAGAACAACAAAAATTGATGCAATTTTTAATGGGATTGAATGATTCTTACATTGCCACTCGCGGACAGATCTTGCTGATGAATCCCCTCCCTTCAATTCATTAAGCATACTCCTCAATCTCACAACAAGAGAAACAACGTCTCCTAAGCTCAACGCTTACTGGTGATTGTTTTGGTAGCAGCGCTGCTATGGCAGTTCGACACAGCAACAGTAGAAAACTGGCAATTTTAGTGCAGGAACAAGGAGACCTGAGCAATTTCTGAGCGTGCTCTGATTTCAAACTAAGGGCCTATTCTGACTCAGATTAGGCAGGTTGCCCATTAACTAAGAGATCTACAACAGGGTACTGCGTGTTCCTTGTCCCTTCATTAACATCTTGGAGATCAAAATGACATAAAACTGTTTCACTCTCCTCTGCAAAAGCAAATTATCGTGCGATGACAGGAGCATGTTGTGTGTTGACATGGCCCCGATGCCTTTTGAGGGTTTAGGACTTTTGCATCATGAACCAGCTTTATTATATTGTGATAATAAGGTTGCACTGCATATTGCAACCAACCCAGTCTTTCATGAGCGCACTAGACATATCGAGATGGATTGCCACTATATTTAAGGTCCAAGACGGTTCTGTAATAACAAGACATGTAAACTCTGAGCATCAATTGGCAGACATCTTTACCAAGCCCTTGGGGAAAGAAACTTTTGTTCCTATGATCTACAAGTTGGGAGTGCAGGATATCCACTCTCCAACTTGAAGGGAAGTGTTAAGAATAAGAATCCTATTAGAAATAGATAACTTATATACTTTAGGTTTTCTACTGTAAAACTAATTCTTTAGGATGATAAACTGCAGGACAGTAATTGATTCCTTATCTATCTGAATAACTATAAGTGCTTTTGTATAAATATGTGATGTGATCAAGAATACAATTCATGCCAGCAAATTCTATTCCCTCTTTTCAATTTAAAGTGACCGCAGCACTTGCAAGATTCGGTGGCAAATCTGTGGCAAATGTAAGTTCAAGAAAAAAGAGAGAAAATTCGGTCAAAAATAACGCAAAGGGTATTGAATTGATTGATTACTCGTGTGTGTGTGTGTGTGTGTGTGTGTGTGTGTGTGTGTGTTCCAAGAATTGTAGCGTGAAAACATCTCTTACGTTCAAATTAAGCTAATCTGTTATTATTCCATCGGGACCATGGGGTTTGACGTCAAGAAACATAAATCACACAAGCAGATGTCACCCAAGATGGGGTTGTAGACAAGGATGAGTTGGATGATCTCATCAAATATGCTTATCAATTTGGGTACAAGGCTGCTTAGAGCTTTAAAATGTAATTAAGGATGTGCCGCTGTGCATGTGATTGCTTATTAGTGTGTGGTTTGCCGTGGCATCATTTAGGAAAATAAAAACTTATTTTCTTGTCTTTTTCTTAGAAGAGATGGTTTTCCCTGCATGTGATGAAGTTATTGAAGATTGTAATAGCAGATATAGTTTAAATTACTTGTTGCTTAAAGATACATTAAAATAATATTTTAAATTATTTAAAGAGATAGTTTTCGTTAGAAAAAATGGTTTTCATTGTTTGGAATTGTAATAAAGTTAAATTATTTTAAAAAATGATGCCTCGTATTGATTTTTTCAATTAAGAACTAAATTAAGAAGAAGAAAAATGCAAATATTCATCGATTCGTTTCCTCTCCATGCAATTTAACAGATAAATATCTCTTTGCTTATATAAAATTATGAAATGTACAAGAATATTTGACTTTTAAAAAAAAGTGTTTTTGTTAATTAAGTAATTATTTCTCTCAAATATTCAAAACATGCTAGATGAATTAAAAGCAATAAAAGTGTTCTTCGGCCCTTGTTTTTCTAATTACAACCAATTGTATTTTTAAACTAGTTTTTTTGCACACTGAAAATACTCCATTCTTCCAATCCATTCAAAGATGTTTCCACATCTAAACTAAGAAGGTTATAAGAACATTCAGAGTGTTCTTCCAATGGATAATGCCCACCATTACTGTTGAGCCAAAAAAGACCATATATCTTAGGGGGGGAAATGAATAAATTGAAAATTCATTTTTCCCGTACATTTATAAATTGACAAATCAGTCCCTAGAAATTGTAAGTTCTATTCAGCATTCAGACTCGCCTAAGAACTGAAGACATACAAGAATTGGCATTGGATCAAACTGAAAGAAAAAATTATTTACAAGCGCTCAGCTTGTAAAAGCAATGGAAGCATTAACAATGACCAGTGCCATGATTTGTTAGGGTCCTGAACTTCTGATTAAGCATGTTGGAGAAAGTGAACTGGCAGTTCGGACAT
Organism: Populus alba; assembly: GCF_005239225.2. Classification (NCBI taxonomy): domain Eukaryota; kingdom Viridiplantae; phylum Streptophyta; class Magnoliopsida; order Malpighiales; family Salicaceae; genus Populus; species Populus alba. The sequence goes on from NC_133291.1 coordinate 5,061,934, forward strand.
TGCTCTGTCGTGCAAGAACATGCTTGTCATGTATTTTTATTTTTTATTAATATAGATGTTCGGGTCAGCTCGCGTGCATCTTGACTAATCCCATAGATTTTAAAGTTAACGACCATGTAAATCTTCAGTGACTATTATATTAGCAATTACAGAGTTCGAACTTGAAACCACATGAAAAATAAATCTTTTGACTCCAAACTCTTACTACAGAATCATTTATTATATGCTTGCCATGCACAATCTTCTTTGATGAGGTTTGTGGCTCCCCTGTCTTTGTATTCATTAGTTTCCAGTTATTTAATTTGATATGATGGATATCTATACTGGAAAGATAGAAGACTGAAATATTTGGCATTTTCCTTACTCTAGTGAACCCTGAATTTTGTGTACATTGGAAATTCCAAAGTACTCCATGTTTGTATTGTTCTTTCCTCTTTGATCTATTTGACTTTAATTTGTGAGATTCAAATTTAATGACCTCTAAAGTACTCACAGTGGGTTTTCTGGCTGATAAGGCGTTCTGAACATTGCATGTGTTCTTCTGGGTAATCTGAGATCCATTAAGTTTGTTGTACTTTGCAAGTGATTCATTTTGTTTTATGGAGGTGGATGCTTTGACGACAACTCGTGGAAAAGAAGGGGGGTGGGTTGTCGAGCGGCTTTTTAAACAAGGTCAATAACCTGCAATAACATTTCCTGAATGGAAACATGCGTCTTTCTCCCTCTCCTCTCCATTTCTCTCATTGAAGCTTGTGTTTTCTGGTGGCAGGCCTGAGGTGATGGAAAGGCTTCAATAACCTTAACTTCTTTAAGACTTATTTCTTATAAAGTATGTTTTTTTATATCTTTAAGAATTATGTATGATCTCTATGGTTTTTATTTGATTTTTTTTATTTTGAAACTCATTACAATTTTCTTACGCCGGGACCTTTGCTTTCAATAACCTTAACCTCCTCATTGCCTGAGTTCAAAGCTTCGGACTCGTCTTCACTTATGTCCTCTAATTAACTAATTGTAGGTCTTAAGCTTGCATCTCTCCCATAGGTTTAGACATGAACAGGAATAGGGAAATATATAGAAGTGTATCTCTGGTCCAAAATAAAAGGATCAAAGATAAGCAAAGATCAGAACATATCCGTAAAGCAGAGCATTTTTTATATGGAATATTGCATGGAGATAAGTCGGTGTGTATATGGACTGCACTATTGAACTGATTGATTGATTACTCGAGCCATATATATATATATGCCTTGCTTTCAAACTAACTTGCAACAATCGTAGCGTGAAAACATCTCTTACGTTCAAATTAAGCTAATCTCTTATTATTCCATCGGGACCATGGGTGTTCAAGTCATGAACAAGACACCACACGGGCTACCTGTTTCTCGGCTAACTGAAGAGCAGTTGAGGGCAATTTTCATGGAGTCCGATATCAATAAGGACGGTCTTCTCAGCAAGAAAGAGCTAAAGCAAGCCTTCGGTCGTCTGGGTGCCTTGATCCCTGCCTTTAGAGCCTACCGTGGGCTGCACCATGCCGATGCCAACCACGATGGGGTTGTAGACAAGGATGAGCTCGATGAACTCATCAAATATGCTTATCGTCTTGGGTACAAGGTTACTTAGAGCTTTAAAATGTAATTAAGCAAGGTTGTGCCGCTGTGCATGCGATGTGTGGCTTGCCGTGGCGTCAACTGGGGAAAAATAAATAAATAAAACTTATTTTCTATGTGGTTTTTAGAAGAGATGGTTCTCCCTGCATGTGATCAAAGATCAATCCAATAGCAAGATGGGTGTTTTATTATTATATGGAGCTCCAGCCCTTTTACCTTTGCAAGAAGTAAAACTACAGGCCCATTGAAATTGATCCACGCATCATTTATTCAAGAACGATGCCTCATATTGATCTTTTTCAATTGAGAACTAAATTAAAACGAAGAAAAATGCATATATTCAGACTCGCCTCAAAAACTGAAGACATACAAAAAATCAGCATTGGATCAACCTGAAAGAAAAACTATTTACAAGCGCTCAACTTGTAAAAGCAATGAAAGCAAGAAGGCTTGTGTTATTTACACGAAGATGATTGTAAAGAATGGAGAAGGGAGAACAACTCGTCGGTGCTTTGCCATTCAACAACTGTAAATGATTTCCATTTATGGACTCCGCAAGTTACGCAGGTGGCTGACCACATCATAGGAACTGCTAAGATGTTGGTAATCAGCCCGGTGAAGAAGATTTCCTTGGACTTGGTCCGAGCCATTCGGTCCTGGGTCAAGTTGTGCTGTTTGCGATGAACAGCAGTGGCGCACACGTATCCGGTGGTTTCTTGTCTCATTTGTGTTGCAAGTTCCACGAACTTTCACCACCAATATAGCTTCCTTGTCTCTGGTGTCTTCACACCATGAATTTTGAGGGGCACCATCAAGAAAAACTTCTAAAGTGGGGAAATCTTCAAGATGAATTGACACCTCGGCAATATGGCCTGGTTTAATTATACCAGCTGCTGGAGTGACCTGATTCAAATTGCACAAATTTTGAATTGCACAAAGCGGTACTCTTGATCAACTATAATAGGTGTGTATAAGGGCGTGCTTATCAAGTGAAATCAAATGGTCATTAGTGCTGTGTGTGCAAGCAATTGGATTTATCTTTACCGCACCACCCCTTATTTTCACTGGCACTGTTCAATAACCAGTCCATTATAAACAAGTTAGACTCAAATTCAATGTTGAGGAGGACAAGCTCCTCATTTGAGACTCATTCGCAGGTTTGGTTCATGATAGCACGGAATGGTACAAAGGAATCCATTCAGCCGATCCCAATTACTTTGGGGTCAAGGCTCTGTTGTTCATAAATGAGTCGGACATTTTTACAGTCTCCCATATTTTTTTTGAAAGATCAAGATCAATATGATCTGGTATCCAGCAAAATGGCCCAAATAATGGGTCAAAGGAACAATTAAGGTTATCAGAGTATATTTTTCTGTGATGCAGGGAACTTACCTCAAGCCATTGCGGAAAGCCATAGGAACCTCTTGGATGATGATCTGATGCTTGTCCATTCTCATCAATTATAGACTGGCCTTCACAAATAATTTCGAACAAAGCATCATTTTCCCCACATTTATTTGGGATACGCAAAATTGTTGTATCCTGGTTTGGAAGGATTATGTTGTTTGTGCTGACAATAGTTTCTGGAATCTTGCTTAGTTCATCAATTATGTATCTAATTTCCTCATTTGATTTCATCATGTCTCCAAACTCTTGTCTCCTCACTGCATATTGCAGCCAACCCAGTCTTTCATGAGCGCACTAAACATATCGAGATCGATTGCCACTATATTTAAGCTCCAAGACGGTTTTGTAATAACAAGACATGTAAACTCTGAGCATCAATTGTCAGGTATCTTTATCAAGTCCTTGGGGAAAGAAATTTTTGCTCCTATGGTTTACAAGTTGGGAGTGCAGGATATCCACTCTCCAACTTGAAGGGAAGTGTTAAGAATAAGAATCCTATTAGAAATAGATAACTTGTTTTCTACTGTAAAACTAATTCTATAGGATGAATAATTGATTCCTTATCTATCTAAATAACTATAAGTGCTTTTATATAAATATGTGATGTGATCAAGAATACAATTCATTCAAGCAAATTCTATTCCCTCTTTTCAATTTAAAGTGACCGCAGCACTTGCAAGATTCGGTGGCAAATCTGTGGCAAATGTAAGTTCAAGAAAAAAGAGAGAAAATTCGGTCAAAAATAACGCAAAGGGTATTGAATTGATTGATTACTCGTGTGTGTGTGTGTGTGTGTGTGTGTTCCAAGAATTGTAGCGTGAAAACATCTCTTACGTTCAAATTAAGCTAATCTGTTATTATTCCATCGGGACCATGGGGTTTGACGTCAAGAAACATAAATCACACAAGCAGATGTCACCCAAGATGGGGTTGTAGACAAGGATGAGTTGGATGATCTCATCAAATATGCTTATCAACTTGGGTATAAGGTTGCTTAGAGCTTTAAAATGTAATTAAGGATGTGCCGCTGTGCATGTGATTGCATATAAGTGTGTGGTTTGCCGTGGCATCATTTGGGGAAAAAAAACATGCTAGATGAATTAAAAGCAATAAAAGTGTTCTTCGGCCCTTGTTTTTCTAATTACAACCAATTGTATTTTTAAACTAGTTTTTTTGCACACTGAAAATACTCCATTCTTCCGATCCATTCAAAGATGTTTCCACATCTAAACTAAGAAGGTTATAAGAACATTCAGAGTGTTCTTCCAATGGATAATGCCCACCATTACTGTTGAGCCAAAAAAGACCATATATCTTAGGGGGGAAAATGAATAAATTGAAAATTCATTTTTCCGTACATTTATAAATTGACAAATCAGTCCCTAGAAATTGTAAGTTCTATTCAGCATTCAGACTCGCCTAAGAACTGAAGACATACAAGAATTGGCATTGGATCAAACTGAAAGAAAAAATTATTTACAAGCGCTCAGCTTGTAAAAGCAATGGAAGCATTAACAATGACCAGTGCCATGATTTGTTAGGGTCCTGAACTTCTGAATAAGCATGTTGGAGAAACTGAACTGGCAGTTTGGACATTGTTCTGTCGTGCAAGAACATGCTTGTCATGCATTTTTTTTTTTATTAAAATAGATATTCGGTCAGCTTGCGCGCGTCTTAACTAATCCAATAAATCTTAAAGTTAACGACCATGTAAACTTTCAGTAACTATCATATTAGCAATTATAGGGTTCAAATCTGAAACCACATAAAAAATAAATCTTTTAGCTCCAAACTTTTACTACTAAATCCTTTATTATATGCTTGCCATGCACAATCTTCTTTGATGAGGTTTGTGGCTCCCCTGTCTTTGTATTCATTAGTTTCCAGTTAATTAATTTGATATGATGGATATCTGTACTGGAAAGATAGAAGACTGAAATATTTGGCATTTTCCTTACTCTAGTGAACTCTGAATTTTGTGTGCATTGGAAATTCCAAAGTACTCCATGTTTGTATTGTTCTTTCCTCTTTGATCTATTTGACTTTAATTTGTGAGATTCAAATTTAATGACCTTTAAAGTACTCACAGTGGGTTTTCTGGCTGATGAGGCGTTCTGAACATTGCATGTGCTCTTCTGGGTAATCTGAGATCCATTAAGTTTGTTGTACTTTGCTAGTGATTCATTTTGTTTTATGGAGGTGGATGCTTTGACGACAACTCGTGGAAAAGAAGGGGGGTGGGTTGTCGAGCGGGTTTTAAACAAGGTCAATAACCTGCAATAACATTTCCTGAATGGAAACGTGCGTCTTTCTCCCCTCTCCTCTCCATTTCTCTCATAGAAGCTTGTGTTTCTGGTGGCAGGCCTGAGGTGATGGAAAGGCTTTCAATAACCTTAACTTCTTTAAGACTTATTTCTTATAAAGTATGTTTTTTATATCTTTAAGAATTATGTATGATCTCTATGGTTTTTTTTTTATTTATTTTGAAACTCATTACAATTTTCTTACGCCGGGACCTTTGCTTTCAATAACCTTAACGTCCTCATTAGCTGAGTTCAAAGCTTCGGACTCGTCTTCACTAATCTCCTCTAATTAACTAATTGTAGGTCTTAAGCTTGCATCTCTCCCATAGGTTTAGACATGAACAGGAATAGGGAAATATATAGAAGTGTATCTGTGGTCCAAAATAAAAGGATCAAAGATAAGCAAAGATCAGAACATATCCGTAAAGCAGAGCATTTTTTATATGGAATATTGCATGGAGATAAGTCGGTGTGTATATGGACTGCACTATTGAACTGATTGATTGATTACTCGAGCCATATATATATATATATATATATATATATGCCTTGCTTTCAAACTAACTTGCAACAATCGTAGCGTGAAAACATCTCTTACGTTCAAATTAAGCGAATCTCTTATTATTCCATCGGGACCATGGGTGTTCAAGTCATGAACAAGACACCACACGGGCTACCTGTTTCTCGGCTAACTGAAGAGCAGTTGAGGGCAATTTTCATGGAGTGCGATATCAATAAGGACGGTCTTCTCAGCAAGAAAGAGCTAAAGCAAGCCTTCGGTCGTCTGGGTGCCTTGATCCCTGCCTTTAGAGCCTACCGTGGGCTGCACCATGCCGATGCCAACCACGATGGGGTTGTAGACAAGGATGAGCTCGATGAACTCATCAAATATGCTTATCGTCTTGGGTACAAGGTTACTTAGAGCTTTAAAATGTAATTAAGCAAGGTTGTGCCGCTGTGCATGCGATGTGTGGCTTGCCGTGGCGTCAACTGGGGAAAAATAAATAAATAAAACTTATTTTCTATGTGGTTTTTAGAAGAGATGGTTCTCCCTGCATGTGATCAAAGATCAATCCAATAGCAAGATGGGTGTTTTATTATTATATGGAGCTCCAGCCCTTTTACCTTTGCAAGAAGTAAAACTACAGGCCCATTGAAATTGATCCACGCATCATTTATTCAAGAACGATGCCTCATATTGATCTTTTTCAATTGAGAACTAAATTAAAACGAAGAAAAATGCATATATTCAGACTCGCCTCAAAAACTGAAGACATACAAAAAATCAGCATTGGATCAACCTGAAAGAAAAACTATTCACAAGCACTCAACTTCTAAAAGCAATGAAAGCAAGAAGGCTTGTGTTATTTACACGAAGATGATTGTAAAGAATGGAGAAGGGAGAACAACTCGTCGGTGCTTTGCCATTCAACAACTGTAAATGATTTCCATTTATGGACTCTGCAAGTTACGCAGGTGTCTGACCACATCATAGGAACTGCTAAGACGTTGGTAATCAGCCCGGTGAAGAAGATTTCCTTGGACTTGCTCCGAACCATTGGGTCTTGGGTCAAGTTGTGCTGTTTGTGATGAACAGCAGTGGCGCACACGTATCCGGTGGTTTCTTGTCTCATTTGTGTTGCAAGTTCCACGAACTTTCACCACCAATATAGCTTCCTTGTCTCTGGTGTCTTCACACCATGAATTTTGAGGGACACCATCAAGAAAAACTTCTAAAGTGGGGAAATCTTCAAGATGAATTGACACCTCGGCAATATGGCCTGGTTTAATTATACCAGCTGCTGGAGTGACCTGATTCAAATTGCACAAATTTTGAAATGCTCAAAGCGGTACTCTTGATCACCTATAATAGGTATATAAGGGCGTGTTTATCAAGTGAAATCGAATGGTCATTAGTTCTGTGTGTACAAGCAATTGGATTTATCTTTACCGCACCACCCCTTATTTTCACTGGCACTGTTCAATAACCAGTCCATTATAAACAAGTTAGACTCAAATTCAATGTTGAGGAGGACAAGCTCCTCATTTAGAGACTCATTCGCAGGTTTGGTTCATGATAGCACGGAATGGTACAAAGGAATCCATTCAGCCGATCCCAATTACTTTGGGGTCAAGGCTCTGTTGTTCATAAATGAGTCGGACATTTTTACAGTCTCCCATATTTTTTTTGAAAGATCAAGATCAATATGATCTGGTATCCAGCAAAATGGCCCAAATAATGGGTCAAAGGAACAATTAAGGTTATCAGAGTATATTTTTCTGTGATGCAGGGAACTTACCTCAAGCCATTGCGGAAAGCCATAGGAACCTCTTGGATGATGATCTGATGCTTGTCCATTCTCATCAATTATAGACTGGCCTTCACAAATAATTTCGAACAAAGCATCATTTTCCCCACATTTATTTGTGATACGCAAAATTGTTGTATCCTGGTTTGGAAGGATTATGTTGTTTGTGCTGACAATAGTTTCTGGAATCTTGCTTAGTTCATCAATTATGTATCTAATTTCCTCATTTGATTTCATAATGTCTCCAAACTCTTGTCTCCTCACTGACTCATCAACTCGTGCAATATCAACACTGAATATGCAACGAACAGGCTTGTGATCACTGTCGGTTACATCCATGCAAGCATCGTACCTATACAATAGATAGCAAGTTATAGACATGTGTGTGTGGGCGCACGCGGCCGGGCATGAACTTATCCCTAAAGTGATATTATTCCCTATGATGCAAGTGGACAAACTAGCTAATGCTCAGGTAAATGCAGACATTGTCTAGGCAAAGGATGAGTCTTAGTTAATCAACACAAATTTATCTTTTAGCAGGTATATCTTTATTCCCTGTACACATCAGAAAACCTTACTAAGAAAACTTACTGAGATATCAAAGAAACAACAGGACAGTCTAAGCAGCATTCAGATACATGAGCTGACCGGCTATCACGATATAGTACCCTGTCACACCAAGCAGGGATGCGCTTCTTTTCACCTGAATCATACCCTGCAGGTAGTTGCAGCAGTTAAAAGTAATAAAACTTCTGACTATCCATAACATAAAAGCTGGAAAAAGATACTGTAGCCTATTGATACTCCCCCTCTCTCCCAGGGGGTTCTCAATCTGATTTATTACTCATGGTTACCTACACATATCATATACTTAACAAAACATCCAAAAGGGATCAATTAGCAACCAATTCCTGCCTCAATAATCCAAGTGAGGCAGAAATCTCCGTAATGTACAGTAAGCATACCTGCTAAACCAGGTTGGTGCTTTTCAAACTTGTATGTGGGAGGAAATCTAATAACTGCTTCACGCATTCCTTGGAACACTTTTCCAACTCCCATTTCTGTTCGGAGTTGGTCCTTTTCTCTAAGCCAATCAAAGCTTCTCTGAGACACAAAATCCCTTGCTTCATCATAAGATATACCATCAAGCCGATAATTAAAATCACCAAGAAATATGACCATGTCTGCCTCTGATAACTCGGGTATTCCTTCTGGAGAGTGACCACCCATAACCTAAACGTGCATGCCAAGTAAATGAAAACATATATAGAACGCAACATAAAGTCAACATAGCTGCTCCTCATTAGATGCATATACATACGTTTGCACCACCAAGAATTTGGACTGCAGATGAAGTGCCAGCTGCAAAAGAAAGGAGCAATGGCAAGCCAGTTCTATAAACAAATAGCAGACAATCGAGCAAGACAAGAACAGGTATGACACCATACCGGTTGCAGCATTGAAGAAGTTAGATGGTCGGACAAAGGTCATTGTTCGATATACATGGTCAAAATCAGCATTGCGACGATTGACCGCTTCTAAATGTGCTGCAAAGTGACAATTAATGAAGCACATTACCCGATCATATACCCTAATCCTCAAACCAACAGCACCCTGCACAGTCAACAATTAGCCACACCAATAAAAAGAATAGTTCGAGAAGGCATGTAATAAAAAGCAAAGCAGTGTAAAGAAAAGATTTGTGAGGTAGTTACAACTTGAATCCAAGATATTCAATTGATAAGTGAAAAAATAATTTTTTTTTCCCTTTAAACAGGTAACTTTAATCAGGCAAAGACAAACACAGTTCCTGAAAATAATGCACGGGCAGAACAGGCAAAACTGTAATTGCTCCACAGAAAGAATAAACAATCATTTGGGCATGGGATATGGTAATAGAACACACGGAGAACGGGAAGCAGAGTAATTTCCACTATTGTGTAGTTGTTGCCTGTTATGCTGCCATTAATTCCGTATTAACAGAGAACCTATAAACTATAAAACCTCAGCAGCAGTGCTAGTAGCTATATATATCGAAATTTCTTCCTTGAATAATGTGATGGTTTATCTCTACATGTCCAGCTCATTCACAGATAACGTTCCTTGTCAATGTTAATAGTCATCCATTGCAGTTTCGCAGGTCCCGTGGTCATCGAAGAAAACAAGCTTTTTCTGGAGTATTCCAATGGTTTATAATCACGTTGATTAGAGAAAGATCTAACTTCTATTTATTACTTCTATTTTGTCACATGGGATTTGTTTCTTTGACACATTTATTTTCTTATACTAACGAGTACTTATATTTTTTAAATTAAGTGGGGTGCATTTACATTATTATAAGAAAGGAGGTTACATTTTTCTTTGTATTCATGAATTCTTTTTTACAATGTAGATGTTTTGTGATTCTTACAAACAATTTCTTTTTGAAAATGATAAGAGATAAAATAAAATAATGTAAGTGGAGGTTGATCCACTAAAACTTCTAATTATACATTAAGTTGTATTTAATTTAATTATTAAGATTTAAACAGATAACTTTAATCAGGCAAAGACAAACACAGTTCCTAAAAATAATGCACGGGCAGAGTTGGTAGAAAACAAAACATGGAAAGGCATACCTTATTACCAATTGCACGCCCAAAGCCACATGGAACTGCAGCAGCATCAACATCCCCAACATGACCTTTAAGATTATTTCTAACCCTGCCATACAATTATTCAATTATCAGAACCAAGATAGCCATCAAGGGCTCAGACGAATGAGATTTAATAGAAAAGTTGCACATGCCTAAGCTAGAACTGAACATAAAGTTACAGAGGGCTGACATCACAATTAAATTGAATCAAGTTATTATGTGGATTCCATTTCAGGACCAAATTAAGCAGCCTCACTGCATACACCCTTCACCACAACCAAAGAAATAAAAGGGTAAACATAAAAAGGAAAAATGTAAAGGGCTCATATTCCAATTTTATAATGCTGGCCTTCTAGTGAGCACATTTCTTTTATACATGCAGATATGCCGATCTAACATGATGAACTCACTTGAAATATGATTTATAACAATGAAATTATCAATTTTATCCAGCCATACAAACATCCATTGATGATAAACACTAAAGGCCTAATTTCATATTTTTATCATAATCCATAGATACTGACCACATGGCAATCAGCAAGCCTGCTAGCTGCCTAGAACCAGCACGTTCAAATGTTGACCCTTCATCCAATGTTTTGCCAATCATATCCAGCCACCACTGCCCAGCAGAACTGCCCTCCAGTCCAACCTGCAGTTGAAAGGAAAAAACAAATAGCATGAGACAGCAAAATTGGTGAGAGAAGAAAAGCAAGGGTAATTATAATATAAGCATAATCATAAAAGAGAATGTTGAGACAAGAAGTTTAACAGCATTGTTTCATTCCAATTATCCTTGCTTTCATTTATTTGAGGAAAGGTCATTTACAACCAGCTTATCAAAAACATCATAGACAACTTTCATTGTGATGGCTGCCTAGCAAATCACCCCACATTGCCCTATCCTAAAGCGTGTTCACAGTGAACATCTGTCATGCATTGTATTCATTGCCCAACCAGCATATTAATGCATTTTATTCATTCCATCATGTACTTTTCCAAAGTTTCCACCTATTGTTAAAGCTGAGACTAAAATTATTAACTTTTTCAAAGTCAACCCATAAAAACAACTTAACACCATCATTATATCACCTGCAACAGCTGTTTTATTATATCTTGAAACAAAACAAAAAAGCAAAAAAACTTGACCAAGCTAGTAGAGTTCTCAATGTCATTTCTGTAAATTGATTAGGAGAGACAAAGTCCCTTCAGTGGCGCACAGAAAAAAACTTTTGAGGGCCATGCAAACAAAAACTCTTTAATAACATACTAGCCAAGTTTAATAATGGAGATGTCTTACAGTTTCCTTAGCTGCAGACATTGCAAGAACACCAGCACCCATCTCAACTTCTTGCAACCCAACAACAACAATGCCAACATCCCCAGCAGCAGAACCTAACCAGGACACAAGTGAGTCTTGCGAAGCTCTTCCTTGTGCTACATTCCATGTACCAGCCAATATTTTTAAATTCTCTATCCTTGTATACAAAAATTCTTTTCCAGCTAACTCTGAACGCAGTATGCCGTCAAGGGGTCCTGGAGACATGACATTCCATCCACGTATACTGCCATGATTAGCCAGGGTGAAAACACAGCCACCCCCAACAGCCATTTTTATTACTTGACTGCTGTGAGCCACCCATCCTCCAAGCAGATTACCCTCAAGGTCTAACACCTGAACAATGCCACTTGCATAACCAACCCATATTTGCAAACCAAATGTACACAAGCACTGAACAGCAACAGGTTGATATTGGAAATGTTGCAAACGATTGCCATTTCCATCCCATTGCACAAGCGAGCCATTTGCACACCCAGTCCAAATCATTCCATCTGTTGTTATAATTAAAGCTTCCGTTCTCCTATTATCATCTCCAAATCCACCTTTTACAGCAACTCGACGAACAGCATCAGCTGCTCCCATTATAGCATTACGTGAACGCTGAAAGAAACCGAATGAAGTTTGCATTTTCTCTTTCTTTGAACCAGCAACAATTTTCATCTTGGTATCATCTTCAAAGGTTAAGTCTTGTCCTGACAACATGTCCAGTCTTTCAATCTGACCATCTATATTGAACATTTTCAGCAACTCCCTAGTGTGTGCATCCCTGCAAAATAGATGTCTCCCCATAATTCAATCGTAATTAGTAAAATATAAGAAATCTTAATGAAAAATAAAATATCCAACTCCTCTCCAACCCAACAATAAATAAACAAAGGAAGAAACTGACATAGGTCCCCATATCCAACTAAATCGGTGCTACCCAAAGTAACTAAAAAGAAAAGATCCCCAAAACACAATGAAGACTGGGTGAAACCATCAGTTCCTACTAAATCAGGAAACAGAATCATGAGAAAAGAGTCAAAATAATACATTTGGTGTGCCTCTTCTCTGTCTGCCTTTTAGCTGCCTTTACTGAGAAGACACCATGCCTCCCTTGCATGGTATCCTATTCTCAACACCTAGCAACCACTGAAACTAGTCACTTATTTGGTATTGAAGTTTCGTTAAGTTGTTAAAGTAAACTGATTTGTCACTTCTATTCGCATAGGAATGCAAACACCATGGAAATGACAAAGTTACATTCAAAAATAAGATTGAAGAATCATTAGTTGGAACTTAAAGAAGACAAGCAATGCCCACCTCTGGAAGTATATGTAGCAATTCTAGTTTGTCAACAGATAACCATGCAATTTGAAGTTTTACGACAAAATAGCTAAATGCAAAATCCCACTCCAGATAGGAAGAAGGATTCGAGGAGAATGTATTATTTCAGGATTGCTGTAGGGTTTCAGTTTGGTAGCTGAACAAGGTCCTGGCTATACAGCAAAAAGAAACCCTTCATACTAGCTCTGTCTCCACAGAGAACTGAGAAAGTCGACATCATTTCAGCTTACTCTCTGAATTCTATCATTGGTAGAAACACCTCAGATTTGTATTCTATTTGGCTACTCTCAAGGCCATTCTTCATTCACACTGCATACAGCCAACATGAACATAGAGAACAAGATGCCAAATGGGCTGACGACGTTCCAATTGTAACACCCCAAAATTTGCATGTGACTGTAATTGATGGTTTCTTTAGAATAATGTAAGATTAGAGAAAATTAGGGGACAAAAGTCAAAGAACTAAAGAAAAGAAGGTTCAAAATGCAATTACTAACTTAACTAGGTGAAGTAGAATAAGTTTTGCATGATTAAGTAGGTGAAAGAGGACAAGTTTTGGCATGCCATGCTTATGAGGTGTCGAAAGGAAGGTAGAGATGTGCTTTCCTTCAAAATTTTCAGAACTAACTACATCTTTTTCTTCCATTTCTTGAACCTAAGAGAGAGCTAAACACTATCCTACAAACTAACACTACCAAACCATAAATTCCAAGAACAAATTGTGAAGTATTAGGGCTTAGATTCGATAGAATTGTTAGGAAACAAACCAAAGATAGATTGTGAGGTTATAAAAGGAAAGGAAAGAAAGTAAGGGGAAATGGGCTAAGGCTTAAGGTGAGTGATTAAATTGACAAGTACGTATAAATCCTATTGTTTTGAGATGCTTTTATGCATGAAGAATTTGTTTAAATGTTTGCTGGATTTTCAGAATATAAATGTATAACCTTAGTTTTCAATGGAAACTTCATATGACAGTTGCTAAATAAGAGTATGATTGTGAAAGATCGAAGTATGATGTGATCTTTTAAAGTAAAAGCTATGTTTTAGCCCAAATATTGTGTTGATATAACTGCACATGATATGTGAAAAGAGTAAAGCTTTCTTTACATGAAATTGTGGCCACCTATATGCTACATATGAAGATGTAAAATATAAGTGAAAGATCAAGACAGGACAACAAGATGTCATATTAGTTTATTTACTGGACAGCAAGACAACAAGATTTCATTTAAGTTTGTTTACTGGACATCAGGGTGTGCATGCTTATAAATACATGTTTGTTTGGGAAATTTAATTGTTTAGGTAACAATAAGAAGCAATTAGAGAGGTTGGTTTACTTCGCTAACTAGAAGCACAATTCTAAAGTGAATACAATTAAAGATACTAACTAAGATGCATTGCCAAAGTAATTAGGAGAGGGGTGTGACACCAATACTATGCCATGAGATAATGCACAAGCCCTAGGATCCGCAAGTTTCTTGTTAATAAACACAGACGGAAATTTTCTAGCTATAGTTCTAATATTGGAAAAAAGGGACCATATCAAGATAAACATTGGTCAAAATATGATGCGTACCAGAATATTTTTATTTTTCACTCTTTGTTTTTTTCTACGGATCAAATGTTAATATTTTTCGAGTATACAAGTGTCAAACCATGTTATTTTTAAGACATTATGTATTTGACTAGAACTTCTAAAACCAGTTTCAAATCATATTCTACATTTTAAAAACCATACCATTGTAGTGAAGTTTCTAAACTACCGTAAGACCAATAAGAGAGCAAACTTTAAAAAAAAATCATAATTAGATACTTCTAGCTACTTATCAAGCAAAAATAAAGTCAAATAAACACATACCACAATGCGAACGACTGGAACCCAGCACTCCAGACTTTAGCCCTGGAATTATCAGAAAGCAAGTATCTAACGTCGGAATTCAATACATTGCTGAATCCATTCATGGTCACTTGGTTCCTTATATCAATATATGACCTCTCCACTGACAGTGCAGCCATATGCCTCTCTTCTGCGGTAAATGAAAAGGCCTTTTCCAGATCTTCCCAGGGCCACATCTTAATAACCCCCCCTTCTGATCCCGACCATAAATCCCCTGGAATCAAAACACAAAACAAAATTCAATCAAAATACAACAATAACTAAAACATTAATCCATCGTTTTAAACCAGTGAGAACTGACCGACCATAACAAGTCAAGATCATGGTCATGACTGGCCCGCGATGTGCCATCCAAGACAAGACCTCCTTGACACGACTTCGATCCAACCCTGGACCCGTATCCATTTTCCAACACCGAATTCTACCATCTCTATGTCCACTCCAAACAACTCGACTCCCTTCATCACCAACCAAACACGTAACGCCCGAACCCGAATTCAACGCCACAGACTCCTTGAACGGCGCCGTTTCATCACTCCCGCCGTACATCTCCTTCAATTCCCAGACCTGAACGGCGCCGTTTTCTCTCCCACCCCATAGTTGCGTCTCGGTAGTTACAATCGTTCTCAAAAACCGACCGGTTTGAGATTCTCTCAACGGATGTGGCCGAATTTCAAGACTGGGTGGACGGTCTGGGTGAACCGCGGATCGAACTGGGATACGGAAAATTCCGGTTCCCCCTCCTTTGCCAATGAATTCTGGTAAAGCCGGAGTTTTGTGTCTGTGGGAAACACTTTCGTTGTTGTTAGAGCTATTATTACTGTTGTTATTGGAGAGTTTTCGGTCGAGGAACTGGATCATGTAATCCAGGCGTTTAGTGGAGGCTTCCAGGGAGGGATTGGGATTGGATGGCTGTAGATCATCGTCGGAGGAGGAGGAGGATGGTGAGGAGGAGGAGAAGTAACGGTCGAAGATCTTTGGTGTTCGGAGCGGAGGTGAGGACGAAGAAGCATCATCGCTGTTGGTTCGAGGAGATGCAGAGTGAAGGGAGAAAAAACCGTCGTCCATTTTTATTTTTTAAAGTGATACTGGTGCTGCTGTTGGTTGCTTGTAAGTTATAACTGAAACGAGAGAAGAGAGAATATAGGGAGAGGAATCGAGGTGAGGATGCTGTTGGGATTTTAAGATTTTAAGACACCGAAAAAAGAGATAGGGGACGCGAAGAACGGACCGTGAGGTGGTCACAAATTCACGATCAAGCGTTGTGATGCGGACTGTGGCACGACGCTGTGAGATGGTGTTCGGCAACTGTTGTAGTTATTGTTTTTTATACTGTTTTTTGAAGAAATAATTTTAAAAAAAAACACTGTTCCTAGCACATTTGCAAACAGTTTTTGGGAAGAGCCAGTAGTCGAGTGGTGTAGCGGTTATGTTTTCCTTGTTTTTTGGTTTTTTCCCCTTAACGGTGAGGTGTTCTTCGCCGGTCAATTCGGCTGAGGTCAGGTTGATTCTGAATCTGTTTAAAAACAGGGGGGGAGATCTTATTTTTCTTTTCTCTTTTTAGTACTTTTAAAAAATATTTTTGTTTAAGAAAGTATTAATTTTATATTTTTTTAGTATTTTATAGGGCTTTGATTTTATGATATCAAAAATAAAAATAAAAATATCTAAAAAAATTAATATAATTTTAAATAAAAAATATTTTACATGAAAATTTTAAACAAACGATGAAAACCAGCTAGCAAATTTCATATGAGTTAAAATTCAAAAGAATCAAAGAGAGTAATGTGGTATTGGAGAGTTGGGTAGCGCAATGTTTTGGGTCTGATTTTTTTTTTTTTTACATGAGAATAAAGTCTATTTAGAATTGTAATTATAATTATTTTTTAAAGTATTTTTTATTTTAAAAATTATTAAAATAATAATTTTTATTTTTTAAAAAATTATTTTTGAGATCATCACATCAAAATAATTCAAAATACATAAAAATTGATTTTTTTAAAAACCCGGGTTGGCTCGCGTTTTCAAATGCTTTCTAAATATGCAATTAGTATTAATGTTTTTTAGTTAAAAAATAATTATAAAGGTGTTGAAAAACATGACTCGGTTAATTTAATGAGTTAAAACACAATTTGAAAGACCAATAATAGATAATTTTGCTCGAGACAAAATTCAAGAAAACACTTTAAAAAATATATATTAAAAAAATAACAATTAATTCATGTCAACTTGGGTTGATATGTTAAATTTAGAGCCTGAATTATAAGATTATGATAGCAAATTAAAATAAATTATAAAATTTAAGTTTCATTCAACCTAGTGTTGAATAGTAAAAGTTTTAAAAAAATTCAATTGGAAAAAATGACACGAGTCAACCTAGCGTAACATTTTGAATACACAATCTAAATCATAATATTAGAATAACCTGATAAAAAATAAATCAAGATAATTTACTAAGATTAGTTCCCAGTCAACTTAATATTGAACAATAAAGTTATGAAAAATCATTTAGAAAAAACATAAAAAATAATTTTAGTTAATCTGCTAAACTTATAACTCGGGGCATGAGATCATGATGACCTCGTAGAAATCAAACTAAAAAAACAACCCAGGTTATCCTGTTAAAATCGCGACTTGGGTTACGAGACCGAGATATTTTCATATAAAGTAAATCAAAATAAATTTACAAAACACAATTCTTAATCAAACTATTGTTGGACAATGAAATTAAAAATAAATCAATATAAAAAAAGGGTGACACAATAAAGCAATTCGATTAAACCTGATGACTTGTGACTTAAGATCATGAAACATGATAATCTAATAAAAAAATCAAATCAAATCAGGAGGCATAATTCATAATTAATCATGTATTGAATGATAAAATTATAAAAAATATTAATTAAAAAAAATTACAAAGCCAATCAGGTTAACTTATAATAAAAATAAAAAACCACAAAACTCAATCTATAATAAACTAGATGCTAACAAGTAAAATAAAATAAATAAATAAACATAAATTTCATTAGAAAAACAAACGCAGGAAACAAAAAAAACAGCACTTTATAATAAATGGTGTTTTGTGAGAGGACGCCCCAAAAAAACAACATCTCTTTCTTTCTTTCTTTCTTGTCACTGTCAATGCTAATTTCCTGCTTTACTGCCTTGAAAATGTGACTTGAATGATCAAGTTGAACATTTTCAAAACTCTATGAATGCAAAGACCCTATAGCAATTAAAAAGAAAATTAAATGGTGTAGGATTTTTATTGTTGTTTTAGACACAGATTCATTAAAGATTATACTCTGAAATTTATATAAATAAAGCATGTAATTAAGAGAACTGTAGGGATGTTGTTTTTTTTAAAAAAAATTGTTGGCACGTACTCCATACATTCCAGCATGTATTCCACATCACTATTTAAAAAATGAGATGCACGAGGTATCTTTGGATGGTTTAATTCTGGTCATCCACCATCTAGATAGATGTGCATATTTTTTTTTATAATATGATATGACATATGTAGATATATCATGGTTGGATTGCTGTTTATAATTAATTATTTTTGTTTTTTTTTTCTTTTCGTGACAACTAAAATATATAATTACTTTTTATTTATTTATTATTTTTCTGGATCTAGTATAGCAGCAAGATTCAGTGCTCATGGGTTGACCACCAAAGTGTTTAAAACATTCTATATATTTTTTAAAAACTGATATTAACCCATTACTAAACGCAGGTGAATATAGCAGTAACTAACTATAGCTTGAATTAAATAGAAGAACTTCAGTTTAAACTTCCTCAACAGGTTTTTACATAATCAGCTTTTTATCTATTTTTTAAACGAAACGTCTGCTATATGGAAACAATTGTTGATCTAGTACATGTGATTTTAAAAGCTAAAACAAATGTGCTTTTTGTGGAATTTTTAGCAAAATTTGATTTTTTATTACTTTAGATTAGTTTTTTTTATTTATGTATTTATATTAGTTTTTTTTAAAAAAATTATTTTAATATATTTTTAAATAAAAAATACTTTTAAAAACAAGATACTAACTAATAATTCATCGAAGTATCTCAATCAGTCCATATTTTCTCCGTGCATCGAGACTAAATTGTCCAGACATAGATTGGACCCGTCTCTTCGCCAAACAAACAAGAATATCGAGAAAGGAAACAAGAAAAACGGATTGAACTTGAAAATGGGAAAATAAGAAGTGGATCCCCAAAATCATTCTGGGAGACAATAATGGTGGTGGGGCCGGCCAATGGGACGGCGTGGGTGGTGTCAGGGATAGGACAGGGAGAACCAATAATACGATGCAAGGACGACGACTATGCAGGCTGAGAAAATCTGAAAACGATATGCCTTGTTATTGATAATAAATTTCCATACGTGTGATTGGTCAACGATCATCCAATTTGTAGGCAAAGTTAGGTGTGAGTGTACACATGTTAAATATTTCCACGTCTCTGGAAAAACCCAATGCCGCGATCACACAAGGCCCTGCAGAGGCCCTGTATTTCTAATCTATATTACCCTTGTAACCTAATACCATGAACCTTCCTTGGCTAATCAAACCGGAAGCCCAGCCCACTTGTTGAAAAGCTGAGATAAGTGTGTAACTTCATACTATGATCCTTCCTTCGCTAATCAAACCGGAAGCCCAGCCCAGCCCACTTGGTGAAAAGCTGAGATAAGTGCAGGCAGCCCACTTGGTGATTGTGGAAGACTTTTCAGCGTTTTCATTATACTGGTAGAATAGTTAAACCCACTATTCTTTATTTAACCTGCATTTTAAATTAAATAATTGAGAATTGTTTCTGCATTATCTTTTTCATTAGCCAAATTTAATGAAAAAACTCAGAGGATAATTTTTTTTTTTTTTATGTTTATTGTTGTCAATCTATCAAATCTACAATTCTATATTTAGACCCCGTTTGGTATTGTGGTAGAAAAATATTTTTCACAAATTTTAATTTTTTTTACTTTGAATTAGTATGTTTTTTGATGTTTCCAAATCATTTTGATATACTAATTTTAAAAATAATTTTTAAAAAATAAAAATAAAATATTGACATGCTTTTTTTGAATGAAAAGCACTCTGAAAAAATAACAGCAATCATACTCCCTAACACGCACTTAAACTGCATTAGGTTAGATTAATTTTTATTTAATTATATAATATAAAGTATAAAAATTAATTTACTAAATAAAAAAATAATATTAGATAAAAAAATAAAAAAACCAATATATATATATATAAAAGCCAGCAAAAAAAGTCAGGTGGGTAGGCTAGATCTATCACAAATAGCCAGGTGTGTGGTCTAAGATAGGCTTTCGTGCCTATCCCAATTTTTAACATAAGGGGCGGACATCTGTAACTTCTTTTTAAAAAAAAATTAACAAGGGAAAGGTGGATTGTCGAATAAAATATAATAATATGTGTTTCACATAACCCAAACTTAACTTCTTATAATCAGCACCCCACGTGAACCAATTCAACCACGACACAAGATTTTATAAAATAACTAAACAAGTATATTAATCTTGTTCACGATTTACATATACAGTTAAACGAATCCTAATTTTCTAGTTGCTTTGATAATTTAGTGCCCGTTTGTCATTGCGGTCAAATCTGTTTTTTAAAAAATTAAGTGTGGTTTGTACGTTTTGAATCGTTTTGATGTGCTGATATCAAAAATGATTTTTAAAAAATAAAAAAACATTATTGGTATGCTTTTCGGCACGAAAAACTATTTGAAAAGCAATCGCTATCACATTCTCAAACACCCTCTTAGTTAAAAAAATATAAAGTGAATGTTATTACTTCAACCAAATCTCATGATTTTTTTTGGAATAACACCACAATTTATCGTACAAAAACATCAACATCAGAGGTGGAACTAGGAGGAGGCAAACAAAGGTGTGGACCCTGTGAAAAAAATTTTATTTTTTATTTAGTATTTAAATATAAAATAAAATAAAATTTTTATTTTAAATGAATAAAATTTTTAATAATATATATCTTATTATATTAATTTTGATTTTTTCTATCAAATACTACCTGTTCTGTCCCATTCAATATGGGTTATAAAGTGTGAACGAAAAAGAATACTGGTTGGAGTTGCAAAACCATTCCTAGCGGATGCTATATTTTCAAATTAAATAAAAAAAATGATTAAATTAATATGGCAATGGATAGTTACGTCTTCAAACAATTATTAGATTCATATAAACTATAAATACACCGAAAAACGTACCAAAGTAGGGAGTAGGGTTCAAATTTTCTCTGTAGATTAAAAGCGTGTTTGGCAATGTGGTATCGGTTGCTTTTCCAATAGCTTTTCGTGTTGAAATACATGCCAATGATATTTTTTTATTTTTTAAAAATTATTTTTGATATCAGCACATCAAAACGATCCAAAAAATACAAACCGCACTCAATTTTAACAAAAAAAAAATTCAAAATTTTACTAAACACAGGTAGAAACGCAGCCCCAAACAGACTCTAAGGAGGCTGGGCAGATATCCTTATTGGTTTTTTTAAAAAAAATTATTATGTTTTAGCTATTAAATCTAACAACAAGGATCATGAGCAGAAAATAATTAAAACATTTCACTGTAGAGTTAGTTCGTTTAAAAATTATAAATCAAATACAAGAACCTCGTATAATTTTACGTCTACGCGTCTCGTAGTTGAAATCATAATTACTCGGGTACAATCTTTTCCGGAGTAATATAATGATTCGCTAGGGAAAAAACAAAATAAAAAAAGGAAAAGAGTAGGTGGTGCATTGGTGCTTGCTTAGCCGGCATCCGGTGACATTCGTGTTGAAATCTTGACATCTAACGAACCGGAGGGTCCGCATTAAAGATGGGTCCAAAACTAAGTGGCGCACGAAAAATGGCGGGAGGTTTTATCTTATTGCCACTTGACAGGTACGGAGAATATTAAAATGCACTGCGATATTATCTCGTTGCCACCACTTGAGAGATACGGAGAATATAAGTCTGTTTATTTTTTTATTTTAAAAATATTTTTTTAAAAAGAATTATTTTTTAGATTATTTTGATGTGCTAATGTTAAAAATATTTTTATAAAATAAAAAAATTATTTATATATATTTTCAAGTAAAAAATATTTAAAAAAACAATCATCATCACAATACCAGACATGTTTTAGACCAGTGAAACACTAGAATCCACACGCTGAAATAATTTATTTTA
Source organism: Populus alba (assembly GCF_005239225.2). Classification (NCBI taxonomy): domain Eukaryota; kingdom Viridiplantae; phylum Streptophyta; class Magnoliopsida; order Malpighiales; family Salicaceae; genus Populus; species Populus alba. The sequence goes on from NC_133291.1 coordinate 5,083,995, forward strand.
TTCTAAAAAAATAATAATTAAGAGATGGTTATGTTTTAAGAAATTTAGAGAAACTTAATTAAATTTTGATTAATTTAACAATAAAAAAATAAATGAAAAGAAATATTTTCCTAGGCAAAGCTGAGTTAACATACGTCCCAAATAATAAGACCGGGATAACTCGATAAAAAATTAATGGTAAATAAAAACAAAACTAAAAAAAATAGAGAGATGAATATGGATTAAGGCATTTTAAAGCACAACACAGGTCATTTACCTTGCTATTTTTATATTTATTAAAATCAATTTGTAATAGAAATTGATAATCTCATAAAATTTATCTAATAAAATAAAAGAAAAACAATACTATGTAGGGTTGTACTTGCACACATTAAAAATATCATAAAAAAAGATATTTTTATTTTTTTAACTAAAGTTAACATATATATATATACACACACATATATATTAAGAGCGTGTTTGGTAGCGGTTGCTTTTCAAATAGCTTTTCGTGCCGAAAAGCATGCAAATGATGTTTTTTTATTTTTTAAAAATCATTTTTGACATCAGCACATCAAAACGATCCAGAAAGTACAACCATCACTCAATTTTAACAAAAAAAAAAAAAAAAAATTTTTTGAATTTTTACAAAATATGGCAGCAATGCCAAACGGGCTCTAAGAGTCGTGTTTAAAATTAAATTGTTTTTATAAATATATGTATAATTATGTTTTCAAACGCTCACTAATATTAACGGAGAAGATTGAATTTTGAACTTCAAGAATAAGAATAGCAGGGAAATCTACAATTTATATTAGGATTTTGCCTACTAAATGACACGATATTTATTGCAAAGATTTTTTTCTTCAAATGGTGTCATGTGAATCTCAGCACATTTAATGTTATAGCTATAATTATCTAATAAAATGATTTTTTTAAAAAATAAACTAGCATGTTATTTTGCAATAAATAATGGTAAAACTGCAAATAGTAACATCTTAAGCTTTATTTTTTTAAAAATTATTATCTAATCACCACTGTTCTATAGATGAAAAACACATTTAATATCGCAATGATAATTATTTTTTTGAAGTATTTTAAATTTAAAAATACATCAAAATATTTTTTTAAATTTATTTTTAACATTAGCATATTAAAATGATAAAAAAACCAGGTAAATAAAATTTATTTTTTAAAAAAATAATATTTTTGCAACAAAAACAAACAAGGTAGAAGTAGAAAAGGTTAGAAAGAAGATGATTTTTCAAAGAGTGTATTTGTTTTTGTATTTTTAAAAATATTTTTGAAAATGTTTTTTTTATTTTAAATTAATATATCTTAATATTTTCATATTATATCGATACACTAATATTAAAAATAAAAAAAATTATTTAATATATTTTAAAATAAATAATATTATAAAAAAATAACCACCTACTACATTACTAATCAATTTTTAAGTTTGCTGGTCGACCAGATTGAAATTTTAAAATCATATAGCTACTATAAAATTCAAGACGCTGTATTTTTTTTTTTTGCACCCACGTGTAAAAAGTAGCGGTAAGTATGAGAAGGAAGGAGGAATTGAGTTCAAAACCCACCTCTTTTTAGAGTTCAAAACACATGCTAAAGACTAAACGGTTAAACCTATGAATATGTCAATGTACATTCACAGGCATTCATTATTAACCAAAGTTACCAAACAATGGATACCTTCCGTTACTGCTTGGACCGGCAGATTTGATTCGACTTTGAAAACAAAAGTAGATTCAGATTAGATTTTGGATTTGCTATTATAATCTTCTTAAGACAACAACAGGATAGGGTGGGAGAGAGAATAAAGAAAGAAGGAAAGCCCACCTCAGTGCTTCTCACGCCAAAACAATCACTAACTTCAGACTGAGAATGTAACAAAAAGGAAACATAAAACAACTTCTCTGTCAATCCCATTATCTTGAATTTTATAGCCCACCACAACCCTCTTGTCCCCTTCTCTTCACCTCCCAAGATTCTCTGTTTTTTCTTGTCTTTCTATAGCGCCAGGAGTTGAATATAGACCATACACTGATACAAATGCATGTAGTGTGTGTCTATATATCTGAACTTCAATCTTGATTCTGTTTCTTGGGTCTCTTTCCTTTCCTTTTCTATTTTGTTGGAAAGATAGAGATGGGGTTGAGAAGTGCTTGGTTAGTGGTGGTGTTTTTGTTTCTTGGGGTTACTGTGGCAAAGAATGTGAGTGGGTTGAATGTATGGCCAATGCCGAAGTGGGTGAGTAGAGGGCACAGGAGGGTTTACATGAGTCAAGATTTTCAGCTAGTTACTGATGGGAGCAAGTACAGTGATGGCTCTGAGATTTTGAAGGATGGCTTTACAAGAATGCTTGATGTAGTGAAAGTTGCTCATGTTGTTGATGGTGATCTTTCCAGCGTAGACAAGTCTCTCATCATTAAAGGAATTCATGTTCTTATTTTCTCACCAGATGACCAGGTATGGAGTCATTGGTTATCAATTATCTTTCCAGTCAGAGCCTTTTCTTTTCTTTTCTGATTATTAGCTGATCAGTTCATTCACACGGGCCTAAAGATTAATGTTTAAAAGTCTGGGAATGTGATTCTTCTGAGCTAGGCTAAGAAGAAGTCATTTTCCCCTTTTTCTTTCCACTTGTATAAAAAGTTTCATTATCACCGCTGACAACTTTTTTTAAAAAGTTGTTTTTTTTTTCCCGATCTTGAAATACAAAGTGATGTGCAATTTGATAATCCTTTTGTTTTAACTTATTTTTCACTAAATACAGCAATTATTAGGAAGTAATCAAGTATGAGCAGCAGCTATCATTAAGTTTTATTTAAACAACAATCATGGCTCTTTTTTTTTTTTTGGCATTTTAGATGAAATCTGGATAGCTCCTTCCTTTAATTTAGATTAAACAAATGCTCCTTCTTCCTGTATTGTGGTGTGCTTTTACAGTTACAATATGGTGTTGCCGAGTCATACAAACTGCTGGTTCCTTCACCAGAGATGCCGGATTACGTCCATCTTGAGGTGGGTGCGCAACCACTACCTTTTATCTTTTTAGCAATTTTGTTTAACAACTTACACCTGTCCAACTCAATTGTAATAAGTATCTTTCTCAAGGAAGATGTTCAAATAGTAAGACTTGAAAGAAAATGCTGCTGGATTTTGTCTGACATTTCCTAAAATAGTTTTCATATATTTATGTTGAAATTTAGCTTTGACATATTTGGATGTGCCATATAGCCATCGCATTGACAAATGTTTCCAGTCTCAATCTTTTGGACGAGGGGAAGGAGTCTCAAAGGAATTATTCGATGTCCTATCTAGATTAGTGAACTGAAACCTAGTATTTGCTTACGAGACGGGTCAATCATGCATTGTAGAGAACCAATAACATTAAATCATGTTTTATAAAATCTTCCACTATCATGATTATAATCAATGATGGAGTGGGACCTTGCTGAAGCATGGTTGTTTTTTTCATAATTTATGAACTCATGTTCTGTCGAGGCACCAAATTGATACATTTAATGGTCAATGCTGAATGTGGTCTACATCAGTAAGCTTTGATTCATGTAAATTGTTTGATCAATTCAAATTCTGTTTGGCAACATTACAGGCGCAGACTGTTTATGGGGCGTTACATGGGCTTCAGGTTTTATACTAATCCTTAAGACATGAAATTGTATCTCTTTTGATATTCCTACCAAGTTCAAAATTGTCTAAGTTTACATGACATTAAATTTTGTAGACATTCAGCCAATTGTGTCATTTTAATTTTACAAGTAGACTGATTGAAGTTCACATGGTCCCGTGGACTATCATTGATCAACCAAGATTCTCTTATCGAGGGCTCTTGATTGGTGAGTTGTTTTCTGCAGTCCTTTTCTGTAATATGTTTAGTTTACTTTTGATGTATATGTATTTCAAAGCCCCTGCTGAGGGCTTTATTCCATGCACTAGCTTCTGGTTTGATAAGGTTGGCAATTACGACTGAAGGTTTTAATGGGAAGAAAGTTTACTTCTTGTGAAATGGGTCTGGAGGGCTATCCCAAGCTGACATTGGGCCACTTGAAAAGCTTGATGTCCAATTGTTTGGTCGATTCTGTTTTTATATCTCAAATCCACTCTGTATTTTCAAATTATAATGTGCTTGTCTGACTTACAAGTGGAATTTGTGCAGATACATCAAGACACTATCAGCCAGTGCCAATGATTAAGAAAGTAATTGATTCCATGGCCTATGCAAAATTGGTATGTGATGCATAGTTAACTAATCTATAGTTGAGAATCTTTTAGAATATTAGGTGAAATAAATACATATTTGTTCTAATGTTTGCTGGAAAATAATCAGTTGTATTTTGCTTTTAGCATTAAAGGTATAAGAGGTTTTCATGATCGCATTTGTTGAGGAGTATCATCCCTATTTCTGTTCATAACCATTTGCTAGGATTTAGTTTGCCTGAATTAGCTTCTTCCTCTAGAGGGACAGCAATGAAGTTTGGGAAATCTTGCATCCATAAAAAGGATAGGAAATAGTAATTTGTGCGTCAGTGTTTAATCCTTGGAACTTGCACCAGGAAACCTATCCAACATGAAATGAGACAGAAATTTGGCAACTGTCGCTTAAATCCTTTTTGAACAGAAAATGTTGTTAACACAACAATTTACTGTAATTAGCAGTTTGCTGATACGGTTTACTTTGTAACAAGATGTAATGTTGTTTCACACTGACCTTACGTTGATTTTTATCATCTAGCCTGTTGTAAGAACTCAGATAGCTGTGGTATTAATCATCTAGCCTGTTGTAAGACTCAGATAGCTGTTGTATTAACAGAATTAGTCGGCGAGAAGTGGATTTTCCTTGCAGAAGGTGTTAGCAGGTCAATAAAACAATTGAAAAACAAAACCCGTCATTGGCCTTTTATGATTTTATTCTGTTGCATATGCAGAATGTGTTGCACTGGCACATTGTAGATACCCAATCTTTCCCTTTGGAGATACCTTCATATCCACATCTGTGGGATGGGGCTTATTCAGTTTCAGAGCGGTACACATTTTCTGATGCTGCTGAAATTGTGAGGCAAGTGATTCTGCTGTCTTCACCTTCTACAAACTTATTGTCTATGTAGTTTTATCATCTCTAATATGTCAAGAAAAAAATTTGCAGTTATGCTCAAAGGAGAGGAATTAATGTATTAGCTGAACTTGATGTTCCTGGACATGCTCTCTCATGGTAATAGTAACATTCTCGTATGGTGGTTTTCTCTGTTGTCTCAGTTATATTCCTTTCAAAAATTACTGTGCATGTATCTATGAGATCAGGATGCAAACTTTTAACCCCAAAAAGTGAATATGAGAAGCTGCCATTGGTCACTTGACTTGATGATGATGTATCTTTCTGGTCACTTGACTTGATGATGATGTGTCTTTCTGTTGACCTGTATGATTTCCCTATTAGATGTTCTTCCTCTCAAACAATAGAGTTGGGTACTTATAACACCCTGCCAACTTGTATCCAATAAAACTGCTTGTTTTCAAAAGTTTTGAGGTTATAAAGATGTTATTTTATGATTAATGCTGGCAAACCAAAAGGTTGTTTGTAGCTCATGGATCTATTGCAGTTAGCCTCAGTGAACTTTCTGCAGAAGTGATGAATGCTAATGGTTTTCAGGGCCAAACATGAGAAGGATTAAGGGCTATTGTTTAGTGATATCTGGTGAAAGTCTAGGTTGGTGACCAAGGCATTGTAGATACGAGGCCTGGGGGTAGCCATTTGATGCAAAATGCTGCAGCGCGGAACCATTTTCAGAGTTCCTTTCCTAGGATTGTACTTCTATGGGACCACAAATGGGCAAGCCTTTATGGCTAACTCAGACTTCGGTGCATAGTTTAGATTGTCATGAATTTGTGACTTTGTATTTTAAAAACCTATGGCAAGGCGGGTTCTGTAGGTTTCCCTTGTTGCCAAAAGATGCAAACTCACAAAAACAATAAAAATATTTGACGTTTTCCATTTCTTTGCAATATGGCCATTATGATAGAATGGTATCACAAACTATGATCTCCGAATGACTTCAATGGATATTTTTCCCCTGTAATTAGGGGGCATGGCTATCCTTCTCTATGGCCATCAAAAGACTGTCAGCAGCCACTTGATGTCAGCAATGAGTTTACATTCAAAGTGATAGATGGGATTCTTTCAGGTAATGCCTGTACTTTCAATTTGGAACAGTGTGGTTTGATATCAATAAGTTGTCATGTCAGAAGACTAAGAAAATATATATAAATTTGCAAGTTAGCTTAATTTGGGTGAAAAACAAAAATGAAAGGATGAATGGTTAACACGATTACTTTTTTCACGTTCAGATTTCAGTAAGATCTTTAAATTCAAGTTTGTTCACCTGGGAGGTGATGAAGTTGACCCAAGTAAGTTCAATAGTTACATTTTGCTATCACCATTTTTGTATTGATTGTTTATTGTTTATGGAGCATTTTTTTTTATTATTATTTTGTTTCTTGGCCTCTGGGGATTTTCTTTCCTTTTATCATATCTTTTCTTCTTTTATTTTTGGGTGTATGTGTTGAAACATGATATTTGATGTTAATGAAAATATAGGGGCCACAGGTTACTTGCTTCCGTTTGCTCTTAATTTTTGAAATATATATCTATGGAGCTTCACATTATTGACATGCAACTGTGTGAGTCTTTTTCAGGTTGCTGGACAACAACTCCCCACATAACAAAATGGTAACAATCCCACGAATTCTACATGCAAAGTAACTGATGTTTCTTTTCTTTTCTTTTTTTCTGTAGACACCGAGTATATCACATTATTATCTTCATGCTTGATGTCCCCAACCATATTTTCCTCCTTTTGTAGTTAATCCATGTGGATTTACGTGGGTACTGTGTGTTTGCTGTACATGACATCACTGTTACATTCTATGCCAATGTTATTTTATGATTACTGCTATTATTGGATTTCCTGAGAAATAACTAGCATGTCAGACTCACAGCTATTTCGTTTAGTTTTTGTTTTTCTCCCATTCCATGTACCTTAAAAGAGCATGCAATTGTAACAAAAGAGAGAGGGCATGTAAATCGTATTCGTATTGTATGTTGTCTGACCTTGACGTGATCACGATACTGTCTATTCTGAAACCTGCAGGTTAAAAGAGCATAGAATGAATGGATCTCAAGCTTATCAGTACTTTGTCTTGCGTGCACAGAAAATAGCTTTGTCCCATGGATTTGAAATTGTTAACTGGTACGAACAATTCTGGATAAGGTTAGATATCAAATTTCACTGGTTTTATATCTTATCCAATCGTGCAATGAAACAGGGAGGAGACCTTCAACGACTTCGGAAATAAATTGAGCCGGAAGACTGTGGTGCACAATTGGTATGCCATACTTTCTGCATAATTTCATAAAATGACCTGTCATGATGCATCTTAACATGGCCACCCTGTAGATCAGTAAATGAACAAATATAAGCATCATTTATCCATGATGCAACCGTCTATTTGCTTGTTGGACTTGTAGTATTGAGAGGCTAGAATCAAGATTATATAAAAAATGGGAAAAGCTCCCCTGTGCAGAATATGAATTTTGGTTTATCGATACAGCTAAACTTGACTTGATAAGGGTGTTAGGATGTTTTAGTCCATCTGCAATGCTAATTGTGACAAGTAATTTTTATATGCTAGAAAAAGTCAAATGTAGGAGCTGGTAAAGAGTGTCGTTCTCGCTACTATTCATTCTCACTACTTGAATGTTTGCTAGTTCTGAAGAGTGACATCTGGTTCACCTGGCCCAAGTCCATTAATGTTTAGATGAAAACTTAAGATCAACTCTTTCTCTGTGTGAATTATTGCTGAAACAGTTCACATATTGTAATCACAATTAAAATTACTGTAGATATTAGACAATCAGTGAACATTGTTGAGTTAATGACACTATGTAAACAAAAATGTTCTGGACTCCTTTTCCACCAACCAAATAGATCTTAGAGATGATTGTATTTGCACTGCCATAATAATTTTGTTTGTCCTTGTATTTCGGGCACAATTGATCTTTAGCATACAATTTTCTTTGCAGGCTTGGAGGTGGAGTTGCTGAGCAAGTGGTTGCATCTGGGTTGAGGTGCATTGTGAGCAACCAGGACAAATGGTATCTAGATCACTTGGATATTCCTTGGGAAGAGTTCTATAAGAATGAACCACTTACAAATATAACAAACCCCGAGCAACAGAGTTTAGTTCTTGGGGGGGAAGTATGCATGTGGGGAGAAACAGTGGATGGGTCAAACATTGAACAAACCATATGGCCACGTGCTGCAGCTGCTGCAGGTATTTATTGTATATCATGTCAATTGACAACGAAATTGCTGAGACGTTGCAACATATTCATATTAAGCTATCCAGTTTTCTTGTTTTCAATACTATGTAGTTGCATGATGGTCATTGAAAAGGATTGTGCAGTGACACAAACAATAATATAAATCTGATTTCATATTAGCTTCCTAGTCACCTAAATTGGTCACAATCTTGGTGAATTTACTACTGTTGAGCTTAAGGGTTCATGAAACTATACGCTTTGGGGATGCTTCTGGGTATTAAGAGATCTGCCTTTCCATCCCAAAGGTGGTTTTAGCTGATACATGGTTATCACTGCTAACATTCATGGACCAAGGCAGGTGACTGGTAGTCTCATTTGAAGAGGCACCAGATGATGCCTTGAGTGATTTTTAGAATTGACTAGTTTTGATATTTTTTAGAATCCTCTTAGAGGTACTTCTTGAGAAACTTTTCCATCATTATAGGAGAGATAAAAACTTCTAACTATACATCTTTCTTCCCTCTGTTTTTAAGCCCAGCATGTCAAATCTTCCATTTTTTTGTATCTGCTCTCTACTCAGCTTAATCTTTCATGCAAACTGTATCTTCACTTTAAAATAACGATTTTATTCTCTCTGTTTTCTGTTCCTATGTGATTGAAGAGCGGCTATGGACACCTTATGACAAGCTAGCGAAGGATCCAGAAAAAGTTGCTGGAAGGTTAGCACACTTCAGTTGTTTGTTGAATCAAAGAGGGGTTGCCGCAGCTCCTTTAGCTGGACCAGGCCGAGGAGCACCTATAGAACCAGGTTCTTGTAATGCACAGTAATGACTACAAACACATGTCTAATTCTTGAGGGTGAAATGCAGTAGATTCAAAATCACCCCCGGATGTAAGGAACACGTAATAATGCATCCTGGATATATTCAGGTGGCTTCTGTTCGATTTTTATGAAAATAGTCCAAAATGGTCGCACAAGGTCTGCCATGTCTGCCCAACTAAGTCTCTTCGTTCTTGAAGTGTTTGTGGTTGAATCGTAAAGGAGACTTGCAAGGGATTTCGAGTGTTTATGGTGAAGTTTTTTCTTTTCTTTTTTTCCTTTGGATCTTATGATATCTGACCCCAAAAATCATTAATTTGAACAGTTGAAATTTACCTTGAAAGATTAGTTCATAACTTACTCAAGGAATGCGCTTGAAATTTGTTTAAGAAAAATAAATAAAAATCAAGTTTTAATTATTGATTTTTACTCAGATTTCATTAATGGAAGAATTATGAAAGGAGAAACTCGAAGCATTTTTTATCATATTTTAACCTGTAATATACGGTCAAGGTATCTTGTCGAAAGTAATTTATGAATTTTGGGAATAAATAAAGCAACTTCATACTCAAGGAAAATAAGCTATATTCCCAAGGAAAATCTCCCTCAAGTGGTTTCTTGGGTTTGAAGAACAGAGTTGGATTTAAATCTTATACTGGCAAGGATTGAGAATCTCCAATGAACCCCGGAAAATTATAAACTGTCCAATGCATCTGACACCCGACAATTCCTGGACTAATAAAAACTTTCCCAGTTTACCCGAATTTCCAAAGAACACTAAATCGTTTAGCCACCGAAGAAATTAAAGATTGTGATGGACCAATCTTTTTTGTGAACATAGATTATTAGAGGATGACTCATGAATACATCACGTCACTGCAGAAAAGAATGGCATAGATATCTGAATTCAGTTACTCTATTAATTATTCTTTAATTGCTTCTGTAAAGCACTGTATATAAAAGGAAGTATTGATATTGCATGAGATAAGTTAGTTAGAATATTCTTTGCCTGCTGTATATATTTGGACGAGCTGCATCATTCAAAATACACGAGGAACTTCTTTTTATAATTATGTTTTCCTCTATTTCACACTCGTTTGTTACATGGTATCACAGTAGCCGATCAATGGCCAACGCTTCTAAAGAAACTGATTCTCAGTCTTTCAATGATACAAACCCCACAAACAAATATCTCAATTTTTATGATCCTTTCAATCCATTCTGAATTGAGAATGGTGGTAATCTAGCTGTTGCTCTTGTTTCTGAACTCTTAACTGCTGATAATTATGTCAGTTGGTCTCGTGCGATTTCTCGAGCTCTTCACGCGAAGAACAAACTTGCTTTTGTTAATGGTATATTGTCTAAACCTACTGATATCTCAGATCCACTTTTTAAAGCTTGGGAGAGATGCAATGACTTGGTTGTTTCATGGCTACAGATTTCTGTAAGTCTTTCTGTCAAATCTAGCCTTGTTTTAGTTAAGGATTCAAGAGTATTGTGGCTGGAACTCAGAGATCGTTTTACTCACCAAAATGGCCCTCGAATCTTCCAATTGAAATGTGATTTAGCCAGCTTATCTCAAAACCAAGACAATATCAGTACCTATTTTGGTCACCTCAAAACATTATGGGATGAACTTGCTATCTATGACCCTCTTCCTGATTGTTTGTATGAGAAATTAAAAATCCTTCATGATCGTTATGACCGTGACTGTGTCATTCAATTCCTTATGGGTTTATCTGATGCATACTCAAACACTAGAGATCAGATCATGCTACTTGATCCTCTCCCATCCCTTAACCGTGTGTTCTCCATGATCCAACAACAAGAACGACAACATTTGATGATTCCTTCTATGAAAACCCCTGACTTTATGGCAATGATGGCCAAACCAATTTTTACCTATAGCAAAAATTTCTCCAGGTCTACTTCCCAGAAAACTAATCGCCTATACTATTCTTATTGCAAGCTTCCTGGTCATTCTCTTGAAAACTGTTTCAAGGTTGGAAATGCTGATCCGCCACAATGCGATCATTGTAATATGACTGGCCATATTGCGGAAAGATGTTATAAATTGCATGGCTACCCACCTAGTCACAAACTCCATACAAGAAATAATAGTAAAGGTATTGCAGCAACTGTTACTCAATCCTGAGCACTCTCAGATGATGATCATAAGGAAGATTCAACTGAATCAATGATGCTTACCAGGAGTCAATACCAACAATTACTTTCTCTTTTGCATTCTAAGGAGACTAGTTCAGCCATGGCTTCACTATCTGTTACACAACCATCTTCGTCCACTCCCAATCCTCATGTCAACAACTCTCGTGTTTCTAGTACGACTAATTACTTCAGTACACGCACACACTCATCTTCTCACACACACATCTCACCTTGGATTATTGACACTAGTGTCACGGATCATATGATTTGTTGTATCTCCCTTTTTACGTCTATCACAACCACTATTTCCTACCAAGTTAAACTTCCAAATGGCCAAGATGTTCCTGTTACCCATATTGGTGTCGTAAGATTATCTAAGCATCTTGTCTTACACCATGTTTTGTGTGTGCCTTCTTTTAACTTCAACTTGCTTTCTGCCAAGCAATTTACTCAACATCATTCTTGTTGTCTCATTTTTCTATCCAATGCTTGTTTTTTTTTTTTTTTTTTTTTTCAGGACTTAACATCATGGACAATGATTGTGATGGGTGAAGTTAGAACTGGTCTGTATCACCTTCTCAGGTCTCGGGTGTCACCCTCTGCTTTGGTTGATGCACTACCTCATCTCCATCCTTCACCTTCATTTCCTTCTGCTTCCGCTACTCACACTAATTCATTATGTGATTTATGGCATTATCATTTAGGATATATTTCTCTTTCTAGATTAACTTTAATCACTGATCCCATTATCACACATAATCAAACATTTCATAATCCAATACCATGTTCCATTTATCATTTGGCTAAGCAGCGGCGTGTTTCTTTTCCAACTTCTGCACATTCTGCCTTACATAAATTTGATCTTGTCCACTGTGATATATGGGGTCCCAACTCAGTTATTGCAGTGGATGGCTCACGTTTCTTTCTTATAATTATTGATGACCACTCTCGGACAACATGGGTTTATATGCTTAGAAATAAATCTGATATCAAGTCTTGTTTTATGGCCTTTTACAGTTTAATTGAAACTTAATTTCACACTAAAATCAAAACCATTAGAAGTGATAATGGAGCTGAGTTTCGCATGACAGATTTTTTTCAAGCTAAGGGCATCATCCACCAAAAGAGTTGTGTCGACACACTCTAATAAAATGGCAGGATTGAGCGAAAACATCAACATATAATACATTTAATATCGCAATGATAATTATTTTTTTGAAGTATTTAAAATTTAAAAATACATCAAAATATTTTTTTAAATTTATTTTTAACATTAGCATATTAAAATGATAAAAAAAAACCAGGTAAATAAAATTTATATTTTTAAAAAAATAATATTTTTGCAACAAAAACAAACAAGGTAGAAGTAGAAAAGGTTAGAAAGAAGATGATTTTTCAAAGAGTGTATTTGTTTTTGTATTTTAAAAATATTTTTGAAAAATGTTTTTTTTATTTTAAATTAATATATCTTAATATTTTCATATTATATCGATACACTAATATTAAAAATAAAAAAAATTATTTAATATATTTTAAAATAAATAATATTATAAAAAAATAACCACCTACTACATTACTAATCAATTTTTAAGTTTGCAGGTCGTCGACCAGATTGAAATTTTAAAATCATATAGCTACTATAAAATTCAAGACGCTGTATTTTTTTTTTTTGCACCCACGTGTAAAAAAGTAGCGGTAAGTATGAGAAGGAAGGAGGAATTGAGTTCAAAACCCACCTCTTTTTAGAGTTCAAAACACATGCTAAAGACTTAAACGGTTAAACCTATGAATATGTCACTGTACATTCACAGGCATTCATTATTAACCAAAGTTACCAAACAATGGATACCTTCCGTTACTGCTTGGACCGGCAGATTTGATTCGACTTTGAAAACAAAAGTAGATTCAGATTAGATTTTGGATTTGCTATTATAATCTTCTTAAGACAACAACAGGATAGGGTGGGAGAGAGAATAAAGAAAGAAGGAAAGCCCACCTCAGTGCTTCTCACGCCAAAACAATCACTAACTTCAGACTGAGAATGTAACAAAAAGGAAACATAAAACAACTTCTCTGTCAATCCCATTATCTTGAATTTTATAGCCCACCACAACCCTCTTGTCCCCTTCTCTTCACCTCCCAAGATTCTCTGTTTTTTCTTGTCTTTTTATAGCGCCAGGAGTTGAATATAGACCATACACTGATACAAATGCATGTAGTGTGTGTCTATATATCTGAACTTCAATCTTGATTCTGTTTCTTGGGTCTCTTTCCTTTCCTTTTCTATTTTGTTGGAAAGATAGAGATGGGGTTGAGAAGTGCTTGGTTAGTGGTGGTGTTTTTGTTTCTTGGGGTTACTGTGGCAAAGAATGTGAGTGGGTTGAATGTATGGCCAATGCCGAAGTGGGTGAGTAGAGGGCACAGGAGGGTTTACATGAGTCAAGATTTTCAGCTAGTTACTGATGGGAGCAAGTACAGTGATGGCTCTGAGATTTTGAAGGATGGCTTTACAAGAATGCTTGATGTAGTGAAAGTTGCTCATGTTGTTGATGGTGATCTTTCCAGCGTAGACAAGTCTCTCATCATTAAAGGAATTCATGTTCTTATTTTCTCACCAGATGACCAGGTATGGAGTCATTGATTATCAATTATCTTTCCAGTCAGAGCCTTTTCTTTTCTTTTCTGATTATTAGCTGATCAGTTCATTCACACGGGCCTAAAGATTAATGTTTAAAAGTCTGGGAATGTGATTCTTCTGAGCTAGGCTGAGAAGAAGTCATTTTCCCCTTTTTCTTTCCACTTGTATAAAAAGTTTCATTATCACCGCTGACAACTTTTTTTAAAAAGTTGTTTTTTTTTTCCCGATCTTGAAATACAAAGTGATGTGCAATTTGATAATCCTTTTGTTTTAACTTATTTTTCACTAAATACAGCAATTATTAGGAAGTAATCAAGTATGAGCAGCAGCTATCATTAAGTTTTATTTAAACAACAATCATGGCTTTTTTTTTTTTGGCATTTTAGATGAAATCTGGATAGCTCCTTCCTTTAATTTAGATTAAACAAATGCTCCTTCTTCCTGTATTGTGGTGTGCTTTTACAGTTACAATATGGTGTTGCCGAGTCATACAAACTGCTGGTTCCTTCACCAGAGATGCCGGATTACGTCCATCTTGAGGTGGGTGCGCAACCACTACCTTTTATCTTTTTAGCAATTTTGTTTAACAACTTACACCTGTCCAACTCAATTGTAATAAGTATCTTTCTCAAGGAAGATGTTCAAATAGTAAGACTTGAAAGAAAATGCTGCTGGATTTTGTCTGACATTTCCTAAAAATAGTTTTCATATATTTATGTTGAAATTTAGCTTTGACATATTTGGATGTGCCATATAGCCATCGCATTGACAAATGTTTCCAGTCTCAATCTTTTGGACGAGGGGAAGGAGTCTCAAAGGAATTATTCGATGTCCTATCTAGATTAGTGAACTGAAACCTAGTATTTGCTTACGAGACGGGTCAATCATGCATTGTAGAGAACCAATAACATTAAATCATGTTTTATAAAATCTTCCACTATCATGATTATAATCAATGATGGAGTGGGACCTTGCTGAAGCATGGTTGTTTTTTTCATAATTTATGAACTCATGTTCTGTCGAGGCACCAAATTGATACATTTAATGGTCAATGCTGAATGTGGTCTACATCAGTAAGCTTTGATTCATGTAAATTGTTTGATCAATTCAAATTCTGTTTGGCAACATTACAGGCGCAGACTGTTTATGGGGCGTTACATGGGCTTCAGGTTTTATACTAATCCTTAAGACATGAAATTGTATCTCTTTTGATATTCCTACCAAGTTCAAAATTGTCTAAGTTTACATGACATTAAATTTTGTAGACATTCAGCCAATTGTGTCATTTTAATTTTACAAGTAGACTGATTGAAGTTCACATGGTCCCGTGGACTATCATTGATCAACCAAGATTCTCTTATCGAGGGCTCTTGATTGGTGAGTTGTTTTCTGCAGTCCTTTTCTGTAATATGTTTAGTTTACTTTTGATGTATATGTATTTCAAAGCCCCTGCTGAGGGCTTTATTCCATGCACTAGCTTCTGGTTTGATAAGGTTGGCAATTACGACTGAAGGTTTTTAATGGGAAGAAAAGTTTACTTCTTGTGAAATGGGTCTGGAGGGCTATCCCAAGCTGACATTGGGCCACTTGAAAAGCTTGATGTCCAATTGTTTGGTCGATTCTGTTTTTATATCTCAAATCCACTCTGTATTTTCAAATTATAATGTGCTTGTCTGACTTACAAGTGGAATTTGTGCAGATACATCAAGACACTATCAGCCAGTGCCAATGATTAAGAAAGTAATTGATTCCATGGCCTATGCAAAATTGGTATGTGATGCATAGTTAACTAATCTATAGTTGAGAATCTTTTAGAATATTAGGTGAAATAAATACATATTTGTTCTAATGTTTGCTGGAAAATAATCAGTTGTATTTTGCTTTTAGCATTAAAGGTATAAGAGGTTTTCATGATCGCATTTGTTGAGGAGTATCATCCCTATTTCTGTTCATAACCATTTGCTAGGATTTAGTTTGCCTTAATTAGCTTCTTCCTCTAGAGGGACAGCAATGAAGTTTGGGAAATCTTGCATCCATAAAAAGGATAGGAAATAGTAATTTGTGCGTCAGTGTTTAATCCTTGGATCTTCAACAGGAAACCTATCCAACATGAAATGAGACAGAAATTTGGCAACTGTCGCTTAAATCCTTTTTGAACAGAAAATGTTGTTAACACAACAATTTACTGTAATTAGCAGTTTGCTGATACGGTTTACTTTGTAACAAGATGTAATGTTGTTTCACACTGACCTTACGTTGATTTTTATCATCTAGCCTGTTGTAAGAACTCAGATAGCTGTGGTATTAATCATCTAGCCTGTTGTAAGACTCAGATAGCTGTGGTATTAACAGAATTAGTCGGCGAGAAGTGGATTTTCCTTGCAGAAGGTGTTAGCAGGTCAATAAAACTATTGAAAAACAATACCCGTCGTTGGCCTTTATGATTTTATTCTGTTGCATATGCAGAATGTGTTGCACTGGCACATTGTAGATACCCAATCTTTCCCTTTGGAGATACCTTCATATCCACATCTGTGGGATGGGGCTTATTCAGTTTCAGAGCGGTACACATTTTCTGATGCTGCTGAAATTGTGAGGCAAGTGATTCTGCTGTCTTCACCTTCGACAAACTTATTGTCTATGTAGTTTTATCATCTCTAATATGTCAAGAAAAAAATTTGCAGTTATGCTCAAAGGAGAGGAATTAATGTATTAGCTGAACTTGATGTTCCTGGACATGCTCTCTCATGGTAATAGTAACATTCTCGTATGGTGGTTTTCTCTGTTGTCTCAGTTATATTCCTTTCAAAAATTACTGTGCATGTATCTATGAGATCAGGATGCAAACTTTTAACCCCAAAAAGTGACACTTGTTCATTTAAAAAAAGAATCTTATCCTCTTCAAGTGAATAATGGCAGGATTTGAATTTCTGATCATTCATGGCTTCTGCAATAGCTACAGAAAAATTCCAAGGAAAAGACTTTATAGATCATGACTGGCTGATGTAATGACTGCCATGTCTTTCCAGGTGTTGTGGGGAATATTTATACAGCTTTCTAATTTAGTTTTTGCAAGATGCTAGATAACAACAATCTAGATTTCTTAACGGATAGAATTTAAGAATTCATCGGAATTATCACAGAATTAGGTAATGTTCAATCCATGAGGATGTGTAGAACATTTTTTCACAAGTCAATATGAGAAGCTGCCATTGGTCACTTTACTTGATGATGATGTATCTTTCTGGTCACTTGACTTGATGATGATGTGTCTTTCTGTTGACCTGTATGATTTCCCTATTAGATGTTCTTCCTCTCAAACAATAGAGTTGGGTACTTATAACACCCTGCCAACTTGTATCCAATATAACTGCTTGTTTTCAAAAGTTTTGAGGTTATAAAGATGTTATTTTATGATTAATGCTGGCAAACCAAAAGGTTGTTTGTAGCTCATGGATCTATTGCAGTTAGCCTCAGTGAACTTTCTGCAGAAGTGATGAATGCTAATGGTTTTCAGGGCCAAACATGAGAAGGATTAAGGGCTATTGTTTAGTGATATCTGGTGAAAGTCTAGGTTGGTGACCAAGGCATTGTAGATACGAGGCCTGGGGGTAGCCATTTGATGCAAAATGCTGCAGCGCGGAACCATTTTCAGAGTTCCTTTCCTAGGATTGTACTTCTATGGGACCACAAATGGGCAAGCCTTTATGGCTAACTCAGACTTCGGTGCATAGTTTAGATTGTCATGAATTTGTGACTTTGTATTTTAAAAACCTATGGCAAGGCGGGTTCTGTAGGTTTCCCTTGTTGCCAAAAGATGCAAACTCACAAAAACAATAAAAATATTTGACGTTTTCCATTTCTTTGCAATATGGCCATTATGATAGAATGGTATCACAAACTATGATCTCCGAATGACTTAAATGGATATTTTTCCCCTGTAATTAGGGGGCATGGCTATCCTTCTCTATGGCCATCAAAAGACTGTCAGCAGCCACTTGATGTCAGCAATGAGTTTACATTCAAAGTGATAGATGGGATTCTTTCAGGTAATGCCTGTACTTTCAATTTGGAACAGTGTGGTTTGATATCAATAAGTTGTCATGTCAGAAGACTAAGAAAATATATATAAATTTGCAAGTTAGCTTAATTTGGGTGAAAAAACAAAAATGAAAGGATGAATGGTTAACACGATTACTTTTTTCACGTTCAGATTTCAGTAAGATCTTTAAATTCAAGTTTGTTCACCTGGGAGGTGATGAAGTTGACCCAAGTAAGTTCAATAGTTACATTTTGCTATCACCATTTTTGTATTGATTGTTTATTGTTTATGGAGCATTTTTTTTTTATTATTTTTTGTTTCTTGGCCTCTGGGGATTTTCTTTCCTTTTATCATATCTTTTCTTCTTTTATTTTTGGGTGTATGTGTTGAAACATGATATTTGATGTTAATGAAAATATAGGGGCCACAGGTTACTTGCTTCCGTTTGCTCTTAATTTTTGAAATATATATCTATGGAGCTTCACATTATTGACATGCAACTGTGTGAGTCTTTTTCAGGTTGCTGGACAACAACTCCCCACATAACAAAATGGTAACAATCCCACGAATTCTACATGCAAAGTAACTGATGTTTCTTTTCTTTTCTTTTTTTCTGTAGACACCGAGTATATCACATTATTATCTTCATGCTTGATGTCCACAACCATATTTTCCTCCTTTTGTAGTTAATCCATGTGGATTTACGTGGGTACTGTGTGTTTGCTGTACATGACATCACTGTTACATTCTATGCCAATGTTATTTTATGATTACTGCTATTATTGGATTTCCTGAGAAATAACTAGCATGTCAGACTCACAGCTATTTCGTTTAGTTTTTGTTTTTCTCCCATTCCATGTACCTTAAAAGAGCATGCAATTGTAACAAAAGAGAGAGGGCATGTAAATCGTATTCGTATTGTATGTTGTCTGACCTTGACGTGATCACGATACTGTCTATTCTGAAACCTGCAGGTTAAAAGAGCATAGAATGAATGGATCTCAAGCTTATCAGTACTTTGTCTTGCGTGCACAGAAAATAGCTTTGTCCCATGGATTTGAAATTGTTAACTGGTACGAACAATTCTGGATAAGGTTAGATATCAAATTTCACTGGTTTTATATCTTATCCAATCGTGCAATGAAACAGGGAGGAGACCTTCAACGACTTCGGAAATAAATTGAGCCGGAAGACTGTGGTGCACAATTGGTATGCCATACTTTCTGCATAATTTCATAAAATGACCTTGTCATGATGCATCTTAACATGGCCACCCTGTAGATCAGTAAATGAACAAATATAAGCATCATTTATCCATGATGCAACCGTCTATTTGCTTGTTGGACTTGTAGTATTGAGAGACTAGAATCAAGATTATATAAAAAATGGGAAAAGCTCCCCTGTGCAGAATATGAATTTTGGTTAATCGATACAGCTAAACTTGACTTGATAAGGGTGTTAGGTTGTTTTAGTCCATCTGCAATGCTAATTGTGACAAGTAATTTTTATATGCTAGAAAAAGTCAAATGTAGGAGCTGGTAAAGAGTGTCGTTCTCGCTACTATTCATTCTCACTACTTGAATGTTTGCTAGTTCTGAAGAGTGACATCTGGTTCACCTGGCCCAAGTCCATTAATGTTTAGATGAAAACTTAAGATCAACTCTTTCTCTTTGTGAATTATTGCTGAACCAGTTCACATATTGTAATCACAATTAAAATTACTGTAGATATTAGACAATCAGTGAACATTGTTGAGTTAATCACACTATGTAAACAAAAATGTTCTGGACTCCTTTTCCACCAACCAAATAGATCTTAGAGATGATTGTATTTGCACTGCCATAATAATTTTGTTTGTCCTTGTATTTCGGGCACAATTGATCTTTAGCATACAATTTTCTTTGCAGGCTTGGAGGTGGAGTTGCTGAGCAAGTGGTTGCATCTGGGTTGAGGTGCATTGTGAGCAACCAGGACAAATGGTATCTAGATCACTTGGATATTCCTTGGGAAGAGTTCTATAAGAATGAGCCACTTACAAATATAACAAACCCCGAACAACAGAGTTTAGTTCTTGGGGGGGAAGTATGCATGTGGGGAGAAACAGTGGATGGGTCAAACATTGAACAAACCATATGGCCACGTGCTGCAGCTGCTGCAGGTATTTATTGTATATCATGTCAATTGACAACGAAATTGCTGAGACGTTGCAACATATTCATATTAAGCTATCCAGTTTTCTTGTTTTCAATACTATGTAGTTGCATGATGGTCATTGAAAAGGATTGTGCAGTGACACAAACAATAATATAAATCTGATTTCATATTAGCTTCCTAGTCACATAAATTGGTCACAATCCTGGTGAATTTACTACTGTTGAGCTTGAGGGTTCATGAAACTATACGCTTTGGGGATGCTTCTGTGTATTAAGATATCTGCCTTTCCATCCCAAAGGTGGTTTTAGTTGATACATGGTTATCACTGCTGACATTCATGGACCAAGGCAGGTGACTGGTAGTCTCATTTGAAGAGGCACCAGATGATGCCTTGAGTGATTTTTAGAGTTGACTAGTTTTGATATTTTTTAGAATCCTCTTAGAGGTACTTCTTGAGAAACTTTTCCATCATTATAGGAGAGATAAAAACTTCTAACTATACATCTTTCTTCCCTCTGTTTTTAAGCCCAGCATGTCAAATCTTCCATTTTTTTGTATCTGCTCTCTACTCAGCTTAATCTTTCATGCAAACTGTATCTTCACTTTAAAATAATGATTTTATTCTCTCTGTTTTCTGTTCCTATGTGATTGAAGAGCGGCTATGGACACCTTATGACAAGCTAGCGAAGGATCCAGAAAAAGTTGCTGGAAGGTTAGCACACTTCAGGTGTTTGTTGAATCAAAGAGGGGTTGCCGCAGCTCCTTTAGCTGGACCAGGCCGAGGAGCACCTATAGAACCAGGTTCTTGTAATGCACAGTAATGACTACAAACACATCTCTAATTCTTGAGGGTGAAATGCAGTAGATTCAAAATCATCCCCGGATGTAAGGAACACGTAATAAAGCATCCTGGATATATTCAGGTGGCTTCTGGTTCGATTTTTATGAAAATAGTCCAAAATGGTCGCACAAGGTCTGCCATGTCTGCCCAACTAAGTCCCTTCGTTCTTGAAGTGTTTGTGGTTGAATCGTAAAGGAGACTTGCAAGGGATTTCGAGTGTTTATGGTGAAGTTTTTTCTTTTCTTTTTTTCCTTTGGATCTTATGATATCTGACCCCAAAAATCATTAATTTGAACAGTTGAAATTTACCTTGAAAGATTAGTTCATAACTTACTCAAGGATTGCGCTTGAAATTTGTTTAAGAAAAATAAATAAAAATCAAGTTTTAATTATTGATTTTTACTCAGATTTCATTAATGGAAGAATTATGAAAGGAGAAACTCGAAGCATTTTTTATCATATTTTAACCGATAATATACGGTTCAAGGTATCTTGTCGAAAGTAATTTATGAATTTTGGGAATAAATAAAGCAACTTCATACTCAAGGAAAATAAGCTATATTCCCAAGGAAAATCTTCCTCAAGTGGTTTCTTGGGTTTGAAGAACAGAGTTGGATTTAAATCTTATACTGGCAAGGATTGAGAATCCCCAATGAACCCCGGAAAATTATAAACTGTCCAATGCATCTGACACCCGACAATTCCTGGACTAATAAAAACTTTCCCAGTTTACCCAAATTTCCAAAGAACACTAAATCGTTTAGCCACCGAACAAATTAAAGATTGTGATGGACCAATCTTTTTTGTGAACATAGATTGGTTTCATGTCTTTCAAATACTTAATTTCCATTTAGTGAAAGGCAGATTGATTGAGCATATTATATTCCACAAGTTCTTCGAATACAGTACCCAAATCATTTGGTCAATTGTGAAATTAAGCCAGTTCAGTGTAATCGCCTCCACAGAAACATTTGCATTGACAGTTAGCAAAGCAACAGTTTGTTTAGAAGAGCAAGTATCGTGTAACATGAAGATCCAGATGTCGCACAGTTGTGAACGTATCAGTAGTGTTCTGTGATGTATAAACAGGAGCTCGATAAGAAAAACTTCAAGAAAATCTCAAGAATTCTATTATGTATAAAAACAAGCTCAAGCTGTTGGAGGTTAATTTTTTAGCATCTCAAGGCTTCCAAGCTGGAGGAGGTGGGGGGCTTGGAGGGTAGAGCGGTGGAACTGCTGAAAAGATTGAATTCTTATCGATGCCAATGCCACCACTGCTTGTCAAGGATACAAGCGCAGCAACTAGTCCTGCATTTCCAGCTAAAGTTGGCTCGGTAAAGTTGTAATTAGTGCGAACATCACGGAACTGGTCAAACCTATCAGGCCCTCCAACCATGGCTCCTGTAATGTTGTGAGGATTGGGCTTGGAGATGTCACGCCACTTCCATCCGCCCGTGCACGAATACCTTACGTTGTCACTGGGTGTTGATGCTCCACGGTGATGAACATGTCTGGGAAACTTGGTCCCATACCCCACCACATAGCTCATTTTCATGGGGTTATCACCTAGAATGTAGTTGATCTGTGTTGAAAACAATCACGGGAAGATTATTCTACTAGGAGATAAAAAGAGTGCACGAGGCAATTTCAAGAAGAACAACTGTATTTTGTGGCTGAGGCATAGCCTAATTGATATCATAACATCCGCCTGAAGAGGAGTTACGAAAGTTGAAATCCCAAAAACTAACAAATGATTTGGTGTCAATCTGAAACTGGCCAGCTTTCTAATTAAAGTATGAAAACACGAAGCTTGTTGCATGGTATATGACTCTGAACAGCTGTGTATATCAGCAGTTCTTTCTTTAAGCAATTCCTACTCTGGGACTGCCTGTTAGAGTTGACTTGGCAATGATGGATATTCATCAGCTAGCAAGTTACTCTATCCTGAAACAGAGGATTCAGAAGAAAAGGCTACCTGTGACGTGGCGAAATTCCGAAGAACGTCCAGTGAGATAAATTGGGGGCCACAATTGAATCCTGGAACTCTGGTGGCATTCAGATAATCGACATAGAGTGATGCTAAGAAGGCAGCATTAGCCACATACTGAAGAGGTTGTGGCCTTCCATGGTTCAGTTGGATCATTCCTCCTGCAAAATTTTGAAAACTCATCAGAAAAACCACCAAAAAAAGAAAAACAATTCAGTTAAAATTACTGGCACGTGATCCATTGAAGCAAATAGTATCACTTAGTCACATGGTTAAAGAGCAAGATCTGATGTATGTACCTTTAGTCCAGTTGAATACATTGAATTGCTGAAAATAAGAACACATGTTACGTTCTGTCGTATTATGATACATACGCAACATCTCCTCATATGGATATCCTGGATTCAAGAATATCCTGTACCTTGTTAACAGCAGCATAGCTGCTGGTAACTTGTTGTCCCAACTCAGTACACTCAAGTCAGGTATACCTAAAAGTGCCTTGGAGTGCTTAGAGAAGCCTGGTTCAGTTGCCAATCTAATATAGCTAATGTTTCCTGTGGCATAGTACAGCCAAGTAGCACCCCAAATGTACTCATCATAATAGCTAGTGGAGTTGTAGTAAGGTTGAATGTAATCATTCCCAGAAGAATATGCTCGCCGTCTCCCACCATCCCTGGCGAAGGCATATACTGTCGCTGCACCTTTTACAAGCTTTTTCGAATAGGCCTCATCGTCCCGGAATACTATTGAGGCGGCAGCCAAGGCTGCTGCCATTTCTCCGGCAAGGTCAGCGCCTGAATTTACAACTTGGGTAGGCCTCGGATAGTCCATATCTTCAGGCCCTTGCCAGCAGTAATGATCATCTGGAATTGTGGAGCCATTTCGAGATCCACCAACCTGGGGGAAAAACACGGAAATGTTACACTAACAAGCAACGGTATAATGGCTTTGAAGTCTAAATAAATGGAAATATTGTCAGGTGCACATAACGTTCATTCTGAATTAAGAATATTACCTGGCAGTAAATCTTGTCAATTTTGCTGGCACTGGAGTTGAAGGTTAACAGCAAGTAATCAGTACCCCACCTGATTAGATCTATGGTATGCTGGTACTCGCCAATGGCCTCATACTTCTGTCTGTATTCAATGACACTCCAGCTCAACATAGTCATGGCAAATGCCATGGGAAAATGAAACTTGGTGTTGTCTCCAGCATCATAGTATCCTCCAACAAGACCTGCTTTAGAAAAATCAGTGCCATTTCCATCTTGTAGCCCTGAATCTCCTCTCCATGGAATTCCGTTGTTCTTGTGCAATTTACCAGCTGCACACCACATTCAATGATGAAACTCCCAATCAACACTAGTCCATTCTATCATAGAACTTCAGTGCACAGCCTACCAGTGGCTAATTATAAATCAAACTGTTCTTCGAAAGTGTTTATCAGCTGGTGGCTACTAATACAATAATTTATTTCTATATAATACATGCCAACACTTGTTTTACTGTGAGCAAAAAGTAATTAATTAGATTGTTAATGGTAAGAAAAGTAAAAATAAAAGAAGCTGCTAATAATCTGCAGATGGGATCTCAAGATCCTGTCGAAACCATCGTTTTATTTATTCATCTATTCGAAACACAACATATATATGAAATAAATTATCCCGACTAATTAAATAACTTTACATAACAATTTTCGTCCGAATGTCTTGGTCATCGAATTCCCATCTTTGAGTGGCTTAATTAGTAGTAAAACTCTAAGCTTCTTGAAAGCCAGACTTTCTTGAAAGTCCAAAGCTTACATAGAAAATAACAAGCTTTTAATGTGCACATGTAAGGATAATGAAATATATCTTTTTTCCCAATCAATTTCATTGTTTCAATCCTAATTATTTAATTTGTTACCAATAATTAGGATTGATATCATAATAATTATTTAATTTGTTATCATAATAATTTGAAATATCACTTTTGAAAATCACTCGGGAGACCACAATTACTACAGAACTAACCCTCTTGGAAAAGAAAAAAAGAAAAAGAAAAAGAAAAAGAAAAGCGGTGACGTTTGACTTGACTTACATTTTTGGGCATTGAAGAAGAGAAGAGCCTTTTGGAGGGCAATAGTGTAATTGTCAGGAGGAGTAGGCTTCGACTTGTGCTTTGGCAAGGTCTCGGCTAGGATGGTAGGGAGTGCAATAACAAGAAGCGCAAAGACAAAGGCATAGAGAGTCCACTTCAAGGCTTTATGGCTACAAGCGACGCAACCCATGTCCACGTACTTCTTTTTCTTGGTCTCTTGAGGGTACAATAACCAGCTCTGTTGTGTCTCGTCGAGATGATGATGCTGGGGTTGCAAGGCTGCCTTGTCCCACTCCATGTTGCGACTCTTCTCATCGTCGGTTGTCGATTCTGCTGATCCATTGTAAATCTCCAGCGACCCCCCCCAATGATTTGCCGAATGCATTTTTCTTGTTTTCTTTTCTTCTTCGAGGTTATGTTTCTAGTGGGTGCAATAACAGTTATTCTCCCTTGCTGCAACTCATGTAAGCAAAGGTGGTGGAGAAAGAGAGGTCTGGTGATCAAAGAGAGGAATCAAAGATTGTCGATGTATTTGATATAATAGATGACTGAAAAGAAGAAGCAGGAGGGGCTGCAGTTTTTTATCTTGTGGACAGGGAAAGAGAAAGAGGAAGATATATAGATGGCCGGCCACTGATTACCAGTTGGAAATTAATTATGGCTTATAAAAGTGATGAATATTGATGATACTGGAACAAACCAATTCTCTATGGCAAGAGAAGTTTCTCGGGGGAGAAAAAACTGGCCTCTCTGTATCCCTCTCTCTCTCTCTCTCGCATCATTCTCTGGCATATATACTAGTCTACCAGCGTTAATTGAAATTCAGGGGCTCGAATGGGAGGAGAGGGAGGGAGGGAGGGGGAGGGGGAGAGAGAGAGAGAGAGAGAGGAGTTGACTATGACTAAATAAATCTAACATGGTTGCGGTGCTTATTCAGAGATTAATTTAATCCAACTGTGATATAAAATTGATTGCCTTGTTTCTTCTGCATGGAAGACTTGATGCTTTTACTGGGGAAAAATATGCATGCTTAGCTGTTATGAAAATGAGATGGAACCTTCGTTTTGGAAATTTAATTGAAAGGATATATATGTCAATTACTTTTTGAAATATATATATATATATATATATATATATATATATATAAAATCTGAATTTTTGAAGAATGAGATAATACATGGGGTACTGCTTTGATCCCATATCAAGGGATTTCCTTTAGATTAATTTACATGTCAATTAAAGATTAATTAAATCTCGTTTTTAAATAACTTCAGAGACATATTTTTCTTTTTTATCATGCTAATATCAGCGAAGAATTTAATAAATATTTCCGATTTTATTTTCTGCAGCCGGATCTTGTTGACCAATTCGGTGGGTGGTGTCTGTCTGTCTGGCCGGGCAGCCTGCACCGTTTTCCATTTCTTCACTCGTATGCTAATAATGCTATCTCATTTTTTAATTTAATTTTTTATTCAAACCCGTTGAGTCCCCCATGTTTCTCTCGTTTCTTCACTAGATTACGTGGCTTTTAAATTAAACCCACAAGTCGAATGTGCATGCACGTTACTTCTCATCAGGCTTTGACTTTTTTTTTTGATACAGTGAATTCAGACTAATTTACTCACTTCTTGATTAATTTTTTAAAATTTTAAAATTAATGGTAAAATAAACCTATAATATTTAAATTAATAATTTTTAAAAAATAAATTCAAAACTTGACTAATTGAGCTATTATTTAGTGATATGCTTTTATTAACATAGAGAAATAGTATTTGATTTTTTTAGATTCTCGTAATGAAGTGTTTCGATTTTAATTTTCATTCATCAATTGGGTTCATATTTTTTTTAATGATAATACAGCCAAATATCTCAGTTAATAAATATTAAGAATATTTTACTCATTGCAAAAAAAAAAAAGAAAAAAAAAAAGAAAAGAGAGAGAGATTGATGTCGCTCTAGAATGTCAGCATCGATTAAATAAAAAAGAGACATGATCACAATTTTGTTTTTATGCTCACAGCTTCTTTCAAAGAAAGACATTTTAAACTTGGAAAAACACAACCCATTTAGAGGGTGTTTGAGAGTGTGGTAGCTGTTGCTTTTCAAATAGCTTTTCGTGCCAAAAAGTATGCCAATAATGTTTTTTTATTTTTTAAAAATCATTTTTGATATCAGCACATCAAAACGATTCAGAAAATACAAACCGAACTCAATTTTAGCAAAAAAATAAAAAAAAAATTTGAAATTGGGTAAAAAGCCGTTTGGACCGCAGTACCAAACGGCCTCTTAGTCTCATGGAAATATGCTAAATAACGAGAAATTAAATACTTCTGTTCTTTTTATTATTCTAATATGGGCGCAAAAAAAATTTAAAAAACGTTATGATTCTTTAACTTGGTAAAAAAAAAAAAAAACCCAGAATTCAAGATTGTAGAGATTAGTTATAACCTGTAGTACAAGACTATAGAAATTAATTATAAATCATTTTCCTTGAAATAATTGGCCTATAGAGCTTTAAAGTCTCTATACAGTGCATTATTTGTAATAAACTAAGATTTAGATAAAATAATTAAAGAAAAATGGGTAGTGACCGCCGGAGGGGAGAATGTTCAACTCAGCAGAGGATTTTAACAGATCACTCTTCTTTAAATTAATCAGGGCCCCTGAGCTGTAATCAGTAGTGGTTAAAGCATGGACAATGACCGGCGCTCCAGCGTGCACAAACAACACAACTGTTTTCTAACTAAAAATCAAGACAAATCAGCCATTCTGCACACTTTGACGATCGGAAGGCCGGAGGAACGTCCTCTTCAAGAATCTCATGTATTGAGTCAGTTGGTTTGATCTCGAGGCTTCATTCAGCGAAGGGAAGGGTTTGAGAGATATCTAAAAATGAATTCATAGGTTAATAATTAATTATATAGATTTGGTGGGTATCAAGAAAGTCAGCCATATCTGTAATCTTTTACACAAATCCCGCTCACAGCCATATGCTTTTGCTGTTGGTTTTCACCATGGATGCCGCAGCTGGACGCCCCTTGCAACTTATACAGAGCATTGTCATTTCCCGGCGCCGACGCAAAGAAATCGTGCTATTTTTCTTCAAAACGTTGCCAGTCAACTTGACTATTTCATACTAATTGTTTAGAACGCGGATTGAGAATGGTAATTCATACTATTTTTCTCCGTAAATATAATATTTATTTTTTAAAGTATTTTTTACTTAGAAATATATCAAAATAATTTTTACATTAACAAATTAAAAAAAAAAAAGAGTGCTATACATTTTATATCCTATGTCTCAAACTCTAACATTTATTTCTTCACGGTAATTTAAAAAGAATATAAATTAATCCAATACTCTTTCAAGTTTCAAGTCCCTTGAATGGTTTTATCACAGCATATGTGGCATTACTACTGCAGGGCAGGTGAAGCATCTAATTTAGCATCTCCTTTTATATTTATTACATGTGTTTTGTGACTGAGACAAGAGAAGACTCCTTAACTAACGGCTGACCTTTCACCATGTCATATAAGGTATGCCGTCTAGATTAATTTATTAGGAATTTCTTACTTCTAGGAATTTGGTTCTCTTCAGTGCTGCATTATTAGGCATGATAGTTGACAAACCGAGGAGAAATTTGAGGATTATGGAACGAGGACGGTGCTGTTAATGATGAAGAAGAAATCTCACCGGACAACTAGTTTATTCTAAGAATTCTTAGTAGTTTCGGACGCAGTGGCGGGGTAACCACGTCAAGAATGTTGGAAAAACATTTTTACACTCCCGAAAGCGAAATGAAAATTTCATCATTTGATGCTCACGGCCTGTTCTGAGGCTAAACAGAGGAGAAATAGGCATCGCGACTCTGTTCAGATGTACTCTGTAAATATCCCGCCGCCGCCGCCGCTGCTAGTATGAAGAAAAATTAACTGGTATCGATTCTGTTGATGTTATAGGAAACAAATCTCAAATTACTCGCCGCAGGGCACTCCATACAGCAGGGAAGGAACGGAACAGCTCACAAAATATGTCTTTTTTTTTTTTTTTTTTTGGGGGGGGGGGTTTTAATGTAATTTATTGGCTGTGGAAAAAAAAAAAGTGATTTGAAAAGTTGAAAAGTAAAGGGATGAAAGAAGGCATGTGAAATCATGACATGCCAACGAACTTAAATTGAGGTGCTAACTAAACATTGTATTAAAAAAAAAAAAAAAAAACAAAGAATGAGTCTCCACATGGTTAGTTTTCAATCTGATAAACGTCATACGTTATTGACAGAGCCAAACTTCATTATGAGACATTTTTCAATTTATTTATCAAGAGACTCGAGCAATATTATAACGACCGACTTTGATCACACCATGCCAATTATAAATAAATAAATAAAATAAAATCACATCATATCTTCTCATATTAAGTGAACACCAATTTGTTAGCTCTAAAGTTCCATTATACCTCACTCGTTCTTCTCCCTCCAACATGTTAAGAAAATTAGAACATGTTAAGAAATTTAGATGTTTTATAAGTCAAGACTTAAGCACCGTTTGTCTCTGTGTTGCAACCTGTATTTTGACAAATTTTAATTTTTTTTTTTTACTAAAATTGATGTATCATTTGAATCGTTTTGATGTGCTGATATCAAAAATGATTTTTAAAAAATAAAAAAAATCATTGGTATGTATTTCAGCACGAAAAGCTATTTGAAAAGCAACTGCTACCACACTGCCAAACACGCTCTTAATTGATCGAAACAAACTTGGATGAGAAACTCAACCAAGTCAACTTAATTTTTTTTTTTATCTAAATCAATTAATATGTTTCAATTTTTAAAATTTTTATTCCAAATATAGTTTTATTTTAAAAAAAAAAAAAACAAGTAAAAGGATACTTAATCGAGTTAGGATTCGAGCCCAAGCATTTATAATAACATTTGCCTATCAAAGGCGGTCTCGAACTTATTTTCGGGGCTCAATAAATCTATTGGACTATGGGCTGAGGTGCCGAACCCATTTAAAGTTCGACAAAACCCCAGGCCCATGAACTATTTAAGTTCCAGCAGCTTAACTCGGAGGTTCTCCTTCTGAAAATTTTCACCTCTATGTTCACAGAGAGTAAGTTCAAGTACCGTATTTTCGAGTTCTTCATCAACTCAAAACCTTGATCCAGAAACATATAAATGATAAGCTCCAAATTCAGTGAACTGATTAGTGCTGATAACATCCTACAAATAAAAGCAGAGAAAACAGAGACACACAGAGAAAAGCTGATGCCTTCCCCTTTATTCTTAATATCTCCTTCTTCCAAAATCCCTTTGTCTTCTGCCGAACAACTACATTTATCAGAAACCAAATGCTATTTAAGACGAAATAATAGAAAAAATTGAAGAAAAAGGACTGGAAAATAACACAGCATTAATACCTGTCTTTTCATATTTGTGGAGGCTTATCATTTCATTGCTCCCCTCTCAACTTGCTTCGTAAACGAACCATGTTCACAGCAATGAACACATGAATACTATCTTTCACTCTATCCACAAATTTGAAATAGGCATCTCCTCGGGACTTCTTTATCACCAAAGTGCCACAAACAGCCCAAAACCCGAACACGAATCCCAGTTCCAGGCGCTAGTAGAACCATATCATTTCAATCCAATCACCGTCATTTTTGCGCTTGTCATTCTTGGCCTTGTTGCCCTCATCAACCGGCTTGGAGCAGTTTGATAGCAATGGAGGACCACAAAGCTCAGGGTTTCCCTCATAAATTGAAGGATCAGTGAAGGTACCGAACTGGTTTGATGGAATCGGCCCTGTAAATTGTTGTGTGACAGGTTCAAATGGTTCAAGGAAGTCAGAGAAGACATGCGCTTGAAGAAACGAGACCTGAAAGATGGTTGATTGAGAGATCTAGAATTTCTAAAAGTTTCAGGTCTCCAATCATTGCTGATATCTTTCCAGTCAATCGATTCCAAGACAAATTCAAGGTAACTAAGCAGGAAAGATTTGTCAATTCTTCTGAAATCTCTCCCTGTAGGTCATTACTCGAGATATCTATGAAATTCGCAAGACCAAGCGTCTACCTGTGTTCAAGTTGCCCTCCCTTCCCATTCAACGCCATCTCCTCCATGTAAAAGGGGTAGTCAGATGGATCATAGAACTCAAACAACTTAGATTGCCCAAACATGGTGGGATTGGTCCTGATAAATTGTTTTGTGCAAAGTCCTGATAAATTGTTGTTTCCAATATCAAGTGTCCATAAACCTGTGCAGTTTTGCAAAGACCGCAAAAATTTCCCAGAAATTGTTGCTGCTCAATTTCATAACTCGAAGCCAAGGTAGTGAGCACATGGAACTTGGGATGCCACCAGATAGATTGGTCTTCGATAGATGATAGATCTAGGGTGTCTAGTAATTCAAAACCCTTCCAATGCCTATAGATTTTTCTTGATGACCGGTTGTCGGAGAGATTAATAATGCCTGGATTCTTTATTTCGCTCATGGAAGAAGGAATTTTGCCATGTAGAGAGTTCCCTGAAAGATCTAGAACGTTCAACATTGACGTTACTTGGCCTAATTGGTCCGGAAAATATGCTTTTCAGAATGAGAGTTTCAAGATTAGAACAGAGTGGGAGTCGGCCTTCTAATTGGTTGTTAGAAAGATCCAGCGCTGTAACTTGAGGGATTACTTTCCTACAGAAGCCAGATATTGTGCCTGAAAGTGCAACATCTGCACGCCCTAAGAAAATTAACTACTGTTGAGTCTCTAGCCATGCTAGAAATGTTAGACCAATCAGATTGAATCAGTGATAGAGATTTCTACTAGACTCACAGGGGAATCCACTGTGTGGTCTTACATCTGATGCAAGAGACTTGTTTGAAGATGACAGATAGAAAGTTTTCAAGTCGTTGAGTGTGAGGAAATGAATCTCAGATATGATGCCTTCCCAGGAGTCTTCATCAAGATACAGATTAACTAAAGACTTAAGTTAACCGATTATTTAGGTCTGAGCCAGTCTTTCTCTAGAGCTTCGTTTCCTTTACTTCGAAATTAACAGAGCTCATTTGATATTTACATTAATTACTTTGTTAATTTTCATTAGTCTTCGTGGTGAAGATTGAATTTATTAGCGAAGGGTAAATGAAGATTTTAAGATAAAAATGTATATGTTACGAAGACAACAAAAAATATTGTTTTGATTTGACTTTACAGTGAGAAAGTGGTGATCTCTGTCAAGAATTTCTCGGGTTTTGTATCAGTCAGTGGTGATGGCAGCTGGGTTTGTGAAGGTAGACAAATTAACCACAGCGTCATCCTGATCCGGCAAGTTTTTCTTTTTTTTTTCTTGGATAATTAATTACTCTGACGAATTTGGATTAATGGCTATTGCTAGTCTACACAATGTTTCTGTGCTTAGTTCTTCCTTCCTCAAGGAATCTCGATCAGAAGCAGTGAGAAGACGGGGTGATGAAGGAGGGGAAGCACCCGGACATCGTCACACCTGCAAACACAGCAGGAGCTTGAGGATGAGCATATGGTGAGTCATGTCCGGGGAAGGGTTAGTGATAGACTGGTCCAACGTCAAAGTGACGGAAAGAGTACTGATCTATTGACGGTGTATGCATCTGATAGCCACATTAACGATCGTAAATGTAACGATCATGGTGGCTCTTCAGAGGGTGGCGGGAGCGAGTGCAAATGAAGAGGCAAAGAGGTGCTAGTGCCGATTACTTTTGAGTTTCAAGAACTTTTTTGTCATGTGAAAAACAATGGCAGTAATTTTGATAATTTGATATTTTTTAAAAAGAATTTTAGAAGAAAAATAAATATTAATGCATATATAAAATCATGATATAAATGATAATTTTTTAAATTGCAATGGATAATTGCAATTTAGACCTTTTTGTTTTTCTTATTTACTTTCTACATCGTCACGAGAGAGAAAAAAAAGGAGGGAATTAAATCAGAATAGGGTCATTTCAGTAAATACAGTTTCATATAAATAGTAAACACAAACAAAATCTTAAATCTTACATCCCTCCAGATCTTAAAAAAAAAAAAAAACACCACCACCCTTGTCTCTTCTCTTGACACTGCTCCTCTCCCTACATGTAAAATTAATCCAAAACAATGAGAGTATCTACACCCTCCGCTACCGACGACCGCGCCGCCACGTTGAGCGGCGGAGGCTATCGGGACGCCGAATCACTACTCCGTTCAAAAACCATATCCGAAATCCGCAATGTCGAATCTGCAACTCGACAGCAAATCGAAGAAAAGAAAGAAGAGCTTCGTCAATTAGTCGGTAACCGATATCGTGACCTAATTGATTCGGCCGATTCTATCGTTCTCATGAAATCCTATTGTGGATCAATCTCGCATAACATCGCATCGATTCACATCAACATTCGCTCCCTTTCTGCTTCTCCGTTATCAGAAACCCCCAAATTCACAAACCCTAGCCCTACGCGTGGTAAAATTTATGGGATCGCGTGTCGGGTTAAGTATTTAGTTGATACCCCGGAGAATATCTGGGGATGCTTGGACGAATTCATGTTTTTGGAGGCAGCAGGGAGGTATACACGTGCAAAGCACGTGCAGAGTACGTTGATGAGTAGTGATTATAATAAGATCTTGTCGAATTTCCCACTCTTGCAGCATCAATGGCAGATTGTGGAGAGTTTGAAAGTGCAGATTTCACAGAAAAGTCGTGAGAGGTTGTCAGATCAAGGGCTGGGAATTGGGGGTTATGCGGATGCGTTGGCTGCAGCAGCAGTGATTGATGAATTGGAGCCTGATCAGATATTGGGTTTGTTTCTTGATAGCAGAAAGTCATGGATTTCACAAAAATTAGGGGGTTTCGGTTGGGTTGATGTAAAAAATGATAATGTCAGTGGTGAGGTTGTCGTTTTTGTGTTTTGTGAAGTCTTAAAGATAATTCAAGTTAGTGTAGGACAAGTAGGAGAGTTGTTTTTGCAAGTTTTGAATGACATGCCTTTGTTTTATAAACTTATTTTAGGTTCTCCTCCCGCTTCCCAATTGTTTGGGGGGATTCCGAATCCAGATGAGGAAGTGAGATTGTGGAAATTGTTTAGGGAAAAGCTCGAGTCTGTGAATGTTGCTCTAGATAAAGAATATATTGCCAGGACTTGTTTGAGTTGGTTGAGGGATTGTGGCGGAGAGATTGTGAGTAAGATTAATGGGAGGTTCTTGATTGATGCGATTGCCACGGGTGGAGAGCTTGCGGTGGCTGAGAAGATGATTAGGAAGACTATGGGTAGTAAGCAAGTATTGGAGGGAAGTTTGGATTGGCTCAAGAGTGTTTTTGGGTCTGAGATTGAGTTGCCTTGGAGTAGGATCCGAGAGTTAGTTTTAGAAGATAACTCGGATCTCTGGGATGAGATATTTGAAGGTGCTTTTGTTCAGAGGATGAAAACTATAATCACATCACGATTTGAGGATTTGGTTAGAGGCATCAATTTGGGAGAGTCCATTTGTGCAGTCCGAGAGACTCCTGGTGAACCGATTGACTTTCAGGCATACTTGAACAGACCTTGCACTGGTGGTGGGGTTTGGTTTATTGAACCCAATGCAAAGAAGTCTGGTCTAGGTTCTGGTCATAAGGTATCGCCTGAAGAGAATGATTTTCATAGTTGTCTCAATGCGTTCTTTGGTCCTGAAGTTAGTCGTATCAGAGATGCAGTGGACAGTTGTTGTCAAAGTGTTCTCGAGGACCTGCTCAGTTTCTTAGAATCTCCAAAAGCAGCTCTCAGGCTAAATGATTTGGCACCATTTTTACAGGATAAGTGTTATGAGAGCATTTCAACTATATTAACAGAACTCAAGAGGGAGCTTGATAGTTTATATGCTACAATGGGGAATGCTAACAATGTTGGTCTGTCAGTTTCTCCCGCCATGGTTGTTGACAAATCTCTTTACATTGGGAGACTTTTGTTTGCATTTCAAAACCACTCAAAACACATTCCTGTGATACTGGGCTCTCCAAGGTTTTGGGCCGAAGATACTATGGCTGCAGTTTTTGACAAGTTACCATCTGTATTGAGGCAATCTAGAGTTGCTAATGACTATCCTATCCCTGACAGTCCTGGCAGGCAATTTCCCACTGGATCTAAAAGACAGACCTCATCTGCTGCCTCTGCTTTACTTGGAGCAAATGAAAGTGCAAGTCCTAAACTTGAAGAATTAGGCAGAACCATGAGGGATCTTTGCATCAGAGCTCATATCTTATGGATATCCTGGTTATCTGATGAGCTTTCAACCATTCTTGCTCTGGATCTTGGAAAAGATGATGGATTATCGGCAACAACTACCTTGAGGGTATGTAGTGTTTGCTTGACAAGTTACCATTCTAGCCCTATATTTTGTTTTGATGTTCTCTGTATCTCTGTTAAGCATCTTAAATGGATGTGTGCTGTTATATAAAATAGTTCTTGTGTTTTCTGTTCACTGCACAATTTATCTGGTTTACAAGCATGCTAAGCTTTGTCATCCTCTGAATGTGAGCAGGGCTGGGAAGAGACAGTAGTCAAGCAAGAACAATCTGATGAGGACCAGCCAGAAATTAAAATTTCACTACCATCCATACCTTCACTCTATATCATCTCATTTCTGTTTCGGGCATGTGAAGAAATCCATAGAATCGGAGGTCATGTTCTGGACAAATCAATTCTGCAAAAATTTGCTTCAAGACTACTGGAGAAGGTATGTAACTGGGCTGGATTGTTGATTTTACTTCCTCCACAAATTCTATTTCAATGTGGTAATGTATGTGTTATTTATAGCCATATTCTAAAGCGTAAGCTTATTTTATTATTTTTTGTGTGTTATTGTTTATTATTTAAATAGAAGTTATAAGGCCATTTTTTCATCCTTATTCCTCATTAACAATCTAGGTTGGTATATTCATATGCTGGTGTTGTTTTACAGTATTTTCATCTTTTAATAATTTCTTTCCTTGCCTGCTGATCATTCATTTTTCTTGGATCTCATTGTAAATATCAAACATTCATGATTACTTACACTGCTAGAATTTGTTAAACAGCTGGTTTTTTGGGTCTATTTTTTTTTCCTTGCTTGCTATTTTTTTAAGTGGTGGCTTAGGATGGCAAGAGAAAACTGATTTAGTTTAAAATTGACCAATAGCATTTCCCATCGTCTTTGTATGTGCTGACTGTATACTTCTTGCAGGTTATTGAAATTTATGAGGACTTCCTTTCCTCTAGTGAGTCTCATCAGTCTCAAGTGTCAGAGAAAGGAGTTCTTCAAATTCTGTTAGACCTGAGATTTGCTGCTGATGTTCTATCTGGGGGTGATTGCAATATTAATGAGGAGATATCTAGAAATCCAAGGGTGAAGATTCCTTTCAGGCGGAAGCAGGAGCAAAGCCATAAGAAGTCGGCCTTTAGAGAGCGTATTGATGGGTTAATTAACTGTTTTTCACAGAGGCTTGATCCCATAGACTGGCTTACGTAAGCCTTTTCATCCTTAATTTAAAAAGAAAGCATGAAAATTGTCAATAAGTACAACCTTGGGCTTCTGTCTTCTAGGTCTAAAGGTTATGTGTATTTCTGTGCACATGGCATGCCCTTAATTGATTAACCCATTCATGGGAATTGTCACCATCTTATGGCTTAAGAGTCACAGTTGGCGTTCTCCTTATAAGGTCAAGTGTTGAGGCCATAAAGCAAACAACCTGGTCTCTGATAAATTATATAGGTTAAGGTCTCAACTAATGATAAAAATTTGGGAACTACCAATCTGATATTAGTTGCATGCTGTCCCTTCTACATGTGCGCTGATGTGCTCTCAGGGGACTTCTTTCCTTGTGTATCTCTGCATACAATTTGCATTTTGAACCATTGAAGTAGTAGTTCATTATACAATTTGCATTTTGAACCATTTGTAGTAGTTCATTTTCCCATCGTGATTAGGAGTTATGGCATAATCGTATATCTTTTGTCTGATTTGATGATTCTTTTTGTTGTATTTTTTACTTGTTTAGGTATGAGCCATACTTGTGGGAGAATGAGAGGCAGTCATACTTGCGACATGCTGTCCTTTTGGGGTTCTTTGTGCAACTAAACCGGATGTATATTGATACTATGCAAAAACTTCCATCCAATCCAGAGTCAAATATCATGAGATGTTGTACTGTTCCTCGCTTTAAATACCTTCCAATCAGGTTGATGTTTTAAACACATTTCTTTGAAAATCATGCCCACCAAACATTTGTACATGACATTAATTCAGTGTCTTCTGTTTTTGAATAACCTTTTCAATTATTTCAAGTGTAATTGGTATTTTCTTCTAGTTTCTTAGTTGTCCAATGCAGCTAATTTCTTCTTACTTGTCCAGCACGCCAGCATTGTCTTCAAGAGGGACAGCAAAGACTTCTTTTCAAGCAACTTCAGATGATATCTCTTCTAGAAGTTCCTGGAAAGCTTATTCCAATGAAGAGCTTTCTCGAAATATTGATTTGGATGAAAACTCTAGTTTTGGTGTAGCAACACTGAAGTCTTTCATGCAGGTAAAGCTTCTTTTTATTTTTTTGCCTTTCTATATCATGGCCAGACAGGTCTGAGATTCAGAAGATGAGCGTCCCGGAATTTTATTTTCCTTTTCAATTATTATATTACTGAGAAGAGGAAGAAAAGAAGTCTAGTTGTTATTAAATTATGAGAGCATAATTTTTTAGATGTAGCTGATACTGGGTTTATGTAAGAATGAATTATTAGCAGAGATAGCATTTTTTTTGTTTGATTTGAAGTTTAATGACACAAAGGAGAAGTGCAATGTTTGGTGAACTAAATATCTTCTGGAGAATAGTGAAATATCTAATTTGATTTATGATGGCTGTAGATGATTGGTCGTGCTGTGTACAGTGTCTTGTATGCTCAACTGAGGTTCGGATGCGCTTAGGTTCTATGGATTCAAAGCTTAAAGATTTGCTTGAGGGCTTATAGTTCTAGCTGGATCAGAAATGCAGAAGTGGTCTACTTTCAGCTTCTGAAATGGCTACTAAAAGCTGTAATCATTAGTCAAGGCTACTTTCTGGCAAAAAAATTGAAAGCCATCGTGTTCTTTTCAAGGATGTAATGGTTTGTTACGAAAAGGTTTGGATTCAAGGCCTAATACATGATTAGGACAAGGAAAAACAGATAGTTTGTGTGGAGAAGTGACTTGAGTCCACTTGGTTACCTAGGAGAATTTTTACTTCAAGGTGGGGGCTTATATGGAGTTTGTTTAGATTTGTAATCAGCTGCATGGGTGCAGAAGTAGTAAAAAGGAAAGTTTGTGGAAATGACTAAAGCAGTCAAATTTTATGAGAGAAGGTATTTTACCAACAAAAGAAAGTTGTGCTTGCCAAGGGTGGTGATAACTCTCTAATCAGACCTGTTTCTGTTTTTTAGGAGGGGTTATAGGGGGATAGATGGGATAAATTCCATATTTGGCATGATGGATGAAGACCTAAGGAAGCAAAGGAAAGATCCTATCCTTCCTCACTTGTTTTGACAGTCCATCCAATGTGGGTGAAGTGGACTCAGTCATCTCCCTCTTTTGTCAGCCAAAAAACTAGATGGATGGGTTTATATGCATCCTTTCTCCTCACCATTCTCCTAGTTTACTCTTTGATTCCTCCTCCATACCCATCCTTCCTAACAAACAGACTCTGTTCCTGTAGAGATGTGGAGCATGATTTTTGGTAGGCCTCTTTGAAGTCTGATAGCTTACCGGCAATTCCATACTCTATTAAAACCACCAAGCTGCAGAGCATTCTGACAGCATGTGCCCTTAAAATAAAAAGAAAAAGACAACCAATGTAAGGCCTGGGAACTGCAGTAAGAATTTATGCTTGGGATTGGGAAGTAGTAGCATTCAAACTTCAGCAGAGAAGACAAATACCACTCTTAGAAATGGCAGGGAGACTGGAAAGAAATTCTAGCTTAATTAAGCAAACAGTCATAAGCTATGTAGTTAATACTAGTAGTTCCACAGATAAAGTTATCAATGATGATTACGCCATTGCTTATTTTCTTTATTTGATTATAGTGGGTAAATATAGACTGGATTCTAGCAAGTATGATTATGTAAAATTTGAGGGATGGCATGGTTCACCCCCCCCCCCCCTGTTGTGGCATTTTCTTGATTTAGTTTTGGTGGACAAACATAGGTTAATGTTGTTGTCTGAGAAGCTAGCATTATGATAACACTTTTTTCTCATAATGACCAGGTTGGAAGCAGGTTTGGAGAGAGCACCTTAAAATTGGGATCTATGTTAACGGATGGGCAAGTAGGCATATTCAAGGACAGATCGGCAGCTGCCATGTCAACATTTGGTGATATTTTACCTGTCCAAGCAGCTGGTCTTCTTTCATCATTCACAGCTACCTGATCAGACTCTTGATTTCCCGCGATCTAATTTACTTGCACATGTTATATTAGTGATGAGAATGTGTGGCAATTCGGTCATTGTATCATTCTATGCAGGATATGATGCAGAAATCAATATGAAATGGAGAGACAGAGTACAGGATAAAATGTTGGAATGATGGTAATATGTGAAGAAAAAGAAAAGCACCTGGAAGTTTGAATAGATCCAGCGGGAATCAAAATTAGGTATTTTGTTCACCAGTCTATACTGTAGAAAGAAACCAATAAAAACCCAACTGGGTATGAAGAAATGTGATTGGTTTATACATAATGTTACTTTGTACAGAGAGACCATTGTCTCCGCGGACTATTTCCTTCACTGATGTCATAGATACATGCTGAGGTTTTTGAGGATGTAAAGCAGAATATCTAGCAATATATTGTTAGCTCGGTTCATAGTTTGTGTTTCAGTGGTTTAAGAGTCTTTCTCCGGTGAAGGCTTTAATTCTCCTCCCGTTGCATTGGTTTGTCCCGATAGATTTTGTATTTGTTTAACGAGTCCGCTGGCTTCTTTTCCGGTGTTGCTTGATTACCTTTTCCTTCTAAGATTTGTGTGCTTGTTTATGCTTTTTACGTTTGGCAAGATATTCCTGTGCTTTCTCAAAGAAAAATACCGTGCATTCTCTTCTGGAATTTTCCTTACTCCTTTTGCGTTCAAGGTGATATATTTTTTAGCTGAGCAGAAAAGAAAGAAGAAGAAATGGAAAGGAGTAGCTGAATTGCTGTTCCCGGTCCAGCATAAAAGGAGATGAATGGAGGGAAGCCTCATGCTCCATCTGAGTAAGTTTTAGGTAGAGATTATATTGAGAATCGATTCATAGGTTACAAATAATTTGAAATTTTTCCGTGTTCTATTACATATATGTGGTGGTAGTACTGCTTTATTTAACAATTTTATTGATGAAGAGGCCAGTCTGCCCAGAGAAACATTATCAGCATGAAGCCCTCGGAAAATTAAGCAATGGAGGATCATATAATGAAGCCTTCACAAAATTAAGCCATGGAGGAGCACACAGTAATATAGAAAGGTCCAGGTAGTCCTGAACTATCCAATGTCCGATGGCTAAAAAAAAAAAAAGAACTCGTAAAAAGAAACATACAGCAGGGCCGGCAAACTACGGAAACAAAGTGGATTTTTGTCAAAACTCTGAAGATGTGCAATGTATAGTGCAATTCGTCTTATCCACTTGCCAGGTAGACCTAAATCATTCCGAAAATCAGCTCAACATAATTCAATGATGAGGAGCTATGTTGGGGGCTTACACATTAGTACGGAATGAAAAATCATTCACATAAACCAAAAATTGATTCAGAAGTTGCATATTAGCCATTAAAAGGCAATCTTTTGTTTTGAAGGGCTTGTTATTTATGATAATCAATTCAAAGAAAAAAAAAGAAAGTTGGAGGGCTCTCTTATATTTGTGGGTGTCTTCGCTGCCTCGTCCCCCTCCTCATTGGTGCCCTGCTAAGATCTGAAGATTAATTTTTAAAACATATCATTGTCTCTTTCTTATGCATATAGCTTTAGGGAGTTGGGCTCCGACGCCCGAGCTCACTTGCCTTATCCTTGCTGTATTTTGAGTTTGGAATATTTATGATTGGTTTATTTTTGTGTTTTAAAAATATTTTAAAAAAATTAAATTTTTTATTTATTTTTAGTAATTTTAAATTAATATATTTTTAGTGTTTTTAAATTATTTTGATATGTTGATATCAAAAATAATTTTTAAAAAAAAAAAAAAATATAATTAGCATGTATTTTGGACATAAAAAATTATTTGAAAAAACAATCATAACTGTCAAATAAGTCTGAACTCTAAGGGTGTTTCTGTATTGAGTTTATTTTGAAAGGATTTATTAGGTTTATTT
Source organism: Populus alba (assembly GCF_005239225.2). Lineage (NCBI taxonomy): Eukaryota > Viridiplantae > Streptophyta > Magnoliopsida > Malpighiales > Salicaceae > Populus > Populus alba. Next base: position 5,125,376 of record NC_133291.1, read on the forward strand.
AATTTATTTGTACAGTGAAGTCAAATAACTCAAGAAAAGTGGACCTGCTAATTAATTGCAAATATTTGAAACTATATTTTTCATGGTCAAAGGATCGGAACTTATTAGCGTCTAGTTCAAGTTCTGAGCAAATTGCTAGGATCGTGTGCACAAGTATTTTTCTTGTGACAGACCTAACAATATTATACATATTAATTTAAAGAATTTTCAACATGCACATTAAGTGTATTCATCCACCATCTTGACGAGCTTCGGTAAATGCTCCACACGTGCATGTTGTCAATTAAGGACTAATACTTCAATAATCGCCATTTAATTACAAGTGCATTGTGAAAACATTGAGGTGCATGAGCATGAAGAGAAAAGAAAAGAAATGCATAGTGTTGACTTAAGACTATACGTGGACACACATCATAAGACTAGCCAGTCATGTGTATTGGTTTGTGGAGCCGAGGAGGAGGAGGAGGAGGAGGAGGGTAGAAATTCTTTCATTTAATTTGATATCTTCAAAGCGAGAGGAGAGGAGAGGAGAGGAGGGGGACAAAGAGCACGTAATTGAGGTAGAGAGAGAGAGAGGGAGAGAGAGATGTTACGACTGAAAATGTTCTTTTGTTCTTTCTTTGAATTCTCTTTCCATTTGCATGTATGTATGGCTACAACATGTTAGAGCATGGGGAAGAGTGCAAATGCCAAACTCCAAGAAGGAATGGAAAAAAGAATAGTCAAGAGAAAGGTTTAGTCAAGTCATGCTCATATGCCTTCCCTCTGATTTGTTCTGCGTATCTCATAAAGCGTAATAGGGAAGGGGTCATGGTGTTGGCACTGTCCAATAAATGCCATAGCATCGAGTAGGGCCAATCGCACCTCTCCAATCTTGCATGATGGGTGGTGGCATGGGGATTTGGACGGAGGCTGATCAGAGGGACAACCCGAAATAAATGCGAAAGCTTATAAAGGCTCCTACTGCTCTCACTACCCTCTTTTGGTATCGTTAGGCGTGCTTCTGTCGGGATATCCCCCTACCCTTGAAACCGTCCCTTTCACCTCTCCTCATGAATTATCCACTCCGTCACCTCTTGTGCAGTCTCTCCTCCCCCACCTACCTCACAACCCCTCCTCTCTTCTAGGTCTTCACTATCCTTTTTAGCAATGTCTTTTACTGCAGCAACCAAAACGTCCACCGATTCCTCCCACCGTATATGTTCGGGTCTTTCCCCTCGATTAATGTGATAATGGCTAACGTAGCTAAATGCAAGCTTGATATGCTCGCTGACTTGTTGCAGGAGGGATTTGGACCTGTTCATGGGAGAAGACATGATGTGTTTGAAATTCGTGGGTTCACAGACACGAGTCTTCTTAGTTTTTTTAGATGTTTCTTTCTTTACTCTGATCTGTTTCCTGAGCCTGTCAACGAGGGTTGATAAAATAGCGAGGAGGGATTCGACAACATGAATACTAGTACTAATGATGACCTACTTATGATCAGACTGGTGAAGAAGCCGAATCACCACCTTTCTTTGGAGGACTTACAGGTCCCTGGTCAATATTTTGACTTGTTCCCTCGATATTAAAGAGCAAACCAAAATAATACCCCCTTTGATTAAACATGGTGCCACCTATATATAGGCTTTTATCAGGGCATGACCTTGTAGATACACACCCGAAACTAAAAAATACAAGACAAAAGTGTTGTGATAAATTGAGAAATTAGTATCCAAAATATAATTAAATTGTATAATCAATATCATGGTTCATAAATGTGATATTAATAAAACATTATGTTTTTGAACTGTGATATTTTTAAGGAGATTTTTTTAAAAAATAACTGGATATTTAACAAAATAATTGGACTATAGTCAAAATAGTCTAATTGTTTTGGTTATTGTAAGGTTTGGGTCATTTTTGGGTTTTAAACCTGAAAAAATTTATAAACTCATAGTTTTCGTTGATCTGAAATTTTATTTACTTTATGATTTTAGAGAGTTAAAATATTTACAATTTTACTAAAATTTTGATAGGGTTTCCTCTATATAGAAACCATATCCAAAATTTTATCCCGCTTAAAGAAACCACAGTAACCACAATCAACAAATTCTAACTAAACTCAACATATTCTCATATTCCATAATCATAAGTAGTCTTGGGAATGCAAAAAAAATATATACAATCAAAATAAATATAAAATATTTCAGTAATATAATATTCAAGTAATCCCAAAATATATAAACATAACTCATTTCTATCTATTTTGAACAAAAGTCAAAACATATGTATATGGCTCTTTTAACTCTGTTATCTCAAATAAATTTGATGTTTTATTATATCCCCACATAAATACCACTTACGTTCCCCCCACGCAAATACAATATGCTCTATTGCATGAATGTGTGTGTATATTTAACTATATTTTTAGCCGATTCCAAAAATATACACAAAATCCTTAATTTGACAACTTAACCTAAATTAAACTCAATACATAATTAATTGAAACAATCAATTCATCATTAATTCAACTTATTTTCATGTTCAACTATATCAAACAAACTCTAATTGAATGTATTTTTAACTACTTTATCTTTGATTCAACAAACTCTAAATTCACCATAAACCCTAAATTCAACCTAAATAATTATTCGACTTCAACCAAACCACAAACAAATTTATAATAATGTAGAATGTTTACCTTATAGAACTACAAGAATGGTTGGGACATCAACAACAATAATGGTTGAAGCAAAGCAAATGATGAATTCTCAACACAAAAACATCAAAAGATACTTAAAGACTAATAAGGGTTTGATATTTGGTTGATTTAAGGATAAAATTTAAGTGTATGGTGATTTTTTCAAGAGAAAAGTGAGGATATCAATGCTTTTTTTTTTTTTATAAGAGAGAGAGAAAAACAATGTTGTATGTTCAATCTGTTTAATATTTTAATGTTTAAATTTTAATTAATATCATGAATAATAACAAAATCAAATTATTATATCATTTTACTAAAAAAAAAAATATAAACAGTTGTTAATTCTCTCGTATTTTTATGTTTATTGTGATAATTTTTTTTTTATAAAAAAAAACCCAAATATTGATGTCCAGACAAGAAGTCATGCTCATGGCGCGGCCCCTCCACATGCATCATGCATGTACATCATGGGTAGGATGGACACAGTCGATCCACAGCACACCCATATGCAAGCGTCAGTAGTTGCTGTGTTGAATATGAGAGAGAAAGAGAGGGAGGTGACTGGGGAAGCATTTAAAGGGCAGTCATCATTGCAAAAGTACGTCATCATTGCCATGCAAACAATATATTGTTTTTTTGACTACATCTTTTCTTGAGAATCACACAGTTGATTTGATTATTAAAAGGGTCAAAAGCAGGGCAGCTTGCATTTGTATGCATGCCTTCTTTAATTCTGCGTTATTTCCCTTGAATTGCCATCTATTCTGTGCGCTTGACGATCCCTGCTTTGCTTTGGATTTTGGGTTCTTGCATTACAGTATATCCGTGTAATAAATGACTCCTTTTTCTACATTGACGTTTCCTCTGCAACGGCCTTTCATGCTTCTGGCATACAGAGAGCAAGAGGGAGACAGAGAGAGAGAGAGAGAGAGAGAGAGAAGGGGGTTTTTCTTGGGGGTCTCTCTTTATTTGTCACACCCACCTCTCTTACACTGTCCTTCTTGTCTTACTCAGTTGTCTTCTGTTTTTTCTGAGAAATGCCTTTTGCTTAACAGTCACCATAGCTTCTTAACTAAACAAGCTCAAGCATTTTACCATCTCTCTCTCTCTCTCTCTCTCTCACACACACACACACACACATGTAATGGTACGTACAGCTCTCTTGCTGTGTGTACATAGATATGGAGATAATTTTGTGTTTTGCCCAACACCTCTAGCTAGCACCCTTCAATTTCCGTTCCATCCCATCCGAAGATCTTAATTAAATCTCAAGGATCCGCGGCTACCTAGCTTGTCTTGGATATATATATATATATATATATATTATATATATTTGATCTTCCGGTGCCCACATTCCTTTATCCGGTGTGTGTGTATTGATTTTTTAACAAGGTAAATCCATGTAGGAAACATATGGAGCGATATTCTTTCTATGATAAATGTCGTGCAAAACTCACACAAATACCTCACCGTATTATTTTCATTGTATTACAGACTTGTCATCGTCTTCTTTACCTGTATCAAATCATTTTTTATCTACCTTCTTCCACTCATAGCATAAATTAAACAATCGATGCTTCAAACATAACCTCTTGTTGAGGTATTATGTAATTTATTTAATAGCTTAAATTTTTAAATTAAATCAATTCATTTATATTATATTATAGCTCTTTAGACATGCAGCTTCAATGCTTGATATTAGAGTTTAACGGTGTTAGAAAATAATATAAATTATATTTTAAAATTTTATTTAACAGCTTAAATTTATAGATTAAAATAATTATTTGACATGTTATCAGAGATTCAATAACAAAAATGATTACACGTTCGAAGTTTTACCATTTTTATTTATTTAATAAAATTAAATAAAGAATATTATGAACATGTACAAGTTGCTTTTATTTCATGAGATATATTAAAGAATAATATAAATTATATTTTAAAATTTTATTTAATAACTTAAATTTTTGAATTGATTTAGTTTCTTTGATGTATATAAAATTTCAAACTAAAGTCATAAACTAGCAACAATCTTTCCACTACAAACCCATTTGTATAGCATCAACAATCTTGTTTTCCGCATGCACCTTCATTCTTCAGCTCTTGACATAAACCAGAAGTTACCGAGTATGCTCAAATTTATCAACAGGAAAATATAATCCTCTTTACACAAAAAGTACAATTACCAATTAAATCATGTGCCCGCCACTAGAATTATGGAGACCAACTATCATTTCAGTGTGAAATCAAGGTTTTCTCATCAAAGATAATTTATATCAAGTCTTAAGAGCAAGTTTTTAAAGTCGCTATCATGTCAAGCACCAGAGGGAGGTAATTAACAAGCTTCACATGGGATTCCGAAAAGTTGAAATTGAGGAGCTAGCCATCATTTAATGCAACCATGTACAAATAATAATTTCTGGTAGAAGCATCAAATGGTAGAGCAAAGAAAGAAAGAGGGAAAAAAAACATGATTAAAACTACAAATATATAATATGGCTGCCTCTGTTTAAATAGAAAAGGTTCAAAGGATAGAAACAAAAACTAGACCATGCATGCCTGCCAGCCATGGCACACTGTAAGAAACAAAACCCCGCAAATTAATGGTGCTAGCTAGCTGCTGTGAGACTGGAAGAGCTAAGTAAGTACATTTTTGGCATGGCAAGCAAATACATCTTGCTTTCAAGGGCCAATAACAAAATGACAAGAACGTTTGAACTGGGAGAGAGGGACACATTTATATATAAACTTAGACACGAGTAGCAAAAATTTCTATAAAAAAGGGGTATCAATTCGTTCGAGATAGAATTTCCCATCACTTTCTAGTTTTTTTTCTTTGTAATGATCAAGAGTGAATCCCTTCAATGTGGAGCCCTGCACGTCAAGCCAAAAGACAAGAAGAATATGAATAAGAAAGCTTGATGTAGACTTTTTGTTACCAAAACGTTGCATTTGCTGACATTTTAATCCGTTCCATGGAATGAATATGTGTGTGTGTGTGTGCGTGTCAAACTCCAAATCCATGAGATATAGTTTACTGGCTCACCCTATCGTTTGCATTTGATGTAGGCCCTACCGAGCAAGTCTAGACATATATATATATATATATACTGTGGGCAAAAAACAGTGTTCGTGAAGCAAACATTATTTGACAGCTATTTCGTCTCTGTGGGAAGGAGGATGGCTTGGTAGACACTTTGGTCAACCGAGGAAAGTGAGCGCTACTGTGAATCAATGTTTCGATAAGAACCCGGTTCGAATCATCATGCTCTTTTTACTATACAAACTGAGGGAAAGAAAGATTAAATAAAATAAAAAATATAATTCTTCTGTTACATGTGGAAGAATCCTTTCCACGTAAAAAGTTAAAAATGTTTTTACCAATTACCGCGACCCAGGTAAATAATCCCTAGTCTTGGTAGAGTTGTCCTTTCTTATAATAATAATAGTATGAAATCCTAAGAGGATTAGAAAAATGGAGAAACCTCCGATTAATGAACCAGCACAATCTAACGATCAAGAAACCTTTCAACTTATAAAAAGATGACACGTTTTCTCTTTTCAAAACTTGCAGCGGAAGAAAATTTCCACGTCAACCTAAAAAGATAAACACACATCAATTTCTGAAAAGTTTTCTGATTTGTTTTTAAATTCCGAACCCTAGTTTCTCGAGTCTGATCTTGAAAAGCCCTGTGATATTTTAGCTTCTTCGTTATCTTGTGTTCGTTTTTGTTATTGTTACCATTGCTGTTTAACAACCACTATTCTGATAATAATAATAATAAAAAAAGAGTAATAGTTGCATAGACGAAGGGAAATGAACGTTTTGACCTGTGGAAGGGAAACCCTAAGAGGGGTCGATGGTGCGGCGGTCATCTCCAGTAGCGGCTCTTGGTTGCTGGAACTGACTAAGCTGCCCAATACTTGCAGAGACATTCATAGCAAGAAGGCTTGCGTCATAGTTATTCCCCGAGTCAAAGCTCCTCATCATCTGTTGCTGATCCCTAGGAAAAAACTGGTGGTGGTAGTGATGATCCCTAGATCCTCCCCCTCCAGCTCCAATCAAATTGATCCCCAGATTTTGTGGGTGGTGGTGGTGGGTTGTTGCCGTGGCTGTAGCTGCTGCGGCTGCGGCCGCAATTAGTCCAGCATGGCCAGTGATGCCCAAGTTCTGATATTTGGAGAGTTCAGATTTTGCGCAGCTAAGATCCATCTGCAGCTGGCGAAGTTGGTGTTGAAGGAGTGAAATGACCCCAACACAGCCATAAACCGGGTCACGGAGGCGCATGTCGGCCTCGTAGGCCAAGGAATTGACAGCATCTTCACGCTGAGAAGGGTGCAACTCGTTGAGAAGTTTTGTGACATTGCTTGCCCCGAAAACTTTATGGACATTGGAAAATTTTTGCGGCTGGTCAGGTGGGAAGTAAGGGGCAAATACACATTCAGGTTGGCATTTGCGCCGCAGAAATTTGCAGGCTGCACATGGAGAATTTGATGAAGAAGCCATCTTCCACCTGACCTCTGAAATGCAATGAAAAACCGAGAAAAAAAAGCTCCATCAAATTAATAAAAATTTAATATTGCATAAATAAAATGAAAAAATAAATGAAGAATAAAGATGTCGATTTTCTGTGTGAACAACAAATTATATTAAATACCATAACGTACGTGCGGCTTGAGGTAGCAATAATCAGCTAACCCCAACTTTGACTTAACAAGAGAAAGTTGAGGAGCTTGTCCTTAATTTCGACATAAAAGAGATCATAAAGGGAAAATTAATAACAAGCCTAGTATCTAGCTAGGTGAAGCACAAAATACAACCCAATTAAGGTTAACAAAATTAAAAATGAAATGAATTGTTTGAGGATGAAATACAAATTAAAACAATCTTAAAGCTGCAGGCACAAGTGGGGACGCCGCTGCGATGCCTGATATTAGGGTTTGGGGGTGACTTACCTAGAAGACGCGATTTCAAAAAAGTAAAGAAATGAAATTTAAGGAAACAAAAAAAAGTAAGAAGAACACAAGAAATGGTAAGCTGACAACTTCAAATAAATGTGCTGGAAGAAGAGTTTCTGCATTTAGAACTTTAGAAATCGGAAAGGTTGCCCTTTTCAGGATCTGTCCCCTATAATTACTGGTTTTACTCTTCTTATTGAGGAATCAAAATGTGTCTACCAGCATAAATCAAGCAACGGATGGAATCTTCTAGTTTAGAGAATTACGGCTACCAAATATTACACATGTGCCTCCTCTCTCTCTCTTCTCTTCTCCTGAGTCTACTTATCTATTTATAGATATGTCTATAAATTTACTCTCTTGTGCTGTCCAGAAACCCTAAGTAGCGCCAGCAAAGACAACTGCACAGAAAGACAAGAAGAAGGGGATGATGTTTAAGGGGAGCTTGTAGGGGCCGGGTTTATGGAGGAAGGAGGCAGGTGGGAAAGGAAAAAAAAAAGAGGAATAAAGAGGAGAGGTTGATTTCAGGAGTAGAGTTTTGTGGATTGGATCTCGTGTAGTAAAGTTTTTGGGTTTCACTCTTTTCGAAAGAAAGTTTTGGGGAGTAGATCTCGCTTGCATTTCATAGCTACTATCATATACTAGCAATTAACTACTTTGCTTCTTCATTTTCCTTCTAAGGATGAACGAGACTTTTTAAGGTAGAGAGAGATATGGAAATATCTTGGGATGAACCCATATCACCATATATTATAATACAATATCTTATATAAAAATCAGCTATCTAGCTAGGTAGAGGGAATGAATCGTTAAAAAAAAATGCAAAGAGATTTGATGAAAAGGAAAGATGAAGGTATAAAGGGGAAGAATAAGCTTTTAAAAAAAAAATGCTCTGTCTCCAACTGTGTGCGAGATCTTGGGATGAAGAATCTCCTTAATCCTATTCTTTTTGTCTAGGGAGTTCAATTCGCAGAATTGTTTTTAAGAAATATGGATCGAGAAAACGATGCATATGATATGATAGGCAATATAAGGAGCATAGTACAAGTACTGCTTGTGGGTGCGTGGCCTCGGTTTCTTCAGTCAAACCTATCCTTTTTCTTTCCTAACATTTTACCACCATTATTGTTGATAGATGGAGAGGACGATGATCTTTTCCTGTCATATAGGAAGAGAAAAGAAAAACAAAAGAGATGGCCTTTCAAAGCTTTTTAAGCTTCTGACACCCCGACTTTTATATCTTCTTCTCCTCGTTAATTATTACTACTGTGTTTTCAAAGAGTCTTACCTTGGTTGTTGAGAGTTGATCAAAAATGAAAGAAGAACGCCTCCTCTCTCCTTATTGTGCCTGCAGGGAGGATGATGTGATACGATACGAGACTGATTATAATAAAGGATATCGGGCTGGTTCATGCAAGTTTCTCTTCGTTTTTGGGATCTTTATTTCTTCTCTATTTCTCAGCCGGAAACAAATGGCAAAGAATAAGCATATAAAGATGATGACGAGTAGGCGCGGCTGAGGTGTAGGGGGAGAGTACTACTGATCAAAGAAAAGGAGAGAGTAGTAGAGAGAGAGAGAGAGAGAGAGAGAGAGTCTTGCACTTAGCTAGAGAGAGAGAGTGGTGTATGGGAGGTGGTATCAGCGAGGGAGTAGGGGAAAGTCCCCCCAGAAGCAGAGGCTAAGGAGACGGAGAGAAAGCAGACACAGGCTATGAGTGAGTGAATTAGAGAGAAAAGGAGAAAGAGATAGAAATAGGGAGAGAGGGCAATGAGTGAGTGATTGATCAGAGAGCGAGGTAGGGGTGTGTTTGTTTGTTCTTATTATTATTACTCCTCTGCTGCTCCCTCCCTTCCGCCCTACTCAGACTCCTTTCAGAGATTTGGAGCATGTTGTGTTGTTTTGACATGACCTTTCCTCCTTTAATCTCTCTGTACACTACTAGTATATCTAGTACCATCTTTTTCTTTATTTTTGTCAAGAAACTTTTTGAGAGTTTTTATTAAATATATATAGCCTTTCAGGTTGAGCATCTGTCCTCCCCTACCCACCATCTCCCTCTCTCTCTCCGAGCCAATTCATAATTAAATGCTTCCATTTGCTTCATTTCTACCATTTTTGTGTATGTTTTCGGTGTTCTTGGCCAAATCTCCATGCCAGAACACACGCATCCCTAGCGGTCGATTTAATTAAGGAAAAACAAATGAAACTGGATGGTTTATGCATCTAACCATCACTAATGTCCGTGATCTATCCTTGCACTGATATCAAATAAATCAGTATAATTAACAAAAATAACTTCGGTTATATATATTTTAGCGGATATATAAATATATTTTCTCCATTTCTAGATATTTTTTCAATTCAAAACTTAATTCGAATTAGCATTTAGAAAAAAAATAATATATATTCGTCTCTAGCTAGATATCTTTAACATTAAAAAACCCTTAACCTTAAAGAAAAATTGTAACAAAAAGACAAAGAACACATATATGTGAGTTTTGCCTCCATGATAGTACTATATATCGTTTATCGTACCCGATCGTAGAATGAAGAGTAAGAGGAGATTTAATCTTGCTTAATTGAAGGGAGAAAAAAAAAAAAAAAACAGAGAGGGATAGCAATTCGAAACGAAGCATTACAGGCCCTGCACCAAAGGGTAATGGGATATTGTGCAAGGTGTGAAGAATATTCACTCCTTTAATTAAATGCAAGTTCATCGAAGGACCATGCATGATCGAGAAGAAATCTACTGGAAAAAGTACAATGAAATCTAATAATGTTCTTGTCATAATTGTTGATGATCAGGAGAATTGATTTGAGATTAAAACAGCGTCCGAGGGCATTGCATCCATGTGCACATGATTTGTTTTCAAAAACAAAACAAAAATGTGAAAGAAACATTTACACAAATACGAGTGAATCTGGCCGAATAAATTAATATATGGAGGCACACTCGTCAATATATATAGCGAAGCTATGTCTATCAATCTGTTCTTGTATAGTAAGACTTTTTTTTAATAAGTCTCTGGTTTTTAAGATCAAACAATTGAATCCTTTGTATGTTAAATTATAAAAGCCTAAATCGATTGAACTATATATATAAGTAAAATTTAAACTTAATTAGGAAAATCATATATATAAAAAAGGAAAATCTTGAGAACCCCATGAAAAAATGAAAGGTTTTTTTTTTGGTTATCATGACCGAGCGATATTTTTTTGTCAAACAAATTACGAAAAGGAAGCTTTACTTCTATACTAAAAAAACTTAGAATTATTAAATGAAGCTTTTTTTTTCTCAATTTATTTTTTTCCCAATTCCTTTCCTTTTTATTTTTTTTAATTTATCTTTATTTTTTAATTTTCATCCTTGAACTTTTTGAATAATATTTATCCTCCAAGTCAAATAAATCATTTTAGGGAAACTCATCAGCGACTTTAATTTTAAATCTAGATTAAGCAAGGAATTGAGTCTAGAGGGTTTTTTCCCGGATAATTTTATGTTTTTTCTAAATCTTATCTTTAGAGTTTTTTTATTAGTCAGCCAGGTTATTTTTGGACCAAGCAAGTCGTAATTTTTTTTTGAATTTTTTAAGTCATACTTGGACTTGCAAGCTATATTAAATTAATTTCTACATAATTTATTTACATAAAAAAAAACACGATAGAATATTTTTTTAATGTTTCAAAAATAAATAATTAATCGGACTGGCATTATAACATTATAAATTATCCAGTTGGAGACTATATATATATATATATATATATATATGAAAAATAAGTACAATACAGGACATATTAATAAATATATCATAATTGTAATTATCAATATTTTTAAGAAGCCAAAATTTATTAATAAAAGGGTAAAAACCCTATAGCGGACGAATACAGCAAAGAGCTGGACCCGGTGTGCTATGATCATCCACGTACGTGATCCTCACACCGCGATGCAAAACTACTACTAGATTTTCCAAGAGCACACCGAATTCTCAACGCAGACAGAAACATAAATATTGATCTTTTTTTTTTATATATATATATATAGAAATAAATATATAATGGGATCTGCTTTTTGAAAAATCCATAATACACCGTGTTTCACAAGATGCAACGTATATAGAGCAGAGATAAAAAGTGAAGATCTTGTTTTAATTCGGAGAACCTTACCCTTTTTATCTGCTCCATCGTTCTGAATATAAGCAGGATCTAGTCCTCTGGGAGATTCCATACTTTATCACCTGTATATAATCTCCATTAAAAAAAAAAAAGAAATATATTGACAAAGCCTCCTCTCCATGATGAAAATCGGTCTTATTTGGGTAAAATGCATTATTTTCCAGCAATAACTTGGCCCCACACCGATATCCTTTTTTGGTTCAACGGCCACCATTACATATATTCCAAAATAGTGAGTTGACAAACTAGGGTTTTACAATATAATTACACGCAAGTTTGATTCTTTCTGGACCAGTTCAGGTGATTCAACGGTTGTTTGCTGCTGAGTGGATTCTGTATTTTATGACTTTTTTTTTTTTAAAAAAAAAATTGAAATTAATTTTTTTTTTTATATCGTTTTAAAAATAATTTTAAAAAAATAAAAAAATATTATCTTCTACAATCCGAGTTCTTAGAGTTTTAGAAGGGGCACGGATGCTGGAAGTCTTCGGAGTTATTATTTTAAAGAAAATAAGCTCAATGGCCTCCGTTTCGTAATGCTCCCGGAGAAAAATGGATGTAACCACACAGGAGAGCAGGCCTGGCCCATATTTGCTCAGGCTCAAAATAAACCCATTATCATTAGCTGGCTTGTTTCAGAAAATGGGCTCTAACCGAAGAGTTCTGTACGTAAGTTAATAATCTTCTTTAAGGTTAATGGGCCTGAAACCACCACCAGTTTTCGAACATCACTGGGCCTGAAACCATCACCAGTTTTGGAACTCGAGGGAAAAAAACCTATTACGACAACCTTCTACCTCCCCGTTCTCCCTTCTCTTTACGGGGACAAAACTTGTTGCAGAGGCAGTAATAGCAGCTGCCCGGTAAAGTGGCAAGCAGGTACCATGTTGTCTTCATCAGGTCGTGCAGTGAGGAAGCTATGCTCCTCTTCTTCTTGCACCGCCGCCTCTGTTATCCGAAACCGTAACTTGTTGCTCAGAGAAAGATACATTTCCCCTCTTGTATCATCAAATTTAGCAAAATATTCAGAAACAACACAACACAGAGCCATTCCTTTCCTTTTCAATAACTTTTCATTATATTCTACAACAGCAGCAGCATCAACCGCAGCAATAACATCAGCCTCAGCAGCAACAGCTAACAATCATTTGGAGGAGGCATCACAGCCAAACCTGAGTGATGCATATTCTGCTATAGAGCTTGCATTAGATTCAGTTGTCAAGATTTTTACTGTTTCAAGTAGCCCAAATTACTTCCTTCCATGGCAAAACAAGTCACAGCGTGAAACCATGGGTTCTGGTATTTAATTCTGGCCCTTTCTCTTCTATCTAATTGAAGAACCATAGTAGACTCTAGTATAGTTCCATTATGCTCATTTAGCTGTTATATGGATGATTTTACAGTCCTTGTTCATGGGTTCTTCTTCAAAGTTACAAATTTAACAAAACGTTTTGTTCATTGTGTATTTGTTGCGAAAGTTTTCTCTTTTGAGATAATGGAAGTTCTTAGAGTTGTAAATTTTGTTGAGTGCGCTCAGGAAGAAGCTAGCCATTTTCCATTTCTAAGACAGCAGCATAGTATATTTACCAAGTTTGATTCTTTCCTATGATTTTCCCTTAAAGGATCTATTGCACATTTGAAAAAAATTACAAACTATTAGTGTTGTTTTTAAGGCTTTGCTTTCTCTCTCTCTCCTTTTCTACTTGAGGTCTTAATTCTTCTTTCTATTTGTAGCGAACAAACTTGCATTGTTATTTTTAATTGTGATCGGATTCGAGGTGTTGTTAAATAATGATAAATGACTCCATTCTTATTCGCCAAATCCACAGAATCCCTGATTAGCCCAATTCTTTTCATTTCAAATATGAACCGTAATCTCTTGTCGACACTGATCTAATTTGGAGATATAAGCTGTTCTTTGGCATCAAGATTAATATGATCCTTTGAATATAATTTCTCTTATGTGGTTAGGATTGATGGTTATTCTTAACGTCACTAAAATGTTTTAGCTTTGAGTATGGCCATTTGATTTCGAATCAGCAATTCTCATAATAAACCATAAAACATCCATGGTAGAACTTGGAAACTGATAAAAACAGCTTTATTTTCATAATCAAATGTTATATGAAGTTTCTCTTTGACCACCCAATCATATTTCTTTTATTCCTCATTTTTCTTTTGTAGGATTTGTTATCCCTGGAAAAAAAATTCTTACAAATGCTCATGTGGTGGCTGATCATACATTTGTACTCGTAAGAAAGCACGGGTCTCCCACCAAATATAGAGCTGAAGTGCAAGCTGTTGGTCATGAATGTGATTTAGCGATTCTAGTTGTTGAAAATGAAGAATTCTGGAAGGGTATGAATTTCTTGGAGCTAGGAGACATCCCATTTCTGCAGGAAGCTGTTGCCGTAGTCGGGTATCCTCAAGGTAACAATATAACCCTTCACTTCTTTAATTTGGCAACTGCCTTTTTTAAACCCCTCCTCTATTCTCTATATTCTAAAAGTTGCTTGGTCTCCTCACTTGAACACTTAACTCACCTCAAATTTTTTCAGTACACAAACCTTCAATCTTCGAAGGTTCAGAATCCTTCTGCTGGAATGACAGTGAACTTTTTGAGCCAGTGGCTGCTATACAATCATGCTTAAGCTGTTTAATTTATGCGAGGATTTGATCATGCACACAGAAAAAACTCCTTAATAGGATAGTTATACACACAAAACATATGCTTACAGACCTCTAGATATTTCCTGTTGTGATATGCAGAATACTGACACTCTGTCTGAGTGTAAGGTGACTTGTTAGTTTCACACATCATAATCTCCTTCCTTGGCTGCAGGTGGGGACAACATATCTGTTACCAAAGGTGTTGTCTCCAGAGTTGAACCAACACAATATGTACACGGAGCATCCCAGTTAATGGCAATACAGATTGACGCTGCCATTAATCCTGGGAATAGCGGTGGTCCAGCAATAATGGGAAATAAAGTTGCCGGTGTGGCTTTCCAGAACCTATCAGGTGCTGAAAATATTGGGTGAGTTCTATTCACTATTTCTTTGCTTTGGATGATAAATCATAAAAAAATTTCATGCTTTCTAAATTAGTTTAATGATAGGTGATGAAGTTTATATCTAACTTGATGCTATGTTCCTCACTTGGGAAATTCTAGAGATAACACATTCCTTCGTGTTGATAGGGGACGAGGCTGCTAATTGTAGTAGCATTACTTCTGCTATTCATTTTTTCCTTCAATCATATAAATACTATTTTCAGCTAACTCTTTTCTCCTTTTGTATTTTCAGCTATATAATTCCGGTTCCTGTAATCAAGCATTTTATAAATGGTGTGGAAGAAAGTGGAAAATATGTTGGATTCTGCTCTATGGGCCTATCATGCCAACCAACTGAAAATGTTCAACTGAGAAAGCACTTTGGTATGTGCCCTGAAATGACAGGGGTACTTGTGAGCAAAATTAATCCGCTGTCAGATGCACATAGAGTCCTAAAAAAAGATGATATTATCCTTGCCTTTGATGGAGTGCCTATAGCAAATGATGGAACAGGTAGTCATGGTTATTACTTGTTCAGTTATTCAGCATTACTTAAACTACAATTATATCTGGTTCACCCTAGACCCTTATTGTATTAGGTCACTATTAGCTTCATCAAGGAATTTTTTGATTTCATCTTCTCTTCTTTAAACGTTTCAAAAGATGAGGTGACCACATTGATGAATAGATGGAGTTATCCCATGAGCTGGTTTAATTTTGGCAAAAGCTAACTATGATTATTGGTTTAACCTTACAGTCTCCAGCTTTAAGTGTTCTGTAAATTGTGAAATGTCTTTTCCATGAAGCTAAAGCTATTATAGGTTATTTTACTCACTCATGTTTAATAGATTGATAGCCATGTTTAACATATGATGTTCAGATATTTGTTAGTTTACTGTGGGCCAAAAATTCAGGTTAGCAGATGGCTAAACAATATATTTTGAGCACCCACCCTCTTAGATCTGTGATAGAGCCACACAGAACACGACACTTGAAAGACACGCAACCCATGTAGCCTGCTAACTTTAATTGGGGTGAGTGTTTGTACTTTACTGAGATCTTTAGATAATATCTGATAAATATATCATGCTTATGATCCGTGTCCAAAAGTTCAAGTAAATTTCCTTTATCATTTTTTTAAGCAAGGAAAGTTACAGACTGTTTTAGTAACATACCATTACTTCTAAGGTAAAAGTTCTGGATAGTATGTGGTTTGTATGACATAGTCTAGTCATTTAACTAACTTATGATGGTTTATGTGATATATTGATATGGCCACTAAAGGTTCAAATGGCTTGTGCATTATTTCACTCACCCTTTTGGAGTCTCAATACCATGGCCTTAGTGTCAGTTATCAGAATGCTTCAAAGATTGTATAATTTTCCCTTTTCTTACTCTGCTGCTCCATTTTTTTGCTCCTGGTGCTCTTTCAGATACATGTCACTTGCCCTTGTGTTCTTAATTTGCAATTTGATTTGCACACTCTGCAGTGCCTTTCCGAAACAGAGAGCGGATAACTTTTGATCACTTAGTGTCTATGAAGAAACCCAATGAAACAGCTTCACTTAGACTTTTGAGGGGTGGTGAAGAGCATGAATTCAGTATCACCCTTAGACCTGTAAGTCGTAATTCTATTTTCTCATTATTTTTTATAGTGAACAATTTCTTTATTTCACATATTCATCTTTAGAATAGCAAGGGTCCCTTGAGCTGGCATATATAAGATTTACTTCTATGCTTAAGCAACAACTTCGTAATTGTGCCATTGCATTATTTCAATACTTTATTCATAATTACATAGATAATCAGTGATTTCTTCAAAAATTCTTACATTTACGACCTGTCTGTTTGGAATGGATTGGATTAGATTAGGATGATAATCAATCCAGGGATAGATCTGGAAGCCATATCCACCACTGATGAATAGACCTGAGGAACATGACTTCTAGAACTTTACCACCTCAATGATGAAAACTTTTAATTTCTTGTCTGCTACTGGAGACTTTTGGTTAGCTCTTTTACTTGTGGATCCTGCAAATAATATGGCATTTCCCATTGCTTGGTCATACAATTAATCAAATAAAACTGTAGTTATTCCTGTCATGAATTCTCGATTATCGAAGAAATGTTCTTTTTCTGTATTTTGGACCATGCTGCTAGCATGATTAATCTCTGAATTTTTTTGATTTTGCAGTTGCAGCCCCTAGTTCCTGTTCATCAATTTGATAAGCTTCCTAGTTATTACATTTTTGCTGGTCTGGTCTTTGTTCCACTAACACAACCATATCTTCACGAGTATGGAGAAGAATGGTATAATACATCACCTCGTCGATTATGTGAACGTGCATTGAAGGAGCTGCCGAAAAAGGCTGACCAACAACTTATCATTCTTTCTCAGGCATGCTTGCGTTTTTTCTTTGTTTTTTTCTTTTTTGGTACCAAGAGAAATATGGGAGCATTGCTGCTTCTTACTACCAAGCACAATTTGGTAGCTTTGAGGGGAAAATCTTCTTATTTAGCAAGAATTTTCTGACTTCCATGATTTTTGGGGTTATTGGATGTTAGAAAACACAAAACCTAAGTCTCAAACTGATAAATGCAAAAGGGAGCTCACAGCTGAATTTACTTCCTGTGAATCGAATTGCAAACTAGAGCAGAGTTGAAAACTTGTGTGTAAAAAAGATGTCTGTAGATGGCTGTCACCATTACTTTGTAGCTACCTTTTACATTGACTTGCAAATTCTCCCATGGAAAGAATTGCAAATTCTGTTAGAAAAGCTGCTATGGGGTCTGTTTGGGTTGTATCTTGAAGAAACTTCTTATGTTTTTGGATAGATTTGAATTAATTTTCTGATCTTCAAGCAAGCTTTAAAGACAAGCTCTAATCTGTTATATGTGACAAAACTTAGAAGTGAATTGAAAAGGTCATTATCTTAATAGAAGGTTTAATTTAGAAGGATACAACCACTGATCAGTCCGTATCGACCTCATTAGTACCTTTGTCTCAATATCCTTCTTAGGATTGCAAAGCTAGCTGTCAAACATTTTTAACTTGGCCATTATCTATTTTCCCTTCCTGCTTGGTGGAAATTGCTTTGGTTATGAGACTGCAATGCAAAGTAAAGCTAACATATACTATGCATTGAACTTAGTGCATCTTTACTGACAAGCACTTTTCTGGTTCAGGTGCTCATGGATGATATAAACGCAGGGTATGAGCGTCTTGCAGAACTACAGGTGCCATCATATTTCCAATTTAGCTACAAATAAGCTTTCAGAGTGAAACAACTGTTTTTTATGGATCATTAATTATATTCTGTAGGGGCCATTGCTTAGTGCAATGGTAAAGGCCCTGGGCTTGCAACCACAATGGTGCAGGCTCATTAAGAGCAGCCGCTTCATGCAAAAATGCTGAAGTGTAGGGCTGTCTCTTCCCTAGGGTCCTGTTTTTGTGAGGACTTAACTGGATAGTGGTCTTTTTTTGTTTTTATATATTAAATTTGTATACATGCAATGGTTATTTATGCGCACAAAAGTGTCTGCTGACAAATAACAACACTGTTGATGGGCAGGTCAAGAAAGTAAATGGAGTAGAAATCGACAATTTGAAGCACCTGTGCCAACTTGTCAGGGACTGTGGTTCAGAGAGCTTGAGGTTTGATTTAGATGATGATAGGGTAATAGCGTTGAATTATCAGTCTGCAAAAGTAGCAACTTCCAGAATTTTGAAACGTCACAGGATACCTTCCGCCATGTCCAGCGACCTTAGTGCTGAACAAAATATACCAGAAAGTGAGACGGCCAGCTCCAGCTGATTTTTTTTTCGCGGCATTTCATGATAATGGAACAACCACAAACCTTTGGTGGCTTACACAAAATTTTGGTCACGTAGTTTGGTAGTTAATTATTCGATTCTCTCAATATCTATTTCTAAATCAATATATGCCATGGATGAATTTGAAATTTAGCTATATGATCATAATTGTTTCTTACAAGTTAGAAGCACAAGCAAAAGGATATCAAATGGTTGAGTAAATGGGTTATCAGGACAGGCTATTCAAGTGAATATCGTAGATATTATGCAGCTGTGGACATCTAAGCCTTTTTCCTTGTGTGTTCTACTGTAAGAATGTCGACTGCTTCTACTCTGTTCCTTGGGCAGTGTGCTAGAAGAACACAAGCTGAGTGATGATGAAGTTGAGTAGTCTGGTTACGCAATAACTGCTGCAGTTCAACAGCGAGGTATTCCTCAAATAACAACCTCGGTACGGCGTGTTACGACAACCTTTCTGCGTAAGAACTCTACGTTAACTCTGTTGATCATAATTTCCCAATTTTTTTATTTGATAAGCTGATAATGGCCTCACCGGAACTTGAAATTCTATATTTTTATGTATTTACCAAGAAGCACATGTTTTCCTGGCGTAAAGGTCACGAAGGGATTTGAATCAAGAACTAGTTGCCACAGCCCCCGGGTTGTGTCAAAGAAGCACTTTGACCATAGCCCTTCTTCTAACACATCATCACACAACATGGTTGAATCTAGAAAGTAATTTTAAGTTGTAAAAAATTTAGGATATATAGAGTTATAGCTACAGAAGGCACGCAATCTGCAGCTAGGTGTATACAGCTAGTTGTGGTATTGTGTGCTGTATTTTTAGTGTATTTTTTGGTATGTTTTAAAATATGTTTGACTAGAAAAAACATTAAAGAAATATATTTTTTTAATAAATATAATGGGTTGATATTAAAATAAAAAAATATTTTAATATAGTTTTAAATAAAAATATTTTTTAAAACATACTCTGTATTAAAATACTAAGCAACATGCATGGAGTGCAAGACTTTCGCACCAACCTGTGCTGAAGCGTTAATGGGTTCCTCTCATGTTTGACAGTGAGGTAAAAGTAAAGACACGCTACTGCAACGTGATTTGTGTCTGATCCATGTATGCAAACTGTCACATGCTATGTAGATTGCGACACAGTTTTTTTTTAAAAAAATATATTTTTTTTTATTTTTAAAAATCATTTTTAATATTAATATATTAAAATAATTTCAAAATATATTTAAATTTTTTTATAAAATATAATATTTTTTTCTTCAAGAAACGCTGTTTAAAACAATTCTAAATGACTCCTAGCTCTTTCTGGACTAGTTTTGCCATAAAATATTTTATAGAAAAATAATTTTCATATTTTTCTATATTTAATTTTGAAAAATTGTTTTTCCAAAAAGTTTTTTTGTGCTTATTTATTGTAAAATATTTTACAATAAAATTGATAAATAAAAAATATTTTACTATTAATCTTTAAACTTAGCTTTGATAACGAGTTTTTGGCTCCTTTTCTCTTAGCTTTTTAGGCTTTTACCTCAAAAATCAAGGAAAAAGGCATCTAGTAAGATTTTAGAATTTGTCTTGGAACGTCCACTTGGAAGGTCAAAAATTAGAAGTTACAAAATGAAACTTTTGAATTTTACATGATGTGAGAATATAATTTTCAGATACAGTTTATCTTTTAAAAATTATTTAATTCATGTTTATTTGATGAAAAGTAGTTTCAGAAAATAATATGATATTTTTAAATTTTTCACAATTTCTAAAAATTATTTTTCGATCGCCCAAATTTTTCAAGAAACACTTTTTTGGAAACTAAATCAAATTTTTCTTTGACTGGAAAGTGTTTTCCGTTGACTAACTTTCCTAATAACAAACAAACACAAGAAAATTTGAAAAGTGGTTTCCCGGAAACCACTTTCTAGAAAACAAATATAGTCTTAGTATTGTAGTAATTTTTGTTTTTTTTATCAAACTATAAAGAAAAAACTGTTTAGTTAGTTACTCAAATAACTTTTATCTTTTGTATTGAACTTCACACATAATTACATTTCAAATCTTAATTTTATAGAAGTTAAAATAACATGTTTTTTATTCATAGAGTTCGCATACAAAAATTCACATCACATTAGTTTTAACCAAACACATATATTTTTTTAATTAATCTAACTATTTTTAAAAAAACTATAATTAAAAATATTTTTTTAAAATCTATTTTCTTAAAATTATAATCCCAAGAACTAGCACAATATCAAACAATAACTGAACAGACTTAAAAACTCAACAAATTTACAGAAGTTTATTAGATTGCCCGCGTCTTAGTTCTTTTGAGTTTTATTAAAATCAATGACTTGTGTTTCATGCCATGAACAACAACTATATATGTTTTGATGTTATCACTGGATACCTGAATAATTGTCGAGTTCATGCCTAGGGTTGGATTATTCATAAAAGACTTCAAATTAAAAGTATTTTAACAGCACCTGTTACCAAATCATTAATTTTACAATATATAATTAGACATCGGTAATTAATATATATATATATATGCGTCAATCGTAGAGATATCAAGAAGGAGCTAGTGAGTGCTGACTTTGAAGGTATTCGTATATTTGTATATGGCTAGCAGCTAGGCATAGGATTCCCTCCCATACACATTAATGATAAATATGTGTAACAGCAGCAGCAGTGTTCGTAAAGGGAACGGCACACCAAACCAGTTCCATTTTGTTAAATTATGAAAATAAATGCAAATTAATGTGTTTATAATGAACCATTATAGTTTTGGTGGCTGTATTTCTCCACCGTGTTTGACCAGGAACCCCCTTCTCTATTTAGTCTTCTAATTATTATACAAGGAAGAAATTGCGTGAGAATGCATAAGGGAGTGAAGTAATTCAATAAAAAAATCAAAACCCTAAGATATCTGTAACAAATGAATGGAACCGAGGCCTTGGATGGAGTAAAATGTGTTTGATCAGCACGTGTAAATGCCTCGGACTTTCAGAAGGGTTTTGCTCTGCTCTTTCTTTCAACTTTTCCACTCTCTCCTTTGCTCCCATGCAACGCTCCTTTCGCCTTACATTTACTACGTTGTCTTCTTCAGACCTCCCGTCCGGGCTAACTAAAGCCAGAAGCTTTTAGTTCATGTCTGCTTCTTTTTATTCCTGAATTCATTTACTACGTTGTCTGCTTCTTTGAGTTCATTTATAAGGGAGCTTCTTGTTTCAATAAAAGGAAGAGTTAAGAGGAAGGTATAATTAGATTCATAATCCATTTTAATTATCTCAAATAAAAAGAGGTCATATATACAAGTAATTGAAGGGCAATCCTCGTGAATCTACAGCACGCTCGCCAAAGAAGACGAAAAGAAGAGAGTTTAGCACGTAATTATAAAATTAATTCACATCTCTCGAGGAATTAAATGGTATTTATTTGGAACCCCGAGTCATATGAGTGCTGCACTGAATTTGATGCAATCCTCATTTCCCTGAACATGATTCAAGGGCCATAGATCCCTGAGTTGACCGGAGGTTGTTCAGACTTCAGAAATCTTCATCCCAATCTTTTGAAAAATTATTTTACTATCTTTTTTTTTTTTTTTGGTAGGACGTAGAAGAAGCATGTCTTTTCTTCTCAAAATCTGGATCAAAACCACGATCATAATTAATTAACTCTGATTTTCTCAATCTCTTTTCTCTTTTGATTGTGTTCTGTCATCTTTATTATTATTTGATCGATATTAAATTGGACCTCTCGAACGGAAACTATTCCCATATCTGTCACGGGCTCCGCAGGTGCATGGGATCCTAAAACGTTCTTTCTTGCCCTAGCTAGGTTTTTCATATCATGTCAGCTTCAATAACAGTTTTGTAACATGGGATTTTTATAATCCTGAACTTGTCTTCTGAAACCTAATTCGAACTTCGGGCGCCCTAGCTAGCCTTCAATTTAGAAGGTTTCCCAGCATTTTTTTTTTATTTTTTTCAAAAAGAGAAATGGTATATATATTTGTTCCCCTGATTAGGATAATTAAATGCCTTTTGAGTTTCTGTGTAAAACAGAAGTAGGTCGCTACTTGTATTCTCTGATACATACGTTTCGAGCCCTAACCTATAAAATTTATAGCACGTCACCCGAGATTATTGTGTAGTTTTTCTGTTTCGATCTTTATCAATCATATTAGAAAGTTACAAAATTTCATTAATTCTCGGCTAAAATCCTTCCCTCCCATCCCAGGGTGGGCGTCTTGATATTTCAGGCAATGTTATAATACTTAATAGGTGTTTATTTTAGAAATATGATAGTAGTTATTTTTTAAAATATTTTGTATTTAAAAATATATTAAAATAATATTTATTTTTTATTTTTTTTAAAATCACTCTTAACATTTTTAAATTTTTAGAAGAAGCATTCTCGAATAACCTCTGATTAGCAGACAATGGTCTTTTTTGTTTTTTTAACAAATAGCATTGTTTACTTAAGGGATTTAAAAAAAAAACCATCAAAACTTGGGTTAAGTTGTATATATGATCGGTTCATGATTTGCAATTTAACCTTGGGGTAGTTCAACTTCTATATCGGTCCTTGTTCACTAAAATACATGTACGTACATCATAGGAATCTCCTTCAAATTAACATGATAAACATGGTTTTGGACTATTGATTAGGCTTTGTTTCTTATTTTACAAATTTCGGAAACTAAAATCAATAAGTGCGGTGCTAATCAGATCCAAAAACTTTTTTTATGAGTATATATTAGACCAAGCATTATAAAACTGCAAGCAAAAATTCTAGTTTGAACCAATTGATCAGCTCATGGCTGGACATCTTTGATCGCGTACAAAGACATGATCAAATCAATGAGAAAAGGTAGCCATCATTTAGCAACAAAACGTCAAGAGATGTATAATTATATATTGTAGATTATTATTAATTATAATGTCTGGCTACACAAGATGTGAAATAATTGGACCGTATATGTTATAATTTATTATACACGGGAGACATTTTGTTTTATTAAAGAACTCTAAAACGCGTGGGGAAAGTACTGTAGCTTTCCCCACGGTTTTCCCTGCCAAAACATGCCAAAACATATCGCCTGTCATTAAATATATTATAATTGTTTAAGTTTTCTTCTTCTTTTTTCTTCTGTCAGCGACATCATGATGGTTTCTGAAATGGTTTCAAAAATTAGGATGCTGTTGTTTTCTTTCCGTGTAATTGGGTTTCTTTTCCTTCTATCAAGGGAAAAGACATCTTATAATCTTTGGCATCATGTCCGTTTTCATTGTTTCCTTTTCTGTTATTTGATCACATTGTCACCTCTTCTTTTCCCCAGCCAAAACCCACACTAGCAATCAACATCCACCGTTGTTTTTCTGCCTTCTCCAGTGGCTGAAGTGGATCACCAGCAGCTTCACCGTCGATCACCATCCAGCAACAGCAGCAAACACCTCCCGCAGGCTAGGTAGCTTCTTCTCTTCTTGCTTCTCCACGTAAATCATGCATCTCTCAGCTCCCACCTCTCTCAGCAAGCAACTTTAGAGTGACAGTAGCTTTTAACATATTTCAGAAGATGGAACTGTATGTTCCAACTCAACTTAAAGACTGATGATTGATACATAAAAAAACCTATCATTTATTTTCCAGAGAATTATGAAAGGAGGGGCACATTCAAATAGAGATTTTTCTTCTTTTTTTTCTATCCTGTCAACTACAGACACTTCTCAAAGCTCCTGATACAGTAAATAGAGTGAGACATGCATCTAAAACTACCCTTATTCAATCGTTGATGGATGATAAAAGCAACCAAAAGTCTTATGATTACCCATACAGTCAGATAAGCTAAACCTATGATCATGTCAAACGTTCATGGAAGTCCAGGGGTAACAAAGAAGGTAACGAAACGCTACATGGATCTCACCGAAACATCAAAGATCATATCGCTATGGCAAGTCTGAAAAGTAAAAATATGGGAAACAATAAAAGAATCCCATGAAGGCATGAAGTGTTTATGTTTGATCAAGTAAATAGTATTTGAGGGAATTAATACACCGTTGTTTTTCTACCTTTTCCAGTAGCTGTAGTCGATCACCAGCACCTCCACCGTGGACCACCAGCAGCTCCACCATCGACCACCATCCTCACGACAGACCAGCAACAACAACAAGCACCTCCCCCAGGCCAGGTTGCTTCTTCTCTTCTTGCTTTTCCACGCAAATCATGCATGAATGCTGTAAAAAAAAAAAAAAAACCCTGTAGAATACATGAGTAATTAATTACCTGTTGCTTGCAATCTGCTTTGCCAAAGGAAATAGCAATTTGGTTAATTATTAATTTGTAATAATGATTAACAATTGGTTATATATATTTGGTGCTCCATTTCTCCCTTATGCAATCCGGCTCAATCTAAGATAGTGTCAACTCCAGAGGAAGCAGATTGCAAAGTCTTCGACAACAATCAACTTTTAAAAATCCGTTCTCAAACTCGGTTCCTTCTCCTCCTTCGCAGATCGCCGCCTTCGTCTATAAATAAATAATAATAAAAAAAAACTTTAAAAGAAGATGAACTTACCTTGACAGTGATGTCGTCTTCTTCTCCTTCGGTTGATCATCTTCCTCAACATGAGGTAGCCACGCATCATGATCTCACGGAATCGGACCAGAGAAGCTGCTGCTGGTTCCGGTGATGGAGCCAATAAAGTTCAGATTTCATTTCTTACAAGGCAGTCGGGTTTTTTGCCATCTTTCAACTCATTTGGCATCCTTTTCATTCCATGTTTTCCTACCCTTAATAATTAAGGAGTCTGGCTGAAGCATAGGCAAAGCAAGCTCAGTCAGATTCAATTGGCCGAGACTGGCAACAGAGGGATGATTCTGTGGTTTCCGTGAGTTCAGGGCTTAGGGGTGGGGCTTCGATTGATAGATGAAGCTAAGAGCGCATCTGGTCTTCATGAAAAAAGCAATGGGTTACGGGCTCATCTCATATGTCCGATTCAGGCATCTCTCTTATTGACGCAGAAAATAATTCGGGGGGACGTGGAACCGGACAAGATATTTTTTGCTCTGAGTTTGTTGCCGAGTAGCATGGACACCTTCCCACGTGTTTGTCTGGACTTGGTCTCATCACATTTATTTTACTATGCACATAGGTACAACATTATAGGTAGATCCATGTGAATTCCACTTCCCGTGATAAAATTAATGTCCTATGCTATTATTTTTTATGTTGGAAAGGTTACTTTATTACAAAGTATTTTTAAAAAATATTTTTGTCTGTGCTTATTTTTATTTCTATTTTTATATATTTAATTATTTAAATGTATTTTATAAAAAAAAAGTTTAATGAAATATATTTGATCATCAACCTTCAAATTTAGTTCATACGTACCCTTGCCTTTGGCTAATCTGAATTCTGATCTTCGATCTGATGGAAAGGTAAGAAAATCATGGCAAGTAAAACCAAACGCAGAGGGTTTGAAATGAAAATGAAAATGACTGATGTGGTAGAGGCCTATAAGAGCTTCCTATAGTAGTACAAAATTAATTATTACATTTCGTGAGCTTCGGAGGATGTGCCACCTCTGTCTCGCACCCTCATGTGTTGTGCTTCGCAGTTGTCGCCAGAGGAGAAAAACAAGGAAAAGACGATGACGACTTTTGTGACCTCCCCGCCTTAGTCTAATATTTTACAAGTTAAAAATTATATGCAAAAGCAAATCATTACTAGCGATTCCAAAATAAGCTTTATTTCATAGATAATGCATCTTATAATATTATTTTTTAGATAGGACATAAAAAAATAATAGATCACGGGAAGTGGAATTCACATGGATCCATGTGAATTCCACTTCCCGTGATAAAATCCAGTTTAACATGTCCTATGCTATTATTTTTTATTAATGTCCTATACTATTATCTAACATGTCCTATGCTATTATTTTTTATTAATATCCTATGTTATTATCACGGGACATTGAATTCCACCTCCAAAGTAAGCTTTGTTTCATAGATAATGCATCTTTTGCTCTAACATAATTTATGTTTTATTTTCGTGGCTTTTTCTTTGATTTTTTAAATCACAGGATTTATTTTATGGTCTTTTCATATTGCATATCCCATTTCAAAATCTCTAGCCCTAATCACCATTATATTGTTATTATTATTATTATTATTATTATTATTACTATTTTTATATATTTAATTATTTTAATGTATTTTATAAAAAAAAAAAGTTTAATGAAATATATTTGATCATCAACCTTCAAATTTAGTTCATTTACTAGAAAACATTTTTGACTCATAATTCATAAAATATTTTTATAAATAATAACTTATTTCAACCATTATTTTCATATCATCATAATTATCATCTCACTATCTAACCCTTTACCATTATTTTTTATTATTATTATATTATTATTATTATTATCATCATTATAGTATCACCCTCTTTATTATTATTATCATCTCAACTTATCACCATCATTATTAAAAAAATATTTTGCAAGTTAAAAATTATATGCAAAATAAAATCATTGCTAGCGAAAAATGACATGTTTTAGAGTATGGTTCTTGTTGTTTTTTAAAATGTTTGTTGTAGTGAAATATATCAAAATAATATTTTTTTATTTTTAAAAAATTATTTTTTAAGACCACATCAAAACGATTAAAAACATAAAAAATTATTACTTTTTAATAAATGAAATTTAAAATTTTTAGAAACACAATCACGTTTCTAAATGCTCTTTTCATCAACAGTGATTGTTTATGTTAGGTTTTCTTGGCACTTGGTCTACTTCAAATTTCATTTATCTTTTGAAAAAAATTAAAGTGTATTAACTTTTTGGATAGGTGGCATAATTATGTATACTTAACAGCATGGTTTAATACAGTTCAAGATGATATTTAATTACGTGAAGAATGGCGAAAATATAACATACAGGATTGGGATTAATACAAACAGTAGTCGAAGGATGTTATAAATATGGAAGCAAAAATACAGGGGCGTGTACGTCTTCATGTTTAGGTACAGATTTCACATGCCTAATGATCATGTAAAGAAAGCAGGTCACAAGTCCTTGGTTTTTTAGCAGTGTTTGCATATGTCAAACTATGGATTATAGTATGGTTTTGAAAATAAAAAAATTTCTTACCCTATGTTTGAATTTTTTAAAAAACATTGCGGGACACGGGACACTCTCATTAAAAAAATTACAAAGATTATAACCCTTATTCTTTGCAGCTTATACGATTTTGTTTTGATTTTGTTACTTTCCTTTGTTTTTTTCTTTAGCATTCACCAGAATTGTGATAGATTGTAGAAGTTATTGCCTTTATTCTTTGTAGCTTATACCATTGTGATAATTATGCTGGAGTTGTGATACTGATTTCTTTTACCTAGATATGTTGCCTCATCTTTTTTTTTTTTTTGTTCTTTCATGCCTCATTCTCCAGATCTTATACCCCATGTCTGTTTATTTTTATCCTTGCACATATTAATCAAAATTGAACTTCGTTTTTTCAGGTCTTTTGAAGGGGCTACTTTTTTTTATCATCGGTATTTTCTCAGGTTTATTTTGTGCCTCTCTCTTATTTACTTTATCCATTTTTATTTCCTTGCATGCTTAATCATGATTATGGTATTCCTATGTTTAGCAACACATAATGTCTTTTTTTAATCGCTTAATATTTTATTGTTATATCTCCATCCTTTCCTGAACCAAGGAGTTATGTTTTTAGCTAACCCTACCCTATTATCATGTCTTATGATATATCAAACATTTCAGTGTAATTATCCCTATGTTTACATGATTTCTTTAGAAAGTGCATGCCATTAGCATTTTCTCTATCCCTGTGTTTTCCTTCACTTAGCCATGATCATGTACTAATCATGGTTTTTTTTGTGTTTTTCTTTCATTTACCTTGGTGTTTTTATTTTCATAATTTATTTAGAGCAACATGACAAGTCCTCACGGACATGTTCAACCGAATGAGTATGTGCCATCTTCTCCATACTCACAATTTGTCTTGAATGACTACGAAACCCCTGTTGATAGAATCTTGCTATCCAATAACCCGAGCTCTTCAAATACACCATCTGCTCCACAACATACTCAAGGGGTTGGCACTTTGGTTTGTTCACGCCAGCACATAGATATACAAACCACCTTCTCCTTATCAAGCAACATAGTGCAAACTGAAAGTAATGAAATTTAATGCAGCAAGGCTATCCAATCCTCCACAATCTACCGCACTTGCTTCATTTCACTGTGATGAATCTGAAGAATTCTCTGAGCAAACCCTTAATCATCAATCTACTATAAGCCAGGCATTATATCAGCAAAAAAAAAGGCGTATGTAATCCAATCATGTACCTTTTGTAGCCATTTAACCTGTATTTATGATTGCCTATTTTATATCATTCGTTCAACTCTCTCAACTTTATTTTTTTACAGGTTATTTAATTGAATACATTGATTTTGGGGATAAAACATACAAGTGTAACCATTGCAACGCTCTTTTTTGGTTGCAAGAACGCTTGGCCCGTTCAGCCAAAACAAACCCATGCTTTACACTTTGTTGTAATAATGGAAAGGTTGTGCTTCCTGCTCCACAAGAAACACCTAACTATCTTGATAACCTCCTTAACCCAAACAATGGTTCATCGTCCAAGAAGTTTCGACGTGAAATTCGTGCTTATAACTCAATGTTCGCTTTCACGTCCATGGGGGCTGTGGTTGATCATTCTGTTAATTCTCGGCCTGGATCTTATGTTTTTTAAGGTCAATGGATATTGCCACCATCTTATGGGTTCTCTTCTTCCCATGGATAATAGAGGCCTCAAGTTTGCACAGCTTTATATTTTCGATACAGATAATGAGGTTTCTAACCGGCTGCAACCATTCTGCAATGAAAATTTTCAATCAAGCTTGGATAGTCAGATTGTTGTTGGTCTAATCAATATGCTTGATTCATCTAATCAATTGGTTCGTTTGTTCCGTCATGCTGGACAAAGGTTCGGGGATGTCGAGGTTCCAGAATTCAAACTTCGGTTAATTGGTAAAAGAGATGATGACTCAAGGCAATACGATGATCCTTCTTTAAATGACATTGGTGGTTTGGTTGTTGGGGACATTGGTCATTGTCGATCTGATCGGGACATAATTATTGAAAGTTTATCTGGAACACTTCAGAGGATCTCAAAGCTTCATCCTAAATTTATGTCCCTTCATTATCCACTTCTTTTTCCATATGGTGAGGATGGTTTTCACACTGATATTCCATTAGCTCATCAAGAGCAGCAACCACCTAAAAAAAGGCAAAAGGTTTCAATGAGAGCCTATTATGCTTATCTCATTCATGAAAGAG
Organism: Populus alba; assembly: GCF_005239225.2. Classification (NCBI taxonomy): domain Eukaryota; kingdom Viridiplantae; phylum Streptophyta; class Magnoliopsida; order Malpighiales; family Salicaceae; genus Populus; species Populus alba. The sequence goes on from NC_133291.1 coordinate 5,155,456, forward strand.
AAAAACAAGAAAGCACTCTCATAAAAGGCAGACGATTGTACCAGCAATTTTTGGTTGATGCTCTTCCCTTTCATTCTTAATATCTTATTTGGCATGCAAATATCATCCCGTGGAATCTTTTTTCAGCTATATCATTATTTTTATTCTTATTTTTTGATTTCAAGATATTAACTTCCAAGACACCACTATCTAATATTTGCTCAACATTCATCCTATGAAAGTTATTACTTAATTGTTCTACTAATAAATAAATTGTTTTGTCTTTCATTCACATTGTTTACATTTTCCATTCCTTAAGTACTTCCTTTCAACATATGATTCAGCACCCAGCTTCCCCACCCAAAACCCTTCAACGAAGACTCATCAAAGGAGCATCTCTACAAAGATGATGACAATCCTGCACCTCAACTTTCAAAGAAGCAGCGCCTCTCCGTTTCATCACCTGAAAAAGTAAGCATCTACTTCTAATTAGTTTCCCTTCTTTATGAACTCACATACTCAACAATAATGACATCTTCATTTCTCATTACTGATTTATCTTGAAAAAAAATTTAATATTTGTTGCTGTATAAAATTTATGACTTTCAGTTACACTGATTTTTTCCAATAGGAAACCAATTAACATTTGGTTAGTCAATGCTTGCTTTTCCAACATCACAACCTGATTGGGCGTCTTCATCATCTGCGTTGTTGATACAGCTTGCTGCTCATTCACGTCCAATTCTCTACCTATATGTATAAAGCATAAAATATTTACCTCTCGCTGCTTTTGTTATGCTTGAACTAACTTTGTTAACTATCTGAACTTAACTTTTGCAACTAACTCTGTGAATATACTATCTATTCCCATATAATATGTGCAAAATTTTTTTTTACAGATTTTGACACCCGCGGCATCGCGCGGGTATCAAGACTAGTATATATATATTGGGGGTTCTTAGCTACATGCCTGGCTGGTTTTCAAATCGTTAAAAGAAACCGTATTTTAAGAAAGAAATAAAGAAAGTAAGACAAGGGAAACACACAGACAAGAATAGAAGGAGAATTCTCCATCATTCCCCTCTCTTCCTCTGACTCTTGACTGTGTCTGGTTATCATGTGCACGATTGCTGACAAATATATACATTAAATAATCTATTTGTATTAGTAATTGACAGTTAAGCAGATTTTCTTCATTTTATTGAGGCGATTTTGAGGACTGAGGTCTCCCATTCAAAGGACATTTACCATAGCTATATCGCAAAAAGACATAACCAGCATGCTGTTATCCTCTTCATTTTCTTCTTTCTTGATCAACTTATTTTATTTTATTTTATTGTTTTCCCTTTATTTCTGTTCCCATCTTAAGTTTGTGATCGCTCTTCTTTAGTTAATCCTTGCACTGATCCACACACCTCTATCTCTCTCTAATTGCAAGTCCCTTAAAAAGGCAGGCACGCACACACACACACACCGTGCCCTTGAAGCAAATTAAGGACTTGGCCGCCCCCCGCCGCTTGCTCTTTGCCGTTCGGGTTGTCTTCTTTCTTTTGTCAGGGACAAGCTCTTAATTCCCAACAGCTAAGGTCTTTTTGTTTCCCTTCTTGTTTCTTTTTCTCTTTCTTTCTTTTTTATCATTTCCTCTCGGTTTTTTTTTTTATATATATATATTCTTAGGGATGGTTTTTGTAGTGGTTTTCCATTAGAATTCTGTTTGGTGTGTTTGAGAAGAAAAATGAGCTAACCCTGCTTTTAGTTTTCTTTTACCTCTTTTCTCTTGTTCTTCAGTTTTACACTAAAAGCAATTTTCATAGGATGTTACGAAAGAAGCATCACTTTACACCTCCCATGTAAAACGAAAAGAAGAAAGAAGTAGGGTTCTTACATGCATAACAAAAATAAACGAATGATCTCTACTCTTTTGACGTACATGATTTGCAGACGGGATTCTGAGTCTCTTCTTATGATGAACAAAGAGTGTTCACAAGATATTATAAGATAAGTTACAAGAAACTTGATCTCATGAAATCCTTCTTGAAAGAACTGCCACACCAAGAACCATGATATGTATTTCCTGGATCTCCTTCAGCAGTACTAATGTTTAACCTGGGTCTTGAAAACTAATTAAGGTGACGCTAACTATTCTCTTTCCATGCCTGTTTAAACATATTTTCCACGGTTTTACCATGGAACATATTCTCCAATCTTTGACCTATGGTTAAGGTATTTTAAACCTCTTTTTCTTTTTTTCTTTTTTATAGAAACCCTGTGGATTTTTATGCACATAAAATATTCTCGAAATGTTCGGTCTGTTGCTGCCCATACAAGAACATTTTCGTTTTCTTAATTCCTTGCTTTTGAAATTTCAGGAAAAAAATCGTTACTAGAATTAGGAAGAATGATGACAGGAAACGGACAACTATCAGTTCCTCCAGGTTTCAGATTCCATCCAACAGATGAAGAGCTTCTGTACTATTATCTGAGGAAGAAGGTCTCTTATGAAGCCATTGAACTAGATGTTATCAGGGAGGTGGACCTCAATAAACTTGAGCCATGGGATCTCAGAGGTTAGATGATCATTTCTTCTTAGTTCTTGCTGGTCTTGAAAATCTTCCTTATCAGTTTAGAGTAATGAGTAATGAGGTGAGATTGTAAAAATTTTATGTTTCCGAAATGAAATACCCCAACAATTTGAACTTGAAAATCCCACATAGCTAGCTAGGGTACCGAGTAATGTAAAATTAATCATTTGATCGAAACCTCATCTGACTGCTTAAATATTTTAATTGAGAAGTTCTTTAAGAACTAAAACACTTAGCGGTGAGGTGGACTTGATTATGAGTTAGGGTTACAGAGCTCCCTGGGTATGAGTTCGAACTGTAATATTAAAATGCGAAAGTGATCTCATCAGATCCAAAATCGACAATCATCATTCTTGTTTTGGAAATGCAGATAAATGCAAGATTGGTTCGGGTCCTCAAAATGAGTGGTATTTTTTCAGTCACAAGGACAAGAAATATCCAACCGGAACCCGAACAAATCGGGCAACCACAGCAGGTTTTTGGAAAGCAACAGGAAGGGATAAGGCCATCCATATTAGCAACTCTCAGAGGATCGGTATGAGAAAAACCCTAGTCTTCTACACTGGACGTGCTCCTCATGGTCAAAAGACAGATTGGATCATGCACGAGTACCGCCTGGACGATGACAACTCTGAGGTTCAGGTAAATGATATACGCCGACTAGAATCAAGAGTTCTTTTTCCAAAATAAACAAACAAAATATTAGGTATAGTTCACCATTGACCCAAGATCTTGGGCTCCATCTTGGCACATGATTTTTGGAGTGGGATTTACTTAAAGTAATTCTACAAGATGGGTGTGATCTCATATTGTTTTTTAGCTGACTGGTTCAATGAAAATAGAGCACTAATGTTGTATATGTTGTTATCTTGGCAGGAAGATGGTTGGGTTGTGTGCAGGGTTTTCAAGAAGAAGAATCAAACCAGAGGTTTCGTACCAGAGGTTTCTCAAGAAGTACACTTCCCTCACATGAAGGCCAGCGCTTCTTCTTTTCCACTAGATCCAAAACAAAACCACTTGCAATCACTATATGAAGACTATATCCTTGATGGCTCCATGCATCTACCACAGTTATTTAGTCCAGACTCAGCTGTTGCCCCATCGTTTGTGTCACCCCTCTCTTTGAACAACATGAACGACATTGAGTGCTCGCAGGACCTGTTGAGGTTAGCACCGAGTGGTTGTGGATTTGTGCACCCTGCAGGGAGGTTCAATGGTGATTGGTCATTTCTGGACAAGCTTCTTGCTTCTCATCAAAACCTGGATCATCAGCAGCACTATCACAACAAAAGGAATTCATCATCCCAAATTGTTGATCCTGTGGGTGCTTCAACCCAGAAATTCCCATTTCAATACCTTGGCTTCGAGACTGACATTCTGAGATTTTCCAAGTAGAGTTGCAACTCCGGCCATGTCATTAACCGTGCTGCATTTTATCTTCTTAATTAAACTGGAGGAAGCACGCATTTTTATTCATATATAGTAGGGATGAGGAATCCATATATTAATTATATAGTTGAAATTCTGTTCTTGCTATTTTAATTATAAGTTGGTTTTTGATTATTAAAATGTATATAAGATAAGTTCAAACTATTAAGAACAAGATCACTAATTCATCCTATTATCCTCTCTTTTTTTCTTTCTTTCATCCCATTTTTTCTGTTTCCCGTGTAATTACTTTGGCCAGTTGCAATATTGCTTGTCTTATTTTGTCATAGAAAATGAGTTTACAAATATACTTACTATATAAAAGTGGCAGGAAACGTTGCGCAATTCACACTACACAGTTCCATTAATTCCACATGCTCGAACATATCCATACCATATTTTGAGAAATAATGGATCTAAGGTCTCAAACTAACAGCATCTCCAATCACATGCTTTTTAACCATATAGATTAAATCAAGATTGATTTGTGCAGCTATCGCCCTTTTTTTCCCCAGTAAAAAGCCCTATAGGTTGAGGTGTACGATGGAGGTGATCTTTCGACGACACCTTCTACAAACTCCTAAATTCTCAGACGTTATGAGGGTTTAACATGAGACTTCCTAATAGATACACCTGGTCTTAACTGGCAGACATCCTCTTACGACATCGCAACATTACTCTTTTCAATTTTAAAATTACAACATAATTCATTAAGGAAATTAAAGATGAAGGACGAATAGATTTTATTTTCAGTTTCCTGGTCCCTCCTATCAATAACAGACGGTAACTCATCAGGTGTCGTTTACATCACAAGTGGATGGATAATCTTGCATGTAATATGTGATCAGCAAGCGAAATACTCAAGAGGACGTAAGATGTCTAAATTGTAGGGTAACATTTCCCAAAATCTCAACATGGTCTGAAACGTCTCAAATTGTAGCATTAATAATTGGCAACAAGGCAAAGGTTCCACCTGATAGAAGAAGCCTGTCTGCCACGACTTCAAAACTAAAATGATGTGATTTTTTTGGGTACAGAATAAGCAAAAGGACAGCTTCCTATACCATGTGAAATCCTGAAAATAATAGATATGTTGTCGTATTAATTAATAAAGGGAACTCCTCGTATACGAATATCTTGCAGGAAGATTAATTGTGGCCCGCAACTTGCTGAGATTATCACCATTAAAACAGATGACTCATGTTCTGAAAGGGATGCATGCAATCAACACTAAAACAGATGACTCATCACCATTAAAACTTGAAATTATTGGTTGAGATGTTTTTTATCATCATGAAATCAGATTAATAGTGATAGGCTTAAGCAAATTTCAGTCCAGTGGATTTTCACTTGAGATAAAAAGTAGCAGAATACCATATCATGCAATCTCAACTGCGAGCGTAAAAGCTTCAGACATAAAAACACAAACAGCATATTCATAATTCATCCTCGTACAAGCATTAAACACAAGTCTTTCTCTCTTTGCAGATATTTGAGGGAAATACCATTGAAAAACATTAAACTTATCCAGCCATACAAGGTAAATATTTAAGAAAACAGAATGTCAACAAATGCTTCGCAACAGAAGTCTACACATCCATTGCCTTTCTAAGCTAAACAAGCGACCGAAAGAGCAGGGGATGGATTGATGCGTGCGAGAACAAATCGATATATTGCCAAAAGCCGCTGCCAGAGGTGCCTGCTTCAGTCATGGTGCATCACCGCAACCAGTATCAATTCCTATATTGTTGATAGAAGGGTAGACTTAAAACATATTCCCTCTTCAAAAAAAAAAAAAAAAAACAGCCAAAACTCCCACTGAAAAAGGACACTTTGTCCAACAAGAGGGTGATGCTGCGACTCGAGCCCATATTTCACTTGACAAACTGGAGAATACAGGCTTTCATCATTCCAAGAGTTCAGACTCCGATTTTCTCCAAAAACAAGTCACTTAAAAGCTAAAATTATCTACCCCATGCTCAACAGCTGTACAAAGAGAAACCGAATTGAAAACCCTTAGAAAACTGAAACCATAACCAGAAGCGCACTTCCAAGTTCATCACTTCCTTAATAGTGCACACCATTGCCATTGCTATATACACCATTTAATGATCCATTGGAAGACTTAGTGGCGTTCCCATTTTGATAGGGCTTCACTATTGGTTTTCCATTACTCATTCCATTTGGCAATAGTTTGCTTTCATGGCCATAATTTTGCAGGACAGCATCCAACTGCCCACTTGCTGCTGCTACAAGTCCTGTAACATAGCGAAGGAATTAAGAAGATACCTAAGGAGGAAGAGGATGCTCAAATGTGCATTTGACCAGGCATGACATAAAATGGACTGCTTGTCCTCAGACTGCCCAAGCCAAATGCACGGTAATAGTGGGGACTGAGGCATTGATAGTGCCGCCTACTCGATAACATAGGTAGTTAGTAACAATATTAGGTGTATCAAAGGTGAAATGGAACTTGTCAAAAGAGTAAGCAACAGGAGAAGATACAAAGGAATATTTTCCCCTCAATTATATAATTCCTAATGAACTTGTTATCAAGTTTGAACCCAACTACAGTTATGACCTCCGGACAGCACCCTTCAAAATTCACCTTCAGACAGTAAGCAACACCAACTAAAGTACAGGCACTTATAAGGAATACAAGCAATCATATAAAGTCAAATAATTTATGTTGACATACCATCAAATGTCAAACGACACTTTATAAAATGCTAAGAAAAGAGCACTTTGAACAGTTGTGATTAGTGGAAATAGTACCTAAGAAAAGAGCTGAAGGTTTTCCTGGCCTTGACTTGAATTCAGGATGGAACTGAGCACCAACAAAGTATGGATGACTAGGCAGTTCAATGACCTGCTCAAAATAACAGTAAAATGCTCATAACCACCTGATACCCATCGGAATACTAGGCTTTGTAGAATACATCACTTGCCATGATTTGAAAGAAACATACCTCCATGCGCTGGCCAGTTTCATCTCTGCCAACAAATGATAGACCAGCATTTTCAAATTGTGGTACCATGTCTGGATTGACCTGCTCAAAATAAACAATTTCTTAGGGATCTGACATATACAAGAGCAGGACATATTGAACTTTTTTTTCTTCATGCAGAGTACTTCCACATGTTTGCCCATGGGAAACAGTTACCTCATATCTATGCCGATGACGCTCATCAACAAAACTGGCATTGCCGTACCTAAACACAAGTACAGATGATTAGTCAGGTCAACTAGAGCAAAAAACAAATGATGGATTTGGATCTTTCAGCCATCTTTACCTGTCTCATGGCTGTCATCATCGTCTAATGATGTCTTCACAGTAATATAAATATGTATTTGTGCATAGGAAGATTATGATAAAAAGAAAGCATATACGTGGCATACTCTAAATGAAGTGATATAGTGTGATGGATGTGTATAGTTGTGAAGGAGTCATAAATCTTACAACTTTGCAGATTTGCAATTAGGAACTTTGAAATAAGTTCTTCTTGAACCCAGCCGCATAGTTCCCCCCATGTGAGTTTTGGAACCCTATCAAATAAAACAGAGTTATAGCAAATAGCTTCAACATATGAAACAAAAATTGACCAAATTCCACATCAACAGTCAGGACTGCAGCACTACATGCCTCTGGCATAAATATGACACAAGGATGTGATGTTTGAGGATCAAATTCTGTACTGTTTGCATCATCCAAACCAAGAACAGACTGAGCAAATTCAATTACGGCAATTTGCATCCCCAGGCAAATGCCCAGGAATGGAACTTTGTTCTCACGAGCATACTTTGCAGCAATAATTTTTCCTTGAACCCCTCTATCACCAAACCCTCCTGGAACTACAACACCATCAGAGCCCTGCATTAAAAACAATCTCATAAGACCGAAGAAAATAAATACAAACCAAGAAAAGAAATGTAACCAGAGGAGCTTCAAATTAAAAGACATCTAAGTTCACCTTCAAAAGATTCCATGCATTTTTATAAACATCAGGTGCCTGCAAGGAGAAACAGTAGCCGAAGATCAAATTCTACAAATATTGAACTGAAAAAAGCAGTCTAGGATACTCTCTTTTATTCTCTTCATTAAAAAGAAATTGTCCTTTTTTTTTTTTTTTTTTTGGGGGGGGGGGGGGGCGCTTGATGGTGTGAGTAGAGTGAAATCTTAAAATTGCAATGCAGAAGTTGGATTGTTGACCTCTTTAGCAGTAGCATCTTCGAGATCACCTGCAGCCACCCATTCTACAACAAGCTTTCGCCGGCAAGCAACAGAAGCATGCAAAAGAGCCTGCCACAGTAACCCAAAAAACTTACGATATAATATCTCATAAGTTCTCCAACGCAATAAAACAAAATCCAAAAAAAGAATACACGGTTGGTGCTTCCTCTTCAAGATTGAGGAATGGAATATGATGTTTCTCATTGATTTTACGTTCAGTATGATTAGTTGCGTGGAGATTAAACCTGGTAATCAAAGAGCATAATGCACATAAAGTCTTTAGGAGATTTTTGAAGCCCTTCTAAGATGATAGTTATTTTGTTGGTCAGGGAACATATATAGCTCCAGAAATAATACAAACATGCTTTCAAGTTCAATGCAGAAAAGGCTTGTAACTGATAATATGACTGCAAACAGGAACTCACCTTCAAAACAGAGAGGTAAGAATCAGAAAGGCCAGTATATTTTCCAACCATGGCAATTTTGACCTGTAATACCCATTAAGATCATGGGTTAGACGGAACAAAAATGCAAATACCAATTTAAATCGAGGATATCTTTCTGACTCACAGGTTCAAGAAGTACGTCATAGACTCTTGTCCTAGCAATCCAGTCCTGTAAATCAGGCTCCCTGGCAACACTGAGGATTATGGAAATGTTACTACTCTTGTTAAAAAACTAAGGCTGATGCAACAACATTATCACTATGAACATGGAGAGAGAGAGAGAGAGAGAGCATGCAGCAAATGAAAAGCAAAACAAATCATAAAGGAAACATATACTGAGTTCATAACACAAACCCTAGAAGTTTCAGTGCTTTCAAGATTGCTTCATGTGCCTTCTGATCCTAATCATGTCAAGAGAAAACAATTAAAAAGGTAAAAGCAGAGGAAGTTCTTGTTTGAAGACTAGTAAAACAGAATAAAAAATCAGAAAACCCATAGTAAACCACCCACTCTTAGTAGTAGAGGAATGTGCCAAATATTAGGGACATCATATAGGGTGACAACATTTTCAGCCTGCACAAAAAGCCACATTGTCAGATTCAGTAACTGTTATTAATAAAAGCCAAACAAAACAATAAAAGTGTTTATCTTGCAGTACCGGCACATGACAAAACTGGGATAGTTTGGCCTTAACATTCTCATTGAGTGCCTATTGAAGAAAGTTTAGAATCAGGAGACTGCAACCACAAGCCATGAAGGAAATATGAAATATCAACCAGCAAGGAGAAAAGCGAGGAGAACCTTAGTGCTGCGACAAGCAAGAATGTTTGGGGTCAACCCAAGTCCTCTAAGCCCCCTAACACTATGCTGGGTAGGCTTCGTTTTCTATACATATACAACAATAGTTAGAGCAGAACAACTTAGAAGTAATTAAGTCAATACAATGCATAAGAAAGTGCTCCAGCCAGATTCAAGTGAGAAACTAAGAATCAAAGTGCAACGCCATGTTAAGGAAGAGAAAACTTTAAAGTACCTGTTCACCAACAACATTAAGAACAGGCACCAGGCTGACATGGATCAAACAGAAATTTCCAGGGCCTAAAAACACACAGCAGCTAAGTAAGAGTTTGGCTCCACAGAACCCAAATAAAAGAAAAATCTCTTTTTATGAGCCTTAAAACAGAGGTCCAGAGCAAATCAACTTACCCACATGATAAGAGAACTGGCCAAGTGCCTCAATAAATGGCATAGATTCAATATCCCCTGCATAAAATTAGGTTCATTCTAAGTACACAAAATAAAAAAAGGAAAACAACTTATCTGACAAACATCAACAGCAATTAAGTACCTATAGTTCCACCAAGTTCAATGACACAAACATCAGCTGGACCTTCCTTTCCATCCACTGGTATCATGGCTACACGCTCTATCCACTCTTGGATGGCATCTGTGATGTGTGGAACTACCTGCAGTGAAAACAATCAAAATAGAAATTTAACTCCATGGTAAATGATGACAGGCTTCGGTCAAGAACAGCAGAATGTGGAACGGACCTGCACAGTATTTCCAAGATAATCTCCTCTCCTCTCCTTCTCCAGAACAGACTATTTTATCAAGACACAAATTTCAAGATAGCATGAAATTAAGGTGAGGCCGCATCTAATTCATAAACTTAACGTCATCCTGGAGACATTCATTACCTGGTATATTTTTCCAGTTGTGATATTGTTGTCACGGGTTAACTTAACATCTAGAAACCGCTCGTAATTACCAAGGTCCAGATCCACCTTTTACATAAAAAAGAAGTAATCAATCATTTTTGCAGAAAGCATGTTAATCATGGAAGTAACCATGGAACTGACACTGAAGGGGTGCTCAAGAAATACTTGTGAGGAAAATAATTTATTCAGTGAATTTACCTCACCGCCATCATCCAAGACAAAGACCTCTCCGTGCTCAAAAGGAGACATAGTGCCCGCATCAGTATTTAGGTAAGGGTCTGAAAACATAGCCAAGCATGAGGTTAGGCTATCGAAACAATTAACAAAAACATTCAAAGACATTGAAGGCATTCCATGATAAGGAATTCCAAGATGGAAGCATGTAGTAGCTTCAACAAACAATGCGACCACCCTTCATTTTTTTTCTTTCGATTTATATTGTGAGTCAGAAACTAGAGAGTCAGAAACGAATACGCATGAGATAAATTTTTTAAAAAGGTAGCCAACAAAGTTCAGAGACAACGTCGACAAAACAGATACAAAATTTCAACTACAGACCAACTTCACAATCAAAATCCCTACCCAGTATCCAACAAAAAAAGGCTCAAGATATTTAACAAACAACCCAACAAACTAATCAATTAAAAAACAACCTAACAAGAGCAAACTATCAATCCGACAACTTAATCTATATTAAAAAATGAAAAGCAAACCGAATCTCATGGAACAACGTTAATCAAAAAAAAAAAAATATATGTATACACACACACACACACACACATACCAATCTTAATAGAAGTAACTCGAAGGCCACAAGCTTTGAGGAGAACACCAATACTACTGGCAGTAACACCTTTGCCAAGTCCACTAACCACACCACCAGTAACCAATACGTACTTCATTGTCAAAGCTCTTTCTGATAAAAAGAGCAAAGCTTTATAATTCAATACCAAAACACAAAAAAAAATGCACCAGAAAACAAGCAAACAACAGAAGCAGATAATTAAGGATAACTGGTTGAAGACTGAGAATTTAAAAAGAGTGGAGGGTGTCTTAGTACTGATAAAACCAATGGATAAACAAGAATAAAAACTAATAAAAAGTTGAGAGGTCAAAGGAAAACAGATAAGAGATGTCATCAACATAGATATTGTACCCAAAGGGGTTTTGGTGTGAATAATGAGAAAACCACCTTGTTTTCAATGACGGTCTTTACAAAGCCAACCCTCACTTTCACCTAAAGCTTCTCTCTTTCTACCGCTTTCTCTGCTTTTTAGTGAATATATGTTGGTGTTGTCTCTCCTTCTTAGTCCAGGAAAAGAAAGCTATTGGAAAAGAGAAGTCTTTCTTTCAAATCAAACCAGCCCGCAAATGGGGTTATAGAAACAATCAGAATCGAGAGAAAGATGTTAACAAAGAAAAAATCTTCCCTCCTTAAACCAACCAAAGCCTCTTCTCCTCCTTTGTGTTTTTGTTTCAGAGGCGGCGGGTTAGAGGATGCCTTCTACTCCTTATATGATGTACTGATATATTTTTTTCCTTCTAATTTTCAAGTGTCAAACGAATAGGAAAAAAATGACAGTTTTGTTTTTTAAAAGTTTTTACTTTTTACCATTGGTTTTAGGGTTTTCTTTCTTCTTAGATTTTCTTGGACTCTTCCAATGAGGAAATAGGGAGAGTCTTTTCGCTTTAATTGCTAACTTCTATAAAGGGGTTTGCTAACTTCTATAAAAGGGTTTTATAAATAACTTCTATAAAAGGGTTTCTGCTTCGAATGAGGAAAAAAAAAAAAGATGGAGATAGATAGATAACTACGGTCACGCATTCACACCATCTACAAGATGACGACTTGGAGAGAATTTTCTTGATGGAGTCTTATGTATGTATGCGTGCATGAATATAACAGGAACAGGTCATATGGTGATATGTTAAAAACTTTAGACCGAGTTCAACGAGGACTTTTGCCCCTCTATCTTTGCTTCTGTCTGTTTGGGCTTTGAATGATTCTGATATTCTTCCATTACTTTACATTATCCCTTCACTTAGATTGCATCTTTAGGACTTATCCCTCATTCCCTTTTCTTTTGTTGTTTTTTATGTGTTTTTCATGTAATTGGCTTAACTTTGCCTCCTCCTTTTAATTTGTTTTCATACTTTTCCTCGGCTTTTTAGACCCTTCCAGGTTTTTTCCGCCTTCCCGTGCTAGGGAAGGTGAGTGTGTGGACTGGACAAAATCTATTTAAAAAAAAAAAAAAGGAAAAAAAAAGAGCCTTGTCTTGTCGTCATGTTTTTTCCTCTGTTTTCTTCAAACCGTTACTTGTTTCATACTAGTCCAGATTAGTTGTATAAATCGTTTTTACATGATATTCACGGTTAATATTTTCACTCGAGGGGTCTTTTATTTTTATTTTCGAGTCTTGCTGCTGTCACATCATCATTAAAAATTCATAATTAATTAGCCAGATACCCATAAGAATCAGTGGTATTGCGATATTGCTATGACTGTAATTTTTTTAATAAAATATTTAAATTATATTTTTATGTTATTTTATTATTGATGTTAAAAATAGATTTTAAAAAAAAAAAATATATTATTTAATATATTTTTAAATAAAAAAAAAGGATACCAAAGTCTTAAGCAATTAACACGCAAGCAAGAAAAAATATTAGGAAATAACTCAACAAGCATGAGGCATTGTCTTGACCCAGAAACTTAACTAGACAACTGCTAAAATTTAATACATTATTAAAAACAAACCTAACTACTAAATCTTATCACAAGGAAGCCACTGACATTGAAAAGGCAAGCTTCGTCTACGTTTGGATCTCTAAAACCTATTGTGGCCACTTACTAGAGTTAGGCCATTTTTTTTATCCTTTTTACTCGAGTTAGGTCATTTTTAATTATAGTTTTTAAACTTCATTTGGTTCAAAATTTAGATTTTAAGTTTTAATCAAGTCATTAAATTATTTTTAAAAAAATTAAAACAATATTATTTTAATAAATAAAATAAAAATTCAATAGGTTGTAACCAAGTCTTATCAGTTCAACTAGGTCACTTCAAATTTTTTTTTATTTCTGTTTTTTTTTAAATCTAACTAGATTTCAATCCTAAGTTAACTGGATCCTAAATTAACCGTCAAGCAGGTTTTAAAAGTATGCCTTTAACCCAACCAAGATCTCTAAACACGTACAAGGAGATGAAAAGTCACCATCACCCTGCCAACACCTAGTGCAGTGAACTTGAAGTGTACTGCTGCTGATGAACCAGTAATTTCTAAGCTTCAAATTTTGGTTTAATAAAGCAATGGCATCAGTTCTTTTCGAGAAACGCTTAAAATTTTGGGCTGATGCTTCCATGCGTTAGAGAAGCAAACGGAGGCGGGGATTTAGTGGAATTATCTTTTAAGAAATCACAGCGAAACAGAGGTCGGAAAAGAAAGTAAAATCTAAACTAAAATCTTAAGAAAAAGTAGGATAACTGGAAACACAGAGCAACACTCTGCAGAAATTGGATGAATCTGAGGTGTGGATTAGTATTTCCCTTTCATATATTTCTGAACAAGATGTGTACAATGTCTCTATCACTATCCTCTCCTATTTGGAGAAAAAGGTTACTTTATGAAAACGCGCAGCTAAACCATGTCCTTCGATTCTATGACAGCTACAACGTCTTAACACTGACTAACGATTCAAAACATTTTACTCGGAATCACGATTGATGGACTGAATATGACAATTGCGCTCGTTGCTGCTGGGATCTCTGTAGTTACATGTAAGTTCCTGTTATGGTGGTCATAGAGAGTTCGAACATGGCCAAAGCTGATACATGTTAAGCCTTCTGCTTCAATGTGCTGTACAGATGTGCCTGCAAAAACACACCACGACCGTCGAATTATTCAGAACCGAAACACAAGGAATTCCATCGTTAATCAAACAATATGCCTGAATAATTTGCAAGCATCTCCGATGATCACTGGTCTTAGCAAACGCAAAACAGCAACCACTAATTATGAGAACCAAGAGGGTGCTGGATCTCATGGTTCGACAATTAAATGCCATTGGCATCTTGTGTATTTGCTTCTTCCGATCCTTTCCACTCACCACATGGTCCATTTGAGTTACATGTATCGTGTATAAAATCTGGATATGCGCCTAGCCAGTGGAGTCCTTGATCTGTGCCATTACAATGGGAGGAAGCTCTAATTTGGAGGTGCCCTGCCACACAAGGTGTGATTTTGGTACTCAAATAGAGTGCAAGACATTTGCAGATTTAGCACATTGGTTGCAACAGCATGACCAATAGAGAGAATAAGATGAATCTATATCCAAAAATACCTCATTGGCTACATCCAAAGCACTGGTAGATTCATCCATTAGAAACAGTTTTGGTTTTGAAAGCAACAGGCGTGCGAGGAGTAGGGAGCTGCTGCTCACCGAGGGAAAGAACACCGGACCACTCGTATCATGTGTTGGATCCAGAATACCAAGACATCCTCTAAAACCCGTATTAAATCATCCGTTGTGGGCTTACTAGGCTTTCCACCACTTTTTCCAGAGCTTGAATTTCGCATCAAGAATGGCACTGAGCCTGTTAGATATACAGGTAAAGAATGCTGCTAAGTGGCAAGAACCAGCCACTAAAAAACTCCAAGTTTTAACATTAATGGTTAAATTCAGCGAATTTCAAATCAACGATGATATTTCAGTGCCAAAGTAGTTAGGGTTGATAATATGAAATACTTGTCTCCATTATATTTTGTTAGGGAACAAAAGTCTTAGTATTTCAGAAAAGCAACAAACTTGCACCATCAGGTTGGAGAATTTTACGAGACAGTTGGAGTTGGAGCTTCCCGGAGATGCTCCAAAATCTGTCCCCAACTTCCCTTCCCCAAAATCAATCAGAGATTCTCAGAAGTAATTAAGAACCTTGAATCAGCCACTCTCCCAGTCCGGAAATGGTTGATCACTTTCAACCTAAAACTAAACTGTGACCTCTTTAGGCAGCGCCAATTCAACTGGTTGTAAGACCCAAAAAGCTTAAAACCGAGCTCGTGGCAAAACTGTATGTCATATATATTTTGTTCTTTTCATTTCAGGGCTCAAGAATTAAAAAGTTCATCATCAGCACACCGTTTATGTTATTATATTACAGAATCCTCATTTGAGTTATTTCTTCACGCAATATAAGCAAGTATGGTTAACACTCTACTTCTTCAGTTCCTTGGGTATCATCAAATTCCAAGGGACAGCACTGCACAAGATATTGCAGTCAGCAGCACTGAAAAGTTCCGATGAAAAGGAAAGGGCTGTCCCCGTGAACGAGCTTTGATGATCAACAATCCGCTGATCCAGGTTGAATTTTGTAAGAACTTCGACCCTGCTCCATGTAAAAGCAACCCGCATCAATCTTCCTTTGATTATCTGCAAAGGAAGATTGATCTGGGTTGCTTTTATTTTTCCTCTTTCGACCATTAATATCTCAACAATACTTGGACAATATTTACCCTTCCTTTTCCTCAAACCTGAGCAGTCAGCTCCCGTATTCTTTACCCTTTCTACATTAACAGATTCCTCTTCTTCTTTCTGTTAAAATTCTCAAATCAACATGAATTCCTCCTTGATTAACTGTCAATTCAAACGATATTCTCAAATGTCCCGAAGTTAAACCCCCCCGGTTAAAAACTGGTTCGGAGGCAGCTTATTAGAGACTTGCATTAAATTATTTCTCCATCAAATTGACACCACGCTGATGCACTCAGAATAAGCTTTCTTTGCACCTTAGAATTTGATCCCAAATGAGGACGAACTCTTTTGCTCCTAGGTTGATGAAAATTTATATATCCGTACGAGTGATAACCATAGAAAAACCCCACCTGTATCGGAACTGATTGGGTAGACAAGGAAGCAAAACAAAAATCAGACAACTTTTCGTTATATTCGTCTCAATTTTCATAGTCATCACTGGCATGAACCAAAGTTTTTCACAGCGATTATCCAGAAAAAAACCCACCAATATCCAGATAGTGGGGGCATCCGCCAAGACGTGTTTACAAACACAGAGGTCAAGTAGTTTCTACCCAGTTTCTGGCTTTTCTTTCATCCAACCACAAAATGAACCTCGAACAACGTTGCTGATTTTCCAGAAAATACAAACTCCAAATAATTCCCCAATTCCCCATGAGCTTCAAAATTATGATCATCTAACCACTCTAAAATACAAAGACTTGCAAAACAATTGAAATACAACAAGAAAAGCTTCCCTTTACTTCATTAGTGAACACTTAAATTACATTCATTTTCCTCAACGTATTCTGCTTAGTTTGATACAAAGAACAAAATCAGTAGATCAAAAGGCCAAAAATACCAGCAAAAGGATCTTCCCTGCCATCCATGACCAGGACTTCACTTCTGCTGTGCTTGGGCAGTTCCCGCCTCAGCTCCTATTGCTTCTGCATCAAGAGTTCCTTGAGATTCGGAAACACCATGACCTCTCCAGGAGGTGGGTGGTCAAATTTGCATGTTGCACCATACTTGCAAGTGCCAGTCTTCATATAGTACGGACAGTGAACCGCACCCTGTCAAAGATTTCACCAAGATAAATACCACCGAACATATACTTTACACGAAACACCCTGGCTAGTCAAGTGGTAGCCAATCAGCCCTTGGGCTTACTAATTGACCAAAAAGATGGTGAAGTCCAATGGGGCTTGTTTCAAGGTTCTTTGATTGCAAGAGAAACATATTAAATATTATGTGATGGGAGTAGTGTTTAAATGCACCGTACTTGAAGCACTTGCATCCATGCACATGACCGTTAACTGCTTATGGATTAAATAAGCAAATTAACCAAAGACAGGGACATTTCTCAAAGTTTTCCAAATGAAGTGAAATTGGTGACAGGCCAAGCTGTGAGTAATAACAATGTGGAAAACAGAACCCCATTTCTTCGAATCATTTAATGCAACTTACTCTCACAAGTCATATTATACACAACCAAAGTTACCAGGAAAAAGAACAGCAAAATAGAATTACCCACAGGCATATGTTTTCTTCAACAAAAGTGAGGAGACTGTTTAAACCCACCTTAATGTGCTTCACATGTAGTAAATCATAACCCAGAACCTTAAAATGAGCAAACAATGTTCAAATTTATAGGATAAGCCTCACAATTCAAAGAAAGGAAGACAACCAACTGAATCTCATGGAAATAGACTCCTTTCTGTGGAAACAGAAACAACATATATATACATCATGCTTAATTTCTAGCACCAATCCATACCTCTCTCCTCGGCAACCCTGCAAGAGTGAGCTTAACAGTCTGTGGTTCAGTTTGATTTGCTGTAGGTGCAGAACGATCAATTGGGTGATGAAACTTGCAAGTTTCCCCAAACTTACACTCACCAGTCTTCATGTAAAACTGAAAATGGGAAATGTAACACATTCAACGTGCCTGCATATCAAGGATGCATTGAACCAAGAAACAAGCTGCCCCGCCATAAATTGAAGGAACGTATTATGAAGAAAATGTTAAAAAAGTTGCTTTATGTAATGCTGGTCATATTTAAAAAAAAAAAAAAAAAACAATCAATAGATAAATTAGAACTCTATAAAAGAAGTAAAGAACAACATATATTATAGAATAAAGGATGAGGTAAAATAGATGCTCACATCACATTCTGCCTGTCCAGGTCGTTGAGGATAGACAGTTGGTCCCACTCCCAGCTGCAGTAGGCAAACAAATAAAAGGTATCAATACCAAACCAAGATGACCATGATTTCTGTAACCACAAGGATGCCAAGAGAAATCTCAGAAGAACAGAGAGTAACATTAGTAAAAGTTAAATCTCCACAAACCAGGAAAAGCTATTGTGAATTGTGTCCGTAAGGTAGATAAATAAACTTCAAAATAAACAATGTGGCAAAAGATAATGTTAGAAATCTGACACTAATAATTCCCAACTGATGAGTCAGTGAAAAATAAATCACATAGAAGGTTAAGAATTTGAACAGAATCGAATACGCCAACAGCAAAACTATAGTCAGGTAAAAAGAACCTTTTTTAAAGGAATAAAAAACAACTAAAATTAAACTGTGAATCATAAGCACAAACAGAAAGCTTCTTTCATAAATTCAACCTAAAACAGCTATATTCAAAGTTCAAGCACCTTTTTCCCCACATAAGGCTTCATTTCTCACTAAACCACCATGAGATATGATAGAGAGCACTCTTTAAACTGCAACCATAATCAATAAATTCAACTGAAATCACCTTTAAAGCCTTTTTTTCATCCCCACCCATGGCCGTTGGCTACACGCACAGACATTGTCACACAGTCGAGCACAAATTGTCTGATATACATCCTTTGATGAAACAGATGCAACTGAGAAGTGAATATGCAAATGATTTTGTATTTACCGTCGACAATCTGGGGTCAATAGTTTGATATATAGAGGCAGCTGGACTGAAAACTCCAAGGTTCAGATTTGCCATGGAAGGAGCTATGATTGCATGGCTGATTGCAGCAGCAGGTGGATTGATTGCTGCGAAAGAATAGCAGATATGAAATTATGAAGCTCAGGTGCAGAAGAGAAGGTCTTAAATACTGAAATTAAGCATCTCAATTTTAAAGTAAAAACACAGGAGCAATTGCATACCTGTCCTCTCAGGATGATTATAGCGGCAAGTGGCACCGTACTTACAACTGAATGGAAAAGAAGAATTAAGTAAAGTGTTTGACCATTTCCTCCCAAACTATTATAGAAATTATGCATGCATAGGCACATGCTTACCTGCCCGTTTTCAGATAGAAGGGACAATCCACTTCACCCTGCCAAAACAGCACAATGTGGATTAATGATCGAAATGAAAAGGAATCACCAAATACCTCATTAATCACATCATCTAACCTTCACCAAGAACTAAAACAACATTACCGGTCTCATCGGAAGTCCTTTGGAGTTATGAAGTAGGGCTGGGGTAACTGACACAAGGGCCTTAATCACATTGACATCTCCAGTTATTCCCCCATTATCAACTACAGAATTAGTTTGCACACCATTATCATTCCCTTGTCCTGCCAAGGATATTTGGATATCTTTTGGGTGATGAAATTTGCAGGTTGCACCAAATTTGCAAATCCCAGTCTTCATATAGAACTGTTCAGGACCATAATATTCAGGATGACAGATGACCAAATTAACAAGACAAAGCTTCCAGAAAAAAAAAAAAAAAAATAGTTATTGGCTTCTTACTGCACATGGGGGCTCAGAGGGTCTCTCTGGCAAGGCAGAAACACTGGTGTTTTCTGAAACACCCTGAAACCACATCAAAGCATCTAATTATAAACTAGGAGTAATCCAAATAAAGATTTTGTAGAATTTTACAACAATAGCACATACCAAAGACAACTTTTCTTTTGGATGATTAAACTTGCAGTTCACACCATACTTGCACCTTTGAGTTTTTAGAAAGTACTGCAATGGTAATTAAGAAAGTACTGCAATGGTAATTAACCAATATATTAAAAGCACTTTGAGTGCTAAAATTAATTTAGTGAAAATTGCAAGAGAGCAACTGTTGGTAACAATACTTACAGGACAATCAGGCACTCCTGGTCTATCAGGAAAAGTTTCACTTGTAGCAATAGGGGGAACCTAGAAAGAAAGAAGGAAAGAAAGGAAGAAAGAAAGAAAACATTGATACTATCCATACCTTCTTATATGTTACAATCATTTTCGAGTGGATAAAAAGCAAAATAAATATATAAGCATCAAAATGGTACAACATGAGAAAACAACACTTGCTTGAACAAATGTGATAGATTCAGATGCCATATACCAAATATACTGCCTCCTTCTACATACATTCAAGAAAATATCAGAGTCCCTCACAGTTAACTACACTTTAATTCCTGAGCAGAAGTATTAGAAATATTGATATTTCTAGTTGAATTTCTTTGAGTGTTGCCTGCCTCAACGATGCAAACTATATTTCACATAGTACACATGAGCATCGTCTGTTATATAATCTACATTGATCTCCTAGCAAAAAAGGTTTGGAATTAATCAATCAAGTAGCAAAAGGCTTTCAATAGATGTCATTTATAAGTCAACTGAAATTAACACTCGAAATCAAGGCTTTCTGAACAAAAATCCATGTATCATGTTCAAAATGGACAGACGCTTTTGGCCGTGCAAAATGCAAAAACATAAAGTTTAAAATAGGGATATATAAACTCTGTGGTGAGACATATACTATAAACATTCTATGTAACTAAATTGGTTAATATCTAGCTTGCAAATGAACTACAGATGCAGAAATAATTATAAAGTAACTATTAAGTTTCCAACAAAAACTCCATAGTGTTAAAGGTACTTATGAAAATATCCAATTCAGGCAGATAACAGCGGCTTCAAGTCAATCATCCAATAAGCGTCATGTGGTTCAGGAACATCCTTGATACAAAACAGAAAATCTCAAAAAGAAAATGGCGTGGTTCAGGAGAAGGTTATGTGATAAATGAGCGAACTAAGAACCCTTTCTGGACATTAGAAGAATTTCTTGTTAGAGTAGGAGAAGTCTATAAACAGTATACCAAATTACAAACATCTAAATATAGGAAAATCACAGGAACAGTATTGTAAATAGAGATCTTCATAAAGAAATATAATTGACTCCCAAAGACTGAGGAATCATTCATAGGTACAAAAACAATAGTACATTTTAAAGGGAAAATATCATAACCATGTTCATTCAAAACAATTAAGGAGCAAATAATCAATTATATCCATCATAAGCATATGACAATTATAAAACTATTATAAAGATTAGAATTTTTCTAAACCTCGGAACAAACTAAAAGTAAGAAGTAGAATAGTTTTGTAAAGAATATGTTGACATGTTCAAGTAACTTCCAACAGTCACCTTATAAATTTAAACATTGATAAATCCTTTATGCTCGCACTATATTAAATAATGATATTTATATAAATAACCTTATAACACAATCATATAGCATGCATTAAGATAGCAATAAATGGTCACCTCTTTCCAATCTGGGATTCCACCCTCGGGAACCCAAACTGGATGGTCAAATTTGCAGGTATCTCCAAATTTACAGGTTCGAGTGAGCATATAGTAGGCACAATCCTTCTCCCCTGGCCTCTGTGGATATATAGGAAGATGGCTTGTGGTCTCGAATCTAGCACGCTTGGCTAAAGCGTTGGTAGAATACCAATCCTCACTTTGCCCAATTGTGCTATGGGCACCCAAAAGAGTCGGATGATAGAGCACTATAATAGTAGTTCAAGTATATACAAAAGACAGAGAAAAAATAGTTACCATATAAGTACGCTTAAAACTTTAATTTTGGGACTAAGAATATACTTTAGAAAAACTCATACCGAGAATAGATACTATAGCACCTTCATAACGAACAAGATGCAGATAAAATATTGTAAAGTTTCTATCTTGCAAAATTTTTGTATACATCTAGGATTTGCATGTCAAATCTATTATAAATATTCAGCAATTATAGTGCCATTTTTATATTTACAGGTAAAGCTATTGAGACCATTGCCCATGTGTTAGATAATGTGAAGCATCTGCCAATATTTATAAACAGCAGATAGATTAAATTAATCTCTTCTAATGTAACTTATGACTGGACCTCAATGTATTATGTAAAGTAGAAAAAAGGCGTGTTTCAAGCCAAGTCACACATTGACCGAACATGCATGCCCCCCGTATTAGGCTAAGTACAGAGTTATTATATGGCGAAAGCCTGCTTTTTGAAAAGCAGTAAAGCAAATAGATATCACGCCAAAAACAACATCTCACAATGATAATATAACTCTGTGCTTTTGTTTTTCCCAATCTAGCAGGACCGTAATAATACATCTACTATGGTTTGAAAAGTAGATGACAATACATCTACCCATTGAATGTGCATGCCCCCCCTATTAGGCTTAGCACGGGGTCAGTTTTATGGTGAAAGCCTGCTTTTTGAAAAGCAATAAAGCAAATACAGATCACACCAAAAATAACATCTCACGATGATAATATAACTCTGCTTGTGCATTTCCCAATCCAGCAGGACCATATAAATACATCTACTGAAGTTTAAGCAACTTCCAAAATCATGCTTCTAGTACATGAACGCCTCACATTAAAGCAATTCCTTAGAATTCTTTCATAAAGTAGTTGGGAATTATAATTTAACTAGATCACCATGAATGCACACCTGAAGATTTTCACAATCATCACCCAATGTAGATTTATTAAGCAAACACCGAGCTTGTTTGCCATTCCCAATGCCAAGAAGCTTATTGGATGCCTAAATAACACAAATTATATTTTAAATAACACAAACCACACGGATGCCTAAATAAGCAAATAAAATCTTAGCATGACATTTCTGCACATTTTTCCTACGCTTAACGATTAAAAAATGAAGAAGTTCACATTATTAGCACTGCAAGCACAGCCAAACAGTAAATTCTTAACAAAGTAACAAAATCCATACAGCATGCAGAAGGGATAAAAGGAAATTTGAGTTTAAATTCTATTATTATTTTTGGCATACGAATAACAGTAAGATAACTAAACAAAAGCACACAGAAAAGAGGGAGGGAGGGAAAAAATGAAACCCTAACCCTAAAACTAACCTTCAGGAGTGCGTTTAAGGCCAGGAACAAGCGAATCAACTGCAGAAGGAGCATCAACACCAGGTGGTGGTGGCCAAGACGACAAATGCGGAGAAGTTGCAGCAGCTGCCGCCGAGGCAATGCCTCTATCGACCGAGTATCTGAGTGCGCTATCGCTCTGTGTTAGATACATCGAGGAGCTCGCCGAGTACTTAGAAGAATCCGAAGACAGAGGGTCCGACCTGGTGCCTAAGTATCGGGTCAAGACCGAGTCGGTGAGATAGGAGTCGGTGCGGGAACGGGAAGCCGATGTTGTTGCAGGGGCACCGTAGCCGTAGAGTTGTTTGGCCATTTATCGAAATCGCGTCGTTTCGCACAATTTTCTTTTTATCATTGTTTGTTTTCTGATGGGTTTTTTTTCTTTTTTTTTCTTATTTGTTTTATGAACTGATGGTTTTAAATTTTTATTGTTTTAAATTTGTTGCGATTTTGTGATTTTTGTCAGCGGGATATTTTGCCACGTTTCTTCGTCCGTTGCCAGGATACCGTTGTTTTCGATGACGGCTTTTGGTATTTTGTAGAAAACGAATTATGGAAAATTAAATTAATATTTTTTTAATACCAGATATGGTATAGGGAACGTTTTCCAAAAAGATTTTAGTCATGTTTTTGTATTTTAAAAAAATTTTAAATTTTTTTATTTTTATTTACTTTAAATTAAAAAAATTAATATTTTTAAATATTTTAATATGTTGATGTCAAAATTATTTTAATATTTTTAAAACAAAAATTATTTTAAAAAATAACTCATATCACACTTTTAAAAACTCGGCTACTACATTCCTAAAAAAAACCCCTTAATAAATTAAAAGGAATAGACTAAGAAAATTTATTGAATTGAATGAACTATTTTATATTTAAATAAATTTATATAAAAAATGATAAGTCCTAGTCAAAATAGTAGTTTCTCAATCTTTAAATTTTATTAATTGTTGTAATTTCATTTAAATAAAAATTAATTAAGCTGAATTGTCCTTCGATGAGCCACGAGAACTTCTAAAGGGTCGTTAAAAGGATCTGTAAGGATAGTTCGAAACTGAAACAATTTTTTTATATATTGCCATAGAAAAAATCATGTTTTTTTTTATAAGATTTAAAAAATGAGACATTGAGAGCTTCATTTTTACGCGGCGCATGTGAAATTTGTAAGCAATTGACATGATAAATTAATTTTAAAATTTAAAATATCCACATAATAAATCTAAAATTATTCAATAGTAAGCCATTACTGTTGCTTTCAAGTATTATTAGCTGAGATAATAATTATTTTTTAAAATATTTTTTATTTTAAAATATATTAAAATAATATTTTTTTTATTTTTAATATCAACATATTAAAATAATCTAAAAATATTTAAAATATATAAAAATATATTTAATTTGAAATAAAACAATCTCCTATCAAGAATCAAACCACGGCAAATGTTTTCTCCCCTCCCGAATCGATATTGAACTGGTTCATATTTGGCTAAATTTGAAAAGAAAAAAAGGAATGATCTAGGTTAGTCAAACAACGTTTTGTTTTTTATATTAGAAAATAATTATTTTGATGTATTTTAAAAAATAATTTTTTTTCCAATTAATAAATGATTTTTTATTTTTTATTTTCCATGATAGTATAAGATTTTCCACAACTAAACATATCTTTGAATTTTTTAAGTGTGTGGTGATATATTTTAGTTATAATTTATTAAATAACACGAGCATACCATCCAATGTACTTCAATTCTGGACACGATCAAAATTGGATACATACATATGGAAACGTGTGGCAGCAAATTTATAATAAAATTGATTAGTAGATGAATTTATTCGTTAGATATGAATTTAAAAGATTACAAAGATTAATTAATTACTTCTTGTAAATTATAAAATACAATGCACTGTGTTTTAAAAATATTTTTGAAAAAATTTGATTTTTTTTAAATTAATATATTTTTGATGTTTTTAAATTATTTTGATGTGCTGATCTCAAAAATAATTTAAAAAAAATAAAAAAATATTATTAATATATTTTTTTTAATAAAAAATATTTTAAAAACAATCATAGCTGTACTCCCAAACATACACTAAAAAAAACACATGAAAGGTTGCTAAGCCAGGGTAGCTATATAGTTTATATTAATAATACTTTAAAAGGTCGGAAAAGTATTAGCTTTCCCATGCTTTTTATTTTTGTTGTACTAATATTTTTTATTTTTTTTATTTTTTTTTGTTTTTACAT
This sequence comes from Populus alba, assembly GCF_005239225.2. Lineage (NCBI taxonomy): Eukaryota > Viridiplantae > Streptophyta > Magnoliopsida > Malpighiales > Salicaceae > Populus > Populus alba. The sequence goes on from NC_133291.1 coordinate 5,180,777, forward strand.
GTTTGTTTGTTTTTTTTATACTTTATTTTTTAAAAAAAATTATATATTTTGTTTTAAATTATTTTTTATTGTTTTTAATATAAAACTGATTAAGAATTTAGATATTTCATTGTTTTCATCTTTGCCAGCGCCAATGACAGGGACTCTATCCCAGCGGCATCGGGGACCCTGTCCTGGAGTTTGTCGATCTAGATCATCCCCTGATCCTCCTCAGAGTCTATCCTAGCCCTGGTCTTGTTCTCTTCTCCTGCCACTGACTCTTGTGTTGTTGTCGATGGAGTTTTAACAACTAAAAAATAGGTCAAATGACCATCAATTAGCCACTAAATTAGAAGCAAACTACGTAACCAGAACTTAATGTTTCTTCAGGATCCAATCCGAATGATTTCAATGGTTAGCAGGTGCATAAAAATTGTGGGAGTTCTAAATAACATCAACAATTTGAAGATCAATTTCATGTGGATTTACCTAAAAATGAAAGCAAGACAGAAACGCCATGTGGATTGACAGCGTCCATGGTTTTCAAAATTTAATCAACTTCAGTTCACGAGAAGAACAATGGCAGTAAATCATCAGTTCTCTTCAGATATTACATGCTAGCTTATTTCAAACATATCTTAAGTTAATAATAATAATAAGAAAAAGAAGAAGAAGAAGAATCCCATTTTATTCCTCTTCTTGGGCTGTCTCTAATCCATATCTGCAAGAACAACTTGCTGCCCACCTCCATCTTCAACTTCCCCAGAAGGATAGACTTCTTAACGTTACCCTATTCCCTTATACAAGGGCGATGGGGAAAAAACCATTGAAAAATATACCATGTCCGTATGCTATGCTAGCTGAACCCAGCTTCTGCCAAATTATTTAGAACCCAGAATTTTACAACTTTGCTCTGACCAACAGTCTTGCCTTCAGCTCCTCAGCTACAGCATCAATGAACTCCTCTGTATTCAGATACCGACCCCTGCTAACCCTGCACAGGTATAGAACTTTTAGCTAGGCGAAAGCTCAAGAGCAATAACTAAACTTTAAAATGAAATCACTTTTTTTTAAGAAAAAAATTCATTAGGGTTTTTTTTCCTTCACAAGTGATAAAATGATTTTGTTTTTTGTTTTTTAACATAGAATATCATCTTGAAAAAAGTTCGTTGATATCAAACAATCAAAACCAATGTTATACATGAAAATAATTAAATAAACTTAATCATCACAATGAGATTGTTGTAATTTAATATCGAAAAAATAAGAATGTAAAAAATATTCTTTTATCAATTTTTAATTGAGGTATTTTGTTTTATTAGCAAGCGATAATATGAAATTCTAACCTCCTTTTGCAGCATATTAAACAAAAACCAATAAATTTATTGTGTATATTTTAATTTTGCTATTGATTTATATAATTAATCACAAGTGCTATATTATAAGCATGCAACTCTACACCATTGCTTGTTGAAGGAGCAGCATAGTTCAATATTTCATTTTGCATTTATAAAATATTTCCAGTAAAGTACATAATGAAATCCCAAAAGATAAACTAAAAAAAAAAATGTGAATATCATATCTTACAAGAACCAGTTAAAAAAATATAAAATCAACTCTTTTTAAAAAACCAAATTTCAATGAAATAGTGATGGAATTTAGAAGGACCCGATCAATTCATGAGACTTCTTAAATCTAAATTTTTTTAAAAAAAATACCATGCATTTAGTTAAATCCAAGAATAATGTATTCTTTAGAATCTTACATCTTCAAACTCCTGTCTTTCTCATGCAAGCGGGTGATGAAAAAAAAAAAATCAAAAGAAAACACTAAAAAAATATTTTCTTTCTTTATGTAAAATAAAATTATATTTGTTTATAACACGGATATGTTGGACTACATTTAAGATGTCTTTTCCACTAGTATATAAACTATATTACAAAAATTCTTTTATTCATAGGTAATATTTTTTTTTTAAGGGATAATAGTTCAGGTAGATTGAAATTCTTAATTTGCAAGAGTTTCTTATTAAGAAAAATTTGACTGTTTTTTAAAGGAAAAAAATTTGGATAAATGCAAACTCTATTAAAAATTTCGTTTATATTAAAAAAATTCAAAGGATATCATGGTACTCACAGATGTTAACACCCTCTAGAGACATTTATAAATAGTATTGATATAGATTCTTTACCTGGGCCCATGAATAAGAAGTGCAAGATCCTTGGTCATGTTCCCTGATTCAACAGCTCCAATGCAGGATGCTTCTAGTTTTGCAGTAAAATCCGATAGTCTGACATTGCCGTCCAACTTTGCCCTGATAATAGAATCACAGTCAAGTTCTCATCCAGGGTTTCAAAGGCTGTAGATAATCCCATTCTTAGAAATTCAAACAAAGTAGTCAGCATAGACATTGAGTTGTCTGATTAAGCACTACTAAATTACCTGTGTGCAAGACCTCTCGACCAGGCAAAAATCGATGCTATGCTGTTGGTGCTGGTTTCACCTCCTTTCTGGTGAACCCGATAATGGCGGGTAACCGTGCCATGGGCTGCTTCAGCTTCGATTGTCTTACCATCCGGGCACACCTGGAATTTAATAGAAATTGTCACATAAAAACAACAAAAAGAGAAGAAACAGAGAAAAGAAATTTGAAAGAAGATAAAAATGAATGCAGTAGATATACCAATACTGAAGTCATCAACCCAAGAGATCCAAATCCTATACGAGTGAAAAAAAGAGTTTAAGAAGATTCAACAAAGCACTTAATTCCTCAGTGTCACTCCAGAACAATTCAATACCCACAAAGGCAACAAAAGATAATAGGTAGCTGTTGCTAGGGTACTCAGCACTATGTGATCCAAACCTTGGGCCAAGAAATCACTCTGCACATCTCCATCATAATTCTTGCATGCCCATACATAACCTCCTTCACTTTTGAGAGCATAAGCAACCATATCATCAATGAGACGATGTTCATACCTACAATCCAGTATTGTGAGTAAATGACAAGTTTCTTAAATTGGCCAAACTAACCACCATCTGCATAAAAGTACTCACCAAATTCCTGCAGCCTCAAACTTGGATTTCCATTGCATTTCATAAACTTCCTGGAATATGTCCTTGAATCTTCAAAAAGGTCAAAGAAGGAAATTGTCAGTCAAGGAGATGAAAACCAAACACGTAAATGCACATAAAAGAAGCAAATTTAAGTGCCATGACCTAAATCAGCCATCCCAACAAGTTACCTTCCATCATATTTTTTAAGAATGGTATTTTTAGTGCTAAGATAAAGTGGCCACTTCTTCAGGTAAGCAGTGTTCATTGAAGCTTCAGCGAAAGCATGGATGGACTGTTTTCCAAATCACATAGAACAATAACAGTGGTTAATGATTCTAGCAACTTAACCGATTGTCTACCTAACAAAAGAAAAGGGAAGAAAAGAAGAACAAATGGACAAGAAGAAACAAGGTAAAAAACATCATCAGGACCTCATCAGTGTTATACATGGACAGAGCCACACCTCCAGCTCCTTTGAATTTGAAAACCTCAAATTCTTTCTTTTCACCTTGTCCATCAGGTTCTGCATAAATTATAATAACCTTAAGATGGTGAGATATGTAAGACATGAGAGAAGCAGAATTGAAATTTCTGCAGCAGTTTTGCAGGTCTCCCAATCTCCCACAGAAGTGAAGCTAAATGCATCTTCAAGAACCCAAAAGAGCAGTGAATTTGAAAGACCATCAGTGGAAACGGGAAATGTACCAAATACCAGCTTCAGTTTTCCAGGGCCTTGGATGACTGTATCAGTCGCTCGGTACTGGTCACCAAATGCATGCCTTCCTATGCAGATTGGCTTGGTCCAACCTGGAAAAAAATAAAGCCTTTATTGCTGTGTTGTTTTTAAAGACAATGAATCAAACACAATATCAAAAAGTTATCGCGGACCTGAAACAAGCCTTGGAATGTTTTTGCAGATAATAGGTTCTCTAAAAACTGTACCTGTAGTGTAGCCAAAATAGAATTGAAAAAACTTAAGCCCAGTTGCAATCAACCAGAAACACGGACAATTAAAGAGGAAGTAAAACATAAATAAGGCAAGTTCATTCACCATTTAAAATGTTGCGAATCGTCCCATTTGGACTCTTCCACATATTTTTCAAGTTAAACTCCTTAACACGGCCTTCATCTATCAAACAATAAAGCAAGTAACTAAAGTTTACCAATGATCAACGACAATAACCACGTAAAAATCCATCCACGATCTCAATAAGAGCTTAGTATACCTGGAGTTATTGTTGCACACTTGATTGCTACATTATATCTACAATGAAAGGTAAGAAAAAAGGGAAAAAGTTACAGTCTTGAGCATAATTCTGATTCGAGATAGGCAACAGGTATACAAACGATAAAATATTAACAAAAACATAGAGGATGGATATTGCAAATCGGTAAAGCATGGTCTTGTGCACGAGGAATTCATGAAAACAAAAGAACTAAAGCAAATAGCACATACTTGAGAGTAGCCTCAGCACTTTCTATGGTAACTCTATCATCTGTAGCATCACGATTGGGCAGGCCGAGGTCAAAATACTTGATATCCAAATCCAAAAATGGGAAAATAAGCTGCGAAACACAAAAATCAAGTTGCAAACACAACAAGAAGAATCACATAACATGGCATCATGGTGTTATTTTCCCAGAAGACGGAAAAAGGAAAAGAAAAGAAAACCTTGTCCTTAATTGATTTCCAAATAACTCTAGTCATTTCATCTCCTGCATATATAAAGAGAATACGGATATTACCAGCACTTGCTCATAATTCCAAAAGCAAAGCTTGAAGAATCATAAGCTAAACTACCCAACTTAAAATCATGGTCAAGTCACAAAGTGATCAAAGGTGAGTGAGTGGGTACAGAAAATCACAATCAAAAGCAACCAAAAACAATATTACAAGATTTTGAAATTGAGACACTGAGCTTGATAGTTATGACATCATGCCACGCAAAGAAAAAAAAAAAGGAAGAGAATAGAAGAGAACAAACCGTCCATTTCGACAATGGGATTGATGACCTTAATTTTATCAAATGCCATTTTCACTTGCTGTTTCTGCGTGATCACTGCGATCATATGAAAGAAGAAAAAGAAAACCCAACAACTACTAGTTTACCTGTGGGGTTTCTTTTCCTTTATATATATATATATATATAAATAAAAAATACTTTCAAAAATATCAATGTATTTGAGACTCTTCAGTCACCAAACCTGGTTTTGTTTTGAATTGCAATGATATTCGTCAGATTATAAGCGGTCATTCTACTTATTAGTCAATTAAAAAAAAGTAGAAGAAGAAGAAAAATCGGATCGAATCAGCCCTCTTACTCCTAATTGAAGTCAAATCGAGAGATCTCATCCAATTACGTCATAATATATGATGACATTCATCCCGCGCTTGATTAGGAATAGAATTGGATGAGATAAATGGGTTAATTTAATCAAGTGTAAAGTGAAGGGACTATTTGTGATATATAGCCCATAAAATGATTCGCTAATTAAATTACAATGGGTTAATTATAATATAGTCCTTGTAGTTTATCAAAATGAAATAATCAATCCTTATAGTATAAAGAATAGTTAAATAGTACTATGTCTAGTGTTGACAATACTTAATTTAATTCCTTTTTATTCCAAAAAAATATTTTCTTTTTTCATCAATCTTCCCTTCATGTCGACTTCTTTTCTCACCCTTTCTTATTTCTTGAAATAAAAATTGCAAAAAAAATATATAGTTTCTGAAACCATAAGGACTGGTCAACTATTTTTGCTAAGTTGTAGGGACTAACTTATAAATCGATATTAGTAACATGATATCTTATTGATTAAAAAATAAAAATAAAAATCCTATTTTTTTGTTATTTACAAAAACTTATTTCTATTTTACAAAGTTATTAAAAAAAAACTGAAATGATACCGAACAACAGGCTCTGTTTGTTTGCAGGAAAGTGGTTTCCTTTTGAAAAGTGAATTCCTAGGAAAAGTGAATTCCTGGAAAGTGAATTCTGGTAAAATATTTTTCAATATTTGGCAGTGTTATGGAAAATGAATTGGAAAACACTTTTCAGTGTTTGGTTGTGTTATGGAAAATGAACTGGAAAATAATTTATTAATGAATTAATTTTTTTTCAAGTTTATCTAATATATATAAAATATTTAATCACTTACAATAAAAAAAATGAAATCTAAAAAGTATTTATAATGATGAATTTTTTTTATTATATCATATATTCATACATAGCTTATTAAAATAATGAGGAACAAATCTTACAAATTAAAAAGTTGAATGAACAATGAAATTGAAAAAAAAATATATAATTTCATAAATTATCTCAAATAAAATAAATAATAATCAAAATAATAGAGATCAAATCTAAAAAAAATTTTTTTTTAAAAAAATGAAAGATGAAGAAATTAAAATAATAATAATCAACATTTCATAAATTATTTCAAATAAAATAAGTAACAATCAAAAGAATGAGGACCAAATTTGATAGATAAAAAATTTAAATAAAAATAAGATAAAAAAAGCAAATAGCAATTATAAAAATAAGGACCAAAGTTAATATAAAAATAAAATTTTAAGAGATGAAATTGAAAAATAAATATTCAAAACAAAATATATATACCAATCAAAAGTTTGAGGATTAAATTTAATATAATCAGCAAATAATGACATTTCTAAATTTTTCACAACTTCCAGAAAGTGTTTTCCCCCCAAATTTTTCAGGAAAACACTTTTCTGAAAACCAAGCCAAATTTTTCTTTTACTGGAAAGTGTTTTCCATTGACCAACTTTCCTACTAGCAAACAAACACAAGAAAGTTTGGAAAGTGATTTCCCGGAAACCACTTTCCGGAAAACAAACACAGCTAAAGGGAAAACACTTTCTTGAAAACCAAGTCAAATTTTTCTTTGACTGAAATTGACTGGAAAGTGTTCTCCGTTGACCAGAAAGTGTTTTCCGTTGACCAACTTTCCTAATGATAAACAAACACATGAAAGTTTGGAAAATAGTTTTCCGGAAACTATTTTCCAGGAAACAAACATGGCCTAAATAATAGCAGGTTCAGTCTAAAATTGACATGGGAAAGCAGCTAAGATTAAAAGAAAATAAAAATCATACAAAATGGAATCCCTCTCTAAATGATACAAGGAAGAGGGAGAGGGAAAAAAAGAAAGGGGTAAACTTGGATAAAACACCACATTCATTTCTCTTCACTCGGAAAAGAATAAATGTAATCTTGGTTCTTGTTAGGCACACCCTCAAGATATTGTCTTTGTACAGTTTCAGTTTCTCTCGAACATGGCAATTTATGGATCAACAATGGAATTATTCCTAAAAGTATTCAAACTCTACATAAGATTCATCCTTGTTTTCAGGAGAACTGCCATCTTTTTTATCACCTCCAATGTCTGGCGTTTTCTTGTCGGCTGGGGGGGCTTCTTTGCTAGCATATTGTGAGAAGTCTACAGGTTCAGGTACGTGTGGAGGCAGGGCACTTCTGACCAGAGCCCAGTTCACTCCTTCAAAAAACGGATGCTGTTTTATCTCTGTGGCTCCCCTTTTGTATGCAATTCTTTTATGGGGTTCTTTAACTAGAAGTCCTCTTATCAGATCACGAGCCGCCATACTGACCTGTGGATTTTCTGGAAATTTCAATGGCTGCCCTACAACATTGAATAATGTAGCTCTGTTTCCATGTCCTTTGAAGGGTGTTGCTCCATGCACTAGTTCATATAAGAAGACGCCGAAAGTCCACCAGTCCACTGCACTGCCATGACCTTCTCCGCGAATGATCTCAGGGGCTAAGTACTCGTGTGTGCCAACAAATGACATCGAACGGACGTTTGTCGGCTCTGCCATTAATTCCGGCATTGACCCTCCAACAAAGAGTCCATAGTCTGATTTGGTTTTTCGGCTCTTTTTACCTGGTAACATGCGTGGGAAAAATGTTGACGGTTGGATACAACCCTGCACTACAGATTCATCCTCCAAAATGCCTAAACCGCCGCTGCCATTGGTGCTTGCATGCAAAGATGAAGACTTGACGAGGGTTGGACTCACCGAGCAACGAAGCGATAAATCAAAGTCTGAGAGCATGATATGCCCCTCATCTCTTACTAGAACATTTTCTGGCTTCAAATCTCTGTATACTATGCCTAACATGTGCAGGTATTCAAGTGCCAACAACACCTCTGATGCATAAAATCTGTCAACAGAAACATTACATAGAATATATCACATCCATATAATTTGCAGAAGAACCAAGGCATGTGTACATTGATGGGAAAAAGGCAAAGAATATAATAAAAAATTTGTCATTTGATTCATGAAAGAATAGATTCAGCTTTTGTTTCCAACAAATCTAAGATCACAGACATCATTGATCGACTGACATCTCATGAAACTGGCAGAAAGTAAAGGAGAACAGCCACCATGTATATGGTATTCTTCTTCTTCTTTTTTTCTGAAGGAAATGTCTGTGACATTGATAACTTAAATATCCAATCACTATCAAAGCCAGCCTCAAGGTCAAGGGTAATGTTTTAATTTCTATCCGTTTTAAATGGAGAAGGAGCGAGGGTGGCATAATCATACCGTTGATTAACCTTTAACATGCTTGAATTACCTTGTAAAATGTAACTTTCTAGGTCCGATTATACAACATGAAGGCAAAGAAACAGCATGGTGGTGAATAGATAAAATTAAGCGAGAACAGGTTGTGAACAATGCTGGAAAAGATGCAAGGTTTCAAACTGTTGCTGATCTAACCTAAGCCTGCATTATTGCAATTTGCAAAATTGGCAGGATCCTATATCAGCATATAATTAACACACCATCAGACTGGCAGACCAAAGGCTAATATTCAGACAATTCTTGTTAGAATGTAACCACAAAGCTCAATATCAAAAGTTATTGATGATAGATAGATAAAGCGTAGCACAAGTTTGAGTACTCACCGTGCTGCTTCCTCAGTAAAATGCTTGTGAGGCTGCTTCTGCCTAAGAGAATGAAGATTGCCTCCACTGCAGAATTCCATGACGATGCAGTAAAACTTGTCAGTTTCGAAATAAGTATATAAAGTGGGCAAGAATGGGTGGTCAAGAAGTCCAAGAATCTCCCTCTCTGTCTGCGCTCTTAATATCTTGTTTCTACTTGCAAGAGAAGCCTTATCCATTACTTTCATAGCAAAATGGGCATTAGTCCCTCTAAGTTCAACAAGATAGACACTACCAATGTCACCATATCCAAGGCGCTTGAGAAGCCTAAAGTTGCTAAGGCCGATTGTACCTCTGGCAGTGGCCAACTGAATGGCGTCCCATCTGACATCAGCCCCTGTGTGGGGCTTGTTGGCACCACCGGAGCTCTCTAGACTGTTGGCACGAGTAGAGCTTCTGCCACTCAAATTGGCATGGTTGGTAATGGAACTAAAAGTCTTTGCTTCATTTGCCTTCATGTTTGCTGGCAATGCAGCTGTTGTTGTTGCTCCTGCTGCTGCTGAAGTAGTTGAAAGTTGAGATTTTGGAGATGTTCTAGTGCTTGGAAGGGCACGTTGATTAGCACTAGCATTTCCCACAGGCCTGCTTAATGGATCCATCTTTTTGGGATCCAAGTGACGATTAAAATTTACATTTTCAGTTATCTTGGTAAATCCAGGTGTCCTTGGTGAACCATAACCTGAGTTTGCACTATATTTTCCTAGTGGATCCTTTTTCTTGGGTTCTTGGTACAGAGGATTGTTACAGATTATATTGGCATCGATACTCTTGCTAAACCCCTCCACCTTTCTAGTTTCACTTTCTGCTTCTTCTGTTGGTATGCAACTCATCTGCAAAAACCACACAGAATGATGTTTATATTACAAAGGAATGCAACAATTTGCACAAATTTGCATAATCTGCCAAATTTTAAATCGGTCTGAAAGTTAAGAAAAAAAATATGAGTTTCAGACATGCCTCGGATGAGTCAGGGCCTTTGGCAGGCTTAGATGACATTGATGGAGCAACACGAGACCACCCCTTTACAGGAAATCCTAATTGCCCAAAAAGAAAAGAAACGCAAATCCATTAGTTTCACAATGAAATAGCTGGTCCAGAATGACTGATGCTTTAAAACAGATTCCTCAAATATACATCAGCAGCAGCAACGACAACAACAACGAAAAAAGTAAGGGGGAAAACCCTGCCCCTAATCTTGGAACAATGGTTGAATGTTACCATCTAGAACATGAGTTTTTTCTGCGAGCTGCCAAAGAATTGTGAATTGTTGATGTTAATTTTCAAACTTGATCCAAAGGGTTGCGGTGCAGTGAACATCATAGCATATATGCAGCTTATAACAAATGATTAGGTTACCTATAAATTTATGTGTGGTGTGCACGAATATGTGACAACATATACAAGTTTAATTATTGGTTGACTTTCCTTAGATTAAATATATGCATCTCAACGTGGGATTGACACCATTCTATGTTACATGGGATGACAAGCATCCACAATGTACAATAAAAAGGGGACAAAGGGATCATAAACAAAACAAAAGATCAATGACAGAGCCATGCCAGAAGAAACTGAAGAGGAAATTTTTATCGGAGGGACTGCAGACCAACCAACAGAATCTCAAAATCGCATTAACAAGAGAAACATGGAATTGTGTACGACTGGATATGGCTTCAAAATGGAAGGGAAAATGGTATTTCATTGCACCATCAGCACAGAGGGGAACTCTCTAAAATAACAAATGGTTGTGGTTAGAAAGTTAAAATGTAAAAACAGAAAGCAAATGAGAATGAGTTGGATCTTGTTTGGACCACCATTCATTATCAACACAGCAGGAGTGGATTTGTTGTTAGTCTCTCTTTTTTTTTCCTTTTTTTTTTCTTCTTTTTCAAGATTCAGAGAGTTTTGGGGAAACAAAATCCCATAAATAAAGCAAATTTAAAACAACAAAAAAACAACGCCGAAGTAGTATTCTATTGTAGCTAGCACTTCTAGCTTTGTAACTACCAAGGACGTGGGGAGAGGAAAGAAAGGGGAGGGGAAATGGTCATAGCTATGAATAAGGGGTGGATATCCGTTTAATCCTCTTTGTTTTTTTTTTTTTTTTTTTTTTTTTTTTTGTGAGAAATAGGGAAAATGGTGGTCTTTTTGTTTCACATCCTCTCTGCCCACCACTACTCTCCAGCTTTGCAATCTAAATGAGATTTGCTATTGTACGGCCATTGCCCCATTGGCAATGTTTACTTTCACAACCCTAATTAAGGAAAAAAAAATGCAGCGTTGCTTGAAAAACAGAGCGTCGATTTTTATTTCACAAGTTGAAATGCCGTAGTGGTTATTATATTAAAAGAAAAAACAAAAGAAGAAAATTACAATGAAATTGCTTCCCCATAAGAGATAATATACCATGCATGTAAAATCCACAAGTGAGTTTGCAACAGGAGAATATGGTATGTTATTCGTTAGCCTGATTAAAGCCTGCGACCCAAGCTGTAGCTCACATCGCACTGCAAGATGTCGTTAGAAATATCAAAGAGAACGGGAACTGGAGGTGTTACGAAGAGGTCGTTAGAGGTGGTAGTCCTTTTGAGATCAGTGATCGGAGGAGAATTCAGTCCTGAGAAATTGACACGGAATTAATGGAGAGTTCAGTCGTTGGGGTAATCGGGAAATCCAATTCAATGAGAGCTCCCTTTTGTTTCACCATTTGAGACTTTCTCACTTTCTCAGGAACTTTCTTAGCAGCTAGAATCCCGGATAATGTGCCCAAATAATGTTGGAATTTACCAAGCCTGGAGAAGAGTATGGGAAGCGGCTATTAATGTTGCATGGCCGCAAAGCTTAACCTGCAAATTGCAAAAGGATAGTGATTCAGAATCCCTCTTCATTACCAAGTCATCAATCTCAAAATTCAAAGAGCAAAACATGCAGAGTGTACAGTACCAGTTAGAGCATCTCCAGTGGAGAAGCTAAATAAAAAACTAATATTTTAGCTTTTTTTTTTTTTGCTTGTTTTGCACACTCCAAGAGAAAAGCCAAACAAAATGCTAAAATGCTTTTTCTCTTCCACAAATGTTATTTCTACATATCTCTTCAAAGAGCTAAAACCAACAAAGTGGAGCCACTAAAAAAATAAACCAATTAAATATAGTCATGTGAAAAAAAAAATAACATCAAACTTATTAAAAAATAATAAAACACTTGTTTTTTTCACTCCAATATAAATGGCTCTTCAAATGATTTTTTTCCATTGAAATAGATATGGTAAAAAAAACTATATTTATACTATTTTATCAATTTAGCTTTTCAAAATGGCATCTCTTAGTCAAATGTTTTGATTCTTTCAAAAAAAGATTGAGATTTATCTTCTTTCTCGTGATCCAAGCCTTGCCATAGATCTGGTTTTAAAACTATGTTTTTGTTCCTTGGATAAGTTTCAAGCTCTTTCCCTCGGCCATTAGACAAAAACCTTTCCTAGATTTCCCTCGCAACTCATTGAGCAATGTAACCATTTAATGGTTTTTTGAGGTCACGGTCCATGGTTTGGCTTGAGAGGGAAGGACAGTTTGCAATAACGTTTTGTGAGAAAAAGCAAACTCTAAAGATAGGCATCGACGAGTCACTATTCTAGTAATGATAATTGCTAAGCTTATTCATTTATGTTGACAGTAATTATATCACCAGGATGAGAATATTAGCATTTATGGATGTTAGGACAGAGGTACAACTTGGAATGAACACTGCAAATATAGAAACGCAGTTGGTTCCACTGAGAAAGGCAGGAATTATGCAAATGTAGAATGTTTTTGTCTTGAAAGAAGATGCGGAAGAAATACGAGGACGAGAAAGCAACTTCTTAAGAGAAGCACCAAACCTGTTTCAGTGATCTTTTTTGAGCGCAGCATGGATGCAACAATTCTGTTCGACTTAATTGTGGGTGATTGAGAATAATTATTTGCATCACCGTCCTTTTTCTTTGGCAGGTGACGGAGATTAGTCGAGTTTTTGAACTGGTTAACGGAGATTTATCGTGTGGTTCAAATGGCCACCAACCTAACTGGCATTCGACCACATCTTACTCAAGAAGCTGTAACAGTAACATGCCCAATTAAGATGGTGTTTGGGTAAGCGGTTGCGGCTACGTTTTACTTAAAACAGAGTTGGCAGCCGTTTGGTAATGAAAAAAAGCGAATTATTGTTCATGGGTCCCACATGTTTTTTTACGTTCGGACCGCAGGTAAGGAAAAGCAATGAAATCATGTTTTTCACGCACTGTGCATGCTAATTGCACTGTTCACTGAACAGTGCAATTAGCATGAACAGTGCACACTAATGCATTATTCACTTTTTTTACGTGTATTAAATGTTTTAATATTTTTATTTTTTTTATATAAAAAAAAAAAACACTAGTTAAACAGTGCACACTAATGCACTGTTCACGTTTTTTTAGTGTATTAAATTTTTTAACATTTTTATTTTTTAAAAGAAAAAAACTAGTAAAACAGTGGACACTAATGTACAGTTCATTTATTTATTTAGTGTATTAAATTTTTTAACATTTTTTTTTTCAAAAAAAAAAACACTAGTTAAACAGTGCACACTAATGCACTGTTCACCTTTTTTTTTTCAGGGTATTAAATTTTTTAACATTTTTTTTTTTAAAAAAAAACACTAGTTTAAAGTGAATTAAATTCACTCGTACTGTAATGTGAACAATATTTTTTTCCTGAAAAACTAGTATAGAGTGAATTAAATTCACTCGCACTGTAATATCAATTTTATACCTGATAATATTTTATCTACGCTAAAAAAATTATGAAAACTGTAATTCTTATCAGATAAATTTTGTACATAATGGAATTATAAATAGTTTAATGGAATAATAAAAATATTTTATATAAAATATTTTTTATTTCATGATGTAATATAAGTAATTAAATTTACAATATTTAAATTAAAATCATTAGTATTAATATATATATATATATATATATTATTTTATAACCTCAATTTGAAAAGCATTTTTTTAACCAAACACATTAAACTACTTTTTCTTCAACCTCAACTTCAACCACAGTTTTAACCAAACACCTATTTTTTCAAACCAACCTCAACTAAAAGTACTTTTTATAAAACAACTTTTTTTAAACCACAACCACAAAAGCTACCGCAATACCAAACACACCCTAAGATTGGTCGAGAAAGTAAACTAGCATGCATCCAGGCCGATCTTGGTGTTTTGCTGCTGCTAAACCCCTAACAGTTGTTAAATGCACAAAGTGGACTTGCTTATTCCTCAAACCGACAGCAGAGCTCTTAATTTTAGTTGTGAAGAACTCATGACAATGATGTACGTACCAGCTTCCTGCAGAGATTGCTATATCGGAATTTGTAAATAAAATGAATATATGATCATTTTATTTCGAACAGATCTGTTCACACTCGAGTCCATCCTGGCTTGCACTCCTCCGTGTATGGTTTTAAAATGTGGCATGCTGGAAGCTTTAGTATTTCCCTGGCAGCTCTCTCTTTTTATCTTTCCGCAAACAGACTCCTGCTCGTTCTCTCATTCTTTCAACATCTAAGTAGGAGGGGGGGAAATGCGTTGAGTTCAGAATTTCCCCAGAACCCAAGGGTAGCTTGCTTATAAATACGAAGTGGCGATCTAGTGACCCGTTGCCTTGCATCCTCAATGCCTGTGTAAAAGCATCCTGAATCTACCATGGCACGGATGACATGGACATAACATGCTTAAGCCCATATTTCACCATGCCCGTTTGATTTGAACTGGCTTTTCAACAGAACGAACAAATTCCAAACATGTCAATAATCAAAACCAAGCAACACTTATATGGAACCAACGAAATCTGCGAGCATGCGTAAATCAATGGTGCGATAATATGAAGTCATGAACTTTGTTACTGAATTAAGGAAGCTCGTCAGTCAAAAATGCAAGTGACTTCAAGATCTGTATTCACTCTAAAACAGGAAAATGCTGATCATACTTGATGTAAACAGCTTTCTTAGTGAGAAGAAAATTAGATGAACACGTGAAATATCTTTCTCCCGTACAAATAAATTGTTGGCGGTGATTACATGAGTATACAATATAAATAAGTCAGAAAACATGTCCATTAAAGAAGTGAATGATATGGTAACTTATCAGGAATATCAGTTACGGTTCTAAGGTTTGACTTGTCCTCTGCGCAGAAGAATAGTAATGAGTTTCAAGCTCCTTGAGGCTAGCAGCAGCCTCCTCTCCAATTCTAGCTAACATGCTATCTGTTTTTTCTGCAAGCTGGGTAAATTCCCCTATTCTTTGATCAACATGGTCATTAAGAGAAGCAAATCCTGAAAAGATTGCTGTCTGCTTCAACTCTGACACCAACTTTAGTAAAGAATCGGCTGCTTGAACCTGTTCCCGGGAAGCAAATAAAAAACAGTGGCTGAGGCCCAGCTAATGTAGAGGCATTCACAAATGGCACTCTCGATTCAAAGACAATGCATTCGCTCAATATGATAGATGTTTGAAAATATCAAGTGATGCGGACTCGGTTAACCCTAAATCCTTCAAAAAAATATAATCATCGATTCATTAGATAGAAAGTACAGGGGGCAGCTCTTACCATTCTGGCTGCACGCATTTCCATCATAAACGCCTCTTGTGAGTTTCTAACTGGCGTGTCATTAATCTACAACAAGCATACCGGTAATGAGAATCTTTCTTCTGCTCTTTGGGAATTTTAAGAGCCGTTCAATGAAATAAGAGATTAATCAAGCAGCTATCTATTTTTTAAATTAAGACAGCAATAAAAACCCAGCTCTCATTTCAATTCTCAAAATTCCAAGCTAATCAATCAAGGCCCTGAATATATAATTAATGGGAGTACTCGATTAAAAATAAATCGCATTCAATTAAATAATAAAGCAATTAAAAGAACGAAAGAACGAGAAAGTTTACCCTAGCAACGTTAACGAGGTGAGTGAAATTGTCGACGATGTTGGCAATATCAGTTTCCACTCTCTGCATCAGTGCTTTCTGCTTCTGCGCCGCTGCTGCAGCCGCCGCCGTTGTCGGCCCACTTCCAACTCCTCCACCGCCCCCCATTGCAATTCCGCCGGCTTTGTTCATTTTCTCGGTCACTGACAATAACGCCACGCTATTGAACTGAAAGGGTAGAAAAACCCAATAATGGCCACAAGGTCAGGATGAAAGGACAAACGAAATTATCTCGAATGGGCTCCGGCTTGCTTTTTTGTTGTATGGGCCAAAAATTTTGGAGCCGCCTAAAACCCATATTGGGAGCCCACTGGAATAACTTCAAAAAAAAAAAGACAAGATTAAAATTAGTCGTGTTATTTTCCTAATAGTTAGATAGAAATATATGTATGATATGAGCCAGTTCTTATGCATCGATTAAAAAAATTAATAATAATAATAATGGGGTAATAATGCCACGTAATCATGAGATCGCAAGATTCTCTCATAATTTCACTCGATTTTCTCTCAAGTATCTTGAAAGATTTCATCTTGAGTGATTGGAAGAAGTTTGATTATAATTATTTTTTGAAGTATTTTTTATTTAAAAATATATTAAAATAATATTATTTTTATTTTTAAAAAATTAATTTTAATATTAGTATATTAAAATAATTTTAAAATATTAAAAAAATAATTTAAAATAAAAAAATAAATTAAAATTAAATTTTTAAAAATTTAGTTCTACAGCACAAAAACAAACAGAATTTAACTTTTATTAATAATATCTTGATTAGCATGAACCACTGGGATGGTTAACTTTATTATGTCATAACACTTCCATAGAGCCATTGTGAGATTGTTTGGAATTAGCGTTTTTAGTTATGATTTTGTGTGTTTTAGAAGTTGTTTTTTACTGTATTGAATATTAAATTTATTATTTTTTTAATATTTTTTATGGTTTTAATATATTTGTATCAAGAATAAAAAAATATTTTAATACAATCCGAAATAAAAAAAACTATTTTAAAAAAGTATGTATTATTGTTTCCCGCTGCTTGTTTCATGTTTGCAACAAAAGAGTGACCAGCATGGTGTAACCAAGAACAAAAACATTGTGGCCTGCGGGGGTGTTTTTATCCTTTCATGTAGCTGTTGATTATTATCAGATTTATCGGAGCGGGATCATGTTTTCTGTTTTTTTCAAGCACAGTTAAGTTGCTAATTTACTATTAAAAGTAAAATTTTTACTGAGAATCTTTTAAGTAAATTCATTTTCTTAAGAACAATATAATTATTCATTTATCCTTAAGTAAATTTTTTAAAGTTTGTTTCTAGAAGATTTTTTTTATCTCTTCAACCTTGTAATTTTTTTTGTTATTATCAAATTGACTGAGAATAATTTAATTTTTTAATAAATATAAAATATTATTAAAATAAAAAAGTGACCAATTTGTGTGATTCAGTCGCTAATGTCTGGGAGACGCCAAAGGTTTTCTGGCAGCACCGCCTTGTGCCACAAAGTCCTCCCACCGTGTCGTTAAGATCGCCGCGACATCTTTTTTATAATGGGGCAACACATGGTAGTGGTGACCCGGATTGTCACTAACAAATCTTTTTTTTTTTTTCATATTTTTTCTCTTATCCCCTCAAAAATGGTAATGGCCATTCAAAGCTCCGGTGTCTTTTTTTGTTATTGATATTTAATTTTTAATTTTTATTTATTTTTATAAAAAAATTTAATCATTCAATCTTAATTTACTATGTATTATTTTTTTCGATTTTTATTCTTTTAATTTTGTTTAATGCTTCTGTAGATTTTTTATAAGTTTTCTATATTTATTTTGATTTTTATTCTTTTATCTCTTATTACACGGGTTGCATGTGTGTCATGTTAAAGCAGATTAACTCGATCCGAGTTTTTTTGTTTATTTTTCACTCAATTTTATTGTTTTATATTTAAAATGTTGAAAATTAAATTATACTTTTTGTTTCTTTTTTAAAAAAAATATTTCTTTCTTGGATTATTATGATCAATTTTTTTTATTTTGTATTATATAATTAAAATTAAATCAATTTAGTCGAGTTCATAAACTAAATTATATTTTTTATTTATTTTTAAAAACGCTTGCCGTGTATAAAGATAATTTTTTTAGGGAAAACGTGTTTCCCCTGTAATTCCACGCACGGCCTAGCACCCGTGGGGCTGCTAACAAGTGTTGATGCAAAAGGCCAGGCGGAGAAGTTGAAACTTCTTTTTTGTTTTTTCAGGGTTTGAATTTTAAACTTATTTGTTTATAAAATAAACATTAATGTCATTCAAACTACAATTTATAAGCAAATAACTAAATCCATTTGAGAGGGTTAGAGTTAATTTTTAAAAATATTTTTCATGTCAAAATATATTATAATAATTTTTTTATTATTTTTAAAATCAACATATTAAAATAATCGAAAATATATACAAAAAATTAATATTTAATAAAAAAATAAAATAAAATTTTTAAAAAACACGTTCCAACCAAACGGTCTCACAAAACCAGTAAAATGAATTTCAATCCCATTTCTTTCTTTCTTTTTTATTTACGTCGGTGTCCGAGTCAGCTTGCGCGCACCACGACTCACTGAACATCCTGCAAACCCAGTGAGTATGTAAGGCACCGCGGGGTAACAGGCATGCACGGTGAGGTTTGAACCTAGAATGTAAAGGAAAGGAACAAGTCCCTTCAACCGCTGGGCCAAGACCTCTTTATTTGCACTGTGCTAGGTTTGAAATATGACAGGAATGTTCATTAATGGCAATAATTGCATAACATCTTATATTTTCCATTGATTAGGACTCTTGTTTTTTTATTCCTCTCCATCTCTTTGGGGGGTTTTTGCGCTATACAAATTATTAACTAATGATTTCTTTAATATTTTATTTGAAAAAAAAAAAGAATATTAATAAGTGAAAAACCATGATAGTAGTCATGAAGGACTGCTCGGAAAAAAAGTGACCCCTGTCTATCCACGTATGAAATTTTCATATCAAGACACGAATTATAGATTCTTGTTTTTTATGTAAAAATTTTATTGTATATTTTTTATATGTGTTATGTAAGCCTGTTTTATGATCTATGTTTATATGATTCATTTATTTTTTATTTTGTTCGACTTCGAATTTAGATGTAAAACAGTGAAGGCTCTCCCTATTTTCAATTAAACAAGTTCCTATCTCCGTTTTAAAAAAATAAAAGTTTGCTGGAGTACTTCGATGATCAAGTTTCTCTCCTTACAAAAGAAAAAAAAAAACTTTATAGATTCGGGCATGGCACCTGGCCCGGACGACTTTCAAGCTATTTTCTTCGAAAAACTCTGATGTTCCCGGAGGAGTTAACTACAGGCCATCTGATAAAAGAAAGACCAGCTCTCTTTCCTGGACTGATAGCTAGAGGAACCAGTAGTCTTGGATGAGCTCACAATGGCGACGTTATTATTATTGTTATCAATAAAGCAGTGTAATCACGCCCTTTCTGGTGTATAAAAAAATACAAGCAAAAACTCAAAAGGCAAGATGCATGATTGATAGAAAATAATTAAATTATATTTTAAGTTCTTACTTAACATCTTAATTTTTTTGGGTTGAATTGATTATTTAATATGATATCAAAACTTTAATCATTAAACGGTTCATAAATTTAAATTTTTTTTTTATTTAATAAAAATTAAATATAAGATAATATGAGTTTGTGTAAGTTTCAAATTTAAAGAGTTTTTACTTTGAATATGTGTATTAAATATTAATATAAATTATATTTTAAATTTTATATAATCGTTTAAATTATTAGATTAAAATAATTTTTTAAAAATAATAATTTAATTTGACACATTATGTTGACGATGGCGGAAGGGTGATTTGGACTGGAATGTAAAGGAACAGGGAATCAAAGTTGAAACCTACTTCTTCCTTCGTTCTTGTTTTTTCCTTAGTTTCCGTGATCCAATAGGCATACTTTCAAGCTGACGTCTTTGCGAGTTCTGGCTTATCGTCCGAAAGTCACCATAGGTAGGATATGAATACTTTATTTAATAAATATGCAATTTTTTTCAATTTATTCTTTGATTAAAGAAATTATAATTATAGATCAAAAATTTATACGTGTATTTAATCAAATAAATAAACAAATAACTATAGCGGCTAATAGATGCAAGTGGATATATATTGAAGTGTATGTTTTCTTCACGTTACAAGTCATCTAAATTTTTAATGTAATATAAAAAAAAAAAATAATTCAATGCGAAGACATTGTTTACTTTAAATAAAGTAAAATTTAAAAAATATGAACTAATAAACTGATAAATAACTACTAATGCCAGACAAATTATAAAATAAAAAGATAATTATTCTTATAGATATAGATAGTTATGACATTTTACCCAAACTCTCTCTTTTTATGCACGTCTTTTGTTTACATTTTAGAAGTCACTTTTTCTTACAGAGAATAAAACATAAAGGAAAGAAAATACTGAAGAATTGGAATAATCTATTCTAAGTATTAGATACATGTAAAATAATTTAAAAAATTATATTTAAAGTAATCATAAATAAACAATGTAAGAAATCAAAAGAAAAATTTTAAAAAATATATATAAAAAGATATCAATTAAAAAAAAAAAAACGTATTGTTAGGTCTAACAAGACAACCCCTCGTGCTTAACCCATTTTGCTAGGTAACAGCGTGCATAGGCCCCTAGGTTTTCTTTTTAAAAAAATAAATAAATAGCAAACAACATAGTGTCAGCTCCAATTTTCTTGAAAATAATAAAAAACAAAGTGTCACTTTTTTTAACCCATATTTCATCCATAAAGGTGGTGAAATATGAGGGTTGATGTTTTTTTTCTATAAAAACCTTTTTTTTTTGGCTCGAAATACATTAATAAACCTATATATGAAATTAAATAATCCAAATTTAACCATAAAAAAGGAATTAAGCTTGAATTTACCATATTAGACTATGGATGGACCAAACAAGCATATAAGTGAGACCCTTCTCGTCAGATGGAACTTGCTATCATGAAAATTGATATTTTTTATAGACTAGGTTGGTATCAGTCAGTTTTTTATCTTTTTATCATTGGAAACTCAATTAATTTCTCTCTTTTATCTTCAAATTAGGAACCGGAAAGTAAGAAAAATAAAATTATGTGTCACAATTGAGATTTTGAAATATTTAAGGATCGAAAAGTTATGGTTTAAAAGGTCAAAGGACCAAAGTGGATTTTTCACCCCAATTTGCAAACTACCACCCTTTTCTCCTTATTTTACATCTTGATCATCCTTGCTCCAATTATTTTGATCATCCTGGTTCCAGTTATGACCCTCCTTGATATGTTTTGATAACTCGGTGATGGATTAATTAGGCATAAAAAGAAGCCATCGGAGAAAAATGAAGTTCAAGGATTGAACTATAAAGATATTTTATCGTGAATTATTATGCGTTCTAGTGTCTCCGCTAATCAACTAGGAAGGCACTCGTCCTCGTTTTAAAAACCCTGACTATTTTGCTCACGCGAAGGATATAATTACTGAGAGTAAGGATACTTTCATCCTTCCTTTTTTTTTTTAAGTGATAAAGCTAATTACGAATTTTTTTGTTTGTTTATAATTAGGATCATGTGGGATAATTTTTTGTTATTATTAATATAGGTGTTCTAATCAGCTTAAAAATATTTCAAATAATCTTATAAATTTTAAAGTTAATAATCATATAAATCTATAATAATTATCATTTTAAAAGCTGTACATTGCTCAAACTTTAGATAAAAGAGAAATAAATTTTTTGATTTTAAATTTCTATTATTAGGCCACGTAGATGTTGGATGAATGAGAGAGAGGGAGGAAGATTTATATTTTATATTCGTTATCAGCAGTGGAGCTGGTTGATCCTTGTATGAATTCAATCTGGGTGGGAGGCTCTGTGGAGATCAGAAATTTTCATGGTTATCCAGTTCGATGGTTCAGTGTCAGCAGAGCCTGACACGTGCAGGCTACTGTAGAGGTCAAACGTGGCAGTACATGGTCTCCTAATAATAGAAACATCGAGATAAATAAAAAGGCTGGATTCTCCCCTTCTTTTTTTCTATATATATATATATATATTGTTTTTCATGGAATAAATGGATGACTGGCAAGACTTGCACACTAAGCAAACTGGATAGCGCCAATTTTGATTTTATCTTCTTCTAGCATCCTCCTCTTGTCCTCTGTGTTTTTTTTTATAAAAAAAGTCAAAAATCAAACAGGAAAACACGTTACCAATTTGAAGCTTCTCTCTCTCCCTCTCTTTTTTGTCTGTATCATCTGTGAGCTTGAAAATTTTACAGGGCGCAAAACTGCAAAAATATCTCCAGTTATCTAGCTGGCATCGATGCTGACACTAAATAGTGTTTTTTTAATCAATATTATTCACGAATAATTTTGATTTTTCAATTAAAATTCTATATTAAAATTTGAGAAATTTCTTATGAAATAACATTATTTTCTCACGGAGAAAAAGACGATATGCGTGGGATCAACAATAATAAAATATAGAATAAAAAGTTAATTAATGATTCTGAAGTTTGGGAGATAACAATCAACACAAATCTTATCGATATAATAATAATAGTTATTTTGTAATATATTAAATAATATTTTTTAAATTTATTTTTAATATAACATATGAAAACAATTTAAAAATAATGAAGGAACTATTATGCATAGGAAGAGTTGTATAAAAATTGCTACATGGGAATTACAATCTATTTCTACATTTAAGTATAATGGACCATAATGGGCACCTTTTTTTTTTATGGGTGCCTGGTGAAATCTTTTTTCCTCGCATCTTTTTAAATATAAGTTACAATTACCATGAAATCTTTATATTTTAAATATAAAAATTATTGTCGTTGATGATGAAATATATTATATTATTCAATGCTTGCTTTAAAACTTGAGAACTCTCCCCAGGGAAAAAAATATGTGACCCTTTTAATCTGTATTAATTATCATAAAGACAACGAGAAGAATAAGAAATCCTAAAATATTAGAGTACTCCATGGAGGTCTACGCGCAATAGTGGAATCCAGTCATCCACCACACTTGGAGGTTACGTGGCAAATTCACTGTGGTCCCCTTCAAACGGATACGGTGAGCAGAAGAACTTCGCCGAGATTGAATTGGATAAAAGAAATGATTCATATGCCTACGTGTTATAAGAAATATACATTTTCAAAAAAAATTGCTGTGGCAAAATGTCCAGTTCGATGCCGTGTCCATAGGCCCAGAAACTGTCCAGCTGTGACAATGGATTTGAGTTGTTCATTGCTTTTTGTTTTTGTGTTTTAAATAAAATTTATTTATTTATTTTAAATTAATTTTTTTAATATGTTTTAAATAAAATATGTTGATATCAAAAATTATTTTTTAAAAATAAAAAAAATATATTATTTTAATTTATTTAAAAATAAAAAATATTTTTAAAAGCAATCACAACAACACTCTCAAATATATTTTATCTTAGCATACGTGGAAAATTAAGTTTTATTAGTTATTTATGCAAAATATACTGTGGACATCTCATGTGGCAGCGTGAATGGACAGTTAACAATGTAATTTTTTTTGTCTATTTTTTTTATTTGACCATTATTGAACCGAATTTTAAGCTAATTTGTTGTGGAATGGTTGAAAGACATCGGATCGAAATAAAAATCACGCGGGAAATTGGTGGTTTTAAAAGGCCTGGGCAAATTACAACACACATAATTTTTAATTTATTTAATTATACATATATATAATTTTTTATTTTCATTTGGAATTTTTTTAACTACCAAAACATTTTAAAAAAGAAGAAGTTGTGTATACAATTCTTTTTTACTTGAAAAAAATATTTAACCCAGGAAGAATGGGTCAGGTATCTAGTCAATTTTACATGCAACAAAGCTCTACACTTATAGAGAGGGTCAGATTCACCTGTTAAATACACAGGAGCCACATCTGGAGTCCTACATTTCTTGGAGCAAATAATATTTTATAATATGTGTGAATCTATATAATATATATATATTTTAATTTATTTAATCAATTTAATATATTTATTGGTTTTTATTATTGTTTGACAAACAAATTCAATAAAAAAATTTATTAAAAAAAATTAAAATAATAATAATTTTAATAAACAAATTTAGTAAACACAACATGATAAATTTTTTATTTTATAAGTTTAAATATTTTTCTCTACATTTATTTTTTAATTTTTTTAATAATTGTTTATGATATTTCTTTTTATTAACACATATAATTCTTAAATTTATTTGATTATATATATATATATATATATATATATATATATATATCCTACATTTCTCGGAACTAGATTCTAAAATGACATACTTAAATAGTGGATTTATTTATAACAAAAAAAATTTGTTTGGAATGACGAGGACAAGAAATTAAACTCAATATTTTTGTTTGCAAATAAAAAAATTATTTAAAATTTAAATTTATAATATTTTATTGGCAAATAGTTTTTCCGATCAATGATTAAAGAAATATAAACCACCATACTTCGGTGTTGTCTTTTGATGAACTGCGTCAAAGTGTCTCTTGTTGGATTTCTGTTCTTTGTATTTTATTTCATGGAAGTGCGATGACGTTTAATATTTTTTAATTTAAACATAGCAAATTAAAACTATTTTAAAATATCTAGAAAAAAATTAATTTAATATTTTTTATACAACAAGTAATTTAAAAATAAAAAAACAAGCCACAACTAAAACAAACGACCACCAAAGGAACTCAATTATCGTGGATGATTTGATTTGGCTATGGTGAGACATGAACAGAGTCATTGATAAAAAAATCAACCGCCCCCCTTCCTTGGACATCACACTGCTGGGGTCATCGAACGGACAGGAAAACAAACAGTGATGCACGTACCCAAACACACCTTTAAGAAAAGGAAAAAAATCAAAGGAGTCGTCCATTGGATCTATCTGACCTGTTACTGACGTGTCATCCTCTCCACCGTCCCTTCCCCATACCATTATTTTTTAAGCGCTTCCCTCTCCCTTCATTTCGCCCCCCCTTTTCCCTTCTCCCAATCAACAATTGCAGAAACACACACAAGCTCCATCTCTCTCTTCCCTCTCTTATTTTTATATTTATTACAGTGTATTTTTGGGGCCCCGGTATTTGGGGATTGCTCTGGGAAAAGCGGGATCAGAGCACGATCACGAGTCCGATATTCCCGGCGTGTAGAAATATCAAAAGAAACCTGTGTTGGTTTGAACAGCAAAACGCAATCTTCGGTGGGTACTTTGGGATTTCTTCGGCCTCTTTTCATTTGCTTCTGTTTTTCCTTTTACCCCTCTTTTCGAAGACATAAAAAGGATCTCTCTCTCTCTCTCTGATATATAGGAAGAGCCTTTTTAAGGCCGTGTTTGGATCCTACCGTCTTGCTGCTCCTGCTATTTATTTACTTCCAGTTTTCATGGCTGCTCATTCTCAAAAACAACAACAGCAATCTCGTAAACGTAATCCCACCGCGTCTCTCTTAAAAAGGGCTTGCCAATTTGATTTGATTTGTTTTGGTTTCTATTGTTTGTCTGTTTTTGAATTTTCTAAATGACTGGTTTAATACAGCAATAATTGGCCTGCTGTGCTGCCTATTTTATACAGCTCATTTTTTGAGTTTTTATTTTATGTTCAATAACTGTTCAGATCTGCGTACTTTTTTTTTTTTTATTGCAAATGTATTTGTTTATTCTACGGTTTCCATTACTGTTTTTTATTTATTTTAAAAAAAATTCTGATGAACAGCTACTGAAGAAATGACGAGGAATCTTAAGGTGGATCCTTCTCTGGAACTCTCCGATTCCAATACGGTAATTTAGTCCCTTGCTTCCGTTGATCGAATTTGAATTGCACGTGTAATGATTGAACTAATAAGTTTACAAACCCGGGTTTTGGTTACTTTAGGCCCCTTCAAACGATGGGAGCCCATCAGATGCAACATCGTGTATATCGTCGGCAGGAGATGCAACGGGAAGTGTCAAAGAAGGTGGTGATATGGATCAGGAGTCCATGACGACGGATCAGGCCTTCATGATGTATCCTGCGGGGAGCTACTATGGATATTACTATCCAGGTTTGTTTGTCTCAGCAGATCAAGTACAATCAGTTGTTTTTGTTTGTGTATATATCTATTGATTATGTATATATGTTTTCACTTCTTACAGTAGCTTTTTACCAGGTTATGATGCTACTTCTGGAGGAGGGTCTAATGACCAACTATACTACGCTGCTGGCGATGGAACCGAACTTCAATACACTGTAAGGAATTTTTAATCTTTGTGCTGGTGATTAATGATATTGGAAGTTGTCATTTGTTTTCTTCTTTAATCACTTCTCTTTTTGCTAACTTGACAGTCACTGTCGAGGTAGTTAGATGGAATTTCGGAAACTCTTTGACCGTAAAAAAGTTCAATTTCAACAGCAACAAATGTGTCATTTGTAGGATTTTATAAAATCATGCAGATACTTGATCTGACTTTCTTTTGTGCTTCATCTAGGCTACGCAAGCAGATAATGGGTCTTT
The DNA here is from genome assembly GCF_005239225.2 of Populus alba. Taxonomy (NCBI): domain Eukaryota; kingdom Viridiplantae; phylum Streptophyta; class Magnoliopsida; order Malpighiales; family Salicaceae; genus Populus; species Populus alba. The sequence goes on from NC_133291.1 coordinate 5,207,409, forward strand.
GATCTACTTCATGCCAGGAATACACCCTGCTTACAGCCCTTATGTGCCCGTGAGCATGATTGGTGTCGATGGACAATTTGTTGCTCAACCACCGTATTCACCAACCTCCGTGTTCCAACCATCCATTCCTTCCCCTGGATACGTTCCAACTCCTCTTCCCTATGGAGAGTATTTGCCATACCCATGGGATCCGTCAGTTTTTGCTGGGGATGGAACATATGGGAATGGCTATAGTGGAATTCTGGAAATTCCTAGCTCTAAACCAAACATGTCTTCACCTAGTCAAGCTCGTGGTCCTCCAAAAAAGGCACTGCCTTCTGAGTTGAGTAAATCGTTGGAAACTAAGAACTCCCTTCCAACAATGGATGTCTCATCTGGTCATGGCATGCGTAACCAGTTAAAATCAGTGGACAAGGTATTTCAGTTCCTTATACGTTGTTCTAAATCCTTCTGTTTTTCTTTTGTGTTTTTTTTCTTGATTTGTTTTCCCTCTACTTCCAGGCTTCACAGCATGCCTCTCCATTCCCGTCAGATGTAATGGGCAAGGGGTATTTTCCATTTGCAAAGTTTCCATCTTATAATCCAGGGAAGGGGGCAATGCTCTATCCGAATAGCACTGCTAAAGTAAGTGCAAGGGGTTGGGGAAGCAGTGAAAAGCCAAAAACAAGAAGCAAGACTAATGGCATCGATGATGCATTGCCTAATGAACAGAATCATGGTCCCAGGACAACCAATTCCAAAGGTTCAGTGGTATTTGGAGGTAATGCTGCTGGATCTTTGGCTCCTGATGGGAACGGAAACAGTGACAGCATAGCTTCAGTTATTAGCAGGGATCAATATAACCTTCCTGACTTTCCAACCCAATACAATCATGCATTTTTCTTTGTTATCAAATCTTACAGTGAAGATGACATTCACAAAAGCATCAAATACAATGTGTGGGCCAGTACTCCTAATGGAAATAAGAGACTGGATAGTGCATATCAAGATGCACAACAGAAGATAGCAGAGAAAGGCAACAGTTGTCCCGTGTTTCTTTTCTTTTCGGTATGCTCCTGGATATCATTATAATTGTCAACTGAGTTTCAGGCGCTATCTACTGTGCTCTTTTGTTTTCTCCTTGCTAATGCACTAATGCCTTTTTAAATTTTATTGGCTGTTTCAGGTTAATGCAAGCGGCCAGTTCTGTGGAGTTGCAGAGATGGTTGGCCGTGTTGATTTCAATAAAAACATGGATTTCTGGCAACAGGACAAGTGGAATGGTTATTTCCCAGTCAAGTGGCATATCATTAAAGATGTTCCAAACCCACAGCTACGGCATATAATACTTGAGAATAATGAGAACAAGCCTGTAATTAATAGCAGAGACACACAGGAAGTATGCTTCACTAACCACTTTCTTGATGCTGTTCTTTTGCCTTTTATTCCGTGCTCCTCTGAACTAATTTTAATTGTCTCCCATTTGCAGGTTAAATTTCCTCAAGGTATTGAAATTCTGAACATATTCAAAAACTATGTTACAAAGACATCAATATTGGATGACTTCGATTTTTATGAGAGTCGCCAGAAGGTGATGCAAGAGAAAAGACCAAGGCCATTCATATCCCATTCTGATCACAAACAGGTTAGTCTCATACTGTTTTTCGTATTCTTTATTATTTAGGTTGTGCACACATATTCTCTCATTAGGTTTCACCCCTTCAAATCTTTTTTTTTTTTGTTTTGGTGAGTGGACATTCAATAGGGGACCATGTTGTCATTATTATCATTGGAGGTTTGATAATTATATTTGCTGTCAGAATCAATGGCTAATAGCGTGAAGTTTTTAATCTTAAGATTCTATAATTGATTCTCTTCCCTTATAAAATATTAAAGAATAAAGAAGGGTTCTCCATACAACTAAGGTAGTGGAGAATGTCATGTCTTTAAAGATCTGGAATTGGGATTTGACTTTATTCAATTTTAAAAAAGTCATAATCATGGCAAGTTTTTTTTTTTTCTTGTAACATCTCCTTCAGACATGCACGCCTTTTCTCTTACTAGCGTGTTATTCTTAACATGATTTGCTTATTTTTTCACAGCAGAAAACAGATGATTTGATTCCTGGTTTTCAGTCGATGGATATATCTTGTACAAAAAACATGGTCTATACCCAGGTTGGAGACAACACGAAAGAATGACGGGAGAGAAGCCCTGATGAACTCTGTTCCTAAAACCAGCAGTTGCATTTGGAGCTGTGGAAATACAGCCTAAAGTTGATGATGGAAATGCCACCTGAACGGGGAAAAGTTAAGAAAAAAATACGAAGATCCCTTGTTGTGCTTTACCGAGAGTTGACTTTTTCAGGAGGAGTAGGTGACTTGGCGACAATCAAAATGATTCCGTTTCTGTACCCATATGAGAAGCCCATCCCCCCCATTAATAGCAAAGGGAATTGGGGTAATGATGTAGTTGTATGTTTTTTTTTTCCTTTTCAATTTGTGTTTTTCGCCCTTTTCTGTGGTTTCTTTTATTACCCTTTGTGAAATGTTTTATGCCCTTGGGATTTGGTTCCAAAGTGGTGAAGGGCTTGTTAGGATTTTATTTAGGTTTGATTCCTCACATTAATAAAATCGCAAAAAAGATGAAATGTAAACTAGAAATTACGGCGTTTTTGGTGTTTATATCCCGATGATTCTTCAAACAATGTGAGATCATATATATATTTTTACCCTTAACAACAAAGTGGACCTAACTGTCTCGTCGATTCAAAATTGTCATCGTTAGACTGATTCCCGTTTCTAGGGAGTGCTACTTGCAAATGTCAGGGGCCGAACCAGCCATAAAGGGATAGAAAAGGTGTGATCAAGACACTAAATCTGGCGATTCTTAAATTTCATACACAAATCTACCAGAACCCTCCCTAGCATTATTGCCATTGATATGGTTTAGCATATTTCTTACAATGCCTAGCATTGTAGCCACTAAAATGTAAAAGCAGATGACAACGAAAACTACATAATAGATTTTTATCCGTATCAACTACTTGGAGGTGCCTGACAGTCATGCAGCAGTGGATTAAATAAAAAACTCTCGTATCCAGCAGTCTGTACGATGAAACACAGGAACGTATCTTGATTCAAAAAAGGTTGCAGTGTCGAAGTCACTTTTAAGTCATGCTGCCCCCAATAGGAGCACCTTTTCATCACCTGTGAAAAAAACTGGAAAGATACGGTGACAAGAGCTTTTAAAAAAAATTGATTTTTTTTTAAATATTTTTAGATTGTTTTGAAGCATATAGAAATAAAATTTAAAAAATAAAAAAAATATCATTCTATCACAATCTAGCTCAAAAGTTGAAACCTCTTAGAATTTTGAAAAGCATTCGTAAAACAGAAGCCACAATCTGTGCCTCGAACCTGTACTGCAATCCACAAAATGCAGATAACAAACACCCCAATACTGACCGAGTCTTGCCAAGTTATGGACGTGGATGCACTCGATCATAATTTTTTACCATCTTGTTTCAGAAAAATATGGGGGAAGTAATCTGATAATGAAAGAGCTTGTCAATAATGAACAAGGGGACCAGGAAATACACGCCTTCTATTCACTCAAAATTTTCCTAGGGCAATGTGATTGACTGTTTACTTTGATCTAATGAAGAGTCAGAGACTTCAACAATTTCCCAGAAAAAAAAGAAAGAAAGAGGTTGTATTCACGGGTCTAACAGAACCATATGGGGAAGATCTTAACCCTGTTGACCAGGAGTTTGTCCACGTCCACTCCGCCCACCACGCCCACCACGGGCACCACGTGCTACTCGACCACGTAGAACTCTTCCACGGCCTCTAGCACCTGGAGGAGAAAGTACTGCAGGAGCTCCACTTCCACCCTGTCTCAGCATTGCCCTCTGCCTAGCTCGCTCTGCTAAATTCACAACAGTAGAGGTGTTACTTGCAGGTGATACCTGTCTAACCTCTTCTGCATCTGCTCCACTGGAACTAGCTTGTTTTGATGCATCCATTTCTGTAATGGCAGTAGCTGTTGTTCTCTCTCCAGCGACTGAAGCAGCCTCAGGACTCTGATCAGTCTCCACAGCTATCTGGTCACCACCCTCATTTGACTTGTCGGAACCTTCGCCAATTTCTTCAACTATATCACCCTCATCATTCTTCTCATCAGTGATCATCTCAGGAGAATTAATCTCACCTGACTCCATTCCCACAGGAACCATAGCTTCATCATCAATCCTTGCTGGTGAAGCCACAGGAGTAGTGTCAGGAAGAACTTCCCCAGTTTCCGGGCTCCCTGCCATGTTTGACATATCAGCACCATCCTCGATTTCTGCGACTAGTTCCCCCTCTTCCCTCTCATTTTCAAACTCCCCAGGCAATTGTTGGTTGTCTTCTGCAGTAGCTTGATCCTTTGAACCATCATAAATTTCCATTCCACTTTCACTTGGTTTATCCAAAATCTCTTCAGCAACTTCATTTGTCTCATTCTCTGGTTCAACTTGAGTTGTGTCATCTAATTGTTCAGATTCTTTAGGAGGTTCTGCTTTCTCTCCGGAAGTCTCAACCTCTTCCTTTTCTGCAACAGCTTCCTCTTCACCTTGAGACAAATCAGCGACAGCTGATTCTTCCATCACTGGAAGCGTCACCACAGTCTCTGATGGAGTGGCAGCTTGTCCCTCACTACCTTCTTGCACGGAATCAGTACCTTTTGGTCTCTTCAAAACAGGTGGTGGAACATCAGAGCTAGTCTCTCCTTGATTAAGGGGCTGCTCGTTCAAGTCAGAACTAGATGAAGCAAGGCGCTTGCGGGCTATTGGCTGAGAAAATAGTGTGATATTGTGTTGAGTTTCAGACTCGCTAGCTGGTGTAAGCTTTGCCACACTAGTAGATCCATCCACCTCTGACATCTCAACATCGCTTGGAGGCTCTTCAGGTCTAACAAGCCGGGGTCTTACCAGCTTCCTCCCTGTCTTACGAGTTTCAACATTGGGTTTGGGTACAGGAGCTTTTCTCTCCTTCTCTTCGGCCATTTTAGTAGGTAAGTGAGCATGAGGAGCTACTGAGGAAACGATGGGAGCCTGAGAAGGAACTGCCTGACCTGCAACGCAAAATAGAAAGAGAGATGCTCAGACTGAAAATGGGGATAAGCAGGAAAGCAACTTGCCACCTTAAAAGTTATCACCAAGTAGTCTAAGGCAAACCATAGAAGATGATTAGTTGATTACCAGGAGTAACAGTGGCAGAAGCATCTGAAATCAAAGGATTCTCCACTGATTGGACACCAGCTCCAAGTTCAGAGGAAACTGAAAGTGCTACCCTTTCAAAGTTCTCGATAGCTGATACATAGGTGGCACCTAGATCATCCAAGATGGTCCCAGAAAGAAGCTGAACCACAGAGGTGCCCTGAAGTGAATTGAAGAACAAAATTAAAAAACAAACGCATAAAGTTCTCAACCAATGGACCAATCTTCCCAAAGGAACAAGAGAAAAAGAATGCTAGAACATGTAAGATTTTTCATCCATAAACTCAGTCACACACACACACACACACTCTCTCTCTCTCTCTCTCTCTCTCAATGTGAGCCAGAAAGATATCACTACTCTCATCATGGCCACCTGGCATTCTGCAGAATGAAAAAGACTGCAATCTCACTTTCAAGGAATAAGAAATAATTTATAAGCCCAGTAGTGGCATCTCATGGTACATGAGCAAATAGAAAAATCACACGGAACTGATGAATGCAGCACTTTCCATATATCCATTCAAATGCAAAACTTGTAAAAGTAAAAAAAATAAATAAATAGAAATCAATTTATATATAAAAAAATTCACCTCTGGAAGATTGCCCTCTGCATGCTTAAGCTTTTCCAGTTCATCTGATATGCGCTTCAGAACCTGCTTATGCAACTCAAGTTTATCCTCCAACTTTGTCTTCGTCTAAAATTTGTAAAAGAAAGGCGTTAAATAAAGAAAGAAAAATGGTTTACAGAAGAATTAGACCATAGAAAAATTCTGGTCAATAGAACAACTAGAAAATAAAACCATGCTTTTGGGCATTAATAAATTATGATCATTGAGAACAAAATATGCTTTCCAAAATAAAATAGAACGAACTACAAGCATGCACGTCAAAATTTTTTTTAGTTTAACTGGTTTTCTTGCCATTACTTTGAATATACAACCAAGACATTCCCAACATGTTACAGATATCCCAAAGTCCAATTTTTCGCTCTAGCTACAAGCTTGTTACCCTGTTAAACTATCATATCCTGAAATAACTTATTTGCAGAGCAAGAAAATGGTTGTTGAAAGATGAATCCACAAATAACCTGCTCAACATTTTTGTAGGAATCTAAAACAGCCTTCTCTGTAATCTGACGCTTTGATTTCTCGGTCCGAAGATCCTCTTTCTCCCTTTTCAACTCCTCTCTTAGCCTCTCAACAGTTTTCTCCAGAATCTGGAAGATCATTACATGAAAGGTCAAAACAAGCAATATGAAAAATAGGGAGGAATAGAAAACAGGTTGGTGGGTCTGAAAACCTGTATTCTGTGTTCTTTTTCCTCCTTTTCCTTCAAGACCTGCTCGCCAGTAACATTTCCCAGCAATCTTTTACCTATTTGAAGAGTTAAAGAATAAAATTAGGCAAATGTAATGGCCAGACAACACTACCACATTACAGTTTTATGAGAAAAGAAATACCTTGTTTCAAGTCCTCAATCTGTTTGATGAGTGCTTGTTTTTCTTTGCTAAATTCTTCCTTCTCCTTTGATAAGATTTCAGATTTTTTCTACAATACAACAGAATGGTGCAACCATTTTATTGATCACACAGCAATTTCTTTTTGAACAAAACTACTAATAGCAAACAGCAGAGTAATCCCAAATAATGTTCACAATTCATAATTTAGTCAGTCTTTGCAAGATGATTTTCATATAGCTTCACAACCTTCCACTGAACAGACAGCTTCTTCTGTTTCTCCAGCTCAGATCTGAGACTAGCCTGCATGTAAAACCATGAGAGCATTGTGTGATGATTTGGGAATGCACACAGCAAGATCTACTAGTGCTACAAATCATGTGGTGCACAAACCTCTGTTTGTAAAATGTCACTTATCCTTCTCTCTCTTTGGTTCAATTCTGATTCACTCTTGGCAAGGTCTTGCTCCAATTTCAGTATTTTTTCCTGCTGTTCGGATACAAGATTCTTAATTCCCTCCATCTCAGCATCCTTCTCTCTCAATTTTTCCTGGTAAAAAAAGAAGTGGATATACAAGACACGATGACAAATGCAATGACATTTAAATTATAGAGAAGAAATATTCTAGGAGGACTACAAAAGCTATTTATATCCAGAGAGCGCTAACACAGAACAATACAGAAACTGGATCACAGGCACAAAATAGGCATTGCTCAAGAGGTGCCAAGAACAAGTAGAATCAGATGAACAGTTTCTGGAAGATTCTATGATTCCTGAAAATTTATAAAACAGAATAGTTCAACTCTAAAAAGGAAAAAAAAATGAGCATCTTGCTGCCAGCAAGCTAATCCATAAATGGAGCAAGTTGTTTACTAAAATAAATAGCAAAACCTCGACTTGCACTGTAAGATAAACGAGCTTTCACATGTTTCCTGACTGCCAGAAAACCTCATGATGTGGCATTAGTTCATCACTCCAAATTCGATTACAACGATTGCACTCCTATGCTATTTTGAAGATTCAACATCACTTACTGCCCCTTTCTTGAGGAACAGTATGCAGACAAAGATCAAAGTACAGTTTGGACTAGCACAATTACATATTCTGTTTAATTATGTAGCCCAGTAAATGCAATTTCTTATGCTGCATTAGCATCAAACGTGCCATTTCAAAATGATTTATCCGGGCTACTCACATAACTACCATCAAAAAACAAAAAGGCAACTCCTGTAGTTTGACAAGGTCCAAGAGAAAACAAAGAAAAGCATGATTCTTCTAATGATCCTATTTGACAAGGTAAGACTACCAATGTGATTGTTAAGACATCCACCACCTTTTCTTTCAACACTTTCTAAGGATAAAAGTGAACATGCATAGCTAACAACCAAGACGCTGATCCTTAAAGCATCAGCAGTTCTAATCATTAGCTAACAATTAAGATCACCACACCATACTTAAAAGTGAATACAAGCCACCAATTAATTGAAATCATTTCAAGCCCGTTTGGTAATGTGGTGCAGGGTGTTTTTCAATTGAAAATACATTAAAATGATTTGAAATTTTGACAGGAGCACATCAAAGCCATCAATTTGATGCCTTTTCAGGTGAATAGCAATTTGAAAAGCACTTAAAATGCAGAAGTTGATGCAGTGCCAAACGAGTACTTCAACAAAGACTACAAACCACAACAACATTTGTCAGTAGATGGTGTCTCAATTAAATCCAAGCTTGAAGAGCCATAAACAATACCAAATAAGCACAAAATACTTTATTTACCTCCATCTGTCGAAGATCATCCTTCATCCTATTGTAATCTTCCACGTCAATATTTCTACATCTCTCAAGTAGCTTAAAAAAAATACCGTGTCAGAATATTCAAATGAGGAAATTTGGCATCAAAAGCAAATTAAAGTTGCAGTACCTCGGACATTCTCTTTTCCAAGTGATCTTTCTCCGCCTTGTCCATTTCAATTTCCTTCTTACAAGCTTCAACCTCAATTTGCCTCTCCCTTAATAGAGATTCTAGCTTGTCAGACTGTGCTTTAGTATTTTGTGCTACTTCACGCAATTTCTAACAGTTAGGGAAAAAAGAGTGTCAACTTAGTGAATGCCATCAATAAACTATATAAAATATATATGAATTAACACAGATGCAAATGATCAACTCAAAAGTCCATCTGGAGCGATACCTGGCATTCCTCAAAGTTGTGCTTGTTTTCCTCTCTCAATTGCATGTTGCTTTCACGAAGCAAGGTCAATTCTCTAACCTGGAAAGAAATTTCAGAGAGACCAATCGAAGGAGTTCGTTTTTTGAAGTTAATGTTTCAAAACCAGAAGACAGAAATTTAAAAACAAGTCTGCAAACAAATAAAGACCCGAAAAGTTTTGAGTTCTGAGCGAAACTGCTAAAATAAAGAGTAACAACAGGCTCAAAACACAGAATATTCATTTCATCTGAAGGATTACCTGAAGTTGAAGGGATTTTATCTCTTCCTCTGAGAACAATAATGTCCTTGAATTTGAACGCTCAGTATGAAGGGAAGCCTGGGCAGTTTCTGCAGCCTTCAGAGCACCATCAAGCTATAACAATGAAAGGAAAAAATTAATCAAAACAGATTCCGTGAGCGCAAAGGGCATGTAGGGAGCAAAATACCTAGATTTTTACCCAATACCAAAGCTATGCATGCACAGAGAAAGCAATCACTGGCATTCTAATCCAAAATTCTCCTAAATGAAATACCATTTGAGAAACCACTGTGTCTAATTGTTGACATGATTAGTGGAGCATATTGACAACCAAAACAACCAAATTTGTAAATTGTACATTTTCCCATTTTGGTATGAACTTCATGTCACTCAGGCAAACAAAAATGATTTTATTAGAGTAAAACATCCCCTTCTTTCATTGATGCTAGCACCAACATATACAAGATTATATTCCCAAGATATCTACATGCATGTGTAAACATCCAAAAAGCAAAGACAAGCATTGGTCCAGTGTAGTACATATAAGGGTACCTATAACAATCAGTATTAGTTCTAAAAAAAAAAAATTGGTAAATATTAAGTCTTAACATGGAGCTTGTTAACAAAAAGCATTCCTAGCTAATATTTACCCAAAGTTACAAATGATAACTACATAAATGTGTCAAGCAAAATGCATGTACGGTGTACAAATACTAAAAAGAAATAGTGAATATACAGTTCACAAGTAGCATCTTCATAAGGTAGTCAAAACTCACAAGCAATTTCAAGAAAGATTAATATCTATACTGATCGAGCCAAGAGGAATTTCAGCTCAATCAAGACAACGATGACTGGTCAAGAAGATTTTAGATGCGTAAGACATAAATAGCTTAAAAGTAAAGCACAAAAGTGTTGTTAACAAAATATCAACTAGCCTAGAGGCACATATATCAATGCAATTCTTACGGGAACTCATGTTTGGTCTAGATTCCTTCAGGATTATTCAGTTTCGTCCCAAAAGATCCATTCTTAAAAGATGTGGAACCACCTACCATATTGGCACAAGTGAGACCAGTCCAGTTATTTAAAACCAAAATCAATCACCCCAGCATCGGTAATCAATTAGAAAAAGCAATTGCATAGGTAAAAGAGAATCAAATCCTTTTGCAAATTACTAATCTGGTATAAAGCACAAACATGCAAAAAGTGAGACCAACTCAAGTTGGGGCTGCGGACCATTGAAGCACCAATAATAAGAAAAACAAAAAACAATTGCCCAGAAAGTTTTGACAGCATAGGAAAATCAGTTAACATTTGATATAACATAGTTCCATGTGTGCCTGATGCTGCACTATGACATTTTCAGACCACCACAATATAATAAAAGAAACTGGAGAAGAAGTACTTGTGATTGCAGTCGAAGCTTTTCCTGTTTTAGCAAAGAAATCTCTGTTTCTGCCTGTTGATGGGATAGGAAGTTAGAGAAGTCCTGCTTTGCTTCAGTGCAGAAGAAAAATAATACTTGAACTGAAAGAAACTTACTATTTCCTTTGACCTTCGAAGATAGTTAACCACATTCTGCAACCCAGCATCGCTGCCTAATCCTGGAGCATTGCTTCCAGAAGAAATTCCAGCAGCATTTCGATCCTTCTCAGCCAATTGAATGTGAATAGCCTCAAGCCGGCTATGCAGCAATTTGTTCTACAGTATGATGATGGGGGCATAGATAAGTAACATGACAACAAAAACCATAAAATTATAATATACACAAAATACAAAATACAAAATACTCAAAATTACCCAGAGGTTTCTATTTTTATACAAGAATGGAAAAGTAAACATCAAAGCAATTTTGTCATCCAACAGCCAAGCAAAATCAAAGCTACTGGTATTATATTGCAAAACAATTAATAATAATCTCACAGAGAAGTGGTCTTGTATTTCCTAATAGTTAAAATTACTGGACATTATAAAGCAAGAAAGCAAGACAGAATAGATTAGAGCAATGGAAAATGAGAAAAGACCTGTTCGTTCAGTTCATCATATTTCTTCTCTGCTTGATTTTTTGATTCTTCAATCATTGATTTCTCTACCTCCCACTTAGACTTAAGCTCGTCCTGCAAATTATAAAAGCAGCCAGTGAAGTCTATCAGTAAAACGTAAGTCAAGGCATGATTGGCTATCCCACACACCATGAAATATTGATATATAAACCCTCTCACAACTAGCAATCACATACAGAGCATGTGCAGGCAACTAATTGAAATCTCAAGTTTGTCAAACAAAAAGCATGTTGTTTAAGAACGATAAATGAAATCAAAAGAAACTTCACAAAAATGCCCCAAACACAACTTCCTCAAGCGAATTTCATACTCAAGATACCCTCTCAGTTTCATTTAACAACTCTCTTTCAAATTCAAGCCCAAGAACCCATGTGCAGTCAGTAAATTTTGAACAGAAAGCATACTCTACAGTGAAGTCTCACTGAACTCCAATCTGAACCACCACACCATTCACAAAAAAATGCTCCACATAATAAATATTGTTTCTCCATCTCTACAGTCACCATTTCGGCAAACATTGCGACACATTTATCACTCAACATGGTTTGCTAGCACATCCTATTCCAAATATTGCATGGCATGAATTCTAAACACTCTTATTCTTCGCTATTAGATGGGAAGTTACAACTACAAGGATATAATCCTCATAAGCTTTTCCTGCACTCGCAGCTTAGATAAGATACTTCAGCCAAATGAACCAGCAAACATCATTGTAACAATGATCCAAAAGCTACCAGGTATCATAAGCTCTAGGCTAATTGAAAATCATCAAAAACAAAAATTAATTCAGAAAACAGCCAAAAAGGCACAATACAAAATAGAAAGATTACATTTGCACTTTTCTGTGCATCCACCAATTTACGAAGGTCAGATGCTTCTTGTTGTAGCAAGGATAAAGCTTGTGATGTCTTTGTCAACTCCTGAATTGTCTCAGATTGTAGAATAACCTAGAAAAACAAAAGTTTAAAAAACACCAGGCAAAAAGAGAATTTCAGTCGGATCCATACACCTGATCATAATAGGCATGACTGTTATAACTAATTTTTATTAAATAGAAACATTTTCCAAAAATTAAGAGATACACAAATTCAACAAAACCCAAATTCTACACTGCAAGTGGGGATAGAACTCACGTCCTTTATGCACAAATTTAAATACTAAAAATAAGAATAAACCAGCAAATCAACCTGTCTTTCATAATTGGCTTGAGAAGCACGCCAACGTTCATGCTCCTTTTCCAAATCCTCTTTCAAAGCAGAAATTTGAGATTCCAACACTACAATTTGAGAGCTGCAGGCAAATGGCCTAATGAGAGATGTCTTAAGGACTACAAAAAAAACACACACAAATGCAATGGAGTATATCTCACGTTTTACTACAGTTTTCTTCCTTCAAACAGGTAATTTCTGCCAAAGCAGAAGCAAAAGCCTCAGCTTTTCCTACAGCCGCAGAAGCCACCTCTTCAGACTTCTTACTGAATTCGCTGTCGAGTTCTGAGATCCTCCCCCGCAGAGAAAGAAGTTCATTTTCTAGTGATTCCTTTAACTTCTCTGACTGGTGGATGTTAGAAAAGCACCATTTTTAGAGAGGATGTATTTGGGTACTTGATATTGCTGAGAAGGTCAACACTTAGGGCTTGCGTAACAATGACATACCTCTTTCTTGAAGTTTTCATGGGCATCTTCCATTTGCTTTAAAGCAGTTTCATTCACCTGTGCTATACTCTTATACTGCAATGAAATATGTAAGGTGCAATTACTAAGCTTCTTGAAAAAATATTGACTTATTATGCGAAGTGAATTGTTATAGGTGTCATCAGGTGTTTACCTGTAGCATGTGCTCCTTGCTAGCCCGAGCTTCCTCTTTTAATTTTTGTATCTCGTCCTTTGCCATAAGCAAATCCGTAACAACCTTGCACACATTTGGAAAAAAAAACAAAGTTAGACTAAACAATACTCTAGAACTTTCCAAAAAATAGTTAATTATCAACAAATAACACATTTAATTAGAATATGGCAGTGGGCCTCCCAAAAGAACATGCAATGTACATACCAAAACCATATTGGCAATGAAAACACAGAAATATCCAAATGAAATGATTCCACCCTAAACTTGCATTCAAAAGGTATGTAACCCATTAAGCATCACTATAAACTTGTACAGCATATTGAACTAGACATGTTAGTCTTTCTTGGCCTCAGCTTGTGTTTCATTTCTGTATTTGTATATTGTTCCATGGATTCAAAACTTAGTCGAACAAATACAAGCTATAAGGAAGAGAATTTCACATCAAAACATGAAGCCATCCAAAAATAAAATAAAAGGACTCTGAAATTGTGACAGAAGAACATTTAAGTAGACAATGATGTGTTTTAGTCCAAAGCTAATACATGTTAATCAATCCTCTAAAACCTTCTTCTATAGTGGAACATGACAAACTTTTGGCTATCAAATTATCATGCACGAGCACAAGCAAAAAGTCAAATAGGAACTACCAAAAACCAACTCCACTGACCTCAGTGGCCGAAATAGAAGAAGACATGCCACTGTCATTCATACTGGCAGCCTGAATCAACATGAAGTGAAAGGTGGGGTGAGAAAAACAATTGGATTTAAAGGCATATGAAAAATGCACAACTATAAAATAATACCACTGACAGTCTTAATCATTTTGGTATCATATTGAATAAAACAAGAATATTTTATTGAGAGAGCAGATCATTGATCAGAGAATAAATGATTGACAACATTGCAGAAAAGTGACAAATCAATGAAGAAATATTGTATTCAACAAAGATACTTATAATAAAAAAAAAAAAATTCTAAACAACAAAACAACTAGAACCTGGGGAAGGCATACCTTAGCATCCGAAACTTTCATCTTCTTCTCCAGCTCGGAGAGTTTGGTCTGATAAATATCAAGAAAAGGGACAATCAGATGATGCTCCATTAGATTACGTGAATATTTGAGCTTACAGTACAGAAATGAAAAACGAGTACTGAGGCATCAAGTTGCAAAGCAATAAATACCTCAGCAACTGCAGCCCTAGTTTCAGCAGCAGAAACAGCATGCAACGTATTAGCCAATTCTTTCCCCATGTCATCAATTTGCCTCATGGCATTCTTCAATGTCTGTTCACGGTCAGATGTGAGAGCTCTAACATTGTCCCGCTCCTGTTGCAGCTCTTTCTTGGCCTCAGTCCATTCCCTCTGCAAGAATAAATCATTTTATCTAGCAAAGGATCCAATTAAATCATTTTATCTAGCACGATACAGCACTATACGACTACTTTTATTGATATTAAGTTATATGAAAAATAAATATGCATTGGTGTTTGTCAAAGAGTGGTCTGAGCAATGATTTAGCGGACAGCTTATGTTCACCCAAGCAATGCCATATAAAATCAAAGAACTCTGAAGAAAAATTAGCAACCTGGGAGACAAAATAAAAGCGGCACACTTTTCAGTAATAAAAAGCTGTTTACAAGGAATTTTTGCAAAAACAAGAAGCAAACACATCTTTTGCAAAAATAAACCATTGATCAATTGCAAACTTAACACACCTCAATTTTTTTTACATACTCCTCTTGTTTCCTCTTCTCAGCAGCTCTTGCTTCCTATAGTTTCCAGGAAGAAAATCAGGTCTGATAACACTCAAACCAATTCAAAATACAAGAACACATGATGCACACAATTAAGACAACCAACCTCACGAGCCTCCTCGGCACTCTGAATAGTGTCCAAAGTAGCCTGCACACATTCAAAAAGATTAGAACACAAACACCAATTGTTAGAATTGAAAGTTGGACTGTTACTTTTCAGACAGACCTGAAGGCGATAAACCCTCTCCGACAAACTACGAACTTCATCACATGCTCTCTTTTCAGCATTTGACAAAATCTCCTTTTCAAGCTTTAGAACAGACACCTGTCAAGAAGGAACATGTAATTACTCAAAATTATTCAATATTATCAAAATCAACAGCGTTGGGATGAAAAATCTCAAACCTCCATATTTAACTTCCGAGAAAGTTCCTCAGATGCAACCAAATTTTCTGAACTTTCACGCAACTTTCTTTGATGGTCAACTATCAACTGTGAAAACTCCACATTTCTTGATAAAACACCATTCATTTCATTTCTCTGTCACATAAAAAATGCAATCAGAACTATATAAAATAAACACTTTAACATGTGTCCTAATTAGGATAAATAGCATATCTGAAAGCACTGGTATAGAGGAGTTGACAGTAAAATTTAAAAGTTCACCTGATGTTCAAATTCTTTTACAAAACTATCAAGTCTTTCTCTAGCGAATTTAGCATCCAGAGCCATCTTGTCACGTTCTGATCGTAGTAATATAATATCACTCCTGTCAACAGATAACATATACAGAATGATGCGGCAAGTAATACAAAAGGACATAGCAGGGTAAAGTTAGCAAAAATCACAAACAACACATTCAACACGAAGCAAACACCCTTTAGGAGTTATTAAAAAAAAAAGATTGTTTCAACAATAATCTATTGTGTTTCTAAGAAAGGGAGGCAAGAAAGAGAGAGCGTGTAACTTGAGAACGAGCATAAAAGATGAGCTAGACATATTGGTTTTTACACTATAATAAAAACTAGTAATGAGAGCAGCAATATTGGCTATTAAATAATGATAAAAACAATATCTGGTAAATACACCAAAATCCAGGGCCATGGTCTTCAAGTATAAGCAAAAGCTATACGAATAGGCAAAAATTAAACACAACATAAAACTTCAGTTATTGATGCAAATACAAGCAGAGAATTTCCAGTATGCACAACCAACAAAGAAACCCAGAAAAGCAGGAATGTGAAATGATGGCAATGTTAAATGCACATGTCAGCTATAATCAACGGAGAATAATGAGCATCACCATCAAAAAAAATTCAGATCCATTCAAGTGCTTTTTATTTACAGGTAACAAGCTTAGAAAATTCAAAAGGTGTTGCGTTTGAGTACATTGGAAGTACACAATGGCAAACAAAATTTATTTTACAAGCAGAAGTCCGTAAAAGAAAAGGATATGAACTTTACTTAGATTTCGCCAAATCTTCCTCAAGAGATCTTAATCGCTCAGCAGCCTTTTCCTGGGCCTTCTTAGTAGCTTCCTGTATTTTAATCATATGGAATACATTCAGAAGAATGATTAACATGACACTGGCTATCTTAAAAACTTCAGTATTAGCCATACCTGAGAATCTTCAAGCAGAAGTAAACGGTTCCTTCTTCCATCATCTTCAACTGCATTGTTATCATTGAATCAATGCATGAAAATCAGATGAGCATTTGGAGAGCACAATAACATCACGTGACAAATAGATACAAGAAGATCAAGTTGTGATGCAAAAAATATCCTAGGTTGAAATGTTTCAGGGCTACAAACATTAACATGTCCAGTTAAGCAGTAACCATAACATACATATTTAATAAGACATATTTGTGTTCAATGAAAGTAGGGTATACAAGGAAACTATTACAAAAAGAGGATATTAACAAAGTTGGAGACACCATTTGAATGCTATGGTGCATGAATCGAGAAAGGATACAAGGTACTCAACAGAAATCAACTGTGGTATGATGGATTGCCTTCCTCAAAACATTATAATGGAACATGATAAGTTGATTTATCTTTTCCTGCCTTGTATAGATTATTAGATTGCAAATTTGGGTGATTGGTTTTAATCCTGTTGCTGGATTCATTACTATTTCAGTTACTGTTTTGGAAAAGAGGAACATTTTTTTCCATGTGGAAAAAAATTTCCAGAATACAACTCTTTTAATGTTATCACGTCACTCAAAATTTTTGAAGGATAATTCCCCTAGTAGAAACCAAAATTGCAAAAACCACAAATGGCAAAGGAGGCATGCACAAAACCATAAACGTAGATGAAGCAAGGCTCAGCTAAATAAGTGGGATGCCTCCATCTCCTTGAAAGTTTCATAAACTTTCCACTTCATTATCATCCAGCACATCAATCTATTGCTTGTTGTTCCTATGTATGAGCCACTCACACTAATACTCTGTTGTTCAGAACAGAATGCAACAAGTGTCTTGGGGCACAAAGCACAAGCTTATGACCGGAAAAACTAAAGCACACATATTAAAACATGATGAAATTTTATTTCAAAAGTAATATCAGAAACATACAATAGAAAAGGTCAAGATAATACAGAATACCAAGTATTTTAGCCTACTGGTGGGAAAGATTATAACGATTTGAAATATCAAGATTACTGCACATTTAAAATGTACTTAGGATATTTATTTTTCATAAACCGTTGGACATCACAATGAACAATTCTCAATCAATAAGACTATGATTATCTAAACACATATGATGACTAGCAAGATGTATATGAGTGCAAAGCTATAGAAAATATCTGCTCATGCTCCTAGCAAGATGAATGAGTACAAAGCTATAGAAAAAATTTATCAAAACGCACCAAAGCATAAAAATATGTAAACAAAAAGACTTTTGTTCTGTTATTTGAGATCCTAAAGATGTATAAATAAATGCAAAAGTCTTCTATAAGAATAACAGAACATAGTAAGAGTAACATGAGTCATCAGTGGTGAAAAAGGTTGATCAATAGCCAAAGAATAGCAAAGCCACAAAAAGTTTTTAGTAGGAAATAGTAGTGTGCTTCTGAGAGCAAGATATTTTAAAGAAAAGGGAACAGTTTTTGAAGCATGAACAGGCAGTCAAACTGTAATGGCACTTTGCAATTTTTTGAGAAGTAGTTTTAACAATAACATCCAGCCGTCAGTTCTAATAAAGACAGCTACAGAAAACTTCAGTATAGAGATGTCAAACATGCAATAAACATAAGTAAGATAAGATGGAAAACCTGGAGCTGCATCTGAAGAGCGGGAATAAGACGAGCGAAGTTTCTGTTCCTCTTCATACAACCTTTTGTACATTGCAACCTATGCATGTGTGGAAAAAAAGAAATTGTGATGTTAATGGAAAGATAACAGAAGTACAATTGAAGCACAATATGTTAGTCCTCCAAAGCTTACAGAAGTGTGGAGTGATTCAATCATGTGACCCTGCTCTTCAGCTCTTTGTAACACAGCAGCAACTTTGGAGGCAGCTTCATCAGTGTGTTTTTTGAGTTCCATTTCAATTTTCTCCTGCAATCCATGCACCATAAACTGTTAGATACCCAAGCTCCTCTATAAGCAATAGCTACTTCAATTAAAATTCTTCTGGGGTACCTTGAACACCATCTCCCTATCTTCAATCTGATCTGAAAGATTACGCACAAGGCTCCTGAGCTGAACATTCTGCTCAACTAACCCATTTATATCCTTGAAGGTCTTAATACATAGTCCCAACCAAACAAGAAATCAATGATTGATCAGTTTTGCCAAAAGAAAAAACTTCATGTGGATGAGTCTTCCAGAAAAAGTTAAGAGGTGAACTTACAAGGCGTTCCAAGATTGCATTTTCAGGATCAGACTCTACATCCATTCCGACAGGAGCAATTGCTTTACTATCATCAACTTGGTCGTGCCCAGAAGATCCACACCGAAGTTGTATATCACGACATTCCTTTAGAAGAACTGTCACCTAAAACATCATAAACAATGCTAAGGACGAGTAGGGGACTGCTTATGATGTGCGGAGGAAAAAAAAGAAAACCATTTATCATAAACATCAAAAGTGACATTAAAGAATAAAAAATATACTCAAAGAATCTTATCAAGTCCTTCCAATTAGAACCAGGATAAGAAGACAACAAGCTTTCCATAAAACTAATTGATGATGGAGGCAAAAAGTCCTCTGATCCCTACCTGTTTCTGAAGATCAACAATTTCCTTTTGAGCCAAACTGTAACCACGTTCATGCCTCCTCAAATCTGCCTGGAAAGCAAATGTATCAACTAATCAGCAAAAAATAGCCTCAGAAACAAACTACATAACAGAGTTAGATAAGTTGCAAACCTTTAATTCTTGGATTGTTTTCTCTAGGTTTGCCTGTTCAGAAAATGAGTGCTGCAATTTTTGGTTGATGACAGAGTATGATTCTACCATTCTCTCATATTCAACTGCAGAAAAGCAATTCCATCAGCAGAACAAAATTTCATGCCTCAAGAGCAAACATATGTGAATAGATTGATCTTATCCAGCATTTGCTGTAATAATAACTTAAAAGGTAAAGGTGACTAGCTTATGATCTGTATGATGGGAATGATGGATATTCAATCACCGGTTCATTTTTTGCTCAAGTGCCTTATCTTCTAAATGGCATCAGCCTTGAGCATCATAGAGTCACCTCTATGTATGTCAGTATGTCTTCAGAGGGCTCAATCTTTTTCAAGAAATCATTTAACTGATAAACTCCCTGAATGTTGCTAGCCTATTTATACTAGCAACAAACATATATTCCTCTTAGACCAAAAGCATAAATGCATGAACTAATCAAGAAGAGTCATGAAATTTCCACGCATCTGAAAACAAATTAGGCAAGAATTTAAAAGAGAAAAAATTGGGAGAGAATCCATTAGCTTGTCAAATTTCTTAATTCACAATTTAATGTCTACCTCTTTCATCCAAAATTACACCTGCTTTCTCCTCTAGTTCACACAAAACCTGCAAAAAGAAAACCAGTGTGCTTAAGTAAAGTTGATGGAACAACCTGCAGAACTTAGAAAATATTTTCCAACAAAATGAAAGACATATCACGATCTGAGAAAACAAGGAGCAGGCAGAGGGCAGGGGAAAGGACATCCAAAAAAGATGAAGCAAAAGGCATCTAATTTAGAATGGCATGTTATCACTGGACCAGATTACCACATAAAATCATAGGTACAAGTGTAGAGCATACCCGTTGCAGTACTGCCTCAGATTCCTTCCTTCCCAATTGCTCATGGCGATAAGCATCAACCGCTTCTTGGTACTTTGCATACATTTTAGCCAGCTAGTAGCCAAGAAAAGTTGAGAATACAAAATCAAAATTACAATAAATATGTGCCAGCTAGTAGCCATGAAAAAAATGAAAATACAAAATCAAAACTGCACTACATGTGTGCAAGTGTAAGTCTACATTGAATAAGTATATTTGCATCAACTCACACTCCAACCATCACGGAGCAGAGAAGCTGCTAATGCAGTTCCTGAAACACCAACTGGGATCTTGGAGACAGCCATGCCGTTACCATCAGCAAGATCATCATTATTGAGCGGATCCATCCATCTGCAATAAAAGAAAGAGCTGAATAATGCAAATAGCAATTGAAAATTTAATAGCAAATTCCCATGTTATAATCAATTACAGGAGGGTGCCTCCATAAAACAAATCTTAGCCTATAAAATTGAATAGGTTCTGTGCTTAACCACAAATCATCATAAAAATTTGATGCCCACCCCCTCCACTCCAAAAATAAATAAATAAAAAATCCCATTTTCTTCCCTCCAAATCAACCATAAGAAAACATCATTCCTCCAAATCAACAATAAGAAAACAACAGGAAGTAAACCCAAGGCTTCTTCTTTAAAAGGGAAAAGGCATTCCATTCCATTGAAATCTATATTAGAGCAAATGTACCAAGGTTGGCACTTTGTAAAATTCAAAAAGGAAAAAATGAAAACAATATAGACAAAGAAAACGGCCAGCCCTCTTTAAAACATGACACATTGGTTAGCTTTGACACAATGCGATGAAAAAATCTGTCATGCTATGAGCATCGTATATAAATGCATATAAGATTAGCCTTGGGACTAGTTACAAGTACGCGTAAGATGAACCAGAAAAGACCTACAAAATTATCAGGGTTAAAACGTTATGGCATGAATATCACATAGTTTCACAAGTGTATGGTTAGCATCAGGAAGAGGTGGAATAATGAGTAAGATAAACAAGAAAAGATTTTCAGGTTAAATCTCCAAAAATCAACTTCTTTAAAAAGTTGGAGAAGTCCCAAAAAGTTAAAACCCCATCAAATTGGAAACATATTGAATGATTACCATAATCACTAATAATAAAAAATAATACAAATCCAAATCCAAATCCAAATCTAAAATGAACTTTAAACAATACAAATGAGAGCTTTGAATCAAAGATTAGAAATTCATCCATGAATAGCAACAGTATAGACATGCAATAGCCATGATTTAAAAAAAGAATCACAACATACCTTTCCGTAGTGTAACTGTTGAAAGGAAGAAGACTCAGTTCATTAGTTTTCCTGCTACTTTCAATATCAGCTTCGCACCTTTCAAGTTTGTCTTTCAAATCCCCAGCCTCCTATAACAAACAACAGAAAAACCCATATCATGAAAATAAAAGCACTCAAAAAACTCATCCCACATGATTAACACTCAAACTAAACACTGTTATCTTTTCCACAAAAAAAGAATGGATGGTGACCAAGAACTGATCATATTAACAGAACAAATGGTAATTACTGAGAAGACAAATGGAGTTGATCCATGCCCAAAATGAAAAAACTTTTCTCAGCCAGCTAAAGTTGATATAACTGATGTTTCTTTCCCAAAATATTTGTCCAAAAGAACTAATAAAATTAAAACTCCATAACTAGCTGCATATTTCTGAACCAAGGCGAATCCTCACAGTCCAAGTTTTTAATCCAAAGCTGTGTTGAAATTCTCAAAGAACAAGAAGCAAAGAAAGAGACTCCACAGCATGCTTAACAGCAAAAGGTAACAAAATAACAACAAAAGAAAAATAAAGCGGATAATGGGAATCAACTGCCATGAAAATTTATTAAAATAGAATGGATCTATTTGAAGAGAGAGAGCATCTAATTGACACTTCCAGACAAACAGAATGGAAACCCTACTAAGCTGATCCAAAAAACAAATCCAGGTCAGAAAGCGAGGTAACAGACGCCAGCAGACCTTCTCTAATTGTTTTCGAGCAGATATTTCCTTCTCCAATCTCTCTTTGTAGTCATTTTCAACTTGACTCAAATGTGTCTGCTTGCAAAAGCAACAAAAATTAGCATACAGAATCAATGCAAATGTATTCATTAGTTCATATGATCAAATTCAACAAATCTACAGGAATAAAAATCTCACTTCTAGAGCTTTGATCACGCCCTCAAGCTCTCCTGCCTTTTGAGACCATTCCTCAGAGCTTTCTTTGTATAATTCAACAAGCTTATTTACCTAAATGGTTGGGAAATAATTATTAAAAAATTAAGATTCAGTACATTATAGGCAAAATTTTCTCCATTTCACAAGTCATTATAGAATGCAAGACATAATAATGAATACTGATTGAACTGAAATTGTCAATGTAACTAGAAGGGTTGAGGCAGTCATGAAATAACCTAAACAAAACATTGGAAGCTTAGAGTTTAAGAAGCCACAGCGAGTAGACATTAATCAACTCTATTTATAAAATCCTTGACCAAATCGACTTATGATTAATTGGATTTTTCACTACACTGCTGTTTGAAATAATGCTCTTTCTTTTCTATAATATAAAATCCAGTGAGATAACAGCCAAACGAAATCATCCAAACTAGAAAACAAGCATATAAAGAGAAGTGCCAGCAAAAATAACTTTTCACAACCAGAAAGACAATTGACTGGACAGATAACAGATGAATTAAAGTAGCAGCACTTATAAGGTATTAGACAAATTACAGATTTGCCTCCATAGAGGAAAGAATGGAAGGGCCAGATACTAAAAAAGCAAACAAGGAGTATATCCTAAAAAACAAAAAGAAAAGAACACTTGAAAGAAAAAGGGGGAAGGAAAAAAAAAGCCAAACTACAAAATTAAATGGCTCGAATTGAATCCAATGAACTACCAAGATATCCACAATTGATACATCGGCAGCAAAAATCAACTCAACCTCCTCCTCACTGTGAATTCAGTCTCTCGTCAACTTAAAACAAGATAATGAAAGCCAGTAATTTTTTTTCACCCAGTATTCCATATGAACAAAGCCAAAAAAGAAAAGGAAGTGGTTGAGATAACCATTTCCTGTTAAAATTGTACCAACAAATCATCATGTCACAGCTAAACAGTCATGATGAAAAACCCAAATAAGGTCTTAAAACTACCAAATCTTGTACAACTACATGTGCTGAACCCCAATGCATTTCCCCAACACAATCAGCATTCACACATATTGACATCTGCACAAAATTGCCAACACCACCACTCTCCACTTGCAGCTCACATCCCCCCAAGGCCTTCGCATCTTCTATTCCTAACAACTCTTCCACAGCATCTGCAGCAAAATACCCTGCTCCTTATCCTAGCCCCCAATCCTTGTAACAACATACAGCAATTGAAAGCAGGTAAAGCAACATAAAAAATTTTAATGTCTCTATTTTTAGTCATAGACTTGAAACGATTCAAGCACATACTCTTTCGAACGCAAACAGACATGGAGCTCAACCATTCTACACACACCCCCGGTGCCAAAAAGAAGAAGAAATACAATCGATATCAAATAATTATAACACTTACAGTTGAGAGTTCAGCAGACAATCGCTCTTCATTGGCTGCAGCAGCATCTCTAGAGGAGCACAATTCCTTCACAAGTAGCAAAAGACAGTTTGTGAGCCAGCTGCCACCAAAGCAATTACATGTAACACAATTTTTTATGAAAATTTTGAACTGTTTTACCTCCTGCACGGATGTCAATTTCAGTTCTAACTCCTTCACCCTTTCCATGCTCCTCTTCGATGAACTAGAGCTTTCATTGAACCGTCTCTCTGCCTGAAGAGTTTAAAATCATTCAATGAGATTAGATACAGCAAAGAAAATTACTGAAAAATATTAAGAACAAAGAACTAGAAAGAACATATAAAAGTCAATTACATCTGCAAGCCTGGTAGATACATCCTCCTCGAGATCAGCATGCCTTCGGCGTAACTCCATGAGAGTGTCAACTTTGGCAGTCAATTCATCATTTAGCCATGCATTATGCCTCTCAATAAGTTCTTTCTCCTGGTCACATCCAGACTTTAAACATTAAACACCATGCCACTCTAGACAGACTGAACGTAAGACAATTGTACAAATAATCAATATATATGAACAGAAAGCCAGTAACATTAACAATAGTAGTAAATGTGTATTAATCCTTGCAAAATGAATGAAATATATGTGCATATCAAGCTGCTGCACAGAACAAGAGGGGATGATATTCAAACAAAACCCGTGCACTATCTATTATGGCTCTGCCAATTTGCCCCAACAGTGGAAAGGTTAGCTAATTTGTATGCGTATGACGTACAGATATACATACACGTATAAATCCATGCATGCATTCACGCAAAACCAACCTGCAAAAGACGAGTACAAGTAGCCTGAGAACGGGCCAACTCTGCCTCAAGTTCGCTTATTCGAGCCTCCCTATTTGCTGCTCTATCAGTCAAATTGACCTTCACATCCATTAGAAAATAAGCTAAGGCGAAGTTATGCCAGCATAATCAAAAAGCCAAAGAGAATAACAACCAGAAGCAACTTACAATCTTGTCAAGATAACCATTGAAAGTAGCATTCTTCTCACTAATCTCCAAATCCTTCTGCTCCACTAACTCAATCAGCTGCCTCTTCGACTTGTGCAATTCCGAAACCTCCATCGTCAACCTTTCTATCTCCCCATCCTTTCCAATCTACAAAACAATAAAGAATTGACAACCCTAAAAGGTTGAAAAAAAGGCATATAAGCATTGCAAAGATACTGAAACTGAAAATAGGAATGCTTACAGATTGCAAGTGAAGCTGATGCTTCTGTGCCTGTGCCTGAGCAAGTTCTGAGAGGCGATCATCGAGAGAGGACTGAAGCTGCGCGTTTTGAGACTCGAGCTTCGAGAATTCGGTAGAAAGAGCCAAGAACTTCTGTTCGAGAAGCGAACAGGTTTGTTCCGCGGTGATCGACGCAGCATCGGCCGCAGCCCTCACGTTTTCGAGTTCGCTCTGCAATCCTCTGATGAACTCGTCGGCCTTCGCTGCCACATACGACGCGTCGTTTGAGTGCCGCGCGAGGTCATCGTCGGTGATGAAGATGTGCATGGCTATGCACTAGTTGAAAACAGAAACGCACTTTATTCCGGTTTTTTTATGATTTTGTGGATAGAGAGGGGGGGGGGGGTGGAAGGGTTTTGATTCAAATGTGTATGCAGAGAGTAGAAAATGGGAGTGGAAGGGAAGGGAATCGATCGTTTAGGACAAAAAGAAAGCCCTATGTAATGTAGCGTCTTGGTCTCTCTCTACATGCTACTCGGTGGGTTGTGGATTTCAGATGGGCGTGGATTGTAAGCATTTTCTTCCCGGCTTCTTCTAAGTTGGGCCAGAAAGTAAGGAACCTAAACGTTAACCCAATTTGATTTGCTTCGATGTTGCTGGGTTTACATGCCATTACATTTTTGCTTTTTTTTTTTCCTTACATGCAAACTCCTTTCCCATGAAATATATTTTTTAATGTTCTATTGTTAATGATATAAAAATTTAGTGGAAATGGAGTGTTAGTATTGGTTTGGCATAGTGGTTGCTTCTACTTTTTAAATTATTTTTTATTCGGTGCTTTTGCAGGAGTTTTTTTTTATGATTTTATACATTTATGTTAAAAGTAAAAATAAAACTTAAGGGGGAAATGGAATGTTAGCGTCCATTCTGGTATTATGATAATTTTTAATTTTTAAAATATTTTTTACTTTAAAAGATATTAAATTTATAATTTTGTAGGTATTTTTTAATGATTTTTATATACTAATATTAAAAAAAAAAACATGAAAATTAAGTGTTGGTTTCTGTTCGGTATTGTGGTAGTCTTTACTTTTTAAATTATTTTCTCTTTTAAAAAATATCAAATTAATATTTTTATAGATGTTTTTTAATAATTTTAACATGTTAATATTAAAAATTAAAAAATATATTTTAATAAAAACATTTTATAAAATAGATCGCGCCATATTATTAAACCACACATCTAGTGCCTGCAGACACCAAAACCATGGAAAGTCATCAGAATCCTTAACACCGTATTTATGAACAAGTTACAGGCAAAAGTATTGTCATCCTGCAAGAGAGGCAATTCACACGAAGGTTATTTACTTGTTTTCATGTTTCTAGATTTGTAATTGTGAATATGTTTTAACAATCTCTCTATGGTATGGTCTCGGGGTGTTTTCAGACGGAAATGTTGATTTCATCAAAGAGACGAAAGCCCAAGATGCTATGAACTAGTGTACCGACGGTGTTTGGTAGTGTTTGGGAGTGTTTTTTTTAAAATATTTTTGAAAAAAAAAAAATTTTTATTTTTTATTTTTTATTTTGAATTAATATGTTTTTTGATGTTTTAAATTATTTTGATGTGTTGATCTCAAAATAATTTTTAAAAATTAAATTTATTAACAACTTTTTTAAAAAAATATTTTTAAAAAAATAACAATAACTACACTCTCAAACATCATAGTCGCACAGGAAGACCAGGAAAAGCTAGGGCCGGAGGGGATGGCAAAGGACACACAACAGAGGGTATTGGTGACTGGGGACGTATTCGATGAACTTGAAAAGGAAGAAAAGTCATGCAGTGAATTCACTGCCGAAAGATAAAAAAAAAAAAATTACTTTTTTCATTTTTATTTATTTTTTTATTTAAAAATTAATTTTTAACATTATTTAATAACATTATATAAATTAAAAGGAAGATTGCAAGATGATATAACATTTGTATAATTTAATTATAATCTCAATTTTGTTTCTAATTATATCTTACTTGATTTTGTTACACGCTTAAAAAATCATAAAAATCATAATTATTATTGGATGAATTCTATGCGTGATGGAATTATAGATATTTTAATGGAACAATAAAAAATATTTTATATAAAATATTATTTATTTAATAATACAATAACAGTAGTTAAATTTACAATATTTAAATTAAAAACTATCAATATTAATACATATCTTTTTTATTTATTTTATAACTTCAATTTAAAAAATATTTTTAATCAAACAAGTTAAATTAATTTTTATTGAACTTCGATTTCAACCATAATTTTAACTAAATATATATAAATATCAAATTAACATCAATCAAAAATATATTTTATAAAACAACTTTTTTTTTCAAATCATAACCATAAAAATTAATACAGTATCAAACACAGTAATTGGAGCATTCCATTAAAGGCAAGAGAAGTCAAATTCCCGCCCACTCTCTTGATGTCCAACGAAAATTCTTAAGAGCATGCTTCTTTTGTGGCATCAACAATAAGTAATATAGCTCAGACCATAAAGAGGAGCAACGAAGGTCAGGCCAGCAGTCTTCGGCACCGTTTGGCATTGCGTTTCAAATGGTATTTTGCCTAAATTTAATTTTTTTTTTTTGCTAAAATTGAGTTCGGTTTGTACTTTTTGGATCGTTTTGATGTGCTGACGTCAAAAATGATTTTTTAAAAATAAAAAAAATCATTGGCATGTATTTCGGCACGAAAAGCTATTTGAAAAGCAACCGCTACCATATTGCCTAACACGCTAGTCGACTGCTCTGTGACGGGCTTCCTTATTTCATGGCAATACAAATAAAAAAAAAAAGGGATCTCTCCGGACCTGCACTGCCTTCGCCAATCGAGAAAGATCTTCGAGAAATGCTTGAAAAAAACTAAATTCCGGCGAGGGCATTCGGCGACCAGCTCCTCTGTAAGAGGCCCTAACAGCGAGATACCTTTCTATGAATTACAGTAATATTTGGGAACGCGGTTGAAACGGCATTTCTAAAAAATTCAAAAGATTTTTTTTTTGTTTTTGTTAAAATTTAATGTGATTTGTATTTTTTGGATCGTTTTAATGTGCTGATATCAAAAATAATTTTTAAAAAATAAAAAAACATTATTGGTATGCATTTCGGCACGAAAAATTATTTGAAAAGCAACTGTTACCACACTATAAAACACGCGCATGAAAAGAACAGGGGGCACATGGAGAAGATATCCCATACATGGTTAAAAATCATAAAAGGATGTATTTAAAAAGAAAGCACTTCAGAAGCACATGACAAGTGCAATAAACAACACTAAGAAAGGGCACACCAAATCCAAGATACATTTCACATCTGGGGTATAATATTCTCCCAAAAGCTACAAGGTTAGAAAATACAGGAGAATTACAAGCTCAAACACAACAACTAAAGAGAAGGAGAGGGAGACGGGGACGATAGTAGGTGGCCCTACCCTCCTTCAACAAGCATCTCACACAGCCTGTAAAAGGAAAACCCCTCAAATAATGCAAGTGTGATAGGTCACATGGAATAAAAAGCAACTGGCACCCCACACATGCCATTGCCTCGCCGTCGCACATGCTACCTGTCTCCTCCACCGCAACACTACGCCACCCTTTCTTCTCCCTAATCTATTTCAACACACTCAAACTGTAATAGAGAAAAAAATATCTCAGGAAATCTCAGAAAGTCACAAACCCTTTTAATTTCTCCTCCTATCTAACAACACACACAACCATTCCAAGTTAGAAAATGGGCTTAGCTATATATGCGTCTTAGCGTACTTTCTTTATGTCTTGTTAATTCTTCTGTCCCTTTTTAATGTCAATTTGAGTCTATTGAGCTTGCGCCTCGGCAGGCCTGCGGGCGGCTGCCATTAAGGTGCATGGAAGGTGCCTGTGGCAAGTGATCAAGTGGTCATTGGTTAACCCTGCTGCTTGCATGAACGAGTGAACCATGGTCGGACCAACAAACCTAAACCCCCTCCTAACCATGTCTTTGCTTATAGTCTCTGATTTTGATGTCTTCACTGGAATCTTGTGTCCAAATTTGTACGAGGTGGAGACAGGCTTGTTGTTGACAAATGTCCATATGTATCTGTCAAATGACCCGAACTCCTTTTTTATCTGCAATATTGTCACAGATATTATCACTCACACAAAAAAAAAAAAAAACTAGCAATGCAGGTCTTGCTAATCAATTAAGACTATTATTATTATTATTATTTAATAAAACAAGGTCTAATTAAATAACAAGGGTCCCCTTGTGCCATGGGTATTGACATAAAATGTGGGGTACCCCATCACCATGAGTTCGGGTCGGAGCTTGCTTGGCAACTACTTTTCACTAAATCAGAGGAAAAAGGGAAGACCAATTAACAAGCTGCTGATACTAATCAAGTCATTGCATTTTTTTTTTTATTAACGATGAACTCTTAAACATGATCTTTTTAAACCGAATAAAAAGGTTCTTTTGAAGGTTTGGAAGATGCAAGATCACGTCTTTTATGTGCAGAAAGAATGCGAAGAAGAGAAGGACCAGGTTGGATTCTGAAAAAGATACGATAAAAGACAAATGATTTGCGAGTTTTGAAGCTAGATTAATTGTTTACCTCAAGAATCCTGTTAGAGTTGTCCACAACACCTCGAACTCGGCTCATATCAATTCCATATTCTGCACTGATTGACATTATCTGTTTTTCAGAAATGTTGGCCACAATTTCTGCATCGAATCCTGAAAATGCATCTCTGCAGAAGAGGAAACATTATCTTTCGCTAATTTTGAGAAACAATAAAACAAAGTAATTCGGTGTCTTTTTTCATTTAAAAAAACAACCCACCTGAAGTCTTGGCGTTTCTTCAAGATTGAAGTCCAATCCGAACCAACCTGAGCACCACTTAGAACCAGCAATTCAAATAACATCCTGCAAGAAATATAGGAATGTAAAGCAAGCTGGTTTTGTGCAATTGAACGGGACAGAGAAAGAAAGGGACAGTCTTTACTTGTCATCATGGACTGGAACTCCCCATTCTTCATCATGGTAAGCAACATAGATGGGATCTAAGCACAAAAACATTGGAAGTTTGGAACATAATCAGAGGATGTCTCATTCAAGTTCAAAATTATTTTCACCAAATTTAAGCTCAGGTACATTACAAACATTTGGCCAACTTCATTTCTTCATTTTTTCCTTACCTGAATTTGCTGTGATAAAACTGCATCTCTTTTCTTCTTCCTGATCAGTCTTTGTTGCCATACTGATTGAAGAATCATTAGGAACAACTTGATCTTCAAACCTGGCAGACTTTGATCTTCCATAATGAGCAATTCTCATCTTTCTTTGTGCATGTTGGAGTGCCATTTGTTCTCTCCTGACAGCGGCAATGCTTCCTGGTGCCTCAACAATCAAAGAGGAAGAATAACTCAACGATGCCTCAACAAAAGAAGAATGCACTCCCCTCCCAACGCTACTTTCCTTGAAACTTTTCGACTTCTTTCTCTCTAAAGTCGGTGTCTTCGTAGTGTTTCTTGGGATCACGACCTTCTCAGAACTTGAATTCAAGCTATTAGCATCACTTCCTCTCTTAATAGCTGGTAATCTAGGAGACTTCGACATTGGAGATAAAGGAGGCGAGGCCTTGTTGGTTTTATTAGAAAAAGTTGCTGGTGGTGGTGGTGGAGGAGGAGGAGGAGAAGACTTTAGTGCTGTTTTCTTTAGAGAATTACGCCTTTCAAGCGTAGAAACTAAATTGCACGTAGGTTGAAGGACCGGCCGGCCATTGATTCTAGCCACTGCCGGTGTTATATCAACTCCTGTGGTCACCTTAGCCTTAAAGCTGCACATTTCTGTTGAAAATGTGTGTTGCAGGGATTTTTAATCAAGTTAATGCGTAAAGTACAAGTGGTATGTGACAAGAGGGCTTATGAGAAAATGGAACAGAGAGAGGGATAGTTAATGAAGGAGGGAAAGGAAGAGCTGATGAGACATTGAAGAAGGGGAAGGGGGGAGATGTGGGGTTATATAAAAGGGAAGGGGGTGGGGACATATATGAACTATGAAGTGTATGCTGTAACATGGAGAGGTTGGGGTCTGCCATACAAACTCTTGTGAAGGGCATTACTTTTTGCTAACGAGACCACGAGGAGTGACCATGACACGCATCTAACTTGGCCAATTGGCATTGATTAATTAATCTAATCTTTTCTGCTAATTGCTATCATTGCTGTTAATTATATCGATATATTTTGAGTTATTGTTAGAGAGGAAGATTGAATCAAGGGACTTGTAAAGGGGGATTTGTTTGTTGTGGTGGTATATCCTCAAAATACAGAAATGTTTTTTCTTGAAATTTCCCCTGGTGCCACTTAAATGGCGATGCATAACTGAAAATATTACACACACACGAGAAAAAAAGAACAATCTTTTTAGGATAAAAAGGGCTGGAGTGATGGATAAGGAACGTAACAACGCAAGAAAAAGACCATTCTTTTTAGCGGGAAGGAATCTCTCTGTTTCTCATTTGGTGGATGAATATTGGAAGGTAACATGCAAGATTTTTTGCTTTCATAAGCACAAAACTCAAGAACTTCTGTGGTAACCTCAAATTAAGAACCTTCTAGAGGTTGAATTTGGTTATGATCTAGCTAGTAACCTATCAAAAACAAAAAGGATTAGAAATTCATAAATACGAGACCTTTATGAGATTAACATATCGAGAGCTCACATGTGTCGTGTAAATTTCATGGATGTGTTTTCCAGACAAATTGGACTGCGCGCATCATCAGTCTATCAGTGCAGCACAAGTAAATATTTGCCAATACAAGACAAGCACCAGCAATATTGTGAAACCCACTTTCCCCTTCTTTTTTTTCACATTTTATAGTGCGTAAAGATGCACTCGAAATGTTGAACTCCTGAAACAGCTGCAAGCCACTAGCCCAGTAGATTCCTAGCTAGGTTAATTGGTTATAATTTAGTTTGCAGAAATTCTACAGTCTCCCCCCACCTGCAGATTGTCCCGGTTGTTTTTTCCTCTGAACCTACATTAGACACCATAGAATGCACATTTTTTAGGTTGAACTTCACATGCATGTCTCGTTAACTTGCATTCTTATGAGAAAGTAGCGTAGTGCAGCTACCACTTCATGCAGCGTGATGTTGTGGTATAGAAATTAATGCTACCATTGATAGAAGCAGTAATTGTTAAAAATCTCTGTATTCATAGCTGATAATTCATTCTACCAGGCCACTCTGGTAGCTTGCTTGAATTGGTTATTTTTTCATGTTCTCTGAAGTCAGCAAATCTTGATTGCCCGAGGATCTTCGCTAACTTCTAAAATGAGTCCTCTGGTTTCATGGGTTGTGGAATGCGGACCCTCGACTGAGTTCTTTTCCTTGGAATACTGTTACAAAGTCACAAGGCTGGAAACCTTGCTTGCAAGTTATACTATTTCACAAGGAAAGAAACGAGTGCATATAGCTCTACTCTTAGCTTTTGCCTGCCCAAGAATTCTGTAACTTTAACCTTCAACAATAAGATTGTCAGAAATATTTTACAGCTCATGTGGTAGTGAAACATATGGGTTCCGGGATTTGTATATAGTTGACATCTTGCTTTATTAAATCTACCAGTTCATTAGAGTTACTAGTACAGCATTCATCTTCTATGTCCTGTGCAGCAGCAAAAGCCATCTAAAACCAAACTGAACCCGGTGAAAATTCTTTTTTAAAAATTAATGAGAATCTTTTCGTGATAATTAAGAAATTGGTGGACAGTCAAACTTGTAAGATGGCATAGTTAAATCAAAGAAAATTCTTTAAAAAAACATCACAGCAGGTTCGTTTGATGCCCTAAAAGTTTAATCCAGTTTTTTCATGTTTGTCCTTTGCAAGGATCAAGGATCACATTTAACAAATTCTATGAGTTAATCCCTTCTCCCTTCCAGACTCTTGCAATATATTATTGGACAAGTTCTGTGAACTCTTGCCTCCTTTCTTTTGTTTTTGTTTCTCCCGTAACTTTCCAAATCTCGAACAGTCTATTCATGATTTAACTATATATTTTTACGTGCAATGAACATGAAAAGGAGCTCTATCTTATCAAATTACAGTCAAAATGAACATAATTATTCCTTAATGTTTGATTGATTGATAGATAGATATTCCTATTTTGCACAGAGAAAACATTCCACATGGAAAAAAGAGGAGTTGCCACCTGCCAGCAATGCATGTGCTGAGAGATTGCATTTCTATGCAAGCAGGTAAACCTTTCCTTTAAAGACATGGGCAAACATTTGTGGCATCTTGCTTTTTTATATATCCTCGCTCTGTGTAATTTATATTCTCCATCTTCACTTTCATGGGAGCTTGGTGCATTCGTTGATCAATCATCACCGACCACCACATGATCTTACGCGTGATGAGGGATTGAGGAACTTGAGAGGCAGCAGCCCATTTTCCTGATTGGATGGAACTATATATCTTTTTTTCAGTTTTGGAATTATTTCTCTGACATTATTATCTGTGATTATATATATTTTGATAACTCTATCGCACGAGAGAGACATCCCATGTGGTATAGCCGACACTTTATGGTTATAATCAATAATTAGAACCAATATTCGGACAGAACCAAGGCAAAATCATGCCACTATAATTTGTAATATTGCAGCCTCCTCGTCCTCATGTATTATTGTTACTTCTTTTTATAAAACACACATGATTCTCATTTCCTGGAGGCTTCCTTTTTTATACACGAAATCGGAGGCTTCTTCTAATCTTAAAATACAATCTTTTTTTTCTTGAGATATTCATTTGTTAGTTGATAAAAATGGATATACGTACGTACACAGGTTAATCATACATGTTTTAATCGAAAATACTCTGATTCTTAAACTCGCATGCATTTAGAGATTTTTCATACATATTTCACGGTAAAAATAAAATCCATTTAAATCATATGTTTTTTTTCAAGAATATCTTGGGAGTTCAAAATATGTACTGTATTGCGTTAGCGGCCCCCCCCGGACAAAGAATCCAAGCTTAACAACTAAATTATACCTGGAAATGTTACAATTTACAAATTAAAACAAAGGCTAAAAACTAAAAGATATCAATTTTTCACTGTGCATCATAATTATTGGGAATTAAAACAGTGATAGTTTTGCATTTTTAAAATAAAATTATTTAATTAGATATTAGGAAAAAACAATTGTTTTTTATAGGATTTATTTATCATTGTTATACTGATATGGGAGCAATCATTCCTTTGATTTTTTAGATGCATTGTGAAAAAAATATATATGGTCAAGCTTCTTTTATCTAATTTTAACACTTTGATTGCACAATAAAATAACTACATTGTTCTTGAAAGAAAAAAACATCCATAAGTTGTTTCATATTTTCATTATAGTTTTTTTTAGTTATAACCAATTTGAAATGAGGAATAATTTTAATTTTTTAATTAGCATACAAATAATTAAAATTTAAAAGTGTTTTGCTAGCGAAGCTGTTACAGAGAAATTACTATGCGAAACCAATAAGTGAGAGGTACTTGTGTTTTTTGAATGGCACGTCACTATTTTTTCAAGGTCAAACATCACTTTAAGCAACAACATTGAAATCATTGTACCATTATCTCCCCCAATGGTCAAACACGTGTGTATATCAAAGCAGGAATTGAGCTTTGATAAACTTTTTTCTTCTTCTCCCCCCTTTTTTTTCTCTTGTCAGCCTTGGATTTCATGTCAATCGTTCCAAAAATTAAATGTATCTTGTGGTTTTGTATTCATGTCAATTTTGGCACATTTTTTATTGTTATTTTTTGTGGTTTTAATGTTTTTTTAAGTTGATTTTATTTTTTAATTTTGTTCCTCGATATTTTATTTTATTTTATCATTATTTTTTTAATATTTTTTGTTTTTTATCCCTTTCTTCATTTATTTTATTTTGATTATTTTCTTCCATGTAATTTTTATATCAGGTTTTGTCTTCATTGTTTTCATTACTATTTGTTCTGTTTTTTAATTTTGGATGATTAAGAATTTTGTTTCATGATTTTTTCATCTTTGTCTTCTATGGAATAATCTATGAAAAATATATAGATGGTGTCGTTCTATATTATTGACGTACTTTTTTTTTTCTGCTTGGTCATTGTTTTTTATTGTTGTTGAGTTTTTTTAATTATATTATTAAATTAATTAAAATTATTGAATCTATTCAAATCAATAAATTTAATTCTAGATTTTGTTTTGTTTATTTAAAAATATTATTATTGTTTAAATAATGTTTTTTATGCTGTGAAAAAATTGACCTGGGTGATTGGAGGTCAAAATGCCCCGTTTTGAACCGAGTACTCAAGAGTGAAAGCGCGTGCAAATGGATGTGTATTCCATTCACCGTCGCTATCTTCGAATTTCTTTATTCTGAAGCAAAGTCCTGACACAAAAATAATTCCTGTCAGAGATCATGACTATTAAAATTGGTGTATACAGATAAAATAAAAGGAGACACTATTTGCATAATTGCACTAGTGTGCGTGCAAGGCTGAAGAGGAATACAACTAGTTGTCTCACATAGATGAGGGGTATTTCTTTACACGCTGCTAGCTAGCTGGACAAACGTACGAACCCAAGAAAACAAAAATGATATATATGTCACTTGATGTTTTCCTCTAGTAAATGAAGGAATTTGTTTTTTTTTTTTTATATTTTGGGTTCAAATATTATCATGCATGCTTGTGATTCCTGCAGTGCTTTATATGTTCACTGGGTTTGCAAGATGTTCAATGAGCCGTGAGATTAGTCGTGGTGCGCGCAAGTTGGTCCGGACACCCACGTAAAAAAAAAAAGGATATATATGGCTACAATATTTAAATATTATATATTTTTTATATTTTTAAATTGTTTTAATATACTAATTTTAAAAATAATTTTTTAAAAATAAAAAAATTATTTTAATATATATTTAAATAATAAAAAATTCAATTAATAATCCCTACTTATACTTTAAAAATATATTTGAAAATACAGTACAACCCGCCTTACTCAAATTTTAAATATTGTTTTTGCTTACAGCATCATCATGAAGACATGAAAGGATCTGGTCAAGAAAAAAACGAGGCAGAACCATCGTTTTACCCCGTGTTTGTAACAAATTATCATCCTACTCTTCTCTGTTTTAGATTTAGTTAACATTAAAATTAAAATTCGAGAGTCTACTTGCTACTTACTAACAATTCCCTAACTCTGTCATCTTTCTAAACTTTTTATCATCCAAAGTTTGAGAAGAACTGTATGGCTTCAAGTGAATTTGATGCTGCATGGCTAACATGTAAATTCAATGAACAGCGGTCGGAATCCTTTGGATAAGACCCAGAAAACTTCTGGCTTGAAAGGAAACTTGTTTGTGACTTCGATTATTATCAATACGAGCAACTAGACAATACGAACTACACGGGAGAAAAATTAACAAGCTAGGGTAGGGTGGGCCGGATTTGGACATCTCCCAGGCAATATTGACGAGGAATTATGTAGGAAGTTGCCCTTGTCTTCCTACTCACGACTCCATGAATGCGCATATGATTGAGTAGATAAGATTTAGAGCTGTACCTATGATTTTCAGCTTTTTTTTCCCTTTTGTTCTTATTAGTTCTACGTTAGATGAATTCGTAATGAAGGCGGGCCATGACATCTATATATGTTTCCTCGGTGAGTGGAGAGCATAGAGAGGTCGCGTGTAGTCACTGTCGAGATGAAAAGGACTCGAAACCAACATAAATTTACCTCAAGTTATCTATAACACATTTGCTGATGGACCAGAGCTTAGTCGATTTACAGAGATACTTAAAAATCACGTTTGAGTCATTCATCCATGCGCCTCGGTGAGTTATCAGAGCCTTGATTTGGGCATTAAATGCTGCTACTATCCAATCAATCCAGTCCTCGTGAGTCATGTCTCGTCTCTGCAAGCACTTGTTTTTGGTGTGAATATCACCGTTGCAATTTCCGGGCACCTTTGCATTTCTTGTGCATGTAGTCTAGATGTCGCCGCCGTGTGTGCAGATTCCCATCTCCGACTTGGAAAAGGTTTTCGCATTGCTATTGTTGAGACTGGACATATCAAGTATACAACTACTGAACCAAGCCTGTATACATTTTTTAGCCCTTCCACTGGCCGGAAGTATCTAACTGCCCCGGAGTTGCTTGCATGTACTCCCTTTCAGTAAATTCTCATTTTCTACTTTCTAATTATTTTCCACAAAAAAAGAGTGAAGGACGAGGGAAGGCTATGTCGTCAGCATTTGGGAAAAGGTCTCTTACAAATTCTGTGTCGATGATTGGTGACTCTCTACATCTCACGTCTGTTAAATTATACTGTCAGAGGTAAGATTACACGGGGTTCATCTTAATTAAAAAGAAATAAACAAGCAAGAAGAGGACAGTTAGATCTAACGAAAGTGAAGTGGAATGCAGTATCGCAGTTTGACCCAGACGTGCTCTTGGGCCCTGATCTAGCAGTTCAAATACAGCTGAATGATAAGTTCCCAGTTGGTCCATTACATGTTTGGATCGTTTGGATCCCCTCACAGTAACTTGCCATAGCCCAAGAAACCTCCGGCTTAGCGCAGGTTTTCGTTGCAAAATCTAATAAAAGCAACCTGTTTATAATAGCACGAAAAAAAAATCTTGAATATTATTTCAAAAAAATTGAAAAAATCAGAAAAAGTACCAATAAATGAAAGACTGGTTAATTTTATTCCCCCCTTTTTTACCCAATAATTTCATCTTTTCATCTCTTTTTCTAAAAACTTGAATTACTCTTTATGCTTTCCAAATTACCCCTTTAACTTTAAGCATTGAAAAAAAGTATAATAACCCTTTAAGCATCAAATTTTTTAAAATAATATAAAAAATATATGTGGTATGCTTTTATACCAGTATCGTCGAATCGAAAGATCTTGAAATCTACCAGCTTGATTTATTATTTAACTCAAGTTTCAAATTAAATCACATGGAAGTTGACTCAAAATGAACCGTTCAATTGAATAAATCCAGAAATAACTTGAATGACCGGTAAAAATATGATATGATTTAAAAAAACATCAAGATAACAGTTACCTTTTCCATACTGAGATGATATTGGATTAAATTGACCCTGGTCACCCTAAAACCTGGATCATTGACTTCAATGAGTTTAATAACTTTGTTTTTTTTATATATAATTATTTTTATTTTATTTTATGATAAACTTAGATACTTGCAAAATCGAGTATCAACCCTGAAAAAATATGTTTATTTGAGATCGTGGTAACTCTATATAGAGTAAAAAAAACCCATTAATTATATTTCCTAACCATATCAATATTGAAGAAGATTAAAATAAAAAAAACAATTAGAAAAATTAAAAAACCAATTTTTTTTTAAAAAAAACATTTTATGTTTGATGGGTAAAACCGCTAAATTCATGAATCGAGTAACCCAAGACAATACGTCAAACCTGCAAATCAAACAATGGACTCTATTGGGATTAATAATTTGTTTTTTATAAACTATTGTTTATTTAACTATACAATACCAAAAATATATAATCACAAAATCGAGCGTCAAAGTAATAAAAATAGATAAGATTGTGGCAACCTTATAAAAAACAAAATAAAAGATAAAACTCATTTCTTAATTAATTTAATATCAAATGAATAAATAAATAAATAAAATTAAAAAATTAAACTTGCCAAACCTCTCAAATTGGACTTGAAGTTTCTAAAAATTAATAATATATATGTTTTTAACTATTTTTTTTCCCTAAAAATTTACATCGGTAAGCAGAATTTATGTTTTTTTTTTAATACAAGACCCCTAGAATGACTGTATTCATTAATCTAAAACCAATTCAGTACGTATTTTTTCTTTTCCACCTCAAAACATAACATTTTGTGCGTTGAAGGCACCTTAAAAGGACAGACATATTTGCCGATGAGACATGATTCGGTTGCTATTAATATTCACTTTACCTCCAAAAGAGTTCGGATTTGAACCTTTCTTCTGTGATAAAAAGAAAAGGGGATTTTTTTTTCTTTTAAAAAGATTTTGTTTGTTTTTATATTTTAAAATATTAAAAAAAATTAAATTTTTTTAATGTTTTTAAATTATTTTATATGCTGATATTAAAAAACAATTTTTTAAAAAATAAAAAAATATTTTTTAATATATATTTTTAAAAAAATTACTTTAAAAAAAATATTATAACCACATTTTTAAACATGTTATAAAATGCTGTGGCTTAAATAATACGTTGCAATCCTCAATTCTATCAAGTAACAAAAAAACAAAAAGAAAATCTCAAAAACTAGACAACATGACGTGTATCTGTGCGTGAGCACAACTTTAAGACACTGGAAAACATTTGAAAGAAATAATAAAAAAATCAGCAATGCGAGCAAAACTGCTGGGATTTCCTACCTGATTTGTGCAGGAAAGCCTAGCCCCCAGATGGGTTTTTCACCAGTACACCCTTTTCTTCTGGGCCGTCACTGTCAAGAGACCTTAATTAACTCTTAAATACAGCATCAATCCCTGTCCTTGGAGTCTTTACTTGTATATTGTTTATTTTTTATATTTTAAAAATATTTTTTTAAAAAGATAAATTTTTATTTATTATTTTAAATTAATATTTTTTTATATTTTTAGATCATTTTAATATACTAATATCAAAAATAATTTTTTTTTAAAAATAATATTTTAATATTTTTTAAGTAAAAATCATTAAAAAAAAAAATTATAATCATATTTTCAAATATGTTCATGTGCGGGGCTATAAAATTTAGGCTGGGAGAGTGAAATTAAAGAAAAAAATCTAAAGGGGGGAAATTTATTTATATTTTTATTTTAAGAGTTAAAAATATAATTTATTAAAGGAGGAAGGCTGTAAATCTGCAGGCCCCTGCCAGCCCCAACCAGTCCCGTTCCTGCCTACTTGTACGTGTACGCAGGTCATAAAATTTGTGAATAGAGAGTGCTCCTCACGTATTTCTTTCTTTGCATTTTTTACTGCGTGTAAAACCCCATCATGAATCAACTATAAAACAAGGCGGAGAACGCCATCTGTAAATACTCAACAACTTTTTGTCAGTATTGCCAGTGCTGACAAGCGATCTAGAAAGCAACTTGAAGCGGTGTTTTTTTTAACTCTTCTCCTTGTTCAGTTTGAGTTGTGTATGGTGTCGGCCATATTATTCTACATTGTATTATATATAAAATATATATAAAGCTATAGATTGTGGTGTTTTTATTACTTACCGTATTATATTTTACTGTAAGTTATACCATTGTAATTTAAAAAAAAAAATTAATTTAGTCAACAAACTATTTTATACACAATCTAGTCATTTTAAAACCAAATTAGAGCCTAGTTGCATATTCTTTTTTCATAAATGAAGGTTGAATAGGAAAAAAAAGAGAATGGAGTAAAAAAACAAGTAACATGGATGGCAAATTGAAATTTATATCAAAGAATTTATTTGAGTCCCTTATATTTTGTAGCCAGTTTTTTGAATTTTACAAAGTTCAATTTGGGTATTGAACTTCATTTTACCATCTTTTCAGTTATTTTTTTGATTAGAGGATAGAACAAAAGTCATTGGATTCTAATTTAGAGAGACAAAATGTCTGCTGGTAAGAAATTCAGTTATTAAAAAGATCATTTTTTTATACCAAAAGGTTCTATGTGACAAAAAAACATATTTGAGCTTGGTAATTTTTTTTTTATTTCGAATGTATTTCGGTTTTAGGGTGATTTTTTTTTGTGTTTTTCATGGTCATGGATTGACTATGAAAAATTCATTAAACACAAAAATTAAATTACTTATATTTTGAAGTTAAATATTTTTATTTTTATCTATAATTTTTTACATCTCAATATTAAATTGATATTTTATTTTATAATCATATATTTTTTTTATCATATAATTAAAAAAAAACAATTTTCCTTCAATCCTGCACAGATTTTTTTTTAGTTTAACATGGGTGTCCGGGCTAGCTTGCGCGCACCTCGACTAATCCCACGGGCCCTAAACTTAACAACCATATAAGTCTCCAGTGGTCATCATATAAGCAATCTAAGACTCGAACCTGAAACCACAGAGAAAACAAACCTCTTGATCTTAAACTTTACCACTGGACACCACCAAGATGTTTCAATCCTGCACAGACTTGCTAACAAAGGAACTGGCAGGCCTGATCCTACTCTCGACAGAAATAGCTAGTTTACAGCGTTTCAGTGTAATAAATAGCCAGCTGAAGTGCACATTAAAAAGGGACTCAACGTACAAAAACTCCATTGTTAACTTCGAACAATCCTCCCTTCCAAGTTCCAACGACTACATTGTTAACTTCTATATTTCAAGATTGGGATGTGCTATCGGCCGGCCCGTTGTTTAATTGATTTGTTATAACAGGCTTCGAAGCCAAACCTTCATTGTCAACCTCCTTGAGGTGATAGCGTATGTAGAAGGATTTCTATTTGCTTATTGATGATCTTGCTCAGGATTCTACACAGAAAGGAGTTCTTTTATTTTTTAATTATTTTATGAATAGATGAACAAAAAAAAGCCGTAATTTTGGCCCTTCATAAGAAAAATATAAAAAAAAGAACATGGATGGTTGATAAAATGTCACTTGTTTATAATATAATATTCAAAATAAACTTTATCGTACAACGAGATCGCAGACTTCACAAGATCACACCAAAAAGTCGCCGTCTTTCAGATTCCTAAAGGAAAGGTTCAGGGACTTGACTTCACGTATATTATCACGATACCACCTGGCCGCCATCTCAACTATTCAAATAGCGAAAGACCTGCAACTGTCGAGTGCAGTTCTAACCGGAGAGAAATATGCGGGGGAAGTTGTAGAATCTTGCCTTTTATTGTCTGTCCGCGTGAAATAGACTTGAAGATAAAATAAAATAATTCAAAAAATTGCAAGCATAATATATTAGAGATTCAAATAATATTTTGATATTAAAATAATTTTTTTAAATATATTTGCAAATAAAAAATATTTTAAACAATTACAGCTACTGTACTTCAAAAAACTCATTTTATTTTCCTTTTCTCTTATTTTTATTTTTTAAAAAGCTTTTCCATGCTTAAACTTTACTTTTTTTAATCATATATATATATATATATTTTTTAATTTTTAATATTAATACATTAAAATTATAATAAAATAACCAAAAAATAATCAATTTAATATTTTTAAAAATAAAAAATATTTTTTAAAAACAATTCATATCAAGAACACAATGAATATTCTAATTTCCCTTCAGACAAGAAAGAAAG
Source organism: Populus alba (assembly GCF_005239225.2). NCBI lineage: Eukaryota > Viridiplantae > Streptophyta > Magnoliopsida > Malpighiales > Salicaceae > Populus > Populus alba. The sequence continues at coordinate 5,249,720 of NC_133291.1, forward strand.
AGAGGCGAAGGGCCACGTGCATCATTGTTCATCGACTCCATTAAGAAAAGAAATAGAGGAAATTGGTGTTGGGATTTAATTCTGTCTTCTGAAGAGGCAAGAATTCTTTGTTCTCGGAACTCTCCTCCAAATTTGTATATATTTGGTTGGCGCACTGAACTGTTAAGGAAAAACAACAACGACCTTTCCACCTCTAAGACAACAACTACATTTCCATTTCTTTGCTCTTCACACTAAAAGTCAGAAACACAAAGAAAACCAATCCATTCCAATTCAATCCAAATATCAGAATTGAAACCCAGAATCGAGTCTTGGTAGCAACTGAACAGAAAACCATGACAAAGAAAGCAGTCTTGATAGGCTGCAACTACCCAGGAACAAAAGCTGAACTTAAAGGTTGCATAAACGATGTTAAGAGGATGTGCAGATGTCTTGTTGATCGATATGGGTTTTATGAAGATAACATAACAATCTTGATAGACACCGATGATTCTTACACACTGCCAACTGGGAAAAACGTACGCAAGGCGCTCCATGATCTGGTTCTCTCTTCGGAGCCTGGAGACTTTTTGTTTGTCCATTATAGCGGGCACGGGACAAGGTTGCCTGCTGAAACTGGAGAGGAGGATGATACTGGTTATGATGAGTGCATTGTCCCTTGTGATATGAATCTTATCACTGGTACTGTCTTTATATTTCTTCTTCTTCTTCTTCTTCTTTTAAGGATTTGGTTCTGATTGGTGTGAGCCAATTTGGTTTCTTTTTGCTATTTGATCATAAACTGTTTAAGATTGATCTTATTTGTGGATGATGATGATGATGATCGATTGTTTTAGATCTTTTTATGGATGGGAATTCTTGATTAAGAAAGGGCACCCTTTATTGTTTGTTTGGTTGGATTTCTGGGAAATTGATTCTAGGGATTCATGTTATTGTATGTGGTTTTATAGGAAAATGCCATGAGTTTTACTCGTTTATTTTTGGGTTTTGTTGATTGTTGTCAGTACAATATCTTGATCTTTGCGCTTGAGACTAGCAATATCGAATCTTGATAGGTTCTCTGTCTTGGACCTTTATATTTTCAATATTTTATCATTCTGTTGAGGAGGAGCTGCTATTGCTCAAAGCTATTAGGATTGTTGGAGGGATAATTGTATTGTGCACTCTCTCAACTCTAACAAGAGAGATGTACAGCCTTTGTTATTACAAAAACAAATTGTTGGAACTTTGACCAAGAGGTTTTTGATAAGTATATTTTTATGTGGTTGTTTCTTTGCATGATGATATTGCATCATATTTCAAGGATCCCATTTTAGAGTACCTATAAGATATAGTCCAGTTTTAAATTCTGAAATAACTTGGACGGAGCCTGTTTGATGATCCATGCATTTGCTCAACGAGAATCAATTCACTGGCAATCTGTTTCGCTGATGGGTGAGGATCATGGACCTCGAATTATTCAAGAAATTAATTAAAACACCAGATCCAATAGGTTTTTATCATTCATTTTGTTCTCTGAATACTACACCGACTATCTAGTTCTGTTTTATTTCTGTTGTTATCAATCGAGTTCATCAATAACTCAATAACCTGTATAAATATGGAAATGACTTTCTGGAATTATTTGTTTTCCTCGATTGCGCAGTTCCTGGACTGGCTAGTCATAAATACCGCTCCAGCGAATTCCATGCTAACTTTTAAACTGGATGTTTGTAAACAGATGATGATTTCAGAGATCTTGTGGATCAGATTCCAGAAGGTTGCCGCATGACAATTGTATCTGATTCATGCCACAGTGGTGGCCTCATTGATGAGACTAAAGAGCAAATAGGAGAGAGCACAAAGCGTCAAGATGAGGAGGAGAAGGACTCTGGCATCAGATTTAAAAGCTTCTTGAAACAGACTGTGAAAGATGCATTTGAATCTCGTGGAGTTCACATCCCTTCCGGATTGCATCGCAGCCGGCATGGCAAGGAGGAAGATTTTGATGACAGAGCAGTTGAAGGAGAGTATGGTGAACGAGGGTATGTGAGAAGTAGGTCTCTGCCCCTCTCAACTCTCATAGAAATACTCAAGCAAAAGACTGGTAAGGATGACATTGATGTCGGGAAGCTGAGGCCAACCCTTTTCAATGTCTTTGGAGAAGATGCAAGCCCTAAGGTGAAGAAGTTCATGAAGATTATCATGGATAAAATCCAACACGGTGATGGAGAAAGTGGAGGTGGTGGATTCCTTGGAATGGTTGGGAATCTGGCCCAGGAATTTCTCAAACAACAACTGGAGCATGATGAAGGGTATGCACAGCCTGCCCTTGAGACAGAAGTGGGCAGTAAGCAAGAAGTTTATGCCGGAGCAACCAAGCATGCCCTACCGGATGGCGGGATTTTGATCAGTGGCTGCCAGTCCGACCAAACTTCTGCTGATGCCAGTCCAGGAGGAAATCCTGCTGAAGCTTATGGAGCTTTTAGTAATGCTATACAGACTATCCTTGCAGAGACAGATGGTGAGATTTCTAATCAGGAGCTTGTTTTGAGGGCTAGGAAGATGCTGAAGAAGCAGGGTTTCGTCCAGCGACCTGGCCTCTACTGCAGCGATCGTCATGTTGAAGCTCCATTTGTGTGCTGACAAGAATGGCTTCTCCAATACTAAGAGATAAATGAAATTTGGTTGTTTTCTTTGAGTGCATTGTGCTGATTTTTACGGTGCTTTTTATCTGTACAACGAAACCTTGGACCGAGAATGGGTTTATCGTTTCAGGTTCGTAAGGCGCCAGAGCCCCGCTGCACGCCGGTACCAATCACATATACATGCTGCCTGGGTAATTAACTTTTTTTTTTATTCCCCCATCGACGGCCATAAAAATGACAAATGAATTTAGGTGAAATATTTTACGTTGAAACTTTGAAAAAACAACAAATAAAGGAAAACAAATTATTAAAGATAGAAATGGTATGAATTTTACGTCTGCCCGAACATCACTTGAATATTTTAGTTAAAAATTGACTTCCATGAACACAAAGTTATGAGTCGACGAACCTCATTAATCAAATTACACATATGGTCTCGAGGACTTTAAATTACAACGGAAGCATTTCGTTTGACTAAAACCCCTCAACAAGTTTTCCGATGGACAGCGATTCTTTGCCAGATTTCGGTAGTTTAATAGCACTCGTAGAATTTATATATATCCAACTTACGAACGATCCTTGTAAATTACTCAACAAAATACGGTGGCCCGACACAAAGCCCCTCTAATTATAAACTCTGCCGGTGCTTCGAAGATCGGATGACGAACCCATCTTTTCATGCTCAGATTTCGAACATCCGGTCTGCAAATGCCCAGCGGATTCGCATAAAGAAAGACTCGCACTACTATCCTTGTAAATGATACTCTTCTACATTCTCCACTCATCCTGCGTTCTACGACCCCGAAGGGTCCCTCACATCCAACGGTGCTGGGAATCCTGCCCAGTTACTAACAGAGGTAATCCGGCAAGTAAATATCATGGCAGTGCTTCTCGTGACGAATGTTGGCAATCTACAAAATTATAGGTTAAAAAGCAGCATGAAGGAGGACGATATTAAAAGGGAAAGAAGAATTTCTTTATCAGCTATAGAATAATAATTAAATGGTGATCTATACAAATTAGTTCGTGTACAACTATAACTAATACAACCTGCCAACCTATAACTTACTGCTTCGACGAAGCTGTTAGAGATGCACAAAATTATATAACAAAAAATGGAGCTGAAAAACAAAAAAAAAAAGCCAAAAAAATCAAACAATGAGCCTGCACAATTTCCTTGCATGGTGCTGGGACTGACTTTCTAATATCTCCATTATAAGATTCATGCTTGTATCTTCAGGTTTGAATCACATTCTCAAGTCGCAAAGCAAGTTTGCAAAAATTTTCTCACACACCTTAATCATCAATATCTTGAACCCATGCTAAATCTGCAACCAAGAGATCACATTAGAACTGGATCAATGTATATTCTACAAACCAAACAAACAATAGTTAGGTAACAACGGCACAATAGTCAGCTTAAACACACTGTTTATGTGTCTATCCTCTTTAAAAACCAAGCAGCTTATGATTAATCTTTGCTCCTTGAATCTCTATTTTCCCATTCTTTTTTCTCTAAATCCATTTTTCTTGAGCCTTAATTAGTTCAACAATTGCAGTTAGTCATTCAACAAGCACATAAAGTAATGTTTTCATCTTGGAAAAATGATGAACAAAAAAATACAGCACTGGTAGCTTGTTCTTGATCGCGGATTGTTATTTCAATGTTCTACCAGAACTTTATTCTTCACGCATCTAAAAAGGACTTTTAGATGTTTTTAACATGAACTTCAAATCTTAATTCCGAGTACTTCTCCTTGGAAAGCCATGCCAAAATCATCTAAATCAACAAATTCCCAAAACTTCTCAGTACATGTGAGAACAGTGCCCATAATTTGAATCTAGAAGTGAAGATGAAGCGGGGGAGAGAGAGAGAGAGAGAGAGAGGTTGATGATGGAAGAAAGGTGTTTTATTGTAGATTATAAAAGGACAAGTCTATCCTTAAAAATAATCTTAAATTGGGGATAAAATATGTACAAATAAAATTCGTTACACCATTAACCTCCCCAAATGGTGGGGAGGTTAACAACCCACATGTGCACCCCACACACACACACATATATGTATGATTCTAAATGTGTCAGTGTGTGCGTGTACACTTGTATTGATGTAAAGAGGTGTGTGCACTTGTGTTGATGTAAAGAGGTGAGGCAGGTAAAGTGCACGAAGCTTCATCCTTTCTAGATATATTCCTCAAGTCACACCAATTCCTTCTGTTCAAAAACAGCGTTGCGAGTGGCACAATCAATTTAGAAAGTAATGGGAAAAAAGTAAAGAGACGATAACAGAAGTCGTGCATGAAGACAGGATATGACCGCGTGCATGTGTGAAAAACAGTAAGGAGATAGAGAGACCTTGAAGTACAGATTCCACAGCCGCATTCGGGTCAAGGAGTCCAACAATTCACCTGTTATCTGTAGTAGTTTCTATACGCACAACATGGAGCTGCTTGTGGCTTTGACGAGCCTGTAGAGAATATTACATGAGCTGTCAATTCATCTCAATGGCAGTTACATCAAATATGAATTGCAGAGACATACTTGATAGATCATCCCATGAGATGATTCCTAAATAAAACAATTCCTTGCCAGTGACGTACTTCTAACTCTTTCCAAAAGCAACCCATTAGAAGTAACAAGGAAATTACTGTTGAACAATTGTATTAGCAGGCAAATGCTAAAAGGAAACAAATTGAAGCCTTTGGTTTCTTCTTGTTGACACACAGTCAGGGAAATGGAAAAAGGAATCCCAGCAATAAATGACTTGGCAGAAGTCCCGTCAATAAAAAGTCCAATTCTCATAAAATCTCCATTTTATGTTAAAAAGATAGCCAAAAATTTTAAGCACAAGGCAGTAGTATAAAGAACTTGACCATGCATAGAAATCACAGCACACTTCAAAGGCTTTATTTATGGTTCCTTCCGCTTAATATTCTGAAACTTGTGTCACTAATGCAATAAGTTGTTCAGTTGAGTTAACATATTTATTTCTAATACCTAAAAAGATGCACATCATAACCAACAACTATTTTTCAAGTAATCCATAAAAACAGAGAAAGGAAGAAAACCTGCTTACCAGGCTAGGACTCGACTAAGAATGTAACCTATTTTTCCACCTCATTTTCTCATGGGTTATCTCTCCAACAGAAAAGTAAATCAGACTTAAAAGTACATTTTCAAAATTATGGATCAACCACCTAGATCCATCAAGAGAATGCCCAACTCGAACACAGGGAATTGGAATCACGTTTACTTTGACCCTACATAATCTAAGACCCTCTTGCAAAATGTTTCAAAAGGGTGGTCCATAGAAAGAAGCTTGCGGCATAAAATAACATCTGCATAACAAGTAGAATGCAGTAAAAAAATTGATTCCAGTGATGAAGCGCCACAAATTAAAAAAAAGAAACTTGAAGAGGATCAATTAAAGTAAAACTGACACCCCGGGCTCTTATGTGTTCAATAGCAGAAAGGACATAGAATTGAAAAATGAGCAACATAGAATTGACTAAACATCATGGTCATGAAAATTAGAAAATCATTAAAAATCCCTTTGTTGCCTGCTTAGAAAGGGCTTTCTCGATAGTTCCCCAAACAGGAAGAATAAGACCACCCAAAACATTTACTTCCTGTCTTCTTCTGCCAACTGTACAAAAGTTTCCAAGCCTGCAATTGGGGCCATGCATGCACTGCAGGAAAAATTAACAGTAAGCTATGATAAGAACAACAAGGTAACTGAAGAATTAACAAAAAGTTTATGCATCAGGTCTATACGGAGCAAATAGTCAATTCAAGAAGAAAATTATTAGATTTCAGATTGATCAATAGAATTTTACAAGTACAATACAAAAAAAGGGGACTGAAGAAGTCACACAGTATGCTGGAGAATATACAAGATATGCACCTTTCACTTTGGCATGATTCTGTTTCTCTACATTAAAAGGGGTCAGCTGGACACTAACAGCAAGGTAGCATTGTCATTAATCAATCAAAGTAAGAATATTCCATCCAATTGTCTCCAAGTCACTTGCCTTGTTGCAGCATCATAAACTTTCCACATTGTATTATCTGTTGACTCCAGTATATGATTCCCCATTTAAGTACGGACACATTACAAACAGGAAACTTTGCAGGGAATATGCTAATTTGAATATTCACACAAAACTTATTTCTGGCTGCTGAAACTCGAGTTGGAAGGTCAAAGCTTGCATCAAGTTCTTTACCAGTTCGAACACAAAAGATGAAGAGAAACACACATCAAAGAACAAAACTCATATTTTCATGTCCTAAAATAGTTCATAAGTATGAAAATGTTGAAACAATAGATGCAAAACAGTTTTTCATCATCAGTTAATCTACCATTTTAGCTCAGTGGTTATGCTATACCTAACATTGCAAATTATCAACACCAACAGGATTTCTCATCTGAACATATATTCAACACCCTTTCGTACCTGTTTAGATGAAACTTCATACTCGTCTTCCCAACCACTACGAGCCTTATCTAACGACAGCAATTTTCTAATTTGTTTTTCAACTCTGCCAGGGGCATTTCCCTGGAGGAAAAAAAAATGAGTCAGTAAACACATCAGATTCAATATAAGCTTTGACTACACCTGGTAATATCTGATACCTTACTGACTCCCCAACAGCAGGTCTGACAATCTTAAACATTCCAGAAGCAGAGCTGCAACGATGAAATAAACAAAGCAAGACAAAGATCCTCTAATCCGTATAAATATTGCAGAAAAATTAATTAACAGAACATTTATTCAACCACCAAAGCAAGACAAAGATCCTCTAGGGTCCTTAAACTCTCTTCTTCCAGATTTCTATAACTGGACGCATTAAAGCAAACCCTTCCACGCCCAATCTTGAATCATTCTGATTTCAAATGTTATGTTACATCAACCATTAATCCCGTCTGTTGAATAGCTAAAACAGAGTATTATTATCGCATAAAATCATCTCATAAGCTAGGAAAGGCTTAAGGATTTACCTTCGATATGTGCTGCACCAACATCATCCAAGTCTCTTCTTGCATCGAACTTTAAGTCTGAACCAACAGAAATCCACCTGCATAAGAGCATTAAGGAGAAGAAAAGCATTATATAACATGGGTTGAAATACAGCATCCTCCCAGCTGCAAATGCAGATCTAAATAACTTGAAAATCAGTAATAGCCGCACAAAAAAAAAAAACTGAGGGTAAGGATAAAATGAAGATCTGCATAGAATGCAGTCATTGTAACCCACAACTTACAAAGCTTTCCTCCTCGCGTGGCGCCAGTTTTCCCATATCAATCCTGCAATTGTTCTACCCTTACACATACCAGCTCCATCTCCAATGAAAAATCCAGCCCTGGCACCATTTGGAAGGTGTTGCATGTGCCTCTGCCATCAAAGCAACAGTACCTAATAAGTAGTGGCACTTGTAATCATCAACCATCAGTTATATCGTAGAAAACAACCTGACAAGCATAGACTAATGTCTCAATCTGCAAGCATGACAAAGCCTTGGTACTTTCTAAATCATCCTTGATTTTTAGATCATAAGTAAGCTCAGGTGGCTGCACTGCAGATAAGGAAGACATCTCCACAATAGGATCGGGATGAGGTGGTCCAATAGATAGTTTTGGAGGTCGCTGCATAAAAGACCGCATAAACATCAACTAAATTCTACAGCTCAGTAACCAAAAACTAACACACGAGCCAAAAGTTCAGAAATACAGAGACTTCCCTAACAGAAATTCTGAAGGAAGCTTTTAGAAATAATACTCACATAATCTGTAAAAGTTTCTCCTGCAGTGCCACCTTCATCTTCCTCTCTCTCCACTTCAATGGCTACCTGACAGGTTCTAGTGTCAAAAGGGAACTTTCGCAAGACATCCCACAGCAGGGTACTCGGCTATGCATCTGAATCAATTGAATTTTGATTTGACAAGATGTGGTGGGGAAATTATTTTTTTTAGATGAGGGAAGGTGGGGCAAACTGAGCTTTGATTGGTTGGAATGGAGATGAAGGTGGTTCAATACGGGTGTCGTTTTAAGTTTGCCAAGCTACAATTTTCCAAATGTATCAGTAGGTTTGAGGTTATTTCTATATTTGCTAGAAATTGTCAAAAGCAAGGTCTAGGATCCTGTTTCATAAATCGTCGCCTGATTTTTCTCAGACAAATGGATTTTGTTTAAGATTTCACGTGTTATACAGTAATGCTTGAGCCTTCTAGTTAGACGTCCAAGTCCAACTAGGTTACAGATATTTCAAGTCTATTACATGATTGTGATCTCTAAATTCCATCCGAAAGTTCAATGAAAAACTTCACAACATTTTCTTCATCCTCACAAAGTATCACGCTTACTTCCAGGGAATGATCTTAACTGATAGCAGTCTTTTTTTCCTTTTCTTCATAAATTAACCCAGAAATCAAATTTGCAATCAATCTGTCAGATTCCTCTAACAATAATCATCAGAGAACCTCATAAAAGCAACGTTTTATAACCCGTTCTAAAGTATTTTAGAAATCTTAATGAAAAACAACTACCGTTTCTCACTAATTCCTAGCCTCATTGTGAACCAAAAACCTTGTAAGGAAGATCTTGAAATGAAGAATTCTCGATGTTAGAATTTAGAAGTAGGGGACCCGAACAAGCCATTAGCTTCCCTAGCACTTCGCTTGTCACCCTTGACGGTTATAAGAATCCTAAACAGAAGTGTCCTCCACCCTCTAGTATATAGCCCGCTACAATGCAGCAGTTAAAATTTTAAGTTTTCTGTTGTTAGTACGCATACATTTCTAGTAGTCATGGGTATTTGCCCTTATTAACTACAGCTCGTCCTACTGATTAAACGTAACACTCAGCAGAAAACCCTAATTTTTAAAAATTCAAGCAAGATTTTACTCCATCTATACAAATACACGAAACAAGGAAGATAACAGAGAACAGTTGATGCAAAACCTCGTTGACTTCTTCGAGGGGGGGAGGAGGAAGAACTAGTCGTGGAAGAGGAGGAAGAGGAAGCACCGTCCGCGATGGAGGGGGTAGAGGAAGAGGAGGTGTAGCATGAGGAGGAAATAGCTGTTTAATCTTCGACAAATCAACAGCGAGATCGACAAAACATTGAGGGCACTGAAACCGAGCCAAACCATGAGGAACATTCAAAATAGCCTTGCAATAAGCGCAAGGCAGCTGCATCTTACTCGGATCGATGCCGTAAGCCGGCATTTGCGGTTGCGACTGCGACGTCATTTTATGCAACATATTGTTATTGTTAAGCAGCGGAGGAGCCATCGCCTTTTTCATGAGCTCGGGCGGCAGCATTTGCGGCATCTTACAGGAAGGACAGACGAATTCCGTGATTCCTGGTCCGACGGTTAAGATCATACGGCATCCAGCGCAGCGGACCTGGACGCTGCCGCCTGCGGGGTGAGGTTGTGGTGGTGGTTGTGAGGCTGGCTGTGGAGTTGCCAGTGGCTGAGTCATGATATACTAAATTATTCTCTGATTGAGGGAGTATTGAGTGGTGTAGAGATTCTGTTGGGAGGTTTTATCTTTCTTTTTTATATATATCTTTAACCTGAATAGATTGAACTTGCCGCTTATTACTCGATGGCATTCACGAGCTCATCTTATATATCTTATTCAGACATCTCTCTCGTTGAATTTGTTATTCCAAGGAAATGAGCTTGGGATTTCTGCGGTTACTGGTCATGCGCGCTGGGAGCCGAAGGTCCGTGGTGAGTGATGCAGCAGAGAGAGATAGAAGTATATTTTTCTTATCGGGCTTAAACGTGGGCCGGATGCCCGGGCTGCTTTTGCTTGTCAGGGAAAAGTACTCGGAGCCCAAAAGTCACGCTAAAGTCTAAACTGGTCGAGGAGACAAGCCAGGTCGGTCTGCATGGTTTTTGATATATTATTGTGTTCTGTTATTCTTGTCCTCGTGGGTATGATGCATGCACGATTTAGAAACTACGTTCTTCTGTTAGTAATTACTAGGCTGGTAATCCGCATTGCATAGTGATTTGGACCCAGAAAAATTAGTTTAAAAAGGAAGATTCATGCATTTGTTAGCATGTTTTTTTAGAAGTAATTTTTTTTTGAATTTTGTGACTCGGGGTCAATCATCAATGTGTTAATAAGTCGGCTTTATTCAATAATATAACAACAAAAACAGATAATCATAATAAATTAATTAAATAAAATAAAATAAAGTAATTAAACTGGTTTGTGAAAAAAATGTTTTTCAGTATAGTGAAATGATTTTTACATAACGGAAAAAAAATGAAATTTAATGAAATAATATCTAAATATATTTTTAATTAGTTTAGAAATATTAAAAAATATATAAAACAATCAAATATTAAAAAATAAAAAATATATATTTAATTTAAAAAAAAAAGCTCAAAAAACAACTTTGATCCAACCAGATTAACATGTCAAACACATGATTTGGGTTATGAGAATGAGATATTTCATGGATTGAAAAAAAAAAATACAAAGCCTAGTTCTCAACCAACCTACTATTAAAGAACAAAAATGAAAAAAGATATAGATTAAAAATAACAAAAAAACAACTTGAGTCAATCCGAGTCTGCGTGTCAACTCATAATCTGGGTCGTAATATCATGATATCCTCATGAAAAACACTATGAATCTCAATTCTCAACTAACTTAATGAACAATAATGAAATTAAAAAAAAAAAACAAGAAAGATACAAAAAACGATCGAAGTAAACCAAGTAAACTTATTAAATTTGTGACATGAGTCATGAGATTGAGTAGCCTCATGAAAAAAAGCAAAAAATATATATAAAATTTGATCCTCAACAAACCTAGTATTAAATAATAAATTTTTAAAAATTAATTACTAAAAATAATAATTAAAAAAATAAAAATAAAATCTAGCATCAAATAAATGGCAGCCTCTTTTCTATTTTGGAAAGAGTCAGACACCAAAAACAATGAGATGAGAGAGAAGTGAAAGGAAAAGGATAAAAAAAAAAAAGGATTATGGAGCTACACTGGAACTTATGTCGTCGCATAAGAAAGCCACCAGGCCCACCACCAAAATTATTCCAGCGACACCGCTGAAGGCAGCCTTCTGATGTTGGAGGAAGGTACACACACCACAACAATGCAGTGGTCTTCCCCGCACCCGGACAAGTGTGTTATACATGCTAACCAATTTCCCTCTTTGATCCCTAAGCTGGCCAGGAGAGGGGTTAAGTTTTTGTTTAAGTTTCAATTTGATCTATAAAGTTTAGATTGTTTTGAATCAGTAATTTTAATTGCAATCAAGAATCAATTGACCATAACTCAATTGACCATAACCATCTAGTAGGTGGTTAAGCGGTAAGAACTTGAAATTAAAATATTTACTTTCCCCGTGATTTCAGGTTTGAGTTATGTGATTGTTAAAAGTGATGGTCACTGGAAATTTACCTGGTTGTTAACTTTAGGGTCCATAGAGATTAGTCGAGGTTTGCGCAAATTAGCCCGAACACTGTATGTTAATAATAAAAAAAAATCAATCGAGCACTGAATTTATTTTTTGACACTGCAAGAATCTCACAACAAGCTAATTAAAGAAAAATTATAGAATTTAAAGTCCGATCACAAAAATAAAAATAAAAATGTTTATGTATATAAAGTAACAAGAAAAAAAATAACAAAAAAATGAGAAAACGAGAAAAATGTTTTTATATATATAAAGTAACAAGAAAAATGAGAAAACGTTGCTTGAATTAAATATATATAAAGTCCGATCACAAAAATAAAATGACACGAGCTTGAACCACAATTACCTGCAAGAGATCGCACAGTTCACGTGTGTGCAGTGTTTTTATCTTTTTATAATAATTATTATTATAGGTCACGTTGACGCGGATTTTTCCAATATTATCATTTCCGTCAACTAAGTACTCGCTGGGTGGCCGTCTCTATCATTTTTTCATGAAAAGAAAACAACGGGCAAAAGATGCATCATTTTAAATTCAGGTGTCTATCATAAAATTATATCCCAATAAATTGGATCAGAAACTTTTCCATGTACCCGATGGTCTTAGCTTGCTGATTCAAAGTTAAATTATGCACCCAGATGTCACTGTAGAATATATAATTATAGTTTTGAAATTTAATTGATAGGTTAATCAGACGATCCGGTAAGATCTGATTAAAAACTCGATTATAATATATTAATTTTTATATATTTTTTTATTAAAATAATATTGTTTTGATTTTTTTAAAAAAATTAAAATCGATTTAGGTGATTTAGTCAAAACCCGAGCTGATTAAAAACTCTATATGTAACTTAGTTTAGTGTGTGTGTGTATATATATATATAACTGGAAACCACTAGTTTGAACTAAGTATTCAATATTTCTTTTTAATTCATGATAAATCATGTGTATATAAATTTATGTATAAACAAAGCAAACTTCAATCACAGAGAAAGTTAGATACTTGGATTATTTCACAGGGCGTGCCAAATTATGCACGTTGCATCGAATTCAATAGCGATTTTTTTTTTTTATTTGAGATAATAGCTCAAATTATTATATATTTTTTTCAATCTATTCCCGTGTTTTTGATTGAATTGCGTGATTAGAATGTAAGAAGTACATAATTTTTTTTTTTTAAATCAACATATTTCCCAATATAAACTTGTTATCAGGCACAAAACATGTGGCTGGCAGATTAATTTAAAAATCTTGTTTAGATGATAGATTACAAACTTAATCACATACAAAGAAATATTCCATTATACGACGACACATTGATCCATTGATTTTTACTTATAAAGTAATTTTAATTGTGAAATAAAAATTAGATTATTTATATGAATTATAGTAGTTAAAAAAAAAAAAAAAAACCTGCTAGCTGTCATGAAAACACTATAGGTGCAGACTCTTTGCAACAATGCAGTGATGTTTTTGCCCTGTAAGAAAGAAATAAATGAATTGCCTTTCGAAGCAAAAAAATAAAATAAAAATACAATGGAATATTATAATGATCTCTCTATCTTTTTAACACAGTAAAATTACATGTTTATCCTTTTAAAAAATAAAAACAAGTTTGTTACAAAGGGCTTTGACGTAGTTTTCTTATTGTAAAACAATAAAATGGCTATGGTGTAGTTGAAGACAAATTTTGCAAAACCGACTGATAGAGGCTTTTTTGTCATTTTGCACGTTTTTTTTTTTTTTTACAATAAATAAAATTGGTGAAAGGGTACTTTAATAAACACAAGATATTATTTAAAAAGGTCGGTTCATGTGTAGCATATGTCAACATATGAGTGGCTCCTGTGTTTTTTTGATGGTGTGTAAGCTGTCATTTGACCATAAAAAATTGTTTTCCATTGTGATGTAGAGGGTCAATTTAGCATTGGCAACAATTTTTTTTTTTTTTTCATCATCTCCCTCTCTTCCTCGATATTTGTGTGGACCTTCAAGATTTTCAAATCAATCTTTCGATTTATTTTTTATTCGTAGTTAGTCTCTTTTTTGTTTAATAATATTTTTTAAATGTGTTTGTCAGTGTGGTAACGATTGCTTTTCAAATAACTTTTCGTGCCAAAATACATGCCAATTGTGTTTTTTCATTTTTTAAAAATTATTTTTGATATCAGCATATCAAAACGATCTAAAAAATATAAATCACACTCAGTTTTTTTTTTCTTTTTAAAATTTCAAAATTGATGGGAACACGGTTTGCACCGCGTTCCCAAACATGCTCTTCATAGAGGTAGAGCGAAGTTTGATTTTATTGAGGTGTAGCAAAGTAATTGCGTATTTCTTCCTAGATGCCTATACCATTCGCCCTCTAATCGGAAAAATATCAATGTCCAAGGCAAATTTCACAAGAATAAGATCTCATATATATCCCAACTCCAAGCTCATTGATGAAAAACAGAGGGTTTCTGATCTCGCCTTGCAATATGTCCCAAGCAGGATGCACAAACACTTATCCACACCAAATGCATCATGACGTGTCCAACGGAGAGAGGTGGATTGGCATAGACTAAGCGCAGTGACTGCGCAATGCCAAAGTCTCCGGAGGTAACTATGAGTTGACTGCAACTTCTTGACTTTTGGATATTGTTTTTTATGCCACCGTAATCTCAAGGGTATCGTTCCTGAAACCACTGGCCAGTTTCCTGATGTGCTAGATATCGGCCGAGTCTCGACCATCCCCTGCTGAAGAAAAAAACGCAAAACGTGCGATCGGCAGTCCCACGCTATCCAGTGCGAGAACGGACGTGTATAACTCTCGTTTCTTTTCTTTTGATGTTCGACATTTATATTATAATATTATACATGCCCTAAACGTGTGATGGAATGAGCACTCATCACATCTTTTATTTAGCTTTTATAGTATATCTGGCTGTTGAAATTATATTTTTTAAGAATTATATTTTATATTTTTTTGATATTCTTGTATCAAAAATAATTTTTTTAAAAATAAAAAAATATAATTTTAATATATTTATAAAAAAAACACTTTAAACTATAACTATTACCACACTTCTTAGTGCTAAATATCACAATCATAATTATTTAACTATATTTAATGATTTTTTTTTTTAAGAGTAGTTGATTTAAAGTTTCCGATTC
Organism: Populus alba; assembly: GCF_005239225.2. Classification (NCBI taxonomy): domain Eukaryota; kingdom Viridiplantae; phylum Streptophyta; class Magnoliopsida; order Malpighiales; family Salicaceae; genus Populus; species Populus alba. The sequence goes on from NC_133291.1 coordinate 5,264,963, forward strand.
AATAAAATTTGACTGGTATAACTCTCCACCAAGTCAGCTCCTAAGATTTTGTTTATTTATTTTTCTTATCTAAAATGATGCTATTGTTTCGAAATTCACCTAACAAATTCCCAATCTTGAATTAAATAAAACCTTGGACCAGGTCTATAAATACACAGTGTGGTTTGTTATGGAGTGGAGAAAGAAACCAGAGGGATTGATTGTAGCGGTTTGGCTGCGCCTCTCATATATATTTTCTCCATGCAATCGTTCTTCTCCAGAAACCTTTTTGCTTCTTCAAGCATCTGGCCAATAAACACCGGCGAGTTCATTAATTGATCTCCTTCAACCTTTTTCTTTCACACGGCATCGATTCTACTTTGCCACCGACAACAATCCTCTCCGTCTCTTCCACGATCTCTCCCGTAAACTATCGCTTTTTTTGCTCTATATAGATATATTCTCTCATCCCTGTGATCACTTTCTTGAACGAAGAAGACGATATGGGCGGGGTGTTTTCAGATGCGCAGTCTAAGCAAGGTTGTTATGGCCGTGGAAGGAGCAGTACTCAACCAAAGGGTTCCAGATTGGAGAAAAGAGAATCTATCAAGCAGAAATATAGTTTCATCCCTGATAGCCAACCAAAGGGTTCCAGATTCGAGAAAAGAGAATCTATCAAGCAGAAATATAGTTTCATCCCTGATAATTTTTCTTCCTTAGAACAGGCATGTATTATCGTCCTTGATTATTTCTTTTCTTTCTTTTCGTTTAAAGCCCTGGGGATGTTTTTCTTTTGGAATGAATAACTGTCCACTTGATGAATAAACTATAAAAGGATTTTTTTTCCTTAGAAATTAAAGGAATAAGGATATTTCTTTTAGTGTTTTCTTTACGACAACCCAATAACAATTTGCTTGGTTTGTTGTTGTGATTTCAGGGCATGTTGCAAGTGTAAATGTTAATGAGATTATTTTTTAAAATATTTTTTATTTAATAATATATTAAAATAATATTTAAATTTTTTTATTATATTATATGAAAATAATAAAAAATAAAAAATTTTCTATTTTTTTTTCTAAAAACTTTAGAGCATCTCCAACATAGTAGGAAAAAAAAACCAATTTAAAAAAAGTGTTCTTTTAACTTTTTTCCCTGAATGATAAAAGATCAGTCAAATGATTTTTTCTATTCCAAAAATGCTATTCATGTATATTTTTTTAAAAAGTAAAAACTAATAAAGTGGGATTAATAAAAAAAATAAACTAATTAAATAAAACTATATGAAAAAAAATATAACCTCAGACCCTAAGACAAAGTAAAGCACTTCTTCTTCTTCTTTTTTCTTTCAATACAACTAGCTCTTTAAATGGTTTTTTTTTTATTTATTTATTAGAGTATACATGATAAAAAAAAGACCATGTTTATATCATTTAAAATGCCATATTAATATTATGGACCTCAAAATAGCATATTATTTTGGAGATGCTCTTAGTCAATTTGCCTAATTTAAGCGATCTTCTTGCTAATTTGTGCACGCCTTTCCAAGATCAGGGGTCTTCGATCCCTAATATAAAACAATATTTTTAATTTTTAATTTTATATTTTAAAAAAACAAAAACATGCTCATTTATTTTGTTTTATAAAAATAAATATTACAATTATATTTTATATAAAAAAATTAAAAACCACAATATATAAAAACCATCTTCATATTTTTTATTCGATATATACATGATGTTCATCTTATTTTATTTAAATCTGAAATTATTATGAAAAAATAATATTTTTAACTTAAAAAATATTTATATTATGTTCATAATAAAAAATAAATTTGTAATACTAACTAAATATAAAAATATATATAAAAAATTTAATCTTTTACATGGCTTGCTAAATAGTGTTTTTAAAATAATATTAATTTTTTCCGAATTTTAAAAGCAGCAGAAAACTTGTAAAGAAATTATAAAAAAAGCTTTAAAATACAGTTTTCATATTTAGTATAGATTTTTAAAAAAATTAAAACTAATTTATTATTATTTTTTCTATTTTCATGGACAAAAAAGATATTGTATTTAAGAAAAAAAATAATCTTTTTTCTAACTTTAAGTTTTCAAAAATTAAAATATTATTTCATTTTTTAACAGCTTTATTTCTATTTTAAAATTTCAAGTACTTTTATTACGGAGCACTTTAGTAAAAGTATTAAAATTCTCCTATATACAAGGAGAGAAAAAAAATGCATAAATAAGTTTGTTTATGTTGGCAAGTGTTTTTTTTTTTAAATAATTTTTTTTATATTCTAAAATTGTTATAATATGTTGATGTCAAAAATAATTTTTTTTAAATTAAAAAAATATTATTTTAACATATTTTTAAATAAAAAATATTTTAAAAAATAACTACTAAAATATATATCATGAGTTTTGACATAACACTTTTACTTTTTATTTATTTCCCGATAAACAAAGTCTGGAACATTCTAAGAATAAGCTTATGGTAAATGGGTTCACGCAATAACTTCTCCTCAACTGCATCATGAGATCCTGAGCTGGATTTTTTTTACAGTTTAAAAATATGATAAATATTTTTAAGATATTTTTTTTAGAAGTAATTTATTTCTAATATTAATATATTAAAACGATAAAAAATTAATTTTAAACTATTTTTTTTATATAAATAATTTTGAAAACACGGATGGTCAGTTGTTAAAAAGAAAAGAAAGTAAAAATGCGGTAGATCCATCATCTACGTGGGTCACGAGAGTTCTGATTAATCAAAGCAACGGTTGGAGTCCCAATTTGTGCTTTTGTCGTCTGTTCACGAAACGCAACAGCGAATGATTAATGGATGTCCATGATCTTGGTCAACAATGCCTCCTGTTTATTTACATACATTACTGTTTTTATCACTCTGCCTTGCACACTGGCTAGTGTGGAAATCATTTACCGGCAACACCACGTCTTTCCAAATTCCAATTACAGAGATTTGTCGCTTCATTCAGTGTAGGAATCACAATGGCTACTTAGTCGAGTTCTCGCAATCTAACATGCTTTTCCATTATACAGGTTACAAATGCCCTGAGGGAAGCTGGCCTGGAATCATCAAATCTCATTGTTGGAATTGATTTCACTAAAAGCAATGAATGGACAGGTATGTGCAAGTGAAGTGATCATATTGCCCACTATTTTGCACTACAAACTTTGTGTATTACTTTATCAGTTATTCAGGAATTTGGAATCGAGACTTCCATGAAGTGGAACTAAAAGTGAAAAGATGAAAAACCGACCTTTAGAAACTTTAGGAATGGAACGGTTATAACATGGCTATTTAAAGCATACGCTGTTGCTTGTGTTCCTTTGAACTGGTTTGTGTCTCGATTCATCTCTCATGGATGCCACTGTGTTGATTTTCATTTTAAAGGCAAGGTCTCGTTCAATAATCGTAGTCTTCATGTCATTGGAGACACACCTAATCCATATGAGAAAGCCATCTCTATTATTGGAAGCACTATGGCTCCCTTTGATGAAGACAACTTAGTTCCCTGTTTTGGCTTTGGTGATGGTAAGTCCCGTCCCTGGAACTTGAATTCTAACAATGTTGTTTCCAGTTTTGCTCCTCATGGTTCAACTGTTGAATTGATTTTTTTCTATTTGTTCTTATAGACACCACTCGTGATCAAAAGGTGTTTAGCTTTCACGGTGATCAGTCACCTTGCTATGGTTTTGAGGAAGTATTGGCATGCTACAAAAAGATTGCTCCAAACTTGCGACTTTCAGGTTTGTTCTTTGTTTATTTGAAGCTGGAATTTGGTTTTCTTAAGGAGAGTCATTGTTAAACATTACACCTATAAAGATTGTTGTCTTTTGTTTATTTCAAGACTCACATAAATCTTCACAGATGTATGTTATTGTTTTAAGGGCCAACTTCGTACGGGCCGGTGATTGAGGCTGCCATAGACATTGTTGAAAAAAGTAAAGGCCAATATCATGTATTGATCATCATTGCAGATGGTCAGGTTTGAGTTCAAAGCTCTCTCTGCGTGCTTGCATTTGTTTGTTTCTGTATGTCTGGATGCATTTGTAATTTAAGTAATATTCTCTTTTATTGTGAAGGTCACAAAGAATACACGTGATGGAGAACTGAGTCCACAAGAAGAGCAAACTATCAAGGCAATTGTTGATGCAAGGTTGAGCCTTAAAGATATATGCATATTATTTAATCACATGCTTAGACTTGTTTGAATTTAGCGGGTAGGGTGCCAGCCTTTTCACGTTTATTGTTATGGTGGTTCTGAAAAAGCTTGTTAATCATTGGATTTTAACAATGCCTGAAAATGGTGTTTATACTGAAATGTATACCCTTTTTTATTCCTTATGAAAAGCGATTACTATGAATTACTATATGTGACCTCTTGATATTCTTAACCAGTTCATATCCACTGTCAATAATTCTTGTTGGTGTTGGTGATGGACCTTGGGAAGACATGCAGAGATTTGATGATAAAATCCCAGCTCGTGAATTTGACAATTTTCAGGTATTCCGATAACAGAATTAATGTTTGGTTTGATGCCGTTTAATATTCTTCTTTAATCCAACATGCATGCTAGAACTTTATGTTATGAACATGTTTTCTTATTGTCTGCAGTTCGTTAATTTCACTGCAATTATGTCAAAAAAGGCAACGCTCTCAGAGAAAGAAACGGCTTTTGCTTTAACTGCCCTGATGGAGATTCCTCTCCAGTATAAAGCAGCCGTTGAGTTTGGTGTCATGGGGTAGGTTTTGTAAACTTCTTAGTTCACTGTTCCATTTTTTATCAGAACTGCATTGCCAGCATTCGAAAATGCTTTGAGAATTTCAAAACAAAGAAGTGCATTCTAGCAGTGAAGCTAGTTCTAAAACTGGTCGGCAATGATTAGTTTTGAACACGGGAAAGGATTAAAATGGTTGGTTTAAACAGATATAGAAGGATTTCCAATTTTCTATGTTTCCTGGCATTGTTATTGCATAGACCACTTTGATCTGCATGCCATCCATTTGGGTTTTACATGTTTGCTCATTTATACTATTGGCTTTTGGAGAAAAGATGTTCCACGGGAAGAGCAAAGAAAATATCCCCACGCTCTCCTCCAGTGCCGTATTCAAGTCGTTCAGCACCATGTCGTGAACCCAGGTTTGGCAATATTTTTTGTGCAATTTTGTCGTTCTTTCTGGAACGCTATATCTCGTCAATAATTTATAGCTTTCTAAATAATTGTTTTTCTATCTTCCAATTTGAATATAGGCCTGCCCTATTTGCCTGACTGATGGAAAGGACTTGGCCTTTGGCTGTGGCCACATGGTGAGTTGCTCCCTAAACATTGCCTGCTTTGGTTTTCTCAACCCTTTTGCTATGATACTAATAGCATTTCTTGGTTGTAGACTTGTAGAGACTGTGGATCAAGAGTATCTAACTGTCCCATATGCCGCCGGCCAATCACCAGCAGTATCAAGCTGTTTTCTGAACGACAGGATGAAGGAAAATTGTAGTTTGAACCTTGCATATCTGGCTCTCTTGCCTTCTTGACTGTTCGTGTACGTTCCAGTGTGAAGTCAGACACAGATTTCTGTTTCTTAAATTGATGTAGAATGCTTGTTAGAACATCTGTTTACCGATTAATTTAGAATTTAAGATGTGAAATAATCTTGCTCAGCAATAATGATTAGCATATATCATGTCTGGATAAATTGTTGATTGAACTAAGTATATAGCGTCAATTAATATCATGGTTCGGGCGTTATCTGGGAAGCAATTTGCCAAGTCAAAAGCCACCCCTGCACTCTGTCATACTAATTAACCGCTAGTTCAAGGGGTCCCTGGGGCTTTGCAGAAGACAAACATCTCTTTTGCAAAATCCAGCCTAAGTTATGAATGTGCCCATATGCTTTTAGTCGAGGTTATATGAATTTCTGTTTCAATCTGCATCCTTGCCAGCATCAAACCAAAAAATTGACAGGAACAGGTAGAAGCAATGTGAGAAATCCATCAATGAGTTTACTTTAGTTCCGATGCAATTTACTGCACCCTGGCTGCTTGAATACAAGTTATCCACCGATAAAAACTTTAAAATGATGTTCTCGTGCATAAAACATGTCACTTCCTTCCAAATCTCGTATGCCAGGCCTGAAATCAAGCCCAGGCACTAACACCATCATCCTCCATGAACTACCAAGAAACTGCTAATTGCAGAGAAGCCTTTGGAGTGAAGAAGCAAATCCAAAGCAAATTAGAGACAATATGATATGAAATTCTTTGTTATTTCCAGCAGGTATAAGAAAAACCTACTTAACCAGAAATATTCCAAATAAAACACAGGCCAAAAGCTTTTGCGTAGCAAGAAGAAAAAAAACATCGCTTTCCATTTCTTGTCCAGCCATGACATTAACATACCAAATATAGATAGTGCTCCATCAGCAAGAACCATCAACTAATCTACTTCTTTTGTTTGTTATCAAGTTTCTGCTCGTCAGCTTCGGTATTATCCACCTTGGGTATTGGCTGAATTCTCAAATGTGGGTTTCTTGTCAATGTCTCCCCTCTTAGAGCAGCTACATAGCGATCGTTTGTATCCTCTTTCCGCTGCAGCTCCCCGAGGTATTCTGCCAGTCTCTCTCGATTAACTTTACCCATCATCTGATCGAGAAATTCAAGCAAGAAAAATCTGTCAACATGCATTTCCATTCGAAGATGGAAAATGCTTTCAACATTGACTGTAGAATTGAACCCCGTTAATTAACACAATACGAACTAGTTCAATATTGAAACCAGTTAAAATCAAGTCCGAACATACAAATTTATATCTGAAAAGAATAAGTCTAACATAGCTTAAATCAAAGAAAAAGTTTAAGATTGTTTAACCATGATCCAAGATTGCAAGGCAATAAACCTCTAGAACACAAGACAGAGATTAAAGAGAACAAACCTACGCATATATGACAGTTACTATGCACTTATATTCCTGTGATTTCCAAAAGATGATCTGCGCTAAAGAATTTACCATAGAATATCAGAGAAGGAAATGGGATCTTTGTGCCCTTGGTTTCAACATTCATTTATTGTGAAATCCATTTGCCAAGATAAAAGGCTGGGCATCTGTCAACTATTAGTTACCTTCCCAATCCAATGACTATTTTGCAACTTTATGCTAATTGGAGTAAGCAGGTACCCTGAGAAGCTTTACCCTTTCGTTCTTCTTGTTGTTGTCTACCAAAATAAGTTATCATGCTGTTCTTAATACCTAAAAACACACTCCTCGTCCTTCGGTACACGCATTTCCAGTGGATTCTCCTCTATTTTTCTTCACTAATATGCTTATAAATACTACAATCATGTGTCTGGGCATCAGAATCAAATTCCAGTAAAAAAATAAAATTAAAAGAGTTCACCAATCACACAAGGCAGGCAATTCCTAAAGATCTTTAGATCAAAGGAAAAAATACATGTGGCTTACACTAATATTAGAAAAAAAAAAACGTACAAGGGAATCGGGACGGGCGTTCTGGCGGAGGCGAGCTTCAAGCTCAGGGTTGCGGGAGTTGGTGGTCTGCATCACGAAATACCCAATCACACCTGGAACGACACCGCATACTGTAGCGAATGCGAAGAAGAATGGCTTTGAGTCTCTTGTCTTCCTCACTATCCACCTCCATGCCTCGCTCTTCTCCCACAGGATCGACATCTTCCCTCAACGACCTGAACAGGGTGAAGCTAAGAATAACAATAACAGCTGATTCTATCTAGGGCTGGCTGGCCCTTGCAGTTAGCCGCAAATATAGAGAGGCCCAAAAATGAATGAAGCCCAATTTATTGTGGGCCAATGATATCTCGAGACCTTTTCTCCGTATTGTCGGGCACTGTGGAATGGCCATCAATTTTAGGGCCAAGATTGTTGGAAGGTAAAAACGCTTTTGGGCTAACCCATGTGTTGAAAACTGCTTAAATAAAATACATTGGTGGAAAATGATGAGAGTAAAAGAAAAGGAATATATATATTCCTTTTCTTTTCTTGAACAATATCCCAAACCTTTTATTCTCATCATATATATATAATATATATATATATATATATATATATATTAGACCGAAATTATTTAGCCAGTCTGCTCCAATGTTGGCTTCCCGGGACGCATGTTGAATCCAGATATCCCATTCTCTAGATATATATTCTCTTGCCTTGGTGATTAAGGCAGAGTTTGCATCTTCTTTCACGTATAATCTTTTGAGAGGAGTGCAACAACCAATGCAGAATCTGTCTCTCCCATTGACCATGCCAGCTCTAGACCAGTAACTACTGCCCACAGCTCTGCTTTGAAAGAGGTGCACAAGCCAGCTTTGATCGCAAAACCCTTAAGTCAAGAGCCAAGGCTGTCAGACCTCCTGCTCCTGCCACACCCGGATTACCTTTACTACACCCATCTACGTTTAACTTCCTTAATTAGGTTTATATATGTGAACTACAATCCGCGAAGTCAATTGTCCGATCTGTGAGCAACCAGTCAAGCTAAGGATATGCTTTATATTTGGTGTTTGCAGCTGTTGTGCTACCTTCCCCAAATATCCCCTGATTACGTACGTCGTTTCCAGATGTTCCATAAAGCACACCCAATAACAACGCCCATGCATAACCATTCATATCAATCTCACTGTCAGCTAGGTCATTAATCAACCACGGTATCAGACCTGAGTCAAAGAAACTCCTACTCACGTTCCCAAGCAAAGCTCTCCAAACCTCCTTAACTAGGAGGCAGTCACTCTTTGGGGTAGGGGATTCGTCTACTCTTTTGGGTATTGGGCTGGAAGTTGGATATCCAGCTAAAATCCAAGAATTAGCGGATATATATTTTGAGCAGCTTCTAATTATTACCAGAGATTCTTACATTGACTAGACGTTAGATACACTAGCGAGAGTGCTTGCCATATGTATATATTCCCTAGTCAAAATACCTCCCTAGCTAATGCAAATGTCCCTTTCGAGCCCCAGTCATGAGATTGATATTGGTTCAGGTTTGGCAAAGGGTCCCATTGAAGAAAAGGATAGATCATGAGGGCACTATGATGTATACAATAATTATAAATTACTGTCCAAATGACATTTGTGCCCTGAGGAGCCACGGCAGCTATAAAGCCACACCTCAAATGCATTACGTGAAACGGAAGAAGAATCTGAACATTTTGTCTTTGTATGCACAAACTAAAATGCATGGCAGCTAGATATCGCGCCGACGTTTTGGAATCTCTCTCTTTATTCTTTATGGATCGCTATCGATCTACCACTACCTCCACCGTTACAAGTGATCAATTCACCACCCAGGCATCGATCCTCTCGATCTCTGCCCCTGGGTTTTCCTTTGCTTTATTTCACATAGCTAGATCCTGTGAAAGGTTGGAGTCCATTTAGCGTAATAGCACTGCTATCGTTCTCGATAAAGGAAGAAAAGAACAAACAAAAGAAACATAACTCTAATAAAGAATGAATCGAACCCATGTGGTATATGGCAGGCTATGTTAGTAGTACGTACTGTATACGAGAATCAAAATGTGGGTACTACTTGCTTGACGGATCAAGTTGCTTTTTTCTTTTCTCTTACATGTAGGAGCGTCTAGATTGCTAGCTACCGTTTTGCAATCCAATTGCTGAAAAAGAAGACTTCGGAATCTCTTTTATGCAAATCAAATGCTCCTCCTTCATGCATCATTCGTTCACGAAGTTGATAACTATGGTGAATACTGTGGAGTACGGCTAGTAAGAATCTTTCGGCAAGAGACTCTTGAAGCCCTCATGGCTGCATCGCTCTTGCTAGATCAGTGTAATTGGCTCGCACAATCTAATTCAACTTATATTCACTTTTGAGGCGTGAAAACCATAAAGACCCGTCCAAACAAATTAATGAAAGGAGCTCGTAACAAAGGTGACAGTGACTTCCGTACGTTTGGATCGATAAAATTATATGTTTTCTATTCCACCATGGTTGTTCTGGTCAACTAGCTAGCTAGTATACCTGCCGTGATGTTTTTACCAATCATGCTTCGTTTCTCTGTCACGATCAATATATTTTGATCATCCTTCTCTCCATCAATGGGGGAGAGCTAGTAATGATTAGAACCAGATGATGAGAGAAAAAGGCGAGGGCCTGAGAGAGACAGCAGTCAAAGATCTGAGGCTCGTAATCATTAAAGTTGCCAGGATGTCTTTACTCGCATGAAAATGATATTTTAAGGAAAGGAAACCAAAGGGGAGGGAGGGGGGGTAAATAACAGTAAAGGAAAAGTAGCTTGGATGGCAGGGAGGAGAAGAAAGAGAAAGGGAAAAATGACAAAAAGAAAAAGCGAGTGGGGGCTGTGACGGAGTGTCAGGTAGATTTGTTCAGATGATGATTAGAGGCCCCCTTCAAGCCATCAACTGTTGAACGATAAAAGTGTTCCTTTCTATCTGGGAATAAAAGAAGGCCAGAAACTTTCACATGGACCCATCGCATGGCCCATCAATCTCCTAGATTGTTTACGTTAAATTGAAGGCAGCCACGCCCACATATTTTGGACCCATAAAAAGTATTAAAAAAAAGCACGCCACCAATTGAGTAAATAAAAAGTATTCTTTATTTTTTTTAAAACTTAATTATTTATATTTTTATATCATTTTAATATGTTGATATTAAAAATAAATTTTTTAAAAAATATTATTTTAATATATTTTTAAATAAAAAATATTTTAAAAGCTCAACTGCATTTCCGAACATCCTAAAACTTATTTTATATTAAATATAATGCGACTCACGGGAATAAGGTGAAACCACACCATAAATAGAGCATGTATATATTTGTGCAGATGGCTGGGTTTTTTTATTTTTATTTAGAGAAGTGGCAAGGCTGAATCTCTCAAGATTTCTAGCTATACCTCTCAGGAGATTGAGAACTAACACTGGAGAAATCATTTTCCAATTAATAAAAGTGAAGAAATCAACAGCCGATCGAGGAAACTCACTGAAAACTACACCATTATCTCACTGCAGCAGAGAACATGAGTTGTCAGTCACGTTGCTTTCTGCAAATGGCACGTGATCACCATCCAATTCATGATCCGGATCCTCCAATGACCTCCGGGCCACAAGCTGCTTGCTAGGCCTTTCTTTTATCCAGTCAAGTCACCTTCGCATGATAATATATATGCTAAGAATAGAAGGGTGGGATTACAAAATACTCCCGCTAGTATTAACATACTAATTACTATTCTGATCAATTGTTATACACATAATACAACAATACTCCAATATTAATTACCATGTTATATCACTTTTTATTATTACATGTAAGCGGCGATATATTAAGAGCTGTTTATTTTTTATATTTTAATATATTAAAAAAATTAAATACAAAAATCTCTAGAATAAGAAGGGGAGACTTGGTATTGCGTGTTAATGGGTGTGGGCGGTAGAGTTGGCCCACACAGCCTTTCGAGGGATCCGTTTGATTTTTGTTAGTTTGTGGGCACACAAAAGCAGGGAAGCTTCTTATCCTCCCCTGCTGGTTTTCATACAAACCCTTACACTTAGAATCTTCAAAAGCCGAAGGACTTGTTGTCTCGTAGCTTATCCAAAATCCCAATTTTATTAATCAATTCAAATACCAAATTTACATTCCTCCTCGATGGGAGTTTGTTTTTTTTGTTTTTTTTTTAAATTCTAATGTTAATAATAAAAAATAAATCTAATATATTTTTAATTAAAAAACACTCTTGAAAGCACCTACATCATCAATCACATATTAAATAAAAGTGAAATATATTCAAGATAAGTGTGTGAAGGAAGGGACAAAAAATAATTAAATATGTTTTTGGTTTCTTGAGTGAGTGGCAACAGCGTAATACATGGAGAGGTTGGAGGGCTAGTTAATGTGAGCATCTCTATCGTAACAGAACAGTGGCCTATATAGTTCAGTGTCGTCCAGGCCGGCTTTGCAGCATGTTGCGCTCCATCTAGCTCCTTCTCAATTGGGCCACTATCCCCTCTCCCTCTCTCCAATCCTCTTGCACATTATCTCTTCATCTCAGCGATGGCACCCATGAGCCTCCCTCCTGGATTTAGGTTCCATCCAACTGATGAAGAGCTTGTTGCGTACTATCTTGATCGGAAAATCAACGGCCACACAATTGAGCTTGAAATTATCCCAGAGGTTGATCTCTATAAATGTGAGCCGTGGGACTTGCCAGGTACATATATCTAATTAATTTTCGTTCATCAGTAATATACCGATGTTCTTATTGATGCTCTCAGTATTCTTTCTGACTCCTTTTTACTATCTGTGGTGTGCGTGGAATGTGATAATTCGCTTAACAGACAAGTCATTTTTACCGAGCAAAGATATGGAGTGGTATTTTTATAGCCCCAGGGATAAGAAGTACCCTAATGGGTCAAGAACTAACAGGGCAACAAGCGCTGGTTACTGGAAAGCCACAGGGAAAGATAGACCAGTGCAGTCTCAGAAGCGGCCAGCTGGCATGAAGAAGACATTGGTGTACTATAGAGGTAGAGCTCCTCATGGAATCAGAACCAACTGGGTAATGCATGAGTATCGCTTGATCGACTCATTTTGTGGCAATGCATCATCAATTTTAAAGGTATTCTACTCTCGCTACTGGCTTAGTGTACACTTTTTATTTGATCGTGAAACTGTGGTAGTTTAATCAAGCAGGGGCACACATATAGCCTATTGCATAGTTTCAAAATTATATACAAGTGAATGAATTAAGATCATTGATTCACCATGATGAAGTTGGATCTCCCCCATTCATATGTAGACTAGTATTAAGAGACTATTAGAGTATTAGGGTTTACAAAAAGTCGCCTAGAATGTGTTTGATTGCCAGTTCTGCGTGGAAGACGTACGCTGATGAACTTTGCAATAGGAACACGCGCATGTAAGATAGCAATTGACCTCACAAGGAAACGCTGGTAACAATGACAGGATTAAACTGAGAGGTTTTTCGGGGGCATGTTTTGTTTGTATATCTTTTAGATGCAAGGAGTTGATCGGTACTGGTCCATGCAATGAGATTCATTGATATTGATTTTAGTAATTTATGTAGCGTCTATCACTTCAAATTAAACGATATAGGAACACGTTCAGATGCATTATGCAGGGAGACGTGACAGTTCAAAGCCAGGACTTTATGCAGTCAAGTGAGGAAAACCGTCATTGATTATACTTCTTTATGATAGAAGCAACGCATATGTCGACCAGATCTTATCGAATTTTATCACTGCACTCGATTTTATACACCGTTATCTTCTTTAGATCTTCCCTTCCCTTACACTACTAAATGTTCTGTCTCTTTAATAAAGAATACCTTATCATCAACATGATGATGAAAGAGTCGACTTTGTTTCAAAACTTTAGGTGCACTTACACTATCCCTGTTTTGTTTCTTGTTTCTTTTTTTGCTCTTTGTGATCTTGCTTTTTTAGATCTTTGTACACACCTCTTTAACAAATTTGATTGCTTTTTTCACCGCAGGATTCCTATGCATTATGCCGTGTTTTCAGGAAAACAATACAAACTCCCAAAACAAAAGAAGAGAAAAATGTTGGTGATGAAGAGAGGGATGCAGCGTGGGTCTCAGAAGAACAATTGTTGGGGGATAACACATGCCGCATTGAAATTTCCAAAGGGAGAGAAGCTGAAGGTGAAAATTTCAACAATGACTATTGTAAATTCCCATCTGAAACATCTTCCTCAGATGTCACCCAAGGGACTCCAATTGAAACTGCAACAGCCGATGACTTGCAAGCTCCAATTGCCTCGGATGAAGCCAATAGCTCAGCTAACATTTACTCGGTGGGCGTGGATTTCTCGTCGAATCTAATTCAGGTACATTAACAAATTTCTTTCATAAATGAATTTGATTTCTTTATGTTGATAGAATTAGAACTAGTAGATGTCGGTGCAATAATTAGTAATTTGATAATTGCGTATAGATGCATGAAAAGATAATAGAAAAACATTGGTTCACTGCTGGAATGGGCCATACCAATAATTAACTCATCTTTTCTGATCATGACATGATTATCTCTTTTGCCAATACTGCATTTCCTGCAATGTTCTGCTTTTATTAAAGCTTCATGCTCACACCAGGGAAAATAGCGTGTGGTTGTGTCTCGCACACAATGAAAGTACAGTCATCGGGGCGCTATGTGTTGGAAATGGCCCACAAAACAAGCCCTTTGAGTTTTTTCTTTCTTTTGATCCGAAGTTAAAGCAGCAAAAGTTGGAAGCAATGAACTCCATATCTTTTCCTAAAGCTTCCTTCTGAAAATACCTCAAACACTGACTCCAATTGGCTTTTTCACCATCTTCAACATCTTCTTTTGACTGACTCAAACATAATTCAAAGTTCAAACATCTTTCTTCCTGATTTTTCTCTCTGGGTCTACTGCATACATATATGACACCTCAAACATCGCTATTTCCGATGCATATGTTTCCCCACTAGAGTTAATTTTCTAATTCAAAAGATGTTGCTAGGTTGACTGTTTTACTCAACAACAATGCTCAAAAGGATTGGATTTTCCCCCCGCCCAATTCCTTTTTTTCGTTTCCAACGATGTTATTAATCACACAACACTGTGGATGCAGGATATGCAGATGCCATTCTACTCAAGCTTGCTCTATCAATTTCCGTACCCTTCTTTAGAACTAGAGGACTTCCCACAGATTAACATCGCCGAGTGTGTGAAGCCATCAAAGCCTGAAATTAGCGACGAATACATGATGTACAAGGATTGCATGGACGGAACATTAGAACAACTATGCTCCTCTCAAGACAACTCCGATATTGTACTCCCCCATGCAAGACTAATTTAGGGCCACTAACTACTGAGATGACCTCTCGAAGTAACAATTATTTGATATGTTACTTACAGTTGCTGTATTACCACCAAAATTCATATTACAGGCGTAGGATAATATATTGTGATGGGCTACATAACATGGAAAAAAAATATATGAAAAGAAAAGTGAGGATTATTTTGCGTTATGACAGGTCAAAGCACGCCATCATTTGCTTTTCTGTTATTTTCTTCCCGTTTATTTTTTTATACGATTGTTCATACTTCTCGATCGGTCAAATTGAAAATAAATCGGATGAACATGTGTGATGTGGTGTGCCATTGAGAAATTCGTGATCGGATTTCTTTGTGGAAAAAAAACAATTGTTTCTGCCAAGGTACGTAAATGAACACAAAATATATCTTTCTGCAATAATTTTTTAGTTTGAGGACACTCCTTCCGTCTCTTCTTGTTTTTCGCTTTTTGCTTTTCTTTTCGCTTTTTTTCCATTTTTTTAATGGAATAACATATTTGCAAAATTATATTTACAAGATACTTAATTAAAGATTCGATGCGGTTAGATATTTTTTAAAATAAAAAAAACTATGTGTATATTTTTTTAACATATTTTTGTATTTAATTTTTTAAAAATAAATAAATAAATAAATATACTTATATGTAATTAAATAAATTGAGAATTATGTGTGTTAATAAAAAATAATTAAAAATAAAAAAAATATAAATCAAGATATTTAATATCGTAAGATGAAATATTTACCTGATTGTGTTTGCTAAATTTATTTATTAAAATAATTTTTTTATTCAGTAAATATGTTAAATAATGTTTAGATATTTTTCTTTTATATTTTTTAAAAATTAACTTTACTCGCAGCAGAACAACAAACTAATAATATTAGTGTGAAAGGAAAATTCAACTGCTTGGAGATGCAATATGTTGGTGATATATCAAAATGGGAAAAAGAAAGAGTTTGGAGACCCCAGAGATTTCCTCGAAGCCCATTGGATGAACATAAGCAGACACGAGATGCCTTGCAGATAATCGATTGATATGATCTCCAATGATTAAACTAGCGTGCGTGCTTGTAATTCAATTAGCACGCATCTTTTCTTTTGAGGTAAATCCGGGCATAAAAAAAAGGCGGGAATAAATCCGAGCAGACAATTTTAGAAGACTTGTGTGCAGTGGTGACAAATGGGTAATAAAACAATTATCCGTTATTTACAGTGCTCATTTTCATCTGGAATGAATATCAAAAGTTTTAATAAAATTTTATGTTTGAAATTTATTTTTAGTGCTAAGAATTGAATTATAAATAAAATTTAATTTCTAAAAATATTATAAAAAATAAATCAAAAGTCAATTTCTCTTTTTTATAGTTTCAAAGTTGGGAAATTTAATGTTAAAATTAAGTTTTTTAAAATACTCATCGAACTTTTTTGTTTTTTTAAAAAATATTTGAAGAAATAAGATATAGATAACATAGAAAATAAAATGAATTAAATTGTATTTTTTTAAAAAATACATGGATTTAATTTATTTATGAATTAAATTCAAATAGAACACTATAATTAAATTTAATTACCGTAAAAAAAACTGATCTCAAACAACCTAAAAGTTTAACCATGTTTAATTGAAATGAATATTTAACATACATGCAGGGGTTCAATTGTTAGAAATGCCGATACAAGGACTGAAAACTATAAAATAATATGAATTGAAAAACTTCCAATTGAGAGCGTATCTGTAAGAAAAATAAAATACAATCACCACCATAAATCTGTAAAAAGCTTTTAGCTGCATTTTCCAAATGAGTTGCCTATCCAAAGATTCCAAACCCACCTAAATTTAATTTGGATATCAACGAACATAGGACCCCACACACACGAGAGAGAGAGAGAGAGAGAGAGAGAGAGAGAGAGAGAGAGAGCCCAATGAAGACCCAAGGAACATCTCACGCTCTCGCTTTCAGAGCAGATGTGCGAGAAGTTCATACTTGGAAGGTTTCTTGCTTGTCTGATAGGAGAGAGAGAGAGAGAGAGAGAGAGAGAGAGAGTTCTATCGTATACAAAATGTTTCGAGATTAGCACATGACAGCAGGAAGAAAAGTGAGAGGTCTCTGATTCGGATTCTCGCTCTATAAAAAGCAACATCAAGAAAATGTACATGAGCAGATGAAGAGCCGAAGGACGGGCTTCTCCAGGTCAGTAGAGCAAGACTTTTGCATCGACGGGAACAGAGGCTGCAAGTAGAGTCTCATGAGTCATGACCATGTCGACAGCTCCCGTCTTCAACCAACGGGAAGCAGAGACGAGAGTTTTATGGGCTGGATCATATAAAGGGTAAATGGGCCTTCCGACAGTGGTAATTTTGTGGGCCCTGTTGGTAGCTGGTGCAATAATTATCCTGCACGGCCTGGATGGTTAAAATCCGGGTGGTCGCCATGGGAGTGAGCAGAAGCAAATTAATTAGCTGTCCAGCGAATAGACTTCAAACATTTATTATTTTTTACGAAGATAAGGACGGGCTTCTCCAGGTCAGTAGAGCAAGACTTTTGCATCGACGGGAACAGAGGCTGCAAGTAGAGTCTCATGACCATGTCGACAGCTCCCGTCTTCAACCAACGGGAAGCAGAGACGAGAGTTTTATGGGCTGGATCATATAAAGGGTAAATGGGCCTTCCGACAGTGGTAATTTTGTGGGCCCTGTTGGTAGCTGGTGCAATAATTATCCTGCACGGCCTGGATGGTTAAAATCCGGGTGGTCGCCATGGGAGTGAGCAGAAGCAAATTAATTAGCTGTCCAGCGAATAGACTTCAAACATTTATTATTTTTTACGAAGATAAAGTCTAAAAAGGCACCTAATGATTATTTAACGGTTTAAAATTGCAATTTTAACTGTGTTTTTTAAATAATTAACGGAGCCGAATGGACGGGCTTCTCCAAGTTTAAAATTGCACCTAATATATTTATTTGAATAATTACTATTATACTTCTAAACATCTCTATAAAAAAAAAAGTTTAATGCCGATTGTCTATGGGATTCAATTCATCACTCAATTTTACATAAGCAAAATAAATATGGGAATAATATTGCTCAAGATATCGCTTTGCATTAAATTTAATCACAATAAAAATTATATTTACTGGATGTCTTATATAACCATATTTACATTTATGATAATATAAGTTTTTGTAATTTTTTTTTTGAGTTAAATAGAAGTTGAACTCGTATAAAATAAGAGGTCTATTAATAATTTAACATAGTAAAGGGAAGTCAATTCAAATAAAAAAAATTAAAAAATCTACATCCAAATGATGGATAATTCAGAAAGTATTCGTACATGTTCGTAAATAAAAAACATAATCTGTGAGATGTTCAACAGGTCTTTCTCGAATTCATTAAAAATTAGTGTTATTCTCTAACACCAATACAAGAAATGTTAGACTTAGCAGCACATTTAATTTTTTTCGCCATAGGCCAAAACTATGCATTTGCATATAGCATCGATATAAAAGATTGCCATAAAAGTTTTTACATATATCTTTACATATGAACTCAGCATCCAATGGGTACTTTCAAATTTAAACAATTAATGCTCTTAATTGATACCACTAATATTATATATTTCACGCTCAAAATAAGTTGCTAGCGACAAATTGAAGCATTTTTTTCTTCAAATATATATTTTGGGATGCCGGAACTGAGCAAAACCTACCGGCAATGTAGCACTAGGTACATACACGCACGTGGAGGCCTAAAAGTTCCATGCAAGATCATCCATGGAGCTAAGATCACGACACATTGAACCAGGCAATAATATTGTGGAGTCGACAAACTCAAGATCGTAACTAGTAGTGTCAAATGAAGCATCCATATTGTCGTGAACACCTTTAGTATTATCCATGATTTGTGTGTCACAAATCTTGTTTGGCTGGTTTTCTTGATCCTGTGATTGCATAACTTCGAATATTTTTGCTGCATCAAAGGGCTCACCAATGATATTAGTTCTCCAAAAGCAGTTCTCATCCAAGAGACCGAACCCAGTTGGGTTCACTGAAGACGAAGATGAAGAGGAAATGAGTGTGTTCTCAATGGATGATAAACAAGGAAAAATGGAAGAATCCTGGGAATTTTGAGTGTTTTCATTCCAAATGACACTAGGGTTTTGATAACCAGTGGTGGCCGGCAAGGGCAAGCTGGTAGTGGTCTGTAGCAATGGTGGTTGAGTACTGCTATTAGAAGGATAAGGGGAAGGTAGTGTTAGAATAGGAGGGTTTATCTCCATGGAATAATCTTTCATCTTTGAATCCAGGGTGATAATTGAAAAGGGTTGCTGGTTAGATTGTGATATATTGCATGCAATCTTATTAGCTGCTCTCTGATGAGAAGGGATCAAGTTGTGAGTTTTTGGGTCCAAGCCTTGTGCCATGAGTTTTTTCTTTATGCATGAATTCCAGAAATTCTTCACCTCATTGTCTGTCCTTCCCGGAAGATGTTTTGCTATCTGAGCCCATCTGTTGCAAGTATATATACATATAAATTAAGTACTTGTAGTGAAATTACAGTGAAAGTGATAAGGTAAGTAGTTCTACTCTATCCATGTCATCATCTAGTGATCTATTGTCCCCATGGTTAATTAGAAACGTGTTTTGATTTTGTTTTGTTTTTGAATTTTCTATACACAGTTTTATTGAGACTCGAATGATCCTCACCTGTTGCCTAAAATTCTATGGACATCTATGATGATCTGCTCTTCTTCCGCAGAAAAGGAACCCCTCTTGAGCTCCGGTCTCAAGTAGTTTATCCATCTCAGACGGCAACTCTTACCGCACCTTTTTAAACCTGCAAGTACAAAGCAATAACGCATATCAAAAATAGATCAGATAGCTTGATTTTTATTTCAAATGCATGCAAAAAAGGGTATCAGAACACACACCAGCAAATTTAGGGACAGAACTCCAGCTTCCATGACCGTGGCTGGTGATATATTTGACAAGCTTCTCATCTTCTTCAGGAGACCACAACCCTCTCTTAACTTTCTGTTTGTTGCAGCACCTGTGGCCCATCTCAATCCTCCAGTAATCCCTTCTTCAGTCGACCCACTATACTTCCTGCAGCCTAGGAAGCTCAATTTATATCCTTGTCTGGATATATACTAGCTAGTATATACAAGAGCACTGGACTTGTTTACTTAGGCACGATATGTACCCAAAGGAATAATGGTGAAGGGAAAGAAAACACGGTGACTGACAAGCGCTTGATTTTCCAAGAAATACAGGCCAGGTGTCAAGTACTCATGCAACGGGATATAGTGATTTTGAGAGCAGGCGAGATTTATTGGCTTGATTGGGAGATTGATCAAGTGGCGCATATGTTTGTATTGTGTTTTCGAATTGCTCATAGTTATACTATTTTGTTAATATATATAATATTGATTTGCATTGCTAAAATCCCAGCTCTAACCACGCAGGTCCCACTTGAAAAGAGAGAGAGAGAGGAACAGAAGGTTGATCGTTTCTGTCAAGCTGAGTAGTATTTATATATGATTACTTCCAAGCATTTCTCTAATTAGAATAGTATCCTTGAGGTGTCCTTGATTGCTCAGTTTAATTACGTTTCTATGATGTGATTCTCATAGTCCATTTATTCATAATTATGCCCTACATCTCTATATATATGACTTAATCACACACATCATATATATATATATATATATATATATATGAAGAGGAAGAAGAAGAAGAAGAAGAAGAATTCAGCAAACCCTACAAGTTATAAAAGGCAAACATATCGGAAATGTGCTGGAATTCAAACTTGAGGTTCACTCATGACCACTACGTCTAATTGAGTGCATTGGTGTCCTTCTCTCCGGTCATTGCTCTTCCATCATTTCGTAACAGTTGAGTGATCCCGAAAATGAACTTAACATGTTATTTCAAGAAGAAGATAGCTTTTCTTACAATTTGCTTTGCATGAATATTAGATGTTAATTAAGAAATATAATAATATTTTTAAATTCTTAAAAAATTGGAGTGAAATAAAGAAGAAAATCAATTCAACACCATTCAAATACAATATCTTTTTATTCGAAAATCTAGAAAACAGTTTTTTAAATCTGTACCGAGTTTGAAAAATAAATTTTAGAGGCCTTTCATAGTTTTTCAAATAAAAAAATTAAAATTATAAATAATACAGTACTTTTCTTTTATAAACATGCAATTTTTTAGTAGTGTAAGACATTTTTTTTTTTAAACAGTTATTTAATTAGTGTAATAAGTTTTTTTTATTATAAATCTAATAATGTAGAAATATTTCATTTTTTTTGAGTTAACAAGTATAAATTTTTCTTGATTTTTTTTTATTTTTAATAAAATAAAATTTATATTTGTATAATTAGATTATCATAAATATAAAATATTAAGATGACTATTATATATAAATTCTGATTTTTTTATATATAAAAATAGCTATAATCTTGATATTGTTTTGTGCAAAAATTCTTACCGTTCTTATTAAATCACTATTTCTATCAACACCATGAAAACAAATTTAAAGAAAAATGAATATATACGGTGGCCGGCCCGTTTGGGGATGAACCTAAAAATGTGCTCTTCATAATTCGGGCTAGCTATCTTTCAAGAAACTTGACGAAATTACGTTATTCATTGCATCGACACCTTTGAAATTTACCAGTTAATCTCTGCTGGTAAGTAAGTCTGTATTTTACATTATCATCATCTAAAGATAGTCTCATGAAGAGAGAGAGAGAGAGAGATCCCTACCGTCCAATTAAGAATTCTATCTTCAACGCACTTGGAGAGCTAGCTTGATCGTGTCGAGTAATTTATTGACTGAAGAAACATGCTGTCTTGGCAACTTTAGTAAGCATTGATTATTCATTACATGGCTTCACTAATTATCTGACTAAAATGCTTTTCTTGTAGCCATGATTAGTTATTTTTCCAAGCAAATAACACCAGCAAGAATGCTGCTTTATGGTTTTCTTAGTCATCATTTCTCTTTCTAAATATATTAAACTCATGGCGTTTTGCAGTCGATTGATGAAATACATTTGACAACGACGGGCATGAAGTGAAGTATAGAAGCTTGAAAGGAACTCATCCACGGTTTAATCAGGCAAATAAATAGTATTAAATTCAAGCATTACAATATTGTCGAGTGTCGAGGGATGGATTTTGTATTAGTTTATAGGCAAAAATAACAGTTTTTCAACCCTTTTCCTCAAGAAAGCTTTGCAAATGAAGTGTTGCTGTGGACAAAGAAGCTTGCACTTCAAAGTTCAACCTACTCTATACTTTAGCATAACCTTTGCACGTTAATCTTCAATGACTTGACTATTTTTTTTTTTTTTGATTTACGTGGATGTCCGGGCCAACATGACTTGACTATTTTGATTTTACGGGTTGCCTTCATGGAACCGGTTTGGCATGTAGCAATCACACACACACGGTATTGTACTTTTTAAAAATTTATTCTCGATTGATACGTACGTGGATGTGTTTTTTCAACCGTTGTTATATGTTATATGAAAATAAAAAAAATAAAATTATTAAATTTAAAAAAAATAATAATTTATATAAAAAAATGGTTCAATGAACATACCATAAAATGTTGAGTTCGATTGTTGACAAACTACTATCCTTTTTTTTACGGTCTTTACTTTGTACGTGTGTCTTCACAAAAAGCTCTATTGAATCTGTCTCATGTCTAAGAGTCATAGCTTGTAAGGAAAAAATATTATTAGTTAAATATATTTATAAATAATAATAAATTAATTAAAAATAGATATGATTAAAATAAATATTATTATTCGCTTCGCATGTGAAACGAACAGAACGGTGCTGCCGGTGAGTATGATAACCGAATCGTGAATTTGTCAGCTCTAGTTCCCCGCATTGGACTATGAGCGCCGTGCGAAACGTACGAACATCATGTATTGAATATATTTCACCCATATATTCCCTGGGATGTATGGTGACCTGAAATTTTGTTGATACAAGTGTCACCTTACTGTACGATTTGCTTTTTTGAACTCCATTGTAATTTCATCAATAACGGTGTCTATAACAACTTATATGTCATCAAATTATTTGGATTTTTTATATTTTTTATTCCGATAGGGATTCTCTCGACATATACTGATAATATATTTCTATCAATAAATACCTATGGAATTAGCGATGAAAAACATTTGGTCAGTAAAAATCACCTTAAAATATTAATGGAAAAATTTGTTAGTCTTTTTGTTTGTATTTATTGATTTTTTTGGTATACTTTTGAATGACAAAAAAATATAATAAAAAATAAATGCTGAATATGCAATGGTGGGATATAATTTCGGGGCTGAGGAAACGATCCGGAAAATTAATGTTTGAATTGAGAAGGAATTATTACGTAAACTTTAAAACTTTTAAACTTTTCTCCTCTTGACCTTTCTTTTTCCCGCCCTTAACCAAACACCATTACAATGTTAAAATTTAATTAATCTCTAAATGATGGTTACATGTTCTCTACTAACTATTCTTTCTCTTATTGTTAAATGATAACACATGAACGTTTTGCCCATTTAAGATAAAATCAGAACACGACTTTGATGTAATTATTTATTATTTATATATGAATTATCTAATTTTATAAAATTCCTCGTTTTGCAATAATTTATGGTGAGATTTTTTTAAAAATAATTTTAAATTTCAACACAACATACTAGTATTTTAACTATACTATATTATACCTGCTAGTCATTTTTGGTGGGTAATTGCTAATTAAAACTGTAATCATCAACGTCAAGCATACAACAAGTACGTGTCACATGTCTTGGAGGTATTTTTAACGTGGAAATATTTTTTTATGCGGAATCTTTTATTTCATCATTCAGTTGGCGATTTAAGACACGTGGACACAATCATCATGGACCGTCAACATGAAAACGCTTAATTAATAATAAATTTATAGTTATTTAGTATCCAATAGTAATTCGAAATTTACTTTGGATTCTTTGAAGTCCCATAAACAGTCCCATTTTTTTTTTTGATAAGCAATCATTTTAATTTAATAATTAAGTGTTTTGAGTGTGTTTGTTTTTGTAATTAATTTTTTGTTAATTTTAAATTAATTTTTAATTTTTTTTGTCACATGCTAATATTAAAGATATTTTTTAAAAAATAAAAAAAATATTATTTTAGTATAATTAAAAATATATTTTTAAAAAATAATTTCTATTACATTACAAACTAGCTTAACACGAAGGATTACGATAAATT
Source organism: Populus alba (assembly GCF_005239225.2). Taxonomy (NCBI): domain Eukaryota; kingdom Viridiplantae; phylum Streptophyta; class Magnoliopsida; order Malpighiales; family Salicaceae; genus Populus; species Populus alba. The sequence continues at coordinate 5,289,107 of NC_133291.1, forward strand.
ACTGGTTAATGCGGATTAATGAATTACGTTGTCCCACTACTGGGCGCGTAATGATTTTGTCCGTTGAATCTACGGATAGGTCAAAGGAAATGTTTCAGTATTACGTGTGGGCAAAGGGATTTGATTTTTCCTTCTACGCAGATATTGGAAAACAATATCTTATATTAATAAAAAAATAGAATTGTTGTTGATATTGAATATTTTTATAATATAAAAAATATTCAAAAAAGCTGGTTTTATAGTGTTGAGTAATTAATAATTGATATTATAATATCGTTATTTCTCCAAAAAAACACAAAGAGATTTTCAAAAATCAAAACTTCTAAATGAGAAAATATAAATAAATCAAATCCAGAATCGGTGGGCCAGTCACTGAGACTTCACTCCTTTCTTGTGTAATGAGCCTAGTATGGTGGTGTGATTTCATTTTCAGATAGAGCTTCAGGCCCGTTTATGGGCCCATATTGTAATTCGGAATGCTGAATGCTCTATTTTGTTTTTCAAAATGGGCCCATCTACTCTCGTTCGGGAAATAAAAACTTGTGGTTTTAGCATGTAGACATGATGCTATGCCCTATAAATTTCGATCTTGAATTATAGAAAAAAGGGATTATTTTTTAGAATGAAAATCTAAGGTATCATTCATCCACGAGATCTCAAGATCCCAAGCAAAAGATGTTTGAGAGCTAGATACATACATTTGATTAAGGGGTGTGGTTTATAATTTTTTTTTAATTGAAAATATATTAAAATAATATATTTTTTTATTTTTAAAATTTATTTTTAATATTAACACATAAAAAAATATAAAAATAATAATTTTTAAATACGAAAAATTAAATTTATAAAAAATACAATTTTAACCTTATTTTTAAATAATTTAATAATAAAAATGGGGTCTAAATTGAAAGACGAGACAAAGATGTGATAGAGTAGCTGAAGCATGTGCATATCCACTTGTACTTCCCACAAATGAAAGTCACGTTTCAACCTTCCACCAAAGCAGAGAGCTCTTGGCTTGGAAGATCACCCATCCCCCTCCATCCGCCGCTCCACCATTGATGCCGACTCCACACCATATTCCTCCAGCGAATCCTGTGTCGAGGCCTAACGGCCGGCCCACCTCCGTGTGGGTCACCGTAAAGTAGAAACTTTAAAAACACAACTGATCAGGAACAAAAAAAACTCTACTATCAACATCTAACATAAGAGCAAGTGTTCAGCTAGACATAGTTGATTTTTTATTTTTTTTTATTCACTGACAAAACAAGGTTTAAGAAATTGGTTGGTGATAGTTGGGGACATCGTCTGATGTTAATTGTCAAAAAGAGGAAGGGAAGAAAGGAATTTTGTTATGTTAATGTCTATTTGACCAGGTCTATCTAGAACTTGGAGAATCATCACATGGTGACAGCATCTTGTGCTCGTGGGGACCACTCTGGGTAATGCATATTTAAAGAAGATGCTAGCTAGTCATCAGTGACTGCTCCATGTATGTTCTACAGATATTGACCATAGAAGATTTGTTCCACGAATTACTCCAATAATCCTTTTTTTTATAACCATGGTTTTCAGACAAGGTTTGTAACAGTGGAATTAATAATTTTTAAACAATAAATTCAGATCTTCACAGGTGGACTGCGTGCCTGGGTTATTCCTTGATATTTTATTAATATTATATTTGAGTTGGTTTAAAAGTATTTCAACTAATTTTATATACTTTAAAATTAATAATTTATATAATTTTTTTATAATTTTAAAATGACTCAAACTTATAATTATTGAAAAGTAAATTTAAAATCTAATCAGTTAAGTTATTCCTTGTAATTATATTTTGCATTTATTGACCAGATAAGATTTATTTTGCGAATTACTCAAAATAATTTTGGGGTGTTTCTAAGTATGTCAATGATTATTTTTTAAAGTGTTTTTTATTTAGAGATATATTAAAATAATATTTTTTTATTTTTAAAAATTATTTTAATATTAACATATTAACGTATTTTTAAAAATTTAAAATTAAATTTTTAAAAATTATTAAAAAAAAAACACGTCACCGAACCGCGGAGGTGATGGCCTTTATCAGTGAATCTCACGGCAGACTTGCCATGAAGTGACTAGGACCTATTTTTATTACAATAAATAAAAATATTATTTATTCTGTTTTTTATTCATTATATATATTTTGGATCAGACAGATATCCCTCTTCTAAAAAAATGGGATTTTTATTAAAAAGATTATCGAAGTCTGAGGTAATTTCTGCATCCACCCAGATAAATAAATGGATGGAATGGAATAATAAATACTGTTGATGTTGCGTGGACCAATCGCCAAGACTTGAGTCCTGTCTTGTGTAATGAGCCTGACATGGTGGTGTGGTACCATTTTCCTAGGAAGATTACCCCTTGAGACCGGCGTGATTAGGAGCCCAAATTGTAGGGTATGTCCTAGGGTCCACAGAGAGGACCTAACTATTTATTCAAGAAAAAGGAAGAGATAGCCTAATCCTCCTGGGACCCCTCGCATGGAGTCGCTCGAGAGGATACTTAAGAGTTAGTAAAACGACAAGAGGACTCTAAAAGAGAAGAGAAGAATAAAGCGAAAGACATCCCAACACACAAGCCTGTATTATAATAAAACCATCATCTGCCGCTGGACAGATAAGCTGTTCCTTTTTGTCTCTTCCTTCTCGTCCCTAGCTATAACTCCCAGCAATGGCGATTGTTTTTATACACATAACTTCTGCTCACTTATACTGATTCCCAGCCCCAACACTCATCATCTTCAACAATATTCACTTGCTAATTAGCACTAATTTCCATACATTCATGGGCTCGAGAGCTAGATGGAAGCAAAGATGGTGCACGCAAACCCTAACTCCACTGCTAGAAGGTCCGGACCCCGATATGCAAGAAGAGGGTAACAGAAAGGAAAGTTCATGGGAAATAATTCGTGAATGGTTTCGATTGCAAAGGGGTCTTTCTGCAGGAAACAATTTTACAGTCTCCTTGTATGGGAGCATTCCAGCCAAAAGACAAGATTTGAGGCTTCTACTTGGAGTATTGGGTTGCCCTCTAGCCCCAATCCCTCTCGTTAACGACCCCATCCATCGCATTCACATTAAAAACACACCCATTGTAAGTTCTTGCACGCCTCCTTATCTAAATTTTTCATCTATTTTTCTTTCCTGCAACTCCATTTGCTAATTAATGTAGCTTTTATTTTGTCACAGGAAAACTCTGCCGCGCATTATATCATACAGCAATACTTGGCATCAACAGGGTGTTTAAAGCAACAAAAATGCATGAAAAACATGTACTCAGCAGGGAGTGTGAAGATGGTCCGTTGCGAGACGGAAATCTCATCAGGAAAGAATGTGAAGAGCTTGGGGACTAGAAGTGGTGAAAGTGGGTGCTTTGTTCTTTGGCAAATGTTGCCAGGGATGTGGTCTCTTGAATTGGTGGTCGGAGAAAATAAAGTCATAGCCGGCAGCGACGGGAAGACTGTGTGGAGGCATACTCCTTGGCTCGGTACTCATGCTGCCAAAGGACCCCAACGCCCTCTACGTCGCATAATCCAGGTACTAGCTACAGTCTATATGCGCATCAAATTCAATATTTGGATTGGAATTGACCCTTTAAACATTGAGACCACCGTAGTTCTAATTATAAAAAAGAATTAGTCTAGAATTTAGTAGTCTAAAATTGGCAGGAGTATGAGGGAAAAAAGAAGCAGAAGGGTTTAAAATCCAGAACTTCTATTAGCTAATCCATGCCTTGAACCGATGATTTTTTTTTTCTTTTGGTTGAAGATAATGAAATCTTTATGTTTATTCAAATCTACATACAAAACAAACATAAAAGGATGAGATGGAAGACCAAAATCACAATCCCGAGAAATGGTAGCGTGTATGTATTAGCATCCGGCATGATACAGACACTGTCTCATGCTTTACCAGACAAGCTGCTTTTTTTGAAACTCACGTTATTCACTGAGTTAGGAATGGCACGTGATTTTCTTTTTGACGTCATCTTTGATCATGTTCAGATACAGTTTCTTGGGATTGCAGCTTATAAGCATCCCTTTGCTCTTTAACTTTTCCTTTTTTGCACTTTAGCGAAGAGCGCCTGATTTAATGCGCAATATAGCTCCTTGCTTTTCTTGGCTTTTCCCCTCTTCTTTGTTCGTTAACTACTTGTTCCTCGGCAGTCGTTGCCCTTTTCTCTTTCTCCCATGTACCGTTTTCTCTCTCGAAATTATGGCGAGCTTCAGGACTTTAAAAATTAGAAACTATGTTGGTGGACTTAAAAATCCTATTATCTCCTGAGGGGCGACTTCCTTTGGTAGATGTAGATCTAGTGCTAATTAATGATCTTGCTCGTATGAGAAACATTTCTTTGCAGTTTCTTTTTGTGCCGAAGCCATGTTTCCTACCCACAAAGAAAAAGAAAGAACGAAAGAAAACAAGACTCGGAATTAGCCATGAGGAATATAACTGCTTCATACGCTCTCAATTAGGAGTGTGGCCATCCCCATTTTGCATTTGTTTCCTCGCTTGCTGTGAGTACACGAGAGGAATCACTGGCCCCCATTGTTGAAACTTTGTCCACCTTGAATGAAAAGCATATTACTATACGCTTCATATTTTTCATGTGTTATTGGAATAGCAAGGCCAGCATGTAAGAGCTTAGGGAGAGCATGTATGGAAGTACCACAGATATTTGACCCTCCCCCGTCATCGTTCTTTACTAATTAATTGTTCAAACACTACATTGCGTATAACTTGGACCTCTTCTACATGTACTTATTTATTAGTCTTGTGGTTATTGATATTCCAGGGCTTAGATCCGAAGAACACAGCCAACTTATTTGCCAAAGCACAGTGCCTAGGTGAGAAACGAATTGGCGAGGATGATTGCTTCGTTTTAAAAGTAGCTGCTGACAGAGAAGCTGTGATTGAAAGAAGTGAAGGACCAGCTGAAGTGCTCAGGCATGTACTATATGGCTATTTTTGCCAAAAAAGTGGTCTCTTAATATACTTGGAGGACTCCCATCTAACCAGAGTACAAACCCCAGAAAACGAAACTATCTACTGGGAGACTACCATAGGAAGCAGTATCGGGGACTACAGAGACGTGGATGGCGTGTTAATTGCTCATCAAGGAAGGTCAATCGCTACGGTTTTTCGATTCGAGGAGTTGTCTGTTCAGCATAGTAGGACTAGAATGGAAGAAGAGTGGAGGATTGATGATGTTGTGTTCAATGTGCCAGGGCTCTCCATGGACTATTTCATCCCTCCCGCTGATATCTTTGACGCTTCCCCGTGATTAACTGACGTTAACTATGTTTTTGATAGTTTTGGTGGGTACTTTGTGGTGTATTTAATCTTCCAGTGTAGTATGTAGCTGCTTTCCAAGTCATGAAGAAAAAAATGACCAGTTCTAGCTTGGGATGGAATAATATATTGAAAAGTTATTGAATATTCTTACGCGTCAATTAATCTAGAAATAGCTAGGTGAAAGATTGTATTCATGCTTGTTTATAAATTTCCAAGATCCATGCTGAGTTACCACTCATGAATGTTACACACTTGCGAGCATATGATCCATCTTGTTTTAAGTTATCAATTTAGGATGTATTTGATAATAATTTATCTATTTATTTATTACGTTAACACCTTAAAATCATCTACATGAATTTGATATATTTTTAGATAAAAAAATAATTTAAAGAACACTTTGAAAACCAAATTTATCTACAAAACTCTCCCTCAAGGAAAAAAAAACTGGGTTTTGCTTTGAAGGGGATAAAGATTGGACTTGGGGGAGCTTAATTGAGGACTCAGAGAAGCGCAACATGGAGAGTTTCGTATATTCACAGCACCTCCATGACTATAGGACGAGAGAAGCTTGGACTAAGGAGATGGGCGTTGCAAGCCAACAGATCAAAGCTGCTAGAAGAAGCAGCGCAAGGATATTTCTATCAGAAACAGGACATGATCATGGCGATGTGAGATATGGAAGGAAATCCCATAAAGGTCAGTCTTAGTTTCATCTTCATAAAATCATGGTAGTTGTAAGTTATAGCAAAAGCTTCTACCCTGGATGGCCTCAGGAGTTCAAAATATGTGGGCTTTAGCTCGTTCACCGAAAAAACAACACCTGGAAGCCCATTATAAAGTGTAGTAAGGCCCATAGATGAATCGATGAGCTTAGAACGCCTCAGAGTTTGGGCCGAGCACATTGAACTTCTGTTACGTCCATAACGCCCTCTTTTTTTTGTCAAGGAAAATAATTACTTTTTATTATTAATCATAAATTCATATTTGAATTAAGCAAGCGCATGAGTGTATGTGTATGCACACATTCAAGTGCATATGGCTCCTCGTGTTTTTTTCATGCCACACCAAGGCTCGACGAGTCTTGAGTTACCTCATGAGGAAAAAATTCCTTTCTCGCTATCGTCCTCAATCCATCTTTTCTATAATGTTCATTATCAATTTCTTTGAAACAGTTATCTAAAAAAAAATTTAATTACCATTCTTGATTATCTTATAATTAAACTTACAGTTATACTGATGACTATTCCTTTTATTTTTCTAATCAGACAGACTATCGTTGTTTTTAAGTTCTCTATGGCAATATATAATGTCCCAATATCACTGTCCATTGACATTCAAATTCTAGTTCGTTAAATTTCTTAAGAAAACTACTCTTTCTATCTAATGAGATAACTTTTTGTTTATAAAAATCTTTTTAAATTAAATGGGTTCGATAAATATATCAAATTCGAGATACTTGAATTTGACATTCATTTAAGTCTAATATAACATGAGTCCGACAACCATACCAGACCCAAAATACTTGAGCTAGACAATCAGCTAAGTCTAACATAACGTGGGTTCGGTAACAACATCAGACTCAGGATACTTGGGTTTAATAGTCAATCAAGTCCAAGATAATACAAGTCTGCCAAACATGTCACGACCTAAAAAGCTTAGACATTACCAAATTCTATGACTTTATACCTAATCCTAAGCAATCCTTTATAATATAAGTATAAAATACATAATAAACTGTTATGCCTCTCCATCTAAAATAATTGTTCATACAAAAATGATGATTTTTTTGTACATTTTTTTGTACTTGTAGGTATGTGTAAGGTCTTTTAAATGACTTACTATATTTGCTATCTTATTAATAATATGTAAGAAATATTTACTTCTCATTAATATCACTGATAGTAGAAATCTTTCCAGCTCTTTTTTTACAAAAATGACAAGATTCAGATGATATAAATACCTTCTTGAACCATGCAAATAAAAGATTCACAACTTCTTATCTCTTAAGATAAAAATATTTAAATTTCAAAACATCAATAAACTTAAAACTCAAGAACAAACATCTTTTTTCATGTAATTTAATGCTCTTTTAAATCATTTAATACATTTCTTATAAAGATACTAACTTTATAATATGAAGTCTATTAACCCCTCTAATTGTGTTTGTTTTTGCAAGTATTCAAAACTTTTATTGTAAATTAAAAAGAAGAAGCCGAAGTACATATATATATTAATTAACCATTATCTCAAACAGTAAATAACTTGTTATTTATATAACTTGTATTTTGAAAAATCATCACCATCCCAGTTTTTCTACCCTCTTTACTTTTCAAAGGTTAATACAATATATCTCTTACTAATTTTTCCTTTTTAAATAGTTATAAAATATAAACTTCAGTATTTCTAAAAACTAATTTAAAATTTTCAATTGAATTAATAAAAAAAATTGATCAAAATTAATTTATATTAACCTTTAGAAATTGATAAAAAAATAATAAATATGAGACGGGGAGAATACACAATTAGAGATGATCTCTGTACATAGTTCAAATGATATGCTGATATATACGGTCATTTTTGTAAAAAATAAAAACAGAGTATAAACTACACCGATCATGATAATTTGATTGTACCAAGAGAAATTAATGAGGGAAATTTTTGTAAACAAGGTAACGAGTGTGGTTTACATTATTTCGGGAATGGTTACTGAGATTTAGCTCTCAAAAATTTACACGGAGTGGATTATTCGATGCTCTGTTTACTGTGATTCACAGTAAACAGAGCATGCCAGTCAAAATCCTTAGCATAAACTCTACCTATCCAGCCGTATTTTTATCCAGAGCTAGCTCGATCCTGTGCCTAAAAGCATGAGAGACAGGGGACAAAAAAAGCTTCTACGCAGCACTCTGTTAGCAAACATTCAAAGCTAGAACCCGAACGTATCGAATAGGAAGTTAAACAGAATCCAAGGTGCCTTGATTAGGATGCAAATCAATGATTTAATTTACTTTGAACATCGCGCCTCAATCACCCTGTTATATTATATTTTGTTGGTGCCTTGATAATTTGTTATAATCATATATACCACAGAGCATAATACTCACATTATGCATGTAAATTAATGTAAATCTATTATAAAACGCACTCATGCTGTAGCTTTTGAGGCAAGGAAGACCCTTAACTTTGTGCGCATAAAGGTAGAAGCTTCCTCGATATGTGCACTCATGAAAGTGTGTTGCATTCCTCCTCTGCTTTAGGCTTTATTAGCTTTTCTTCTTTCTCTTTGTGTCTGTGTGGAGATAGTGAGCTTTCTTGACAACTTGCAGTGGCCAAAATGTTTTTCTCTGCGACCAATAAAGGTAGTGGTACCACCATCTTTTTTTCCCATCAACAAAGAGAAAGAAACCTCTGCATGTTTCTCATCTTAGCTACATCACCAATCTAGCTAGTGATATTTTATTTGGTTACTATATATAGGTTACTGCTACTCTGCCTGCATATATACGCGTGTGTAAGAATATAGGCAGATATTATCGAAATGGGGTAAAAATTCGAGTTTCTGGTTCAGCGATGATGAAGAACATTTTATCAATCAAAAGCATAGCCCATAAAACCAGCTAAAACTTGCTTTTATTATAAATATAAACCACGCGATGGCTCTAAGAAAACAATGATATCAGGTGAGGAAAAATCTTAGTTAAGATTTATGTTATGTGTTTCATCAAGTCATGCTGATACAATGCATTCAAACATAATGGGAGGCCTGCCCTACAGTAATTTGTCCTCTTCCTTAATTTTGATACCCTCAAACACATAGTAGTAAAGAAGAAAAGGGGCATGCATGAAAGATAGATACTCCCTGTCGGGTTCTCTTAAAGGAAAATTATTCCTCATTCAAGGTAAAAAGAATATATATATATATATATATATATATATATATATATATATATATATATATATATATATATCCATTCACTCGGAACAAATGGGTTTTTAGAAACCGTTTTTTCTCTAATTATTTTACTGTTGTATGTGCGATTCCCGAAGCACATAGCGGTTCTTTGTTCTTCTTATGTTCAGTTCCCCAATATGGCTTTGTCTGCAATGATAGGGCAACTAATTTAGAAAGCAGCGGTTAGAAAAAGAAATTTGTACTAGTAATAGGCATGGGGATGGAATATGTTAGTGGTTGGATTTGTTGTTGCTTGAGGGTGACATATTGATTGAAAGCTCACAGGCTATTGGATTTTCAAATGGAATTTACTTGAGATTTCTGATGATAGCGATAAGTGTTTGCTTCAAATTCAAGTTCGAATACTAGTGTAGACCTCTCTGCTCGTTATCGTTAGATCTTGAATTGGATTTCCCTTTGTATATTAATTAGTGTTTTTTCGATAGGTCTGGGTTGTCTGCTGTGGTTTGTTGCTCCCCTATATACACCTGCAGACAAAACTCTAATATTTCTTCGTCCTTCGTAACCTTTTGCTTATCAAGAAAGAAAAAAAGTAACAGGCATGATGTCCATTGACCCACATGGAACTAACATGACATTGTACAAGTACAAGCTTCGAATAAAAGCCCCCATCAGAACGAACTCTCAAGCAAACACTTACCCTTTTATCTATATAAAAGGATATGAAAAAGAAAAGAAAATGTCATGAATTTCACTCCTCGATCCATGCTACACACACACACACAAATGGTTTTAGTTTTACATAAATTAATATTACATGTTGTTTTTATTCAAAATTTGGGAAATTCTTCTTTTGTTTTGCCGTTTTTATTTAACTATGGTTTGCCCTTCGTTATTATTCAAGATGATATTCGCCGGACCTTGCAGCTGCTGGTTGAGAAAGGCGCTGCTTAGTTTCTGTTTTCGTTCATGATGTTTGCTTCATTTTCTTTTCTTTTTCATATCCTTTTATATATACATATAGAGGTCATAATTAATGTGATGCTAAATTCACTTGCTTATAAGAGGAGTGCCTTTTCTTTTTTCTTTGTCAAAGAACGTTTTTATCTCTGAGTTTAAGTTGCTAGTGAAGTGCAATGGATAATTTTACAATGCTCTTAACAGGTAAAATATTGTTTAATCCAAAACTGTGCATAAAGACCTATAGCTATTTATGTTGTGTTGAATTTTATTATTTCAATTAAGAAAATAAAGAAGATGAAATTTATACTTAATAAATGATTTTATATTTCTCTATAACATTTGTTTTTCCGTTGTTTTCTTCATCCAAATTGTCGATCTACAGGCCATGCCTATATTTGAGCCGGCCCGGGCTTTCCCATTTCGACATTAAAGTCATTAGATCCTTTTCTTCCTTGAGGAACATTAACATGGCATTTTTTATTGTACAATTTTCTTTCTTTTCAGGATTTGAACATATATAGACTTTCTAATTAATGCAACTTATAAACATCGGCTTATCTCGGTCGTTCCCATGTCACATAGTTTGATGATACCCCGATGCTTTTGAATGGACGCAATTAGCTAAGCACATATGAATTTGATTTAATGCAAGGAAAAGGAAAGGAGCAAGGGTGATAGCAAGAATCCGTAGGTCTTGCATTTTCCATCATTCTATGCACAAATTAATTAACTAGAAGGGTTCTGGTAAATATTTAATTACCGATCGATTTCGAAAAGAGAGATAAGAGGAGGACGGAGAAAATGAAAATGAAGAAGAGATCAAGAAGATAGATGGAAAACTCCAAGTTTCATTTACACCGAACGCATGGGATAGGCGATTTAATTAATTACAAAAAAAAAAAAACAATAATGATAATAATAATAGGAGTTGTGAAGAAATATATTCAACAAAATGATAATAAAAATAGGATGTTTCAAGAAATATATATATATTAAACAAATCAAGTGTCAATATGCTACCACACATTCCAAACCATCATGAAATATAAGACGCGTGAGGGATAAAATTAAGAATTGAAACCAAGTGCCAAAACAAGTACAATTTTAATGTAATTTGTCAATTCATCACAATTTGACTGGATTGTTTTCCACACATGGCATTGTGTTAGCTCAGAGTAGAAACCCTAATTTAATAAATTGCTAGTAACTTAATTTCCAGTCCAAAAACCCTACATCTCATACTTATAAGAGCTTAATAATTAATATCATGTCACTTACATGCACATCTACATAATTCATAGGTCAGCTTCAACCAAATGGTGAGTTTCTGCCTTGTGGCATCGCACTGGTATTGATCATAGGGCTCATCCTGTCTGCTGCAAGTGGTGCTCTTCTTGGTGATGGCCTTTCAATCTTTGCTGATGCTTCCAATTTCTTTTCATCCAGTGCATCACCCTGATGTACTGGCTTTGTTTCATATAAACCAGATAACGAATCCAGATCAGGGCCACTATCCATTAATGGTGGTGCAATCTGGATCTGGTCACCTTTCAAAGGATCATCTTGAGGTCCAAGACATGACAGTCCCGATCCCAAATCTTGCAAACGCAGATCGTCCGACCAAATCAAAGGGCTCTTGCCACTACCAGCATAAGGATTGGTCCTCTTCTTTCCCAAACAAATATCGTCATGATTGTTGGACATGAAACCATCAAGTGATGGCCTATCCATATTGTGTAGAAGGTCAAGCTGGCCAGTACTCCCATAAATGTTAAGGTCTTGAAATGGTGGAAAATTCAGCGGACCAAAGTCTTTCATTGCACCCATATCAGGAACTCCTTGATTCCCAATTCCCTTGTATCTTCCAGAAGCCAAGTCTTGATCACCTGCTAGGGTTTGGCAAGCTTTCTCCAACAAACTTTGTATATATTTTCCTTGAGCTTCAGTCCTTAATTGAAGGTGTCTTTGAACCTGGCGTTAATTTATGTGCATAAAATTAAGTCCATATAGACAGTCTTCATTAATGAAATGAAAAAAAAAAAAGGATGGTGGGGTGGAGGTGAAGTTGAGGAACAATTGATCTGTGCTTACCTCTAATTGTTCGTGCAGTCTTCTCTGCACCTCCATTTGCATCCTAATCGCATAAATCATGTGTGAGTTACTGTTATATACAGTTTCACACACATATTCCACAGAAATGAAAAAAAGAAACTTAAGCGACTTTGCTTATATTGTTATTATATATCTTTAGAAAAAAGGGGACAATTGCTAGGCCTCAGCTCGCTGAAATTCGTAATTGTTTGGTTTTTTTGCATGTAATACTTACTCATTCATACTGCGGCTAATCATGCCGGATGAAGATGCTGCGCTTCGTTGAAGATCTAACGCCGAAGCTGCATGCATGCCATGGAAAATTATGATCAAAATCAGTCTGATCATTTTGATCCCATTATATTGTGCTTGTATAACACTCAAAATATTGTGAAAAAAAGGGAAGAAATGGAACAGGTTGGCGTCATTTAGATTAATGTTACTCACTCTGCGTAAAGCAAAAGGAAGGACTCGGATCCGAGTCTATCTTCCCTTGCCACCTTTAACAACCGAGAGAATAAAAATAAAAACAAAAACCCTAGATAGATAGATGGATGGCATAGCTAGCTCTCTTACCATCCTTGATTGAATGATCATTGAATTCTTTGTGTGGTTGCTTTCCAAGTCTGAATTTCTAAATTAAAAGAAAAGAAACATTAAAGAAAGGAAAATTAAAGATAAAAGGAAAAGAAAGAATGAAATCAAGCCAACGCTACATCGAAAATGGCGCAAAGGTTGTCCTATTCAAACCTGAAGATGGCTTTTGAGGTGGTAAAGGGTAAGACCCTTCACACCCATGACTCTCATGATGGTTTTTGGAGTGGCCTCTGCAAATTTTTTGATGAAGAATGGACAAAAGGGGCGTGAGAGAAGGCAATAGAACACGTATTAGAGAGATTGAAGCTAGAAAATTATCAACACAAATAATCAAACAGGAATAACTAATGATCGGCTGCTTAAGAGTAAAAGATAGATCAAGTACTGTCAGGGCCTCCAAGCTGAGCAACAGCATCCACAAAGCGTTCATGGAGCTCAACAGTCCAGCGGAGACGGGGCTTAGGGTCTGTGGTGAGGACAAGACCAGAGTCTTGAACACACATGGGTCTATCATGGGAATTCATACTTGAGGGTTTCTTGGTATGGAACATTCTCTCCTTCTCTCTCTCTCTCTCTCTCTCTCTCTCTCTCTCTAAGAGACCCTGGGAATACAAAGAGATTCAAGAACAAATGCGATGCAAATATGGAAGAATAGGGTGCGTTTTTTAAGAAGAAGAGAGGTTCGGATTTGTTTCTCTCTCACACACATACGAGTAGAAAGCAAAGGAGACTAGTTATCTTTGCATCAAATAAAATGTATAATAATATATACCAAGAAAAAAAATAATTATAAAATGAAGTACCTATCCCAATGTGCAGCCCTACAACCTTTGTCAAAAGATTCTCTCTCCCTCTCTCTTGACTGTATCAATCTACACTAAATTGAAATACATTTGCCAAATTACTTCGGTCGTGTCCTCTCCGAATAGAAATTAAATTCATAGAGATATATAGAGGGCGAGAATCTTTATGTTTGGCGGTGGATGTATATACCTGTGTTGTCAGATACGAGAGAGTAGAAAACCTTTTATTATCACCAAAAGAAGAGTACATCTTTTTATAGTGTTATTCTTCTACATGTGAAGCTTTTTTCGGATTAAGGTATGAGAATGGAGGCCTCTTTTTTAAAAAAAAAACAAAAAACAAAGAATTGAGGCCCTATTGCGCAATCATGATGACCACAATACGTGCTGTTCTTCACCTCTCTTTTTTTTTCTTTTTTTTTTGGTGGGGGGGAGTTAGAGCCATGCTCTGCGTATATAAACCTAGATCTTACCAGCTGGACATTACTTTGTGCGTGGGTGGTCACTTGTCATCATTTCTCCTGTTTCGTAGGACGATCCACTTTTTAGCTTATTCTGAACCGAGAAGATTATAATTGCCAAGATGGTTTAGAACACAAAGACATGCTTTAATTTATGTCACTGGCAGCAAAAAGGTTTTAATGATGCTTTATATGATTAAGACAGTCTCTCTATCTCGGTCCGATCGAGGCTTTTATCGAACTCATTCATTGGAAATGTTTTCCTATTCTTGTCATAATTATACTTATCTAATTATTCTTAATTTGATTAGAAAAAAGGTTTTCCTGCGCTCTCCCTCTCTCTGCCTATATATAGCTGTGTGTTCTTCATATTCATGTATATTAATTAGTTTAAAGGAGTAAACTTGATCTCTAATTAAGTCAGAACTAAAGTACTGTAGACCCAATATAGTTTATTGAAAATTTAATAAATTAGCTTTATCAAGATTCTAGAACTCCAGCTTACGAATAATATCCGCTATAGTCTTTAGTCTAGAAACATATGTCCAGCCCAGGAGACCTCATCCATGTGCATTTGTCACTGATCAGAAAGAGTGATGTAATTGTATCACTAGCTTAGAGGTTTGACTTGAAAATTCCAGTGGAGGATATTTTAAAACCCTAATATATGGAATACTGCTTTTCTCCTAGATTCTGGATTTATTCGTGAGACTTTCCATGCAAGAATGTATCTGGCCTGTAGTATGTTTGTAATTACCATCTTGACATTCTACTTTGTTTAAATATTTTCTAAGAGTTGTTTGGTATTGTAAAAAAATATTAATTTAAATTTTTTAAAAAAATACTTTTAAAATTTAAAAACAAACATGCTCTAAATCATATATTAATAATATTATAATGTGTAGATACTAAATTTATCCTTTTCTACTGGGATATTGGTGATTATAAAAAAATCATAAAAAAAAATCCCAGATTAATCTAAAACTTGGATTTCTGATAATTAAAAAAGAGAACACACTCCTCAATCATCCAGCCAGACCTTCGTGGTAATTGATTGTTGGAATAACTTTGATCTCTATGAGCATCGTTCATGATGATATATGAAATTCTTCACACGTGTGCTCATGCCTCTATCAGCATCTGATCAGTTCCTATCACTTTTCTAGCCATTAGTACAGTGAATAACTTGATAAGGATTAGAAACTACACCTCCACAACATGAAACAACGGAGACCCCATCGACCAAAATATACACCAATTGAAGAATGCCTCGTTAATCTCTTGTTTCTTTCTTAAAGTAGTTAATTAAGCCACGTCGTTAGTTTCTTTAACCTTTTAAGCTCTTAATTAGATCAACAGATTAGCACGCAAAATCCTTTTTATACGTGGTTAATTACGCTTTATATGATCAGTGGGGACGGTTCTTGCCATGGCTATAGATTTGCTTTCTGTGCCGGAGTTTCATTAGTTCCGATATCAAACGAGCTCTGACAATGCAGCATACATATATATATATATATATATATATATATATATAAGCACTTAAATTAGGTGATAAATGTAGTTAAGCACCAGATAAGGTGGAACCAACTTTCCGGTGCTCTTCTATGGGTGGTACTATGTGAGGACGTGAACATCAATGCATAAAGCTAGCAGGGTTTTGAGTAAGGAGCTTTTTGACGACAGGATTTGGGGACCTCTCCTCCTCTAAAGCTTTGTTGCTGGGCTCAACTTTTTTTCACTTTTGTGGAATTGAAGATTGTCCTTCCATGCATTTCTGCTTCCATCCAAACCATGACAAGCAAAGGAACTATGCTGTCAAAGCTGACGCCGGGTCCCGCGGCGCGCTCACGGAGAACAAGTGCTACGGGACGGGAAAGGGGCGGCTCAAGGTGGGTTATACATAGGACGGCAGTTTTACTTAATTAAGTACATGCGATGGGATCTGGTTTTTATCTACTTAACTTCATCATGAATCGGATAAAATATAACCTGGTTTGTTCCAAGTTGGATATGGAGACGGGGGAGAGATTTACTTGATTAGGGTTTCCACCCAATTTGTTTACTATTTTTTAAAAATATATGTTCAGATTTCTTTTTAAAAATTTTAATTCTCGTCAATTCATGAAATGTTATTTTTATATTTATTTGTTTTATAATATATAGATTTTATTTTTGAAAATCATGAGAGAGAGAGAGAGAGAGAGAGAAAAAATGAATTCCATTTTCCGAAATATAATAAAAGGGAATAAATACTTCCGTCTCTGACAATCAAAGGTAGATTCCCCTCCACCAAACAGATCCCACACTCAAACTCGTAATCGTATGTATCTACGAAGAGTTTTTTTTTTTTTTTTTTCAAGTGCATATATATCCATGAAGAGAAAGAGTAAAAGATCTCAAATGTTGTTTTTTCTTTTCTTTTCTTTTTGGAAGCCATATAATAATTATACGATTTGGTATAATCACATCTACACGATTTGGTAAAACTAAAATAATTAATTCTGACTAGAAAGTGTTTTTATTTTTTATTTTGACACCTTTAATTCAATCCTTACGTGAAAGATGACATTTCATTTAGATTTGGAGATTCCTAACGTTACGGACCAACACATTGCTCCACTGTTAGCTATACCTTTATAATATAAGCAAGCAAAGTAATGGCTTAACTTGTAGTTCATTATGCTTGAAGCCTCTAATCAAGTGGGAAAGTGGGCGGCATATATAGCATTTGAAAACTGATTGTAACCTGCATTTTAAAAAAATTAAATTTTTTTTATTAAAAATTAATTTTTTTATATTTGAAATATACTGATATTAAAAATAATTTTTTAAAATTAAAAAAAAAATATCATTTTAATATATTTCTATATAAAAAATACTTTATAAAAAACAACCACAATTATATTTCTAAAACTATTCATTTAGTTGCAGGGGTATGCTAGCTTGAATATCAAGCATCTTTAAAATGAATATATTCTCTGGAATATTGAACATATTCCTTTGAAGGTGAATTTGAGGGACCCATATCTTATTGTATAATTAATTAGCATAATGTCTTTTCCATCCCGAGAGATCAATTGATGGGATGGGATGTTTCACTCGGCTAGCATTCTAATATTCTATTACTAGAATAATCAATTAAAAATATTCCACAAATCATTTGTAAGACTAATTATATATCTACGTTACGTGATAGTATATTTTTAAAATGAAAAATGTCATGAACTAAACACGTACTAAATTCATGTTTGAAACTCCTTGCAACCAAATCAAGAAGCTATAATTGCTATTGATTCTCTCTAATTCATCAAGAACAGGGGGATGTTATCATGAATATTAATTATCACCAAAAATGGATTAATTAACTAGACCTGTTCTCTTGAAATGTGCTTAGACGCTGTACAATGTCGACAATAAAGAAGATTAAAAGAATTTTTATTTTTGTATTTTAAAAGTATTTTTTTTAAAAAAATAATTTTATTTTTTATTTTTTATTTTAAATTAATATTTTTAGATTATTTTGATATATTGATATAAAAAATTTAAAAATAAAAATAAATATTATTTTAATAAAAAAATATCTACACCACCCTTGACACGCTCTAAGAGTTTATTCAAAAGAAGAAACAGGAGGGAGAGATTAAATGATCTTACAGACTAGACGAAGACATTTCCACCATTGGATTTCCTCAAATGCCATGCTAGTAATTCTCGCACGTGCATCGTCAATTTGTAGACAAATTAACCCCTTATTTAAAAGAAAGAAGAAATATTCAACTCAATTAGTTAATTTTTATGTACGATATGGGAAAAAAAGGATTTGGAAGAATTAATTTGTTAATTTTAGTAATACAAAAGAAATCATAAACTTTTTGCAAGGAAAAAGAAACCATAGTTCTATCTATACCTAATTTTTTTTAGAAAAGGTGTAATAATATTTTTTTTAAAAAAAATAAAAATTAAATACATTTAAAATTTGAAAAGATTTGGCTTGTAATTTCTCCAATAAGATTATATTAATAATATACATACCAGATATGCACGGAAGAAATAGCAGATCAAGAGGGTATTTGGGACAACAATAAAAATTATTTTTTAAAAAAATTTATTTTTTTAAAAATAAATTAAAATAATATATTTTTTTAATATAAAATGATTTAAAAATATAAAAAAATAATCTAAAACAAAAAATTAAAATTTCACACACGGGACTCATTTAGTTCAAACCTGACCATGTATCTTCGATGTAATATTTTTTTTTTTTTTTTTTTTTTGCCCCACGAGAAGATTCTAATCCACTTCCTTTTTCAATGCGGATAGAGAAGCAAGATTGCTAGGCCGGCGTACTAAAGAGAAACAAGATGGGCTGTCGAATTTTTCTAGCCTACTTCCTTTTCAAATGTTTTTCTTCATTTTTTTTTCCTTCGTTTAGGGAAACTTTCTTCTCTTTAATTAAGACTATTGGAAATAACAGCAAGTCCAAATTTGAGGAGAAGAAACGGGACAGAGAGGATAAGCATTACCCAGAAGAAAACAAACACTATTATTTCTGTAAAATAGTAACTTATCTGAGATAATGGTTCAAATTTGCATTTAATTACGTTCACATGCTGTGATGCTCTGTTTGCTGGTCGGTCATCTTCTACACTCACGATCCAAAAGTTGACCAATACAAATCTTGGACCTCATTTTCTGTTCATATCGCCTACGCAGACATAAATGATCTGCACAGCATGAAAGAATGCCTCGTTATGGCAGTAAAAGCGGTGCAAAGTAAACCAAGAACTGGTTTTCTGGGAATTGAAAACCAGGGTAATAGGAGACAGAAATGTACATTTGTATTTGTACAATGAAGCTGGTAAACAATGTAGTTCTGAATGTCCTCAGGAGCTTTCAATTCAGTCATCTCCCCCGACCTGGATTAGTCCCCAGTCAAAAATCAAGGCCTCCAGTTTGGCTTGTCAAAGCACATTCATCTCCAATCTGCAAATTAAATTTTACATGTCAAGGATTAAGGATGAGCTCGTAAGCCAAAACACAAACATGAGTGCACATGAATAGATGCCAAAGCCTAAAGGTGGATCCATTAGTTTTTGGTATGCTACGTGTTTCAACCAGCTGTACTGGAGATGAGAGAA
Organism: Populus alba; assembly: GCF_005239225.2. Lineage (NCBI taxonomy): Eukaryota > Viridiplantae > Streptophyta > Magnoliopsida > Malpighiales > Salicaceae > Populus > Populus alba. The sequence continues at coordinate 5,308,418 of NC_133291.1, forward strand.
TGTAAAATTACTGCCCGTAAGCGAACAACAAAGAACAACAACCACTTTCCTTTTTATCTATCGTAAGAAAGATGATGGACAGCTTTGATTATACAGCTTAGAATTGCAGAGTTAAATCACGTCAAGTAATTGTTGTAGGGATAGTGGTGAGAGGTTTGATAAACGAAGTGGTTGATCAAGGTTTGTAACTACAAAATATATAAACCACAATTATTTTTTACCAAGTGCAGGCATGGATTTTTTGGTTAGTAACAATATTATAGCATGATGAACAGTAATTATGCGATAATTACTATAGTCATCAATAATTTTGGGACAGCCCAAAATGGAAAGATGGACAAACTCTTTGGGGCAGAGGGAGTAATAAAGATCATAAAGCAGTTTAACATGAGTCACCAACCACTGAAATGTCATCATCTCTAGAAACTGCTAAGTCCAGGAAACATGGAATACCACTCTAGCTTCACACAAATTGAGATTCTACAAGTGAAAAACAAGCTACAACCCCTACCTGCGCCACACCTTCACTAAAATCCATCGCCAACTTGCATACTCTGAACAGCCTTTGAAAAAGCATCTGCAAATTTGTCAAAGATACCTGCACGTAAAGGCACAGTATATCACAAAGAAAAATGGCTGCATATTACGCATAAAATTGGAATCAGAGGGGAGAAAGCAATGGCTTTAGTTCTGTAGTTTGATACCCTCTTGCCCGATTATTCTGTTTGCACAAACACATGTTTGTCCACTATTACAGAACTTTGCTGCAAGCTGCAAAATATGAGATGGATTTTTAAGATTAGCATCACTATGACATTACCTTCCAATAATGCAAGCAAATCAAAGAGCTATATCACGAGGAAAGAACATGTTCTCAAAATCCTATATCAAAGCCTCTGCACCAAAAGGCTGCCCTAAACCCAGTAAATCAAATGGCCTCACCATTGTAACTCACACAAAAGGTTACACTTCCAAACAAGGAGGCATGGACCCCATGTCCAACCAACAATTAACAATCCTCAGCACCAAAATCCATCCTAGTCGGATGAAGCCTTTTGATTTCCTGAGTTTAGGAGGCTTGGTGTGTCGAGTGACTCAATATGTCTAAACAAGCAAATTCAACAAGCATTAGCATGCACAGAAATATCCAGGACAATACCACAATTAGTATTAGTATGCACAGGGAACCACTCTAACTGGACCGATCCTTTAATTGCCACGTCTAGGCTTGCATAATCAAATACTATGCAGGGTGCATTCCCATCAAGTTCCAAAGATACCAGGAAATATCAAGGAAAAAGACAATTAGCCAAGATGATTTCTGAAACCTCATCACATCAATACTAGCATCCTATGCATACCCTTTTAACAGTTCCAGCAGCAACAGCCATCAACTTCTTTCCCACAGCTGGTGATCCTGTGAAAGTGATTTTTCTTACCTGAACTAGATGTAGAAAGCAAGAAATATCAACATTATGTCGTTTGGATACACAATTACTCTGACCAGGACAATGCTGTGCTATCATAAAGAAAACGGAGAAGAAATTTGACGAAGGGCAGAAAACCTCAGGACTTGCACATGATGCATTGCCAATATCAGGAGCTTTCCCCGTAACCACATTCAGAACACCCTGAAATATTAAAAATTAAGACCGTTAAAAACAAATGAAGTAACAGAATTCCAACAAATTTAAACTCAGATTAGCTAATATAACACATCAATCATATCTGACATGCATCTAAAAATGCAGACTAGAAAAGGCCACATTCACTCTTATCATTATGCTTTCAAAGCAGAATACGGTATGATCAGGACAAAAGACCACATCCTGCTGTTTCCCTGTGATGCAAGGACATGGTTAGCCATGGTGATGTGATGGATCTAAAAAGTTTTCCAGCGATGAAAATTTACTGTTTCAATGCTCGGTAAAGTTCAACTGATTATTAGCATAGGTTAGCGGTCATTAGACAGGCATGCTGAGATGTAAAATACAAATGAGCATTTCACTCTACATTTGGCATTTTTGTTCTTCAGTACAAGGTCTGCATGCAACACAATGTCAACAAATTTAACAGCCAGCAAGAGCATTTGTTTTCATTATTTTGCTTCATTGGAATCTTGTGAAGAACATCTAATACCCATGCCATGATGCTTGGATTTTTTATGTCAGCTCTCTCACCCAGAGTCATCCTCACTTTTTAAGCACTCTTTAGTCAAATTTTCCAAAATTTAACTTGATGCAGCTTCTTCTTGCACTGAAAATTTTCCCAAATCTCTAGAGACAGCCTATACCGTATACTCCCAAATCCTAAATTATCAGAAAACCCCAAAATGCAGAACCAGTAAATAGAATATTCTGAGTTTCAAGTTTTTGGATGCTGAGACAAAAATCCTACATTACAAGCATCCAAGTTTCCGACCAAAACTTCCGCCAAAAATTCATTGCATCACAAAGGACAAGTCTTTCTCAATGAATCAACCATAAAGTACCAACTCTATCATCGATGTCTAACAGCATGCAATTTTCAAAGATGACAAAAGCCACAGTAGGGACCTAAATCCATACCCCAAACCCTAGTTATTAAACCCCAAATCAAAACTCTAAACCCTAAATTCTAAATCTAAACTTTATAAAATTGGGATCTAAATCCTAAATTCAAACCGTAAATTAATGGGTAGTACCATTACTTTAACGTTTCCATGCCCTAGTATTAAACCCCAAATCCAAACTTCAAACTCTAAACTCTAAATCTAAACCTTATAGAATTGAATTGGGAGCTAAATCCTAAATTCAAACCTTGAAACTCATGGGTAGTACCATTACTTTAACGTTTCCATACCAGTGGAATGTTAGACTGACCCCTTGATAACACAACAATGGCTGCTGAAAACAGAACATCTGAGATTGCATTATCATTGCTCCAAAGGTCAATGGCAGTGCCTGAAAAATCTCTCTCGCCTGGACCCCTTCCAACAGTAGAATGTTGTCCTAGGAAGCAACTAGATACGAAGGTCCCATGGCCTCCTTGGACTAAAATTCCTTCTGTTGTGAAGTGTAAAAGGAAGGAATTGTTAATCCGAATTCTGGCTGAATCGACAACGAAACCCCCCCCCCCCCCAACTTCCCGAATCGAAAAGGATGTCCCGGAAGGTGATGTCCTCAAAGACTACGGCGTCATTTTTGGATTTTCTAGATGAATTTCAAGGTTTGAATTTAGGATTTAGTCCAAATTCTACAAGGTTTTAATTTGAAATTTAGATTTTAAAATTTAGGGTTTGGATTTGAAATTTAATATATATTTCAAGAGAAAATCTAAAAAAAAAAAAAAAAAAACGATGGTCATTTCTCTTTAATTTTTTCTGCTAATGCTATTTTTCTAAAAAAAAATTAAAAATACTATTTCTCAAGAAAAACCCAAAATTAAACTTGAGGTAGATAGAATATTATTGATTGAACTGGATTGAGTTGAATTGAAGTAGATACCACAGTACAAGTGCATGTACTCATAAGGTGTTTAGTGATTGCTTAACATTACAAGATTAATAAATGAATTTTCAAATAATGTTATTTTGGTTTTTGAAATTTATCAATAACTTCATTTTAGTTCTTTTTTATTTTTTTTATTTTATGTTATATACAAATTAAATATCATTTTAGGAACCAGGCATTCTACCACTTGTTTTATTCTATAATAGCATGTTCGCAGCATTTATCATCGTTTTAAAGTTAACATTTTTTTTTTAGATCTAATCAAGTCGTGGATCAATTTAAAGTTTCAACCAAATTAATTACCTTGTTAGCATATTTTTTTTATTAGAAATATGCTAACAAGGTCAATGCTGTGTACTCGCCCGCTCAGCTACTACGAAAAAGGTGGAAAAAAGGAGCGAGTCGCCCAAAAAACAAAGTAGATACAAAGCGGAAGGGAATCAAAATTATTGGGTTTGGCTAAGTAGATAGATAAAAGCGAGTAACTCCACAATCATGTTTGAAAATATAATTATAATTATTTTTTAAGATATTTTTTATTTAAAAATATATTAAAATAATATTTTTTTTATTTTTAAAAAATTATTTTTTGATATCAACACGTTAAAATAATTTAAAAAAACTAAAAAATTATTAATTTAAAATAAATAAAAAATTATTTTAAAAAAATATATTTTAAAATACAAAAACAAACAAAACTAAAAATTGTTACTGAATTTTGTTCAATGTTGAGGAAAAAGAAGAAGAAGAGATGGGAAAAGAGACCAACAGTAAATTTTTAATTTAATTTAAATTCAATGAAAAAAATTTCATCAGTAATTTAATATATTATTAATACTGATAAAAAATTTTATTTTTTATTTTTCAAATGTTATTTTCTTTTTTATTAAAATTTTTTGTCATATTTTTTTATCGAGAAATAATGATGATTATTTTTATTATTATTTTCTAGTAATGTAACAGCACTGATTGATGTCATATACTTCAATTTATATATCAATTAGAAATAATACATATCTTTCAACACCCCCTAAAAAATAAAAAAATAAAAGTAAATAAAATAAATACCTATATATCAACAACTAGCAATGTAATGTACCCTGCACAAAATCTTTCCACCTGAGAAAACTAAACTCAGAAGATTGGCGCATAAGAAATTAACACGCGATGGATAAAAAGAATCAAGCATGATATGTACGAAAAACATATCACTGATATCAAATTCAATAGATTATAGATGGATTTCATAAATGAAAAAATAATAATAATAATAATAATAGATGCAAGAAATTGTTCGCGAATTCATCAACTCCTGCACAGTCGTGCAAATGATCATCAACAGCCAGCCACGATTATATACACTTAGGATTTTCTGACAACGTACGGTGGGCATTTTTCAACCCGCTTGATTTTAACCCATCTTAATCATCTTGTCCGAGCTCAGTGGTGTTGATCCTAATTTCCAGGGAATGAAAAAACTTATCCTCTTTATCATATACCTCGGTGCTCCCGTCGACCACCCATTTAATCCTTCCATTTTCCGTCCACGTGAACATAATGCAATCAACAGGCCGCGCATCTCCTCTGCCAAATTATGAAGGTTCGTCGTTTCCACACAGAGATCTTTGGCATATCTTTCTTCGTCGTGTCCAAACAGCAGCTGATTTTTCTCTTTGTGGGTTGTTGTTGCTTTCTTGCTCGGGGTTCAGCTAGAACTGGATGTTGTTGTTGATGATTTCAGGGTTATTATGTGGTGGTTTGTTTCTAGGTGTTTGAGCGTTGATCTCTAGAAAGGCCATGGCTGGTTCTAGCCGGTGGTAAGGAGCGCCGGAATGGTTCCACACCATATCATTCATTCTCTTCCATTTTATTTCTGGCAAATTGGAGTTGGACTAAGGAGGGGATAAGATCTCATCATTTGATATGGAAAAGAAGACGGAAGGAGATATATATATATATATATATATATATATAAAAGAGATAGAAGTTGGGTTTCATATTGGAAGTGCATACGTTACTGTTTTATGGTTCCTTGATCTTGTTTTCCCTTTTATTTTGATAAATATAAGTTTTAGTAAATTTGTATTTTGATTTTTCCAGCATCTTTTAGCGACTAAATGCAATACTTTGCCTATAGAACTCTTTTTTTACGAGCACAGAAACTTCTCCAGTAAAATTCTTGCAAGTGGTAAAGATAATTGGTCTATTAATTTCACTGGGTGACTCGACATGCATGGATTACAATTTACAAGTGTGTGTGTTTATATATTACTCGTAATTTCAACACATCCACCGGCGCCGTGGCGCCGTGGCGTTGACACCAAATTTAATATGTAGAATGGAACAGAATTCCACGATGCATGCCGCCAGTGGTGCGATGGCGTTGACAAGAATTCGTTGATGTACGCATTGTGCATGAAGGCAATTCTTTCCTGTAGTAAAACATGAAGAAATATCGAGTTAATAAATACGTTTGAAACGACAAGCATCGAACCTATAGGTATCGGGAGGACCATCTAGATATTTCTGGCACGGCTTGACTCTTTCTTACAGGGTATGAAACACGCTGAAATTAATAAAGGCACGTCTATTTTGACTGAATTTTTATTTCAATGGCATCAGAATTAAATAACATATTTATATATATATATAGAATCATGGGGGTCCGTTCTCCCTTGCGCCTCTGCACAGTAATCTGAATTCAAAACATTTAAAAAGCACACCTTTCCTCTCAGGTGGGTCGTCGATGGCCTCCGGTGTTAATTAGCGTCCAAGGGTGACTATGGCTCGTAATTTAAATGTGATTCAATATTGATGTCTGCTAGCTCCGTCCCTCTTTCCTCTATAAAAAATTCTGCGAAGGGCGGCCGACGCCAAGCTCGTGATTTTTATCGATGGAGTCGCTTTGCAAGCCAAGAAAAACTATAAATTTCAAGTGAGGTTTTACAATTCGTTTAAAAAGAATAATAAATAAAAAAGTTACAATCATCACGTAAATAGGGTTCATGGGAACAACCCAATCACATTACATGGATTCAATCCCGTTACATAATAACACAGATATTTGCTATTCAAATCTCATGCGGAGAATGCTAGTTTGTTTAATTTTGTCTAAATATCAGTGATTTTATTTTCTCATTACTACAAAGAAAAACATGTTTTTGGAAAACCTTCAGCTAAACATTCAATTTGAATAGCATCCAACTACAATATCATTGGCTTGGTCATATTAATTTTTTTAATGTAAAAAAAATATTTAGATGTTTCTAACATATTTTTTAATAGAAAAAAATTAAACCGTGTGAAAGTTAATTTAACATAATCCGGTCAACTTAAAGGGTCCAAAAATAATTTAGACAACCGTTAAAAACATAGTTCAGCTAAAAGAAACTTCAATATGACATTTTTTTTTCTAAAAAAAATTATATTAAGATGAAAATATATTGAATCGACTTAAATCAATCTAAGTTAACTTATCAAGGCCGCAACTTGGATCATGAGATTAAAATAATCCAATGAAAAACAAATCAAAATAAATTATGAAATCCGATTCAAAACCAAGTCAAAGTTGAATGATGAGTTTTTTTTAAAAAATAAAGCAACTTGAGTTAACATAGGTTGCCTTATCAAAGATACAACTAGGGTTATGTGACAGAAATAACCATATAAAAAGTAAATTGAAGCAAATTATAAAGCTCAATTCTCAATTATTTTGATATTAAAAGATAAAAAAAAAAAATGACACAAAAAAAACCTGAATTAACATGTCAAACCCTTGATTCAGGTAATGAGATTGATTAAACTCCGTAAAAAAATTATAAAAAAAATAATCAAATCTAATTCCAAATCAACCAAATATTAAATAATAAAACTAAAAAAAAAAATTCCTCGAAAAAAAAAAAACTTGAGCCAATCAATCAAACCATAGACCTTGATCATGAGACCAGTATAAGTGAATTCAATGTTAAGGAATAATTTTTTTAAAAAAAATATAAGTCAAATTAGGTTAAATTGCCAAACCTATAACTTTATTAACAAAATGATGATCACCTCGAAAAAAAATAAAATAAAAAAATAAAACCTAATTTCAAATCAATTAAAATTTAAAAGATAAATCTAAAAAAAAATAAAAAAAAAAACTCGAGTTAACTTTCTAGATTGTAATCCCGAGACATAAATTTTGAATAAATAAATTAAATATTAATGAATAAAATCTAAAAATAATAATAAAAAAAAATCTTTAAAGTGCCTCACAAGGGGATAACATCTGATATCCCCTACTCAACTAGTTAATGATAATAATTAATGAGAAAAGGGTTAATTTATTACCCACCGTTCTAGAAGATTATTCATTTCAAACCATAAGTGGACTCCGTCGTGCAAATTCGTTACCTCTCTATAATCCTGGAAACCTTCAATTTCAGCCTTGGAGGCCCCCAAAAAACGACAGAAAAATCATTACGATAAAAAAATATTAGATGGCTTTAGGAAGCGTTTGTAAAGCGAGTGCAAACTATATTTCATCAATTTTTTTTTAATTAAAAATTACTTTTTATATATATATATATTTGAATTATTTTGATGAGTTGATTTTAAAAATAATTTTTTTTTTAAAAAAAATATTATTTTAATATATTATAATATAAAAAACATTTAAAAAAATACAACTACAATCCTAATTACCCTTCCTCACTGTATTTAAAGAAAATACAGAAAAATCGAAGGTGAAAAGTATTACTAGACTGCTAATAATATCTAGTCATTCTATTTATTCTAATAATTAAATAATTGTATTCTAGAAAAATAATTAAATAATAGTGGCTATATAATAATAATAATAATAATCTCATATTCTCAACACGCCGGTTCAGACAAGGCACCGTGTTTTGCACACTGTGTACTATCCGGATAGGATTTGACCTTTCAATCTGATAACTGAGTCTATAAGTTATAATTACAAGTAATAATTATCAGACAGCGGTTCCTTTCAAGTAAAATTATATTTTGGTCCTTGTATACCAATCATTGCTCCTTCAGGCACTTAATTGTTCAAAACTCTCAATGTGGCCCATTATTAATAACTATTTAAAGTTAAATCCACCTTTCACCTCTACTACTATTCCAGGGCGAGGAGAAGTATTTTTATTTCGATGGGAATCTGAGATAGGTCTAGAAACTCTTTATTGACGAGCATAAGAATCTAATATTGTAATTATAAACGAGAGTGTGATAATTTACAAAATAATGAGTTAATTTACACATATATTAATTTTATTTGTAACTTGAATAAGATATTAATTATTATAAAACAAATATATCAATTTATATATAAAAAAAGTATTTATAGTCCCATTAAACAATAAAATTCTCAATTCCTGAGATTCCTAAAGAAAAATATTTATTTTTTTCCTTATAAAAAATCCCTTGCTGAATATCTATAGACAAAATATTAGAATTCTCTTTGAAATCTTATAAAGCTAATGAAAAAGTTAAGTCAATGGAGACCAACAAGCAATATTTTTGAATCTTAAGGGGCTAAAATGAAGTTCATCATTCTTTTTAATTGCTTCCTCCTCTAAGAAATTCTCACCTTCCAGAAAGAGAGAAAAATTTCAGAGTTGGTGATCAAGTCTAGAGAGAGAAACTAGGAAACATCCTCTTCAATTACTGAAGTCAAACAAATACTTGCAGGTTCCATTCAAGCATGAACTGCTGACTTTCTCTATCTAGAAAATTTATTTATTTTTGTTTTCCCTATCTATGTTTTCTCAGTCTTTAAAAAGTCCCTCTCTTTCCTTGATCACATAATATTCTCCACTACCTCTTTCTTTCTCAAGTTTCTCTCTCTGGTTGTTCTTGTGGCCTCTTTGAGAGATAAAGAGAGAACGAAACTACAAGTGTTTCATCATTTTACACAGCCATGAGCAGTCACATGGCTTCGTCCAGCAATGGAGGCAATGGATCGGGCGATTCTGGTGCTCCAAGAAGGAATTCAAAGCGACCCAAATGTGATTTTCTTCTTCTTACTCCCGTTTTAGTTGTTTTGCTATTTTTGGATAAATTCATGACCGCCCACCTGTGATTACGTGATTAGTTTTTTTCTTACAAATTTTCGAACTTTGACTTATTTTTCTTGGTGGTTTGTTTCGGAGAAGCTAGTTTTTTTTATATTAATATTTTGGGATCATTAGTGAATTTTATTGGTACCCAATTATCCAAGTGGAGGTCTACGTATATTCTTTGATGGGTTTTTGCTATTTGATTTGCTGTTCATTTTGTTGCGTGAGATTAGACGTGTGAGCTCTTTTGTTTTTATCATATTGTTTCATATCAAGTATTATTGATATTAGGTCTTTCTTTTTTTTGGAATGAGCATTACCTTTTTAATTCCTCAAGAAGATATGCTTGGAAATTCTCCTTTTGTAACAGGAATATGCCTATTAAACTTTATTAGAAATAAAATAGCCTAAATTGGGTTTGATGAAGCACAAGATAAAAATGCTATAACATGCGATGAGATAATCAGGCCTTTTCCACAAAATGATTGGAAATCTAGTAATTTCAGATGTATTAACTATTAATAGTACATATATCTGAGTTGACGCGCGTATGCTCATGAATCCACATTAAGATTGGTCAAACAGAATGTTTCCAGTGTTCAGGATAGTTGCCTGACTGCTTTATTGCTATCCTGCAAAGCAAGCTAGGTCTTTAAATCAAATGAGGGGATAAATATTTCAAAATCTCAGGGATGTAGCTTTTTTTCCATTTTATAAAATGCAATTGTTTTCTTATTGTAGTATTGGTGTTAGAGAGAGAGCAAAAGCTGTGAGCATCTTCTTTGTCTGATGTTTTCTAAGGGCAACAGCTCACAAATTCTCTTTCACGGCATATGCACACGTGGATATACCTGTGATTTTTAATGAACTAAAGATGTTCTGTTTTCTTTCAGATTCAAAGTTTACACAACAAGAACTTCCTGCTTGCAAGCCAATTCTCACACCTCGATGGGTAAGTTTTTGTCATTTCTTTTATCTGGTCTCGTCTGAGAGGCAAATGGGTGCTCAAAGTCATTAACCTCAAATATGTCTCTTTCTCCAGGTGGTGTCTGCATTCTTGATTATTGCCATTGTCTTCATTCCTATTGGCATTGCTTGCTTGCTTGGTTCCCGAGATGTAAGCTTGAGTGTCACCTAAATCTTTGCAATTCCAGTTATGCTATCACTTATGGTTGTTTACGGGTCAATCTCCTTTTATCAGGTTGTTGAAGTTGTTAAACGGTACGAAACAGACTGTATTCCTCTTGAAAATAGAACCAGTAGGGTCCAATATATTCAAAGCTCTGCCAATAAAACATGCACAATATCAATGACGGTAAGTTCTGTCTGTGGAATTATTGGCTGTTGTGCTGTCGTCATTTTCTATATCTGTTTTGAGCTGTGCTAGTGGATTTATAAGCTAACAAGGAAAGACCTACGCCCATATTATTTCCTGTCATACAATTTTCCTTCATGCTATTGCTGTCTCTCTACTAATGGCACTGCCTTTTTGCCAGATTTGTATTGGCAGTGTATTAGTAGGTGACTTTATACTACCATGCCAATATCCTTCTGTCTTGCAGCATGTCTTCAGTGCCAAATATAGAAATTACTCCTCATGACCTGAGAGGTTATCAGCAAATGAATGACGATCTTTCTTTTTCTATTGTTGTTTTTCTTATCAGATCCCTAAGAATATGAAGAAACCTATTTATGTTTACTATCAGCTTGACAACTTCTACCAGAATCATCGTAGGTATGTCACCAATATCGTGCAATCTATCAACTTATAATTTCTGATGGGTTCAAGTAATTATGTCTATAATCTTACATGATGGTTAGAGGTAAATTGTTCACATGATCATTTTGGGAGCATTGATATTCAGGACTATCCAGGTGCATAAATTAGGTAGAAAATTGGTGCTGGTCAAGAGAACAGATTACAGCATGTGTTTCGGGAAGTGTACCCATTATATTTTCCTGTCAGATTTTACAACTCGGAGCGTGATGTTTGTGATTTTCAAGAAATACAAACATGATAACCTAGGACCTAGGATGCTGTTGCATTCAATATTGTGTGTTGTCATTTCAGTAAAGGATATCATATATCTGATCTCAGAATAGTGTGGATTTGACTATTTGTTAATGGTAGCCAATTACATTCTTTCATGTGTTTAATAATGAGAACCAACCCATCATTTGATAAGATAATTACTAAAATTAGATAAGCAGAATATCAAAACTGTTGAACATGCTGTGAACCATCATGATTATCATTATCATAAAATGGAGGCTTCCTCATTGAAAGTTGCAACGCATATAATTGTTATGACTGCTCTAATGAATCAGGTATGTGAAGAGCCGAAGTGACAAGCAGTTGAAAAGTTTGGGAAATGAGGATGATACAAGTAGTTGCAAGCCAGAAGATACCGCAGTTGGGGGGGGGGCAATTGTACCCTGTGGTCTAATAGCTTGGAGTATGTTTAATGATACTTATAACTTCTCCCGCCTGAACCAGCCATTGTCAGTGAATAAGAAGGGAATTGCTTGGAAGAGTGATAAGCAGAAAAGGTTTGGTAAAGATGTCTTTCCTAAAAATTTTCAGCGTGGAGGTCTTCAAGGTGGTGCAATTCTCAATGACACAATACCAGTAAGTCCTCGACTATTTCTCATTTGGTCAAATTAATCTACAAGCAACTCATCTAATCACAAACTAAATGACCTCTTTCAACTTCATCCAGGAAAATGCCTTTGAATACGTTTAATAATGTTAATAACACATGGACATTAATTGATTTCAACACTACATTGCTGTGATATTCATTCATGAATGAGTTAAATTTTTTAAAACCCAGGGTGTTAAGGCATTAGGTTTATAACTTAGAGACATGATAGACTTGGTGCAAAAGTTTAAAATCATAGAATGTAGTTGTGTATTATTCGCCCTCTTCTACTGCTAAAAAAGTGTGAAAGTACCAGAGATCCATAAAAAAAATTCTCCTTCTTTTGCTGCAAGTTTCTTCTAGTAAGTGGCATGTAACTGAACCGCTTGTATATGATTTTGTGTAACAGTTGAGTGAGCAGGAGGACCTCATGGTTTGGATGCGAACTGCAGCTCTGCCAACTTTTAGAAAGTTGTACGGGAAGATAGAGGTGGATCTTCAGGCGAACGATGTCATAAATGTGACACTGGCTAACAACTATAACACATACAGTTTTAATGGCAAGAAGAAACTCGTGCTTTCAACCACAAGCTGGATTGGTGGAAGAAATGACTTTCTTGGCATTGCTTATCTCACTGTCGGGATGATATGCTTAGCTTTGGCAATGGGTTTCACGGTTGTGTATTTCATCAAGCCTAGGTAAGTTGATCTCAGAAAAAACTTAATTCTTGAATTTAAGGCTTTTGAAAGAGTGAGGCTGCAGATGTGTCCTTCATAAGCTATTATTTTAAGGCGAGGATTTCCAAGTGTTTGCAGCTATCATAAATGGAGTTAGGCTCTGAAATGTGGAGCATGGCCCCGTGGTGGGCAGGATAGAAAATTAATGCTATATGAATTTTTGATTGCATGTGAGATACTTTTAACTATATGTTTGTTGATATTATTTTCTAACTGTATCTCCTACTGTGTCATCCCAGGCGGCTTGGTGATCCTACCTTTTTATCATGGAACAGAGGTCCTGGATCGCAGTAAAAATGCTTTCTGGATTTCATCTGATGGCTTCCCTCTGGCACATCCCATCTTATTTGTTTCTTTAATGTCTATTAAATGTTTAAAGCACAACTTCGGGTTGAGAAGTGTTCTGTTTGTTTGAAATTTTGATTTCTAGGCTATACATAGTTTTCTTTATGTATAATTACAGCAATAGTATTGAATACAAGTTATTATTTGTTTCCCCAAACTTGTGGCCGCTGACGCGCTTCAATATTATAGAATTTGCATTTTTCTTGTTTGTCTACATCTTTTTTTTTTTTCTTACTCGAGTAAAATGTTGGAAAGGTGCCCTTCTCGGTAGGGATAAATAGGTTGGTCAGAAGCTGTTCAAGCCTCTCGCAGAACTGAGACTTCCCTTCCTGCCATGGATGCAGCACCCTGATTTCACAAAACAAAAAATAAGAAAAATTGACAAGCGATACAAAAGAATGGAGTCATCTAATTTTAGACACGCCGCAGGTTTTTAACAACAAATGGAGGCGGCTAGTGATTTTCATAGCCAAAGTGTCATGTGATTAAAATTTCCATTTCTCTGATTTAAGCCCGCGTCTATATTTTGCTGCACAGTTAAATTATCTCCAATCGGCCTCTGGGAATGTTTTTTAAAAACATTTCTGAAAAAAATTGAATTTTTTTTTAGTTTTAAATTAATATATTTTTTATGTTTTCAAATCATTTCAATGTGCTGATCTCAAAAATAATTTTTAAAAAATAAAAAAAATTATTAACATACTTTTCTAAATGAAAAATACTTTAAAAGATAACAGCAGCATTTCTGATACAGTCTCGCCAACCCACCAAAAGCTTCTTTTTTTTGTTTCACACACCAAAAAAAAAAAAAAAACCTAGAGAACACGCAAGAACATCCCACTTTGGGTGATAGCTCCTGAACAAGAGCAAGTCATCAGAAAGCCCCCTGTTAGTCTCAATGTTAAAGAGTTCAAAATTTGTGTACATGCCTGATGCACTTTGAAGAACCTGTGGAGGAAAAGCCCCAGCATTATGGAGGGGAAGGGCATCAGCAGATAAGCTAAACAGGTTTTCGGTAAAACTGGTTCCACAAAGATATTTTATTTTTTGAAATTTTTCACAATATTGAGTTGAATGTTGACAGCACATAATAAAATCTTGAATAGAAAAAATGCGCAAACATCATGATATATTTTAATTGAAAATTAAAACGATGATGCTTGTATTTAATTAAATCAATTGAAAAATATATAAATTAATAAATCATAAAAAAAAAGATTGATAAAGTTAATTGAAAACTATGATGAGAAGTTAGTAAATGATAAATATATTAAAGAATAATATAAATTATATCATAGTACCTCACTTAACAACTTAAGCTATTAGGCCGAATTGGTTTTTTAATATAGTATTAGAGTCTTGATGACTAAACGTTCACGATTTCAAATCTCATTATTCTCATTTATTTGATAAAAATTAAGCATGTGATATTGTGAATCCGTGCAAGTTTTAAATAAACATCTCTTTAGATGAGACAATATAAGTGTTAAAAATAAAAAATGAATGCACGATGTGTCAGTCAACTAGGTGAATGATGCGTCATTCAACTACAACCTTTTTCATTCGTTGAATGTGGCTTCGGTGATATAAAAAAAAAAAAAAAAGTGGGTCCAAGTTGTCGGTAAAAACTCAAATAAAAAAAAATTAAACCCCAATTCACCTTTTTTGCTTCTTTAAATGTGAAAATCATTTTCATTGAATTAAAAAGTAAGATTTATAAGATATTAAAATCAAAGTTACTGGTAGATAAAATTCAGCAATCTAAGAGTTTTCTTTTTTCTATAATTTTTCAGTGATTTATTTTTTTACTCTCAATTTTTAAAAGCGTGAAAAAAAATAAAGTTTATGATTAAAATATAATATTATTTTTATCTGTTTTTTGTTGGAAAGAGTTTTGTTTCTTACTTTTATGTAAATTCCGGTCAATCATCTATCCATTTATTTTTTAATAAAAAACTAAAACCCTATTTTTGTGAAAATAAACATTAATTTAACGTTGAAATATTTAACAAAACATTAAGAAAGCTAAAAAAAGAGAACATATCAATGCAAGTTTCGACGAGTAAAACCATGAATAATTTAAAGAGAATAAACAAAAAACAAATAAAGTTGAGTGATTAAATGGTAAACCATGCAAAACTACGACTAAAATATAAAAAATGAAAAAATAAACAATGAATGAGCATTAAAATGTGGTGTGCACAATATTTTGTTGAACTCACGTGAAATTCCTGGTCAAGCAGGGAGTCAAGTTGGATTTTACAAGTTTAAATTGTTATGCTGAATTTGATAATATTCCCATGACTTTTTTACCCTTTTTTTTTCCTCTGGTTTTGTTCTATCTTTTATTTGTTTTGTTTTATCTTTGATGTTAGATTTTTTACTAATTTTATTATTTAATTATAAATTAATTTTTATATTTTTTATTACATAATAAAAAAATTCAACCCAGCAAAGTCAATAATCCTGGATTACAGGTTTTACTTGTTGATAACAGGGCACATGACATGACATGTTTAATTTTTTATTTGATTTTTTTCCTTTACATCTACGTAATAAATAAGGTTGTGTCATGCAACCCATCAAGATTTAATTTAAAAATTAAATTAAATAATAAATTGATTTTATATTTTTCAAGTTTAAATTGTTGTTATGAGTTAAATAATAATATTTAAAAGTTTTTTATATTACTTTTTTACGTAAAAAAAAAGTGATTCAAGCGCGCTTAAGAAACCAGTCCTATTCCAAACAATGTTTTTTTATTTAATATGATGTTTTTAATGAACAATTTCTTGACCACCTCTAAATCAATTAGTTTTTTTTTTTTAATTATTTTTTCCTTGCGCTCTACAAAAACGATGTTCAGCAATGTGGGACCGGCTTAAACCCAACTCATGGATTTTTGGTCTGACTAGGCAGCCGGGTTTTTGTCATGACAGCATTCTGCGGAACTCGAGTCCCAATGAGCCGTGGGAAGTAGCAAGCCAGCCAGTTGGTGGGTTAAACACTCGAGGCTCTCAGAAGTGGTCATGTCCATAGTATAATCGGGGACTCCCCACTCCAAAACAAACATAAAGAGACACCGAAGAAACATCTCAAAAGAGAGAGGAGATAAAAACGAGGAAAAGTAAAGTAAGGGTAGTTGCAGTAATGATTTTACAAGTCCAGGTCTTAAAAGGAAGGAAGGCAATAGATTACTCAGATCATATCCAATGAAGGTGGCCTGGCCTGTGTGTTAAATCGCTTTATAAAGTAAAACCAAATATATCTGATCATGGAAGAGATAACAAGCACCATAAAACTTTCCATTTCTATAGAGAGATAACAGGCTGTGAGAAATTAAGAAAAATAAATAGTGGTCTGAATGTTGATATTATCTAACTAGGCTCTTTTGTTTTTCAGTGCCATACATGGAAGCGTATCTACTTGCCCTTTGATTCCATTTCTGCTATCTGCTACCCCTTTTCAGTTTTCTGAACTCGTCTGACGTTTTCTCTCTCTATTTAAATCTCTCTTCGTCTCTATCTTATGTCTTTGCTTAGAGTATATTCTTGAATACTGTTAGCAAGGGTAAAAGGAGCCTCTGTTGCAAGCAATAGTTCTTGGTAACTACCTGTCATGTCTTGCAGTCGTCCCTGGTTCTGCCCTTCTTCTATATCAGGTTCTCTTTCTTGAACTTTTATGGGGTTTTGGCTATCTGGACAGTGCAACTGTGCATTCAAATTTCTTTTTTTATATATTTTTGTTGATTTTGTTGCCGTGCTTCTTATGTTGTAGAATTTCGTTTCACTATGTCCTATTTGAAATCTTTATGAATCTATACATTTCACGCATGCTTACCGGGGAATGAAATAACTTCATTCATCTCTGGTTATCGAGTTATTGTCGTTTAGAACTTGGAAGAAAGAAATGAAAGTGCTATTACAGAGAGCATACTTTGTTTTATTTTCTTAATAATTGGTATTTGATTATTCCAACAAGGTTGGTTATTTGATTTTATTTTTCGACCATTCATTTGGCACTCGAGGTTTTTTTCCCCAGGATGCGTTCTCAAATCTGTAATTTATCTATAATTCATCATGAATAACCTGACTTGGCTTTCTTTCCCTTTGGCCAATCTTCCTTTTGTGAAGCAACCTTGACAGACCCTGCATCAAAATTAGTCACAGGAGAATTCAAGACAACCAGTCTGGTACCTGATACTGCAACTCTTTTGAATTGTTCCATCTATTTTATGAGAAATTAAAGGATTGAACATTGCGCTCATTGATTTTCCATTGTTAATCATGCAGAACTTTCATGGAACTAAGGAAAGGATCAAGAAGATGTTTTATAAGATTGAATTGTCAGTGTCTTCATATGACACTGCTTGGGTGGCAATGGTCCCATCTCCAGATTGTCCAGAAACTCCTTGTTTTCCAGAGTGCACAAAATGGATTTTGGAAAATCAACTTGGTGATGGCTCCTGGAGTCTTCCTCATCGCCATCCTTTATTAGTTAAGGATGCTCTTTCATCTACATTAGCGTGCATCCTTGCATTGAAGCGATGGGGTATCGGTGAAGAACAAATAAATAAAGGTACTGTTTTAAGTTATAGCAAGTGTTTAGCAATTATTCTTAGGTGACCAAATTGCATGATTAAGCAACGAGATGGATTAATATTCTCTCCCTTGTTGCAGGCCTTCGGTTTATTGAGTTGAATTCCGCTTCAGTTACTGATAACGAGCAATATAAACCAATTGGATTTGATATAATATTTCCTGGCATGATTGAATATGCCAAAGATTTGGATTTGAACCTCCCTTTGAAGCCGACAGACATAAATTCTATGCTCCACAGGAGGGCTTTAGAGCTTACAAGGTGAAATTCTATCTTCCATATTTACTATTTTGGTCCACGTCTATGTTCATAAAGCTTCTTTTCATAAGAATGCTACCAAACTTCAAAAATGGACAAATTGGCTTTGCCAAGTTGGGAAGGATCAGACTTTCAAGCTCAGTCAACCCCTGCCTTGAAACTGGGGTTAGTTGGCTCAGCTCTGCTTAATGGAGCTGTTTACTGCTCTCTAGGAACAAGGTCTAGAACAAGGTTTCACTTCTTGAAATTCTACAAGTGCACTTTAAATATTTTCCAAAAAATGCGTGAATCCTGTGGAGTGATCCCAAATGTTAGAAATACGTTGTCTTTTCTAAAGTGTAATACATCATATTGGAATGGCCTGGTTTTCATTTGGAATCTATGTATGTAGTGGCGGTGGCAAGAACTTGGAGGGAAGAAGAGCCTACTTAGCATATGTTTCGGAAGGAATTGGAAAATTACAGGATTGGGAAATGACCATGAAATATCAAAGAAAGAATGGATCACTGTTCAATTCACCATCCACCACAGCAGCTGCCTTTATTCATATTCAAGATGCTGAGTGTCTCCATTATATTCATTCACTCTTGCAGAAGTTTGGGAATGCAGGTCCAGCCACATAACTCTGAATGTGCTATCTATAGCGTCACATCTCTCTGGTATCTAGTTATTGACTTTCTATTGATTTCTTCAGTTCCAACCATTTATCCATTGGATATATATGCTCGTCTTTCTATGGTTGATGATCTTGAAAGGTTGGGAATCGATCGGCATTTTAGGAAGGAAATAAAAGTTGTATTGGACGAAACGTACCGGTAATGTACCATTTTCATTTTGCAAATGCAATACCACTGTGTTGTAGATGCAAGCAACTTTCTAGATAACTGAATTCATCTTTATGTTTTAACAAAAAAATTCACTAAAGTTTGGGTTAACTTATTAGACCATGATCAGATTCTATTGTTGTAACTCTTAACCTTGACATTAGCAAACAAACAGATTTTGGTTGCAGGGGGAGGAAGATATATTTTTTGATAATGCCACTTGTGCTTTGGCATTTAGGATATTACGCTTGAACGGATATGATGTCTCTCTAGGTATGTTCTTTAGATAGGAGATTTCATGTTTGGATCTTTTGAGGATGTTTTAATCAGTATAGCTTTAATAGGGTTAACATTTGGTGTAGATGCATTAAACCAATTTTCAGAAGATCACTTCTCTAATTCACTGGGAGGATATTTGAAGGATTCGGGAGCTGCCTTAGAGTTGTACAGAGCTCTGCAGCTAAGTTATCCAGATGAATCACTTCTGGAAAAACAAAATTCTTGGACAAGCTATTTCCTGAAACAGGGATTATCCAACGCTTCACTTTGTGGAGATAGGCTTCGTAAAAATATTAACAGAGAGGTAGTTTTGTTTTTCCCCTTATTGTCAAATCCCTAAGAACAGCCTTTTTCAGTTCCATTGAAATTCCTAACTTCATGTATTTTCCTCCACTTCAGGTGCATGATGCTCTCAATTTTCCTGACCATGCAGATTTGCAACGCTTAGCTATCAGAAGAAGGATTAAACATTATGCTACAGATGATACGAGGATTTTGAAAACTTCGTATCGGTACATCTTGATTAGTTGAAAAAAAAAATTAATTTGACCAGTGAAATATGTGTATTCTTACTTGTACTTTTACTCTTCATGTCATAGTTGTTCGACTATTGGTAACCAGGATTTTCTCAAATTGGCTGTAGAAGACTTCAATATCTGCCAATCAATACAGCGTGAAGAACTTAAACAAATTGGGAGGTGCGTTTTCTACACAAACTTTGGAGTTTGGACCATGACTTGGTAGCCTTCGTTTTCATTGAATATACATCGAGAGCAGGATATATTGAGCACAAATCTAGCTTTGTTGCATTCACCCCCTTTTGTCTCTTTTCCTTTTCAAGATGGAATCGCAGCTTTTTCTGGAGCTACTCATCACTAGTATTGCGATTTTACCTTGATCTCAATCTCATTGGAGCTCTTAAATTTTTCAATCAAAGATCCGAATGTCCTTAACACGGACTGAATGATTAGCTAGCTCAGAGCATTTAGTTGACTGTTTGGCACTTCAAATATTACTTGTTTATAGCAAGATACCTGTCATGTAAACAGGTGGGTTGTAGAGAGGAGACTGGACAAGCTAAAGTTTGCTAGGCAGAAGGAGGCCTACTGTTACTTCTCTGCTGCAGCAACTCTCTTCGCTCCAGAACTATCTGATGCACGCATGTCATGGGCAAAAAATGGCGTGCTTACTACTGTTGTCGATGACTTCTTTGATGTTGGTGGTTCTGAAGAAGAACTCGTAAACCTTATTCAATTGATTGAGAGGTATGTTTTGTTTCCCCTTTCAGTTTCTTCACTTTCTAGATGATTCTCCTCTGTTCAAGTCACGATTTATTTCTAATGGAATGCAGGTGGGATGTCAATGGCAGTGCTGATTTTTGTTCTGAGAAAGTTGAGATCATATATTCGGCAATTCACAGCACTATAAGTGAGATAGGAGACAAATCTTTCGGATGGCAAGGACGCGATGTGAAAAGCCATGTTATCAAGATTGTAAGATGAATTCCTACTGAATTATTATAATATTGTTACCATCATATTGGCAAAATTGGAAAGAGACGATTTTTGACGGTTCAGTTATGCATTACAGTGGTTGGATTTGCTCAAATCCATGTTGACAGAAGCACAATGGTCAAGTAACAAATCAGTGCCAACCCTTGATGAATATATGGCAACTGCGCACGTATCCTTCGCTCTAGGGCCTATTGTCCTTCCAGCTCTCTATTTTGTGGGGCCCAAGCTTTCAGAGGAGGTTGCTGGACATCCTGAATTGCTTAATCTATACAAGGTTATGAGCACTTGCGGGCGTCTGCTCAATGACTGGAGAAGCTTCAAGGTGGATGATTCTTCTCAAGGGATATAAAATGAGATGTTATCGGTCTCATGTCTGATATTTTACTTGTTTGGTTGTTAACTATGTTTTGCTCTTTGCAGAGAGAATCTGAAGAAGGGAAATTGAATGCTGTCTCATTGTACATGATTCACAGCGGTGGTGCCTTACCTGAAGAAGAGGCCATTGAACATTTTAAAGGATTGATCGACAGCCAGAGAAGACAATTGCTTCAGTTAGTTTTGCAGGAAAAGGATAGCGTAATTCCTAGACCCTGCAAGGATTTGTTTTGGAACATGATAAAAATATTGCACATGTTCTACAAGAAGGATGATGGATTCACTTCAAACGAGATGATGAATGTTGCCAAGGCAATAATAAACGAACCCATCTCTCTAGATGAATTATAAGCAAATGCTATGAAACATGTGAATCCCACCTGCTTTTCTGGATTTCTCAAACCAGCAGCAAGGTATTGGTCATTGTTGTTATGAATGCTCATGTTTTCTCTGGCACTGCATGTGATTGTGGCCAGGCTTCCTTGATATCTATGTGCATCTTTGCATCTAGTTCAAATGAAGGGGGGAGAACAAGAACTCACTCCGTTGAATCAAAGCGGGATGCCCATGGCTGTGGAGTATGTATCTGGGAACCACGCTCGGAGATAACAAAGAGCTGCTGCCACTAGAATCTAGCTAAACATGCAAGAACTCGCCATCAGGGGCCGAACCAAGCTCTTCTTGATAGAGAAAAGAAAGATGCGGAGCCTCCAGACTTTAGAAAACACCTACTTGATTTAAAACATGCCTTTCAATGTTTCCTTCGTCATTCAAATATCAGCCTACTATGCCACGTGGATTGCTAAATCGAAAGTATACAAACAATTCTTGTCCGCTCACCATACATCAAAAATAAGCAATTGTTTGTTTGAAGACAGTGCAAAATTTTTGAAAAATTAATTTTTAAATTTTTATATTTATCATTATAAAAATTAGTTAACGAAAAATATTTTAAAAAGTATTTTTCGGTCAAAGAAAAATATTTTTTGATCAAAGAAAAATTTAGTTAAAATATTTTTTGATCAAAGAAAAATTTAGCTTAGCTTTTAAAAAATTATTTTACTGGAAATTTTAAATGGGAAATACCTTTTAAAAATTATAAAAATTTAAAAATATCATATTATTTTGTTGATTATATCAAATTTAATTCTTAAATTTTTAATTGATATATATATATATTTTTAATTCTCTTGCACTTAAATAGTACAACTGGTAAAATACAGGCAGGTGATTGCTCTTATGCCTGGCAACAAGAAGCAAACATCATCAAGGCACTTCCGGTATTCCCAGCAGAAACCGCCTACGACTTTCACAAGAACCCATGTAAAATTGGCAAAGCTCCTTCAAGATTTGTGCAGTTCAATTAAACGCTACTCACACTCAAATATCACTTCGGAATTTAGAACTAGTCATTATCAGTAGCAATAAATGCTGGACGGGTTCCATTCAAAAGGCTTTCTTCTCATGTGAAGTCAGTCCATGAACTCCACCCTCAGCTTGGGCTGCTGCTGTCCGTACCTATAGCAAGCCAAAGGAATAAGGTCAAACACCGTTTCGACAAAAAATAAAGGAGCAAAGTTCACACGACTTCAGCAAGCATGAGTAATAAGCGGACAATCAAGGGCATGATGAACCACTTCTAGCATGTGAGACCTGGGGATGCAAGCATGATACACGACCTATTGCCAATGAATCAAAACACTTACCCTTAATCCCTTCATATACACCCCCCCGGCCCTCCTGACAATTCAGATTATGTTATTGATGCGTTTCCCTGTACTAGAGCTGTTCTGGTTGATTTGCAAAGGTAGTAGCGATTTTAATCATTTAAGATGGTTTATGCCTCTACATAGGAGGCTAACTTCAAATGTTCAACCAGCAAGCTATAAAAAACGTATATTTACACATATTCTGATGGATAAGGACTTTAGCTTCAAGCAGAGTCACGGATTATTTTCACACGTCAAAAACTACCAAATTATCCCGATACCAGAAGTAAAAGAAAGGCATCCGTACCTCAAGCCTAAGTGTCTTTGACCTTAACAAATCATGAGCAGACTGCAACGAGGAAGCACCAAGATCCTGGAACCCTTGCTTTACTGCTTGCATAGTGTAAGGTACTAACTTCAAAACAGAACCTTTATCAGCAACTGCTCCGACAACTCCCTGAGCAATCTTTAGCTTAGCAGTATCACCCAGGTATCTTTGATCACTCCCTTTAGTCATTGCTTCAAGGGAGCCCATGCCACGATATTTTTTAACCCGGCATTTTTTCTGGTATGGCAAATTGTTAGAATTCACAGAATTGAAACTGCATCTAGAGCCAATGAATGTATCCAGTCATATTTTGTCATGAAGCAAGAATAAAAATGATCACAAAATAATTTGGCTTGTTACTGGTATAAAACCGTAAATCACAAGCATGCTACATTAGTTTCTGAATATTCATATATTATTAAGTATACACATCAGCTGACATGTTCATGAGACTGCCTTACTAACATAACAAGTGTCCATTATAATTCATAAGTGCATTCCCAAATAATCCAATGCTAACCAATGTTAACAAATGCACACAAACAACAATTTTTCATTTTATAGTAATGTTCAGGTTCACTTAGCTATCTATTCTGAACACCAACCGTACCTTTAAGGCATACAATTTCCTTAGGACATGTTAAAAGATGAGGATTACCTCAGCTACAGAAGATTATCTTGACAAGATAGTCTCCTAATAAGATTTCTTAACAATTAGAAAAACCTTTATTTATGAAGTTTCAAACTTCGAGGTTACTTTTGAGTTCCCTGTCCAAAATCTTGCACAGCTTTATTGCCTCCGCCAATGAAAAAACATCGATAATGATAAATCGGAGAGGAAATACTGGATGGGCCACAGGGATGATAGTGGTTGCTTTTACTTTTTTGTTAATACGTGATCATCTTAATTCAAGGAAATAATTCCAAAAGAACAAAAGTGTGAAAAGGAAGTTTGTAAAAAACCCACTTTCAAGAAAGATGCTTGAAGAAACCAACTAAAAGACTAGTTTTCATTGCCATTTAGCCATGGCGTACCTTCTCATCGTACTCATAAGCCCCAGGAGCTTCAGTACTTCCGGCTAAAAAGCTTCCCATCATTACAGTAGATGCTCCAAGCACCAGGGCCTTGACAATATGCCCTGAGAATGAAATGCCACCATCTGCAATAACAGGAATGCCACTTTGTGCGGCAATGGATGAAACCTTGTACACAGCAGTTGCCTGGGAAGTTGCAATGCAAGAAAAACAACTTTCAGTGTGGAGAATAGGATGGGATGTGCAAATTATCTTAACTATTCACACGAAATCATTCACTTTGGAGTTCAGTGCTCTGTTACAGATATCCGTATGCTCGGTTGTGCTGGAACTCCTTTTCTCTTGGCATTTTTAGATTCTTGCATACTAAAAACAACAAAATATTGTTTTCAAGTAAAATGGTTGGTGTTGTACTACCAGCCAGCATTCAAACTAAGTAAAAACATATACCATTAACACAGAGAGAAAGTTCTTTTTTTCTTTGTTTGAAATTAATATTTTTTTTATTTTCAAAAATAAAAAATCTTTATTTTAATAAATTTCCAAATAAAAAAAACTTCCATAACAACAACTTCAAAGTCCTTTACCTGTCCTCGCCCAACTGCACAAACCTCTTGTGTGGTGCATATGGACCCAGACCCCATACCAACTCTCAACCCATCTACACCTGCCTTGATCAAATTCTGTGCTTGACTCATTGTCACCACATTCCCACCGATCACATCCAGCTCCGGATAGGTCTGTTTCACATACTTAATCATCTCAACCTGATAAACAGAATTCCCTTGTGAACTATCCAGCACAATAACGTCAACCCCTGCTTTCACCAACTGCTCCAACCTCTCCTTGTCCGAATCCCTTGTCCCAATCGCCGCCCCAACCATCCACCTCCCATCAGACCCCACCGTTCCCTTCCCTAACTTAGGATAACCCTTCACCCTGTCAACCTCCTCCTTAGTCACCGCATCCACCACCTCTCTTCCCTCCTTCTCCACCACCACAAAATCACGCCCTTCCTCTTTTAACTTCTCATCAATCTGCCTCAAATCATAATCCCACGGCACGCACACGTTCGCATCCGTGCGCATGACCTCCCCCAATTTAATTTCCTTATCTTTCAACCCCAACCAATCAGACTTCGCAACATATCCCAGCAACTTCGTCTTCTGAGTCCCTAAGCAATATGAAACACAAATCCTTAGCACTTCCTTTTCTTTTAAAAAGAAAAATAATCGAAAAAGAAGTGATTTATTTTTTTATATTCCTTTTATTTTATTACCTGATTGAGTGACAAGAACAAAAGGAACATCATGGCTGTCAAACTCGTCAGTAATCCGTGAATCAGGCGCCTTAAAAATCGGACTCGACAATATAGGCACGCGGCGTGACTTAACGGATCTGATCATATCAGCTTGCTCAGACGCTGTTACATTAGAGTGAATAATCCCAATTCCACCGAGCGCCGCCATCGCTGAAGCCATGTAGGCCTCAGTGACGGTATCCATGGGAGAGGAAACCCATGGTATAGAGAGGGGGACATTGCGGGAGAGTTTAGTTGAGAGGTTAACGGCGTCGGTTGGGAAGTCGATGTAGTGAGGGAGGAAAATGACATCGTCGTATGTGTAGGAGTAGCCTTGGTTGAAGAGTTTTTCGGCGGGGAAACCGTCTTCGAATTCTGTCGCCATTTAGTGGTGGTGGTGGTGGTGGTGGTGGTGGTGGTGACGGCGACGGTGGTTGTTGCGGAGAGGGGAAATACTGGAGGGTGGGGGCGTGGAATGAGATTGGTTTTGTTAGGTTTTAGATAGATAATGATGAATTGAAATATGGAGGGAAGGGAAACGGACAAAAGGAGAGAGATTGGGTGTCCTACGGTATATGGTAATTTGGGTGGTCCATTCATCATTGCTGTCCATTATGATTTTGTCCATCTAGCATTTACGTGAAAAACTGATGTGCACTTATGATTATCCAAGTATTGAAGAATCTATATTCTATACTGATTGATTATTTTTGTTCTATACAAAACCTTGGCTAGAAAGTCAGCCCTTCGCAGAACACTCCTTAGCACAAAGAGCTCTGATATCTTGAAATGATTGAATTTTTTTATTTAAAAGAGATATGTAGTGGATGAATTCTTTCTTCTTTTTTTCCACCGTATGCAACTATTAATTGACATTTAAAAATTAAGTTCAGTTCATTTTCATTAAAATTTAATTTTTTAATTTTTAATTATTTTTTTAATATTTTTAAATTGTTTTCACATTGATATCAAATCTAATTTTAAAAAATAAAAAATATATTATTTTAATATATTTTTAAATAAATATAATTTTCAAAAATAATATTTATAATATTTTCAAAACAACATAAATGGAATGCGGTGACTTTGTTATTGATGGAAATTTGCTTCTTTTTCTAGGACGACAGCTCATTATCCTGCGACGACAGCATTAAGCTATGGAATGGAAGGCTAAGAGTATTTTAAAAGTGTGGTTGTAGTTGTATTTTAAAGGGTTTTTTATTTAGAAATATATTTAAATAATATTTTTTATTTTTAAAAAAATATTTTTGATATTATAAAAATATCAAAAAATTATTAATTTAAAATAAAAAAATAAAAATATTATTTAACAGAGAGAGTTAATTAACTCCTTTACAGTTTGGAGTTTGGACAAGTGTCGCGTTATTCCTTGCCAGAAACGTGACCGTTTTGCGTTCATCAAAAAACTTATTTACCCTGATCTCTATTGGAATTTGAATGTGGATTATAACGAGGGAAATAAATCCAGTTGCCACCGAGCCAAGTTTTAAATGTGCTGGAGCATTTAGAGAGAGAGAGAGAGAGAGAGAGGTTTAATGGAAGATTTTTCATTTTTTTAGAAAAACAATTCTTGGAAATATAAAATTAAAGAGAGGCATTTGTTAACTGAAAATAAAAATTATTTATTGAAAACGCATTTTTCTAATTCTCCACGTTTTAAAAAAAAAATCAGAAACCCCAAAATATATATTTTTGTTTTTCGTTTTTTCACTGTAAGTGAAGGCCCTTGGTTCACTTGATGTTTTTTGTAGTTATTTCTTTTATTATTTTGAATTTAAGTCGGGCTTTTCTATAATTAACACGCATGTGGACGACACCTGCTCCCTTCAGGCAGGCCATGCATAGTTGTTTATTTTCTAAAAGCCCGTTTGTTTGCGTAGTTGTTTCTGTGTTTGAAGCAACCACAACAAACAATCTGTTTAGTTATGTTAAAAACACAAGTGAATGTCGGTGGGCCCATGCAAATTCGTATTTTGCACGTGAATTTTAAGAAGTAGCTCCTAGCTACTTTTCGAATTTAATTTACGTGCACACTGCAATTCACTTGCACTGTGCACGCCAACAATGCAATTTATTTGCATTGTTCACGCGAACAGTGCAAATGAATTGCACTGCTTGCACTGTTCACGTTACCAGGTTTTTTTGTATATATATTTAAAAAAAAATAGTTTAGAGTAAATTAAAATTACTCACATTTTTATGTAAACAATATTTTTTTTCTCGAAAAACTAGTGTAGAGTGAATTAAATTCATTTGCACTGTAATATCAAATCAATTTTATTCCTGATAATATTTTATCTAATTTTATATAAATTATTATTTATTTTATGAAGTAATGGCAATAGTTAAATCCATAACATTTAAATTAAAAACCATCAGTATTAATATATATTTTTAAAATTATTTTATAACCTCAATTTCAAAAGCACTTTTAACCAAACATATCAAACTACTTTTTATTCAACCACAGTTTTAACCAAACATCTATTTTTTCAAACCAACCTTAACTAAAAGTAATTTTTATAAAACAACTTTTTTCAAACTAC
The DNA here is from genome assembly GCF_005239225.2 of Populus alba. NCBI lineage: Eukaryota > Viridiplantae > Streptophyta > Magnoliopsida > Malpighiales > Salicaceae > Populus > Populus alba. The sequence continues at coordinate 5,336,481 of NC_133291.1, forward strand.
AATCACAACAGCTACCGCAATACCACACACACTCTAAAGACCCTAAACATCACATTCAGGGCAGAGTTTGAAACATCTGACAGTGATTTTTCCAACATCACCGCACCGTGCAGCAGTGGTTGAATCGGGTGCTAAGTTCTGGTGGATATTTTTTTTTCCCTTACCAATTAGTACAAATATTATTTCTCTTTTTTATATAAATCTTTATCATCGTTGTTTTTATTATTATTTAAATTATTTTTTTATTAATTTATTTTTTTAATTTCATTCATTATCATTTAACTTATTTTTATTTAGATTTTAATTTTTATCTTATTTTTTTTTATTTGTTTGTTTTTATCACGCTCTAATTAAAATTTATTTTTAATTTCACTCCTCGATATTATATATCAAATTATTTTTGTACTATATTCAATCTTTATTTTATTAATTGTCATTTCTTTTTATTGTATTTTTAAAAAATTTCATCTCCTAATATTTTATTAATTTATAACTTTGCTTTGTTGTTTTTAATACTTATTTTTTATGATGTTGTTTATGAACTCGTAATCAGAGTAATTGGTTTTAAAAACTAGTATAGGTTGGTTTTGGTTTTTTTTTATATATATTTTTAAAATTGATTTTTCCATATTCATCCTTAAACATATGATTTACCATAAATTATTTTTTGTGCTTTTTTTTTTAAATTTCTTTTCTACTTGATTGGCAGGTCAACCTAGACGGACATTAATTTATTTTTTCATTCATTTATTTTATTTTATTTTATTCTCAATTTTACCATTGAATATTATATTATTTTTTTTATAATTAAGCTTAATGATTTTATTCAATTTGCTTTTGATGATATTACCTTAATATCATGACTAGCTCATGGATTTTACATTCTAAACCAGGTGGGTTTTGTTTATATATATATATTTTTTTTTGCTGTCAATTTGTTTATCCATTCATCTATTATCATTGCATTTTTTTATTTGTATTATTTAAACTAGACAAGCTTATTAAACTCAGTTTAGTTAATAACTAAAATTTCATATTTTTTTAGTGTCTTTTCAAATGCCTGTATAGACCTGAATTTTATTTTGTATATTTAAAAAAATAATCAGCCTATAGTGTAGTGTGGTCTTCTTTGTCTATCTAGAGCTTGTTTGATATTATAATAATAGTTGGTTTTTAAAATATTTTTTATTTTTAAATATAAAAATAATATTTTATTTTTATTTTTAAAATTATAAAATATCAACGCACTTCAAAAACATGAAAACATGATTCTCATGTAAAACAAAAGAGGATGCTAGTATAAACTATTAAAGCCGGTCACGTAAAGCGAGACAGCCAGCAACTTACGCAACACGGCAATAGTGCGTTCTGACCAGGAGCGCTCTCTAATGTCGTTTTGATTCTGTTATTGTCCACAAGGTAATTGTTAATTAATGGGTGTCCACGCAGTTTAATTGACCCGGAAACTGATTTTGACAAGTCTTTGATCATTAATTTCAAAACAGGGATTCTAATTAAAAAAAAAAAAACTATAGCCAGGAGAAAAAACTGAAACTCCATTAACACTTCTCCGCTGAAAAAACTAAAAAAATTAGTTTTTCAACTTTTATAATGATTTTTTTTTTTTTACTTGGATATGTTCACACATTTTTTAAAAGAACTAGACTAATTTTATTCGAGGTTTATGGCTGTCCCTTCTAATAAATATATTTTTTTAAAATCAAATCTGTATTTTTATTTTTATAAAGATATAACAATACCTAGCTGCTAGATAAATAATTTACTATTAATTTTAATAATAAATTTGAAGAAGACATCTAAGATACTCTTTACCTTTATATGCAGGTGCCCACTACTTTCCAGATAAAAAAGTATAAATAAAACGCATATATATATAAATGTTGTAAAACATTAGACCATTTTTTACATTTTCATATTCAATTAGTAGCGTACATTTATTTTATTGTAGAGAATTTAACACAAAGATTTATTTTTTCAAGTTAAAAAGTATAATTTTATATGGTATTTAAAAAAATTAAAATAATATTTTACAATAATTTGACTACTACTGATTAAAAATATCAAGATCACCATTACAAATAGTGATTTTGATTTTTATATTGAAATAGTTCCAATACTAACACAATTTTTACCTTCTTTCAATTGAAAACTTTATCTCAGTTCTTAATAAACGAATATGTTTTTTTTTAATCTTTTATTGAAAATTTTGAAAAGGAAAGGCATTGAATAGAAGATATTTCTTTACTGGTTAACAAACCCAACCACTAACCCTGTGGAGCAAGAGGTAACAAACTTCTTTTCATTATGAAATTGCTTGGTTAATTTTAACATTTTAAATAAAAAATAAAAAATAATTTAACTAGATTTTATATAAATTTAACTAAATTAATGGAGTTTATCTCAATGAACATTTAAACCGATTCAAAATAAAATCTAGGTCAAGTTTAAATGTTTGTTTAGGAGTTTAAAAACCTATGTTTTTGTGTATTTTTTTAAAAAGTGTTTTATTTGCTTTAATATATATATATATATATATATATATAATTTTTAACACAAACACATTAAAAATAATCTAACAACATGAAAAAAACATTAATTTAATATTTCTTAAAAAATTAAAGATATTTTTAAAACAATTTCAGCGCAATTGAAAACAATTACTAAATCCGTGGGTTATGAATAGATTCAGCGGAATTGTTCTGGTTCAATAATCATAGTCTACCATCAAGGAAGGAATTCCGAACTTTTTTTTTCTTTAAATTAATATTTTTAACTTGAATATGGCTCTACAAATATGCTATATTGCATACGTGTGCGATCACATGAATAAAACATGCAACTGGAATTACTGTATGTTTATGCGAGTTAACACAACTCACACGGGAGAAACAGAGGAGGTCCCTTGTACAAAAAGTAGAATTTAATGACGAGGATGATAACCTAAAAAGAAATAGAAATCCAAGCCTAATCTACCTGGGACCCACCTTAGCAGCACTACTTACAAAATTCATGCCTTGACAGATCGTAAAGTGACCCTATAAATTTATTTAGAAATGAACCATCAGAGAGAGAGAGAGAGAGGGAGAGATTGGTCTCTGCTGTCTCGGAGACTGGTTTGCTATCTGTTCACTGTTGTCCCCAGAAGATCGAATAGCCTTCATCTCATCACGCGGACATAAATTGACAGCCATCATAGCCTGCGGAGGATATAAAAAAGAAGACTAATTACAATGAAAAGACAAATAATAATAATAATAATAATAATGCAAGGTGCGATGTCGTGACAAGCAGCACAAATTAGAAGTATTTGATATGTGATTTACGGGAATTACTAGGATCAACGGTGACTAGCATGGCAGTGCCTCCAAAGGAACAAGTGCCGCCGGCAACTTTGGTCCTCTGCCAGTAACTATTGAAGGCATAGGAAGCATGTGCAAACAACGTGTTGGGCTCAAAGCATGACCCGCTCGGTTGAATCGAGTCACAATCTGCCCCAGACCCACAAGCGTAGTTCATTGCTTCTTGAATGATTGGATCGGGCACCGAAGGCTTGGCAACACACCACAAGGCTGTGTACGGGCTTGTTCTTGGAGATGGTGGCCCTGTCGGAGGTGGATAAACAACAGGTGGTTGAAAAACCCGCGGGCTTGGAACAAATCCAGTTGGAGATGGAATAAAAATGGGCGGGCTAGGGATATAGCTTGGTGGGCTAGGCTCGTAATAAGGGGGACCGGGTTCAGCTTCTGGTGGGCTTGGAACATAGATGGCCGGGCTAGGCACTGATTCCGGCGTGCCTGGCGGACTTGGGACGGCAACTTCTGGTGTTCCCGGAATGTTGACGGGTGGGCCAGGCACAACTTCTGGCGGGCTTGGAGTGACACCAGGTGGACTAGGTACTATTTCGGGTGGATTGGGAATCGGGGTAAATTCGGGCGGGCTTGGTACCACAACAGTTGGGCTTGGAGGTGGGTTTAGGATGGGAAGAACCGGTGGTAGATAAGAGAAGGGTGGCGGAGATGAAGACGGGACGTATCCTGCTGGAGTTGGAATTGTCGTGGAAGGGGGTTGTGGGGTGTTTGGAGGATAAATGCAGAATGGAGGGGCATAATCGGGCAATGAAACTGGTCCTAATGAATCATAAGGTGGCAAGGTAAATGGTGAGCTCACATAGGGACCAGCATTCGATGAACCCATCGTTTCCTTTTGCAGCAGCAACGAAGCCAAGTCAAAGTGCTCTGTCACTTTTAATTTCTTTGCATGTCTGTTTACTGAGCTTCTTCCATGCACCGAACCTTTAAATAAGCGCACTGATCTTCTTGCATCTGCTCAAAGGTTATAAAAATAGAGCTATCACCTATCAGTATCCATATCCAATTGCTTCTTAATTATATGCATTGAGATGGCGACTACTGAATATTCAGCAGAAAAAGATAGAAATAAATTCAGCAGAAAAAGATAGAAATAAATTCCAGCACTCCTAATGCTATATAGTTCTATTCTTTCCATCCTTCTTGATCATGGATATGTATTATATATTAGGTAGTTATCAAAACTTGATAGCAGAGCCCACAGCAGTAGCAATTCCAATTTCACAATCTACATGCTATATAAGAATAAGATGGTAAATTATATTAGCTATCAACTTGAAACAAAACGGAGCACTAATCTGTAACCTGAAACAAATAAATGCAGGCCAGAGTGATGTAAATAATTATGGGTGCAAGAACTCGAGGGAGCGAGCGAGCTTACTGCAAAGAGTGAATGAGGTAGCTGCAATCGTCAAATAGAGTAGTAGAATGCAAACTCTCTTGCAACCTTTGCTTATTTCCATTTCCTTTCGAGCAAACCAAAGCTTCCAAGGTGAAAGCTCTTAACTATGCCCAGACTCCACGTCCTTGGAAGAATACGAGAAAACACCAGCCATTTGCTTATATATACACAATTAAGAGGGTCACGGCGCCCTTGGACGGTCCTAGAATGGCTCAAAGTAAGGCCGTGAGGGACAGGTGGCGGTTGCGTGGGCCATAAAGATTGATTCTTTAGCAGCTTCACTTTGCTATACAGTCTGCTTTGCTTAGAGTGGTGTATGTGAAGAAATGCTAAAGAAGTTTAAAAGGCGTGATAGAAGGTATATTTTATGCAGTCTTCCTTTTTTAAGGGGCGCCCATGTATAATGGCATATATGCTTGCTTGATATTGAAAAAAATGAAAGTGCTGATTTTTGCCTGCCTTTTGTCTTGCTTGCTTTCTACTCAAAGCTGATCTCTCATGGTGGAGGGAGGCAGAGGCACCCTTTTGTCCCTTGAACGATTTCGAATCATTCGTGGCGTCTTTGGGCTCTAGGATTGATAAAACAGTGCCTCCATTTCCATGCAAATTTATCTCTGATCGTGGTTTTTTCATCATGAAAAAAAAAAAAAAAAAAAAAACGGTGTATCTTTGAAAGATGCAATGCATTTTCGTTGTGAACTCTATGGATGAGTATGGACTGTCATGCAAGTGATATCTTCGACAATTTTGGTTAAAAATGAAAAAAAATATTCCTTTTTCTTTTTTCATGTTAATTTTGGTCCATGTTCTTTGAGTTTTTTTTTAATTAAACCCCTATAATTGTATTTTGAAATAGCAATATTTAATTTAATTCATAAACAGTATTTTTTATATGGCGCATGCATGTGAGAGCATGCTAATCAAAACAAACTTTAAAATATAAAAGTTTGTGGACATAACTTGTGAAGATTAAAGAACAAATAAATAAAGTTTAACAACAAAAGTGCAAAAACAAAAATAAAAATTCAAGACAAAAAAAAAAAAAAAACAGAGAGACCATACACATTGAGGTTAACATGCAAATGTTTCTTCATGAACAGTAAACACACGTTATTTTTCCATTCCCTTTTAAGATTTTTTTTTTTAATGTTTATAGATTTTATATTTCCAGATAGGGTGAGAAAAAAACTAAAAAAATAATTAAACTGAATTTAAAAAAAAAAAAAACCGAACTATAAAAAAAACAACCAAACCGATTAGATTATTTAAATAAATATTCAGTTCGGTTTCGGTTTTATTAGTATGAAGCTGAAAAATCAAACTGAATCGAACCAACAAAAAAAAAAAATCAAACAAAAAAAACCAAATTAAACCAAAAACAAATCCATTAGAAAGTAAAAAAAATATAATTTTTTATTTTTAATATAAAATAACTGAATTGATACCGGTCGGTTTGAATCGGTTTTGATTTTATTTTTTATATTTTATAAAATTTTAGTTTGATTGTTTTTGTAGGTAAAAACCGAACCGAAAATGATCACTTCTATTTTCAAGTATTTTTTATCTTTTAAAATCATTTAGATGGGCATGGTAGAACATAATTCTAATTATATGTTTTAATTGCATTTTTTTAAAAGATAATTTTTTATTTCAATGTTGCATTTTTTCATCTTCCTAGAAAGAAAATTCTCATCGTTCAAAATCTAAAAATATTAAGAAATAAATAAAATTTATAATAACATCAAATCACACGTAAATTATAAAAATTTTGAATTAAGTCTTTTAGAACAATATATTCTTTAATATTTAATATGCGTGGATATGCTTGGATATCTTACCTTGTAGTAGTGCCACACACCAATTGGTGTAATCTTTAATATTTTATTTTAAGTTTTATAAGTAAATTACTAAATCATTTATTGGTCATGTTAAAGACCGTAGCTTTGTGAGAAATTACTGCACTGGAGAGAACAGTGAAGCTGGGCCTGGTGAATGGACTGAGGATATTCAATATTTAGTTCTATGATCACTAATTGTGTCCGTGAAATAGCTAGCAGGAGTGTTACACGTGGCTGTAATCAGCAGTTTAAGCTTGGCAGTGGAAAAGGTGGGAACCAGTTCTGGTAGAGTTTTTGATCCGTCGGCAGTTACATGTTTCGGTTATTTTTTAAATAATTTTTTATGATAAAATATATGATAATAATATTTTTTTTATTTTTTAAAAAATATTTTTAATATCAGCACATCAAAACGATTCAAAAAATATAAACTATATTAAATTGTAGCAAAAAAAAAATAAAATTTAGAATCACAATTTACACCGTTTTTCTAACAGTCTCTAAGTTAGATAGCAGTTATTACTTACTAGGATGTTAAGCAGGAGGTTGTTATGATCATGTTTTTTTTTTTTTTAGAGTTATTTGGTGTTGTGATCGTTTTTTTTTTTTTGGATCGCAATGATATTAAGGTAATTTTTAAAAATTTAATTTGTAAAAAAAACAATTTTTTAATATTGTTTTTAGATGAGAAAAGTTTTATTTAAAAAGTTCTCACTTAGTATTTTAGTCACTACAACCCCTAATTAATCAATAAAAATTCTACAATACAGGACTGCGTATACAAAAGAAAAGATATTATCAATTCTTGAGTATCCTATCCGAAGTAGGCTACATCGCTGATTTTATCTTAGATTACTAAGAGTTTGTTGGATTATACTATCGATAGTCTACTTATAATATTTTTAACTCTTACGGCAGTGAATATTCGGATACAAATACTTCCCACTCTGGTGTTGGTAAATATTATGTAACACAAAAAAAATAACATTTCTGAATCTAGCGTTAATGAATAAACTAGTAAAATTTAAATTTAAAACAAAAAATTCATATTTTATATTTTTTTGTTATTTTTTATATAAAAAAGACAATTTACATTTCACAATAAAAATCTACAAATCAATTACATATTCAAATTATAAAAAAATTTGAGAGATCCACAAATAAATTCAGAAAGGTACATGAATTTTTGTGGAATTTTATGAAATAAAAAAGAAGTTTGTTTGGTCAAATATCAAAATAAAAAGGAATAAAATAAAGAGGATTGGCATAAGGGTGTGTTTTATCAAATACAATCTTGGCCCAAAATAAATTAGGCAGGCTGGGTCTGAGGCCCAGGCCCAGCCCGGCCTCAACTTTTTTTTATTGGATGGGATCCAGTCTTTGTTCTATGATCAGATGGTTCGTGATTCAAGCAAGATTGCAACTTCATTCAGTGCATCTAACAGGGTGCTCATGTATCTAGCTAAAGCAGAAAGGTTGGAGGCGTCATTTTGTTGTTTCAAGAAGGCTCAGGATTCCGGCAGTAAAATTGATACAGAGACATATAACATACAAGGCATTTGAGATATATGAGAGCATAGAAGCAGCAAAGTAATCATTGGATGGCTCAACTTATGAGCTGATGATACCAAGCTTGGCAAAATCAGGTCACCTGGATGCTGCTTTTAAGCTTTTCTAAGAGATGAAAGAAATGAACTTATGTCCAAGCCCTAGCGTTTTTTCCTCGCTCGTTGATTCAATGGGGATCGAAAGCAAGGAGGATGGAGACATCGATGAAGGTTTACATGGAAATGTAAGGCTTAGGGCTCAAACCACCTGTTATCATGTATGTTTCCTTGATCGAGTCCTACACCAAGGCTGAGAAATTAGATACTGCTCGCAGACTTTGGGATGAGATGAAGATAGCTGACTTTAAGCCAAACTTTGGGTTGTATACATCAATAATTGAATCCCGTGCTAAGTCGGGGAAGCTTGATATTGCAATGTCCATCTTTCGAGACATGGAAAAGGCTGGATTTCTACCCACCCCGTCTACCTGTTCATCTCTTCTGCCTCTGGACAATTGATGCTGCTATGAAGCTGTACAACTCGATGACCACTGCAGGTTTGATGAGTACATATACTGTCCTCTTGACTCTCTTGGCTCATAAGAAGCTTGTGGATGTGGCTGCCAAAACTTTACTTGAGATGAAGGCTATGGGATAATCTGTTGATGTGAGTGCCAGTGATGTTTTTATTTTTTTTACATTAAGGAGGTTCTGTTGATCTTGCTTTGAGGCGGCCCTGGATCCTCGGTTTTGCTATCTAGGTCTGTCAAGTTACTTCGCAGCTGATAGCTTGGATTATTATCCTAAGCCAAAAAATTAATTGAGAATTAGCACATTCTACTTCTCCTTCCTGTTGTGGCCATTTGACTATTGGATATCTTTAGCACTCTATTTATGAAATAAACACACAGAGTTTTGTTGTACAGTTCTTGTATTGCAGATGATGAAGCTTCAGGTACTTGTCAGTTACTATTGGAGCAATGCTATCCATCCCTTTCCACTGACAGATGATCAGACGAGCAGGGTACTCCTTGTAAGGTTCTAACATTACGAATAATGATTCTTTTGGGGCCAATATATAGTATTTGCATATTTTACAACAAAATAAGTATACAATGCTGACGTTAAAAGCCATCGAGTTCAACGAGATTCCCACTTAGTTAGACAGCAAGAACTGCATCTGTTCTCGATAGCAAGTGACTAGAACTTGTATGGTGACAGAATCTATGCCGGTGTCGGTTATATAATCATATCACAATTGCGACAGTGACGAAGTTGTGGTTATGTTTTCTTAAAGTTGGTAATGGATCGAGACGTTGAAGATGGACAGTTGTACTGGATTAGAGCAGAGATATTATGATAACCTGCAAAACAAGTTTCACCTGTAGGACTAGTAATGGAGCCTAAGAGTGGGTCGAGTGATTTGGGGCCAGCCATCTCCTTTCCAACCTTTGGTATCTTCAGGTCTTGTTTTCATCCAAGACGGGTCGTTTTCCGAATGCGTTGACTTATTAGGCTTAGTGGAGGTCTCGTATTTATTTTGAAGACCAATTGATCTTCAGGTCTTGCTTTGGACCTCGGGTTCATCCCATGGCTCATTAGTAGACTTGGGCTTTGCCTTGTGTTTTGTATCCTGGGACGGGTGTTTTAGATATAAATCCCAGACCCAGAGACAACTTTCCAAATCTCCAAAAAAAAAAAAAAAAAAAGTGAGATGGAAATTTGATTCCGTCATTATCTTTGTTTTTGCATTTTAAAATTATTTTTTAAAAAATTTGAATTTTTTTAATTTTTTTTTACTTCAAATTATTTTTTTTGTAGAACAAGAGTTGCAACCAATCTCAAGTTCTTTCAACCTTCTGTTTTCATCTAATTTTCTTGGAATCGAGACGATTGGATTTGGACATTCACTAGGCCTTGTTTGTTTCCCGGAAAGTAGTTTTCGGGAAACCATTTTCCAAACTTTCCTGTGTTTGTTTGTCATTAGAAAAGTTGGTCAGCGGAAAACACTTTCTAGTCAATGAAAAACACTTTCCGGTCAACGGAAAACACTTTCCAGTCAATTTTAGTCAAAAAAAAAAAATTGACTTGGTTTTCAGGAAAGTGTTTTCCTTTTAGCTGTGTTTGTTTTCCGGAAAGTAGTTTCCGGGAAAACACTTTCCAAACTTTCTTGTGTTTGTTTGCCAGTAGGAAAGTTGGTCAATGGAAAACACTTTCCAGTAAAAGAAAAATTTGGCTTGGTTTTCAGGAAAGTGTTTTCCTGAAAAATTTGAGGGGAAAACACTTTCCGGAAGTTGTGAAAAATTTAGAAATGTCATTATTTGCTGATTATATCAAATTTGATCCTCAAACTTTTGATTGCTATATATATTTTGTTTTGAATATTTATTTTTCAATTTCATCTCTTAAAATTTTATTTTTATATTAACTTTGGTCCTTATTTTTATAATTGCTATTTGCTTTTTTCTTATCATTTTTTTATTGAAATTTTTTATTGATCAAATTTGATCCTCATTCTTTTGATTGTTACTTATTTTATTTGAAATAATTTATGAAATGTTGATTATTATTATTTTAATTTCTTTATTTTTCATTTTTTTTTAATTTTTTAGATTTAATCCCTATTATTTTGATTATTATTTGTTTTATTTGAGATAATTTATGAAATTATATTTTTTTTTCAATTTCATTCTCATTCAACTTTTTAATTTGTAAGATTTGTTCCTCATTATTTTAATAAACTTGAGAAAAATAAAATATTAATAAGTTATTTTTCAGCTTATTTTCCATGACATAACCAAATACTGGAAAGTGTTTTCCAGTTCATTTTCCATAACACTACCAAACATCGGAAAATACTTTCCCAAAATTCACTTTCCCGAAATTCACTTTCCAAAAGGAATTCACTTTCCTGCAAACAAACGGAGCCTAAATCATCAATCGGTCCAAAAGAAACTTTGGCCTTATTTCCTGCCGTACAATTTGTTTGCTTCCTCTTTGTAGCTTGTACGCCTCCAGACTGCGATGGAGTTTTTTTCCTAAAAGATAACTTTGTTAACTTTTTATTTTTATCGGTTAATTTTAACTTAGATGTATTTTAATATAATATTATTTTGAAAAAAAAATATTATTTTAAACAAAAAATTAAAAAATAATTAAAGTTGACATGATTAATTCTTACTCATGTTTAATAGAATCATAAAATAATTGTTAACTCAACCCAAGCAACTTTCAAATTAATAATTTAATAGATTGAACTAACTATCAACCATTTTAAATTTAATAATTTCAAGGAGTAATTCAACTAGTCAGGTTTTAAATTTTTTTTTTTATAATAATGAGTTCGAGTCTCTTCAGGATCACTAGAGACTTATATATTTGTTAATTTTAGAGTTCATGAAATCAGTCAAGGTATGCACAAACTAACCTCAACACCTCTATTAAGAGTATGTTTGGCAGTGTGGTAGTGACTGTTTTTCAAATAACTTTTCGTGCCGAAATGCATGCCAATGATGTTTTTTCATTTTTTAAAAATCAATTTTGACATCAGGACATCAAAACGATCCAAAACATATAAACTATATTAAATTTTAGCAAAAAAAAAAAATTAAATTTTTTAAGAACGTGGTTTGCGCCGCATTCCCAAATGGTATCTAAAAAAAAAAAAAAAAATCTTTACACGTCAAAATGTTCTTTGGTAAATTTCTTAATGAAATGAAAATTGATCGGAGGATTGTATGATTGGATTTTCTAAACAGAACCACTTATTTTTTAGCGGCTACAAATAAAAGCCTTTTTTTTTTCTCGTTTTAAAAGTAATTAATTTTAATATACAAGGCACGTATTGAATATGATCAGTGAGATGAAATCTGCAGCTGATACAATGAAGAATATGCACCGATGAGTTGAACACTGAAGCTGCTACAATGAGCATAGTAGGTGGTTAGAGTACTGAGCATAGTAGGTGGTTAGATTCTGTTGTCAAGTTCGGTATTAATCTGTTATTTATAACTGATTCCGGTACTATGCTAAGTGTAGGATACAAATACTGTAACCAATTAACTAAATGGATCAGCAGAAATCAATTTACATTTTCATTTCCAATAGCACGTCGTCATTTTGCCAAGTACCTTTGCTTGTTATTCAAATGAAAGAAAAATGACTGCAAATATGAAACCATTGGATAATTGATTTTTTCCACATCTAAATAATATATATATATATATATCATAAAACTAACACTGTTAACCAGTTTCTCAAACTATCAGCCATGAACATGGACGGAGAGAAAATACTTGACCAAAAATGAAAGTTTAGGGTCTGGTGTGATCAAAATTGAAATAGATAGGCACATATTTTTAAAACTTGAAGGACCATGAATCCATTTTCCCCGGAAAAAAGGCAAGTGCTTGTATGGTTCTGAAAATCTCAAGCCCATCTGACCATGAAAGCCATGCAACCAGCCCCTAGAAGAAGGGAAACATTTGCTCCTAGTTGAATCCTGAAATTGCCTTGCATCCTTGGACTCATGAAATCTGATGCTAACAGGTCAACGAGTGCCATGTATATCAAAATCCCAGCTGAGGCTGCATTGAAGATGCCCTCGACTATCAGAGCAGTTGGACTCCTCTCATCGTAAATGTTAGAAATTCCAATTCCGATGGCAATTCCCACCGGCGTTGTCAGGGAGAAAAGCGTTGCCATTATTGCCATGGACGCAGACTTGAATTGTGCCTGTAAATACAAACAGGAATTCATCGGAGTTGAAAGGAGGAAAAACGACAGTATAACAAGAAACAATCTTTGCCCAATGATAACATTGATTCATGTTTAATTAACAAATGGAAGTTGTTTTTCTTACATAATGTTCCTTTCTTCTTAAAATATCAATCAAACGCTCAAAAGCTACTTAATCTACCACGCAATCATTTTTATGTTGAAACTATCAAGTGAGGCATCTGTATGCATGGCAAACCTATCACATTGATGAACAATATTATTAAGGTAAAGGGTAGATGATAAATGAGTTTAATTTCTTAACCAAGATCACACAAGGAGTTGACCATATATAGGAGATTAATGGAGTAGAACAGTGAAAAGACAAAGATGTTGTCATTATGTCGACATCTCCAACCCTTGTAATCTGCATAAAATTCTAGTGGCTGGCAAAAGGCAATAATTGCAAAACATGAAAAAACCATCCTAGGTCGTGTGCGATGTATACCTGAGTGATGCAGCCACCAAGTCCCAGGCCTTCAAAAAACTGGTGGAAAGACAAGGCTGCCATGAGAGGCTTTATTGTTTCCGGACTCCCAGAAGCACCCAGAGATATTCCAATAATTATTGAATGAACTACAATCCCCAACTCCAATACCTGGAATAACATCCATCCAAGCATAAAACATAGGTTATGTGTTAGTTCATCGCCAAAAAATTGCCAAAAAAAATTAGATTATGAGAAAAATCTTACTTGTGAAATAACCCTTCGACGAACCAATTCAGACAGAGCCAAATCTTCTTTTAGGGAGGCAGAACCATGGGCATGGCCATGTGTAGCATGTGTATGAACATGTACATGACCTTCATGCTCTCCAGCTGCCTCTTCATCCGTAGTATCTACCTGTTTGTTCTTGTTAAAATGCATCCTCTTATAAAACCCTGCCGCAAATGAATCCACCATTAGCGTCCCTATTGCAGACATCATGGCAACAAAACCCGTGAATGGAAATTGCCCCCACAGATCCTGGTTAAGACATGGTGATGTTAAGGTTTCAAATGCGTCCGGTAGTATGTGAATGAATCCGGTTGCTAGGATAACACCAGCAGCAAATGCCTTGATCATGAAGAAAACATCATTTTCAGGCCTCAAGGCTTTTATTTTCTTTCCTAACAAAGGGAGGCTAACACCGATAGCGCCAGCAACTAGAATTGAGAGTATTGAACCTAGTTTAAACTTCAGTGCTTCACCTTTACCATGCTCTAAATCTTCAACCTCACATGTACACTCACAGGTGACTATAGTAGGGTAATAAAGAAGAATCAAGAGAGAAGACGCCTTAAAGATGTTCAAAAAGCAAGCTTGAAGATGAGCCATGGCGTGTCGGAGAGGAATGGGAGAGAGGGAAGAGAATTAACAGATTTTTAGGTTTGTGGGCTGTAGAGAAATGATCAAGTGATTTTGGTTTGTATATGATCAGGAAAAAACAGAAAGGAGTGTAATATAATGACCGTTGAAAAAACTGGATGGCTAATAACAAGAGAATATTATACAGACAAAGACATAAAACAAAAGTGAATACGCAGGGAAGGGGAAACCAAACCATTGGCCTAACGTGAAAACTCCATTAGTATATAGTATGCGTGTGATCATCCGCATTCAATATACATACATGGGATTCTCAAGCATCAGTGGTCCAGAATTATATAGATTTCCCAAGTACATTTAGTAATTTAATTTATACACCATTATCTCATTTAATAAACTATATATATAGGACATCTGGTGCACGTATATATTTATATGTGCAGGACACAGGCATATTGTGCGGCTGCAATTGCATGCATATATGTGATCGGGTCAATTCAAGGAGATCTGATACATAGCGGCTGTGCTAGCTTCCATTAATTAAATAAATTAACGGGTTAATTAGCTCTTCTAATCACCTAATAAAATGAGCATGCATGTAATTAAATCTAGTTATACTAGGAGACGCATTATCGGGAGCGGAGACCAGGCGAGAAGCATAATCAATTTCCGGTTTGAAATTAAGGAGGCATGCTGGACATATAGTGAGGGGATAAAGTCATCTGAAAATGTGGGGAAAATGTTGTCATCCATTCACCTACATCAAGAACACTTGCTTAGACTGCAAAGGTACGTAGTGCTTCCTTTGAAATTAATTTCCACTGAAATATTATGTCCTCTTTCCCTATTTCGATCTTTGTAGGTCAGACCACTTCTTTAACATCTTGTTTAGTGCCTCCTGACGGGGCTTTCCGAGGACACAGCCATCTTGTTTAGTTGTCTAATTAATCAATAAAGTAATCGAATAGGTAATCAGTTTCTTGTAAATTAATGGCAGAATTGTTTTGTAAGAATTATTCTTGAAAGCTGCTTAAACGTCGCAGATGAAGGGAATAATAATAAAATATTATGCCTTTTCCTGTCCTCAACTCACAAAAATTCTCTCTCAAGTCTTAATCCCTATCATAATGAAAGTGTGCCAAGCCTGGAAATACTTATGAAAATGACTATACTTTCTTAGCAAGTCCAAAGAAAATGACCATTAAGAATCTAATACAGAGAAAGAACTCAGTCTCCATTACTTAACTATTTGACATTTTAAATTTTAATTTTTTTTTAAGAATACATTATATTTTCATCCAATATTAATATAAATATAAAAAATATTTATTTCTCATTAAATGTTATCAGAGTAAAATTATACTTCAGATTTTTTTCTTCACAAAAAAATAAAAAGACTACAAATACACCATTGGATCTTTTTCAGAACAAAAGTCCATAATCTTTATTCTTCATTTTATATATGTTTTTAGAGAATCTCTTCTTAGAATGTTATTGTATTTTCTATCTTTTTAAAAACATATCTATTTAAGTATTAGATAATCTTCATCTTTATAAAAAAAATCTTTTTTAAATACTAGTTTTACATATATTAGTCATAAGTTAATCAAGTATAAGTTATCAACAAATACCTTAGTTAAAAAAATAAAATTTGATCATGTCTACAGGCTTTCTCCATCTTTTTTGTAACCTGTACGGATGTAGAAGGACTGCAATTGTTTTGATTTTTCATTTTTTTTACTCGACCTTGAATTGTAGCATTGGAATATCAAAATAATTCAATAATGTTAAATACGTCAGCTCTACAATGAAACCCCAGGTGTCTTTAATTCATGGGTTTATCCAATAAACCTAAGAGCAGCACTGTATAACTTATTTTTTCCTCATTGAATGGTTATAGCTCTGTATAATTATTATTTCAAAACAAAATTTAAAAAACATTCAATTATTTCCATCCTTTACAAAAGCAATACCGTTTAATTTTAATTACATCTCTAGCTAGGGTCTTAATATCCATAAAACTTCAAGCTCTTGATGTTGTTTTCCTCCTGTGTGAATTAGGAACAAGTTAGTTAAAAGAAACATCATTTTTATATTGAATTTCTTAGTTTAAAATCTAATGAGAATATTTAAAATAATTTGGATCAGATCAATATAGCAAATATGTTCTTAAAATCATCTAAAAAACAATTTTAATTAATGCACAAGCTGGTTCAAAAATAATTTTTTATATTGTGTAAGAAAACAATTGTAACTATGTGATCATTTCATTTAAATACATGCTTTGCCTACGTAGACTCAAGTACAAAGGTATATTATATAGTGACAAAAAGATGTCTCGAGATTGTGGTTAGTGGAGAGATTGACAGGTATAATATAGCTGTTGTAAAGTGCGCCATATCATGATTAACCATTCATGGATCCCATTTTCTGAAGATTTTTTTTGAAAGTGTAATTTTTTTTTAAAGGATATTTTATTTAAAAATATATTAAAATAATATATTTTTATTTTTAAAAAATTATTTTTGATATCGATGCATTAAAATAACCTAAATATACTAAAAAATTATTAATTTCAAATAAAATATTAAATTCTTTTTTAATTTTTTTTGAAATATAAAACTAATTAAATAAGGGTTGGAGGCTAGGACGAAAATTTGGATGAATTTTCTTCGATAATAATAGAAAGTATGTATAATTTTTTTCGTCAAAAAATATATTTTCCACTTTAGTACCAGTAAAAAATGTATGATTAATTTTCTTTAATTCAAACAGTGAGATATCCTATCAATGAAGGAATATAGCTGTTGACAAATATTTATGAGATAATCAAGGACAAAAGTTGTTTTTGTAACGCTTCAAATAACCCAGGGGCCAGGAGAGGAGCTCGATGCCTAGCTGAAGGATAAGCATCTTTATTACAAATAAATATTATTCTTTATTACAAATAGGTTCATTAGTTATTTATTTTATCTTTTCATAATTCTTAAATATAGAATATGGAGCATCAATTCTTCTCCTTAATGTGCACGTTTCCATCACTCCACAATTGTACTCTTAACGTGTGTTTAGTTGAGTATTTTTCATTTTAAAATATATTAATAATTTTTTTAGTTTTTTTTTTTAAAAAATTTACACATATTCCGAATTTTACCCTGTGCCATGTGTGTTTTTAATTGCTGTCCATGCTCCTATCATCACGCCTCCAAATCCAACGCTGACATTTTCAGTCATTGAAGACAATTAGACACAGGCCCAAAACTTACAAGGCTTTTGGGCCCGGGTACAGGGTGGGAAGCCCATAACCAGAGAGCCTAGCCTAACAAGAAACAAAACCCAAAACGTTGAATTTGGGAGACGCGGAGACTGGGGGCATAAACGTAAACACGCGAAAATTTGAAACCATAAAGGTTAGTGGAGATTCAACATTTGCAACGGTAACCCATCGGATTCATTTTCTAATCGAAAACACAGGTATCGAAAAAAAAATTAGCGTCCTTGAAGGTATAATCTATTAATTAAATGCTTCTTTGATTGTTCTTTAAATTTTATTCTATTTTCATTTTATCCGCTTTCTTGTGTATTTTAATTCCAATTTCCCCTCAAACAAAAAGAGGATTAGGGTTTATTATGTTTTTTATTGAAAGAATAAGGGTTTTATTCATGTATTTTTTTGTTGAAACCAAAGAATTAGGGTTCAGAGGGAAAATAAAAGGGAGGAATAGAGAGTTCCCTTTTCAGAAGAATGTCAATAGTTATTTCTTTAATGCCTTCTACAATGTTGAAATTCTGTTTTTTTTTTTTGTTTGGTAATTTTAGGCAAAATAAATTCAGCGAGAGAACTTCATATCTGTTATCATCATTCGTCATTAAGTGCTCGGTCTTTCTATCAGAGGAACCGAGAAAGAAAGTAACAGCATGGTGGCCGCTAAAGTATGAAAGAAACCCACAAAATGTTTTTTTTTTTTTGTTTTTTTGTTTTATCGTGAATTCACCGTTTGTTTTTGCATGCATTCCTTGTAAATTGTCAGGGAAAAGTCAGCGTGGGCATGAATCCAGTTGCTGAAGATGCCCATACCTGCCGAACAGGTGTAGGAGGGGGTTTCATTGTTTTTTTTTTTTTTTTAAATTTTTAACTTGACTTTATAATTCAGATTGTTGAATTGTTGTGTACCTAATTTTTTTACTTTTATTTTAGGTGTTAGAACTTTTAAAGTTTATTCAGAAAATGAAAAGAATAAGGATGCTGCTAGCATGTAAGTTTAACTCGTAAGTATAACTCATGTTCAGGTTCCCTATGGAAAATCTTATTATTACGTAATGCTTATTGGGTGATGTTTTCATTTTTCTTTCCAGTAAATCTGCCAGGGATAGTTTTCTTCCTGCAAGGTATGTGATGCTATAGACTAGTTAAATCAATATACACAACTGCTTGTGAATTAGAGGTGAAGAAAAGAGCAGAAATCTGGGTCTTTAAGTTTTGTTGTCTAGCTTTAAAAAAACTTAGATTAAGGCTCAGCTTAGTGGATGTTTTCTTTAACTAGTCTTAAAACAACAGGTAGAAGGTTAAGGCAACCGATGTATTTATAAAGTTTCTATAAATTAATTGGAAAAATAGGTTAAGGGAAAATTTGTGCTTTATTTGTTTCTTGAAATATTTTTAACATTTTTTTGTCAAAAACAAATTTTGCAGAAGGATACCTAACAAAGGATATCCTCCTGCCAATGCAAGTGATTCAAAGGTAATTTTCCCCCTTTATTTGCTAATGTTTTTTACTTCAATGGTGTTTTCAGAGAGGATGCTACGTTTTAGATATCTATATGAAGTATGGTTTTATAGTTTTCCTTAACATTTAATATGAAGGGGAGCTCGAAAATTGTGGGGAAGAACAATTGCAAACATGACAATTCTGGACTGAATGGTATGGCTGAATTTGATCATAAATTTTCTCTTTGTTGATTTTTTTTGAGTCATTGTTAAATTTTGATAGTGGCCCTTTCCAGTAAATCAAAATATCAGAAGAAAAGCATTGGCTGATGTAAGCAATGTGCAGAGCGGTAATGCAAGGGATGTGGCATATGATGTTTCAAAACCAATGTGAGTGTCTCTGTTTGAATTGGAAAACCTATTTTTTAATTTATGAAGGACATTTTCATCTACTAGTTACATATATGACCTGTTCATGTCTTACATGCAACTCCCTTTTTCATTCCCACAAATAGCAACTTTAGAAAAATTTCTTGTGCCCTCAAAACATATGGTTTTTACAGAAAAGTTACTTATGAAAGACAATTTGAACATGTAGATATCCATGATATCTCAGTGGAATATATCCTCTCTCTTGCTCTCTCTCTTATTTTTATATTTTAGCTTTCGTGAAAAAAAAAGGGACCAAAGTTAAAGAATATTTCTTTTTCCTATTGAGTAAATAATCAAAGTTTATTTAGGTTGTGAAGCCATAAATACCTTTCTTGACTTTATTTTGATTCTTCAGAGTAGAATTTTTTCTAAGAATTCCATGTATGTTAGATTTTCTTTATAAACTGACATGATTCTCTGCCTGTCATCAACTTTTTTAGGATTTCGGTGGGTCCAGGCTCTAGGACTACGAATCTTTCATCAAGAATATCTGCTAAGGTCTGAAAACCAAATTTCACCTCAAGTTCTTGTTTTCCATCTGTTTTTGCTTTTCTTCCATGTTCCATTGCATTGTTTATGATGTTTGTTGCCATTAATTATTGGTTTCTAACAGGCAACTATAAAATGTCTTTTGCTAACTGGTTTTTTCTGCAAAACCATATAATTCCAGCATCCCGCTGAATGGCTGATTTATTGATTTGCTAGATTTTGTATCTGACTACGACGCCTTTGTTTCAAAACAGTCAGATAACAAAGGAAGCATGCTTTTGAGTTCTTGATTGTTGGGAAGGGAGGGTGAGGGGGATAGTTGAAACCCTAAATTTGTATGAAACCCACTTCCATAGCATTACAAAAGATAAACTCCCCAATACTATCATGCTGTTTTTAAAATTCTGGAAGGCAGGAGTAGAAACAACATTTCACCTCCCAAGTCTTAACCTTGCTTTAGCATCTATAATATGCGTAAACTAGTTTTGAAAACAACCAAAGGAGCTGTTTGTGGAACAGTTTTCTTAAGTTCAGTGGGAGATGGATGAACAAACAAACTCTTAACACGCTTGGAGGTCCTCCAAACAAGGCCTGCCTCCAAGGAGGATTGGCTCGCCTATCTATAGAAGAAACACTGACAGGTCCTGGCCATAAGTCTTAGATCATTTCAGTATGTTGCATTATTCTGGATTTGCATGCTAGCAAGGCTCTTTGTTGCTTGCATGAGTTATTTTGCCTGGCAGATATCATTTCTTTATGTTGATCAGTATTTCTGAATTTTTGTCCTTTATGGAATTCTGGAAAAAAATTGCTTCTTTTGGCTTCACTTTTCAAGCAGTGGTTGTCCTTGTCACTAGCTAACAAAGGCTTCTTCTTTTTTCCTTGAGAAGAAAAATCATAAACCCGGCCAATATTTTGCCATATGCTGGATTAACTTTAATTTTTTTCACTGTATGCCATAGCATTCTCCAAACTTAAAACAATCTGGGATCCTTTTCTCCTTATATGTTTGCTTGCTTCTGTTTCTTGATTTGCTTAATGATTGAGAGACAATTTCTACAAGTTGAATTGGGTATTCTTTTGGGAATTGGCTTTTTCTAATTTTATACTTCAAGCTTATTTTTCTGAAGAATTGAGGTTTTCATGAAAAATGGAGGATTTATTCACCAATGCTGGATGCGTGAGGTTTCCCAACATTCAATCTGGTCACTAATATACACTGTATATTTGTCTTGAGTGATCATAATGTTAAATTCACATTACTTGTAGCTTTCCTTAATTTGTATCTAATTTGACCACATTGTGCCAGTTGCAAGATGAAAGTGTTTTGTCACTAGTAAAGATCAATGTTCTGTTTTATCATGCTCTTTAATTCTTCCTCCTGCGATTCTAGAGTACCAAATACCAAAGATTTTCTTGTTTCAAATTAGGGAAAAATGAGGGATAATCCAAGTCAAAAGGCTGGTGACCTTCATGCTTCTAGGAAAGGTATTTTGTCATAACTTCACATCCATAATCTCTCTAATTGGGAATTCCCATTGAATAGTTACTGTTCTTGTTCAATAGCAGGCGCTAAAGATCTAAGGGTCTCTTTAGAAGATCAGAAGACCAACGCCAAGAATCATGGTCATGAATCCACCGTTAACAATAGCAGGTATTTCAATTATGCTTGTTATTTTTCTTACCTAGGCATGAATACTGGTACAACAGCAAGGGCACAAATATGTTAGTATCAATGCCAGCTGCTATGCAACTGTCTAATGTGACTGAATATTTTCTTATACCCAGCAGGGCACAAACAAGTTATGAAATTATTTTCTTATTTTTTTATAGGAGGAATGCAAGGAATTTTGTTGCAGTGATGAGGTTTTTGATTCTATCTGAATGAAATTTACTCTTTAATATAACTGTGTGCTCGCGCGTGCGCTATTGATCTTATTTTTGTTACTTTTGACATGAAGGAAGTCTCTACCAGCGCTAAAGAGGGTGAGCCATGCAGATGCAAGTAATGCAAAGGTTAATCTCATTACATAAATTTTCCTAGAAAAGAACTGCATCCTATCCCTGATAGACCAGTGCTAATCTCATTACATGCAAAACATATTTATGTTTTGGTTTCGACTGATTCCTGGTCCATTTAGTTGTCTCCTTTTCTTGGTTTTTTTGACACTTTCATTCTCATGTAGGAAAATGATGGAAGCTCTGAGGAAACTAATAATATTAGTGGGTTTCCTGGTAAGATACATTGATCTGTCTCTTTTTACAGGGCTCTATTGTCCATTGACTAAGATTCATGATATTTATATGGCTATTTTGTGTCTTAATTCTTTTGGTTTCAGTTAAGGTTAAAGCGAGTAAGAAAGTAGTACCTCAGGTGGGCATGGGTAGGAAAGATCTATGGAGAAATAGAGTGAGTGATGGCTTCATATTAATGTAAGTAACAATGATCTGTTTCTCCCAAGAAAGGGGGAAAAGGAACCGTTGTCTGTTCTAATTCAATTTACTATCCTGTACATATTGCTGCTTTATTTTAATAAATTTATTTGCATAAATAAAGTTGCTGTACTTGTCTTTGCTCTTCAATCAATTGCATGCTATTTTCTACCTAATATATGAGCTTTGTTTTTATAAATTTATTTGCATAAACAAAATGGCTGTACTGCTCTTTGCTCTTCAATCAATTGTATGTTATTTTCTACCTGATAGATGAGTGTAAAATGTAAAACCAAAGAATAGCAAGAACATAAATTACCTACAATTTATACTTAATCCTTAAACTGAAAGTACTTTATTGTTTTCTGAATCATGGCTGAGAAATTCCTTTCATTTTATCTATTGATGACTGACCAGGCTGCAAATGCTCATCTTTTCCTGTCTTTAAATAGGGCCCCTAGGGATCAAAATAATGCTGAAGTTCGTGTATCCAGAAAATCTGTCAGGGTATGAGTTGTGTTTTATATATTTACTTTTCTTTCTCTTATTTCCAGATTATCTATGCTCCATGCTTTTGTGACTTAAGATATTTTATTTGCTTGCTTAGACAAACATTTATGGTGTTGCTTATTTATGTCGTTTGAATTGTCAAGGCTAGGGGTGTTCAAAAAACCGACCAACCGATTAAACCGAAAAAACCGAGAAAAAATTCGATAAAAAAAACCGAATAAACCGATTAAAAAATTAAAAAAAACCACTCGGTCCGGTTCGGTCCCGGTTTAAAAAGGCTTAAACCGATTAAACCGAACCAAACCGAACCGGTTTAATTGAATCTAAAAAAATATATTAAAAAAAACATCATAAACTTAATAATTAATACCCCTTTCCCAAAACCTTTCCAGCTACCCCTCCTCTTTTCCCTCCCCTTTTCCCGCTTTCCCCTCCCCACAAAATAAAACCCAGCACAATCCACCCACACAACCTTTCCCTCTAAACATTTCTAAAACGTGTGATTGCATTGGAATGTCCATAACAAGTGTAGAAGGACATCCCTTTAGTGGGTCCCACATCCAGGACCATGATGATTGTTATTACCAAAGCTCTAATTTTTTTTACTTAAATAAGAGGAGAGGACAGGACAGAATAGGACATGTTTTATCTTATTTAATTGATTTCGGTTTTTCTGGTTTTGAAAGCTAAAAAACCGACCCGAACCGAACAAAACCGGTTCGGTTTGAACCGGTTCTCGGTTCGGTTCGGGTTATATTAATAAGGAATAGAATTTTCCGGTTCGGTTAAATTTTTATATTGAACCGGACCGTGAACACCCCTAGTCAAGGCAATGTGAATGTTTATAAATTGTTTTATTCTTGTGGCAAAGCTGGCATGACCTGGAAGTTTGAAATTATTTTAATAGTACCAAAATATATGCCTACTGAATATCATGACAGATATCATCTTGAAATTGAAATAATGGCAGATGACATCTTTAAGCTGCACAAGCCTATTACAAATAATTGACAAGAAGTGGATGTTGAGGTACAGTGGAATCGTGATTTGGTATCAAAACTCGTACTAGTTTGATAGAACCTGTGCTTGACCTTTTGACCAAATCATATACAATCATACCTTCCACATCTATGTAAATTAAATGTGTGATTTCTTGAGTAACTGTTTTCACAGTTGGGAGTTGTATACCATTTTTTTGTTTTGTATGGCTAACAAGTGGCTAAATTCGTATCCAGGTTCATGGTTCCCACAATCAAAATCTTCACTTATAGCTATGCATGTGCAGTGACATCCTTTTCTACTCCTACCTGTATCTTCAACATACAACAACAATAAAGCTTTAATCCCAAAATTGTTGTGGTCAGCCTAGCTTCAATATAGCTTAACTATAAATAATGGAATTCAGTGGCCACCAGAACCGCTTATTATGTTCCTAAGCTTTTCCTCATTCTATTGTTTTGTTAATTTGAATGGATGTGCTTGCTGGAAAGTACGGTTACATCTTATAAATGGTAGATTAGTAAAAATCCTGTTCTTGCTGTAATGCTTATAGCTCAAATGATATATATCTGACAACTTGATCTCATGTGTTCTTTTGTTCTTAGTGGTGTTAACTCGATTTCTTCATTCATTGATCCAGCCAATACTAAAGACTGAAATCAATGCTTCCAGTCACTATAAGACATCAAGATCAAAGTGCATCTCTAGTTTGAGCAAATCCAAGTCCATTGCTCCTATATCATCAAAGAAAAAAAAACCTGTGACATCTTTCCCAGAAAACATGCCCTTGGTGATTGCCAATGAAGTTACTCAAGGAGAACCTTCATCTGACAACAACAAGATGTCGGGTGCTAATCACAAATCAGATGTCATCACCATAGGAAAATCAAGTCGAAGGAGATCTTATACATTGTTATTAATGACAAGATCAAAGGTCTGGAACTACTTTATTGTTGTGATGCTGTGCTTGAGCGCTTTATTTTTTTAATAATTGCCTTTGTTTTGCAGTTACTAGAGGAACATGGTGAAGTTATTGAGCAGGAAAAGCTACCAAGTATAGATGATACTTCCAATCAACTGGAAGTTGCTGAATATGTTGACGCGATATATAAGTACTATTGGATTTTGGAGGTGATTATTCTTTTGATCCAACTTGATGCTATTAATCTTGAAAAACATTCCTTCACTGGCACACCCATATTTTGAGCTGAACATCACTCTTTTTTGTTGTTAACTACTACCCTGCCTAATAACACTAAGCTGTCAGATAAATCATGCATGTTTTATTCCTATTTTATTTTCAGATCTCAGTCACGGATCTTTTTAATGGTAATCAGAGTCATTCTTTTAGTGGTTTTGATCCAACCTGATACTTTAATCTTGAAAAAGTTCCCTTCAATTAGATGTCAGATAAGAAAGGAATTGACTATGCTCAATTGTTGGAGAGCGTGCCTGCAGTCTTCAGCGAAATAATATATGATGACAAGAAAAGTTAGATTGAAAATCTTTAGCAGTTAATGAGTATCTTGGAGACAAATACCTTTCTTCTCCAATATAGATTTGTTTGTCAACAGTGATGCACATTTCAGTTTCAGTTGTTTATTCCTCTGTCTAATACAACTAGCTGGAGAAAAGACTGAAGTTAAATCAGCTGAAATTTAGTAATAATGTCCACAGTGTTCAGCTAAATAAAATAAAAGACTGGTTCTCATATGATTGCAACAAAAAGTACGTGTGTGAGGGTTTTGGGTATTAGGTGGTGAGAATGGGACCAGAACCCATCCTTCTCCAGCATAGATGTTCCACAATGGGGTGGCATTTATTCAATAAGTTGTGATTGTGGTTAACATAAAATGACTGGTTAACATGGCCATGCACATATGTTTTGCTTACTGAAAATTTTTTATGTATTTTTTTAATCGACCAGAGTATGATCGGTGGGAAGTGACCAGCCTGTTTTCTGTTAGCAAGCTTTAGTGCTGTTCTGTGACATTGTAAGAGATATTAGTCTGTTCTAATTGATATAAAATTGGATACATTAGTCTGTTCTAATTAGTTTATAGATAATTATATCTAGGTAATCTGGATAAAGAATAAAAAAGGAATGAATTCTGTTTGGTATATAGTATTTTTGGGATCTCATCTTAAGTGTGAAATCTGATATATCAAGTGAATTGTACCAGGTCTTTAATGATATTGTGATTTATCATGCTATGATGTTAAAGTCAATTCATTTCATTATCACATATCTTTTCATGATTTAAAAATAAAACAAGATTTCCTTCAAATTAAATCATTATAAACTTTCTGAGTTTTGGTCTGGGACCTGGAGCTGATGAAACCAGGCATGTGAATGGTGGTTTGACTTTTACCTCTTCGATTTGCTTCTCATTCCTTGTTCACCTCATCTGTCAGCAACCCAATTAGGTCTAATTTGTTCTGTTTTCATGATTTTTTTTCAGGTGCAGAATTCATCTCTGGAAAATTACATGGCAATTCAAACAGACATTACACCTCAAATGCGGGGCATAGTTATCAACTGGTTAATTGAAGTATGCTCCCATCTGTTCTCAATTAACATTTAAGCACCTTTCCCTTCCTGCTTCTGGTGCCGTTTTCCTTGCTACTTCCATTAAGCTTGCCTAATTTTTCTCTGTGGTAATGTATTTTCCTTTCTGGTTGCAGGTACACTTTAAATTTGAATTAATGCCAGAAACTCTTTATCTTATGGTCACATTGTTAGATCGATACCTATCTCAAGCCCAAATTAAGAAGAATGAGCTGCAGTTGGTTGGTCTTACAGCACTGTTTCTGGCATCAAAATATGAAGATTTTTGGCATCCT
Source organism: Populus alba (assembly GCF_005239225.2). Classification (NCBI taxonomy): domain Eukaryota; kingdom Viridiplantae; phylum Streptophyta; class Magnoliopsida; order Malpighiales; family Salicaceae; genus Populus; species Populus alba. The sequence goes on from NC_133291.1 coordinate 5,363,157, forward strand.
AGGGTAAAAAAATAACATGTCAAATGCACATGGTTTCAATTGAATTCTTATTTGAGGTTTTGATTTTTTGTTAGACTACGCACTCATGCATCTTTTTCTGAAACATGCAATACAGATCAAAGATTTAATTAGCATCTCAGCAGAGTCGTACTCAAGAGACCAAATGCTTCTAATGGTAAGAGGCCAAATGCTTCTAATGGTATGGTATTGCAAATTACCAAATACTAGTTCACTGAAACTTAGTTTCTTTGTAAAAGAGATTTTGGATGTACTTGAAAGAAAATTGGCGTTGAGGATTTTATTCTCCCCTCTTTTAGTTGCAGGGTTAGGAATGTAAACATCTTTCCAAGATGGACTTGATCTCTACACTTTCTTCCCTTTGCTGAATTATTGCATATTTGTTTGTTTGTTTTTTGAATTTGTATAACAGAATCATGCTACTTATCTTCTGCCCTCTTCCTGAAAGATGATGGCATAAAATTGCAGTCCATCGTGATGTTGGTTTCTCCAGGTCTTAATGGTACTCGCGGCTTGCTTTGTTTTCAGGAGAAGCTTTTACTGAAGAATTTGAAGTTTCGTCTAAATGAGCCAACTCCATATGTTTTCATGTTAAGGTTTCTCAAGGCTGCTCAATCAGACATGAAGGTATGTGGCTTTCGAAAGGGTTCTAAATCTGGATATTTTTTATGATATCTTGTTGCATCCTATCTGTCATGGACATATCAAATAGGAAGATGACGGGAGTGCGAACCTCAACCACTGTAGTTGTGTTTCAGTAGATAAGAGATTCTCTGGTCATAAGGCTGGATATTGGATGGTCATGGACATATCAAATAGGAAGATGACGGGAGTGCGAAACTCAACCACTCTAGTTGTGTTTCAGTAGAGAAGAGATTGTCTGGTCATAAGGCTGGATATTGGATAGTCAATAGCAATGATCTTAGATTCTTAGCTGATATAGGTTTGCATTATTGCGTGTACAATTGTCAATGGCAATCCTAAATCTATCAACCTAATATTCGTTCTTGCTTTAACTGCCAGCTTGAACATTTAGCATTCTACCTCATTGAGCTCTGCTTGGTTGAATACAAAGCTTTAAAGTTCAAACCTTCAATGCTATGTGCGTCAGCTATCTATGTTGCACGGTCTACCTTGCAAATGGCTCCAGCTTGGACCCCTCTGCTTGCCAGACACGCACACTATCAAGTCTCCCAAATCAGGTATTACTTGTTAAGATTAATTTCCAGTAGTAGGTACTTTTCCACCAAGTTGATAATCTAACTTGATTATTATAGGGACTGTGCTGAGATGATATTGAGATTTCAAAAGGATGCAAGAACATCACAATTGAGAGTCACATATGAGAAGTACATGAGGCCTGATCTCAGTGGTGTTGCAGCAATAAAACCCTTGAGTGAACTTCCGCTTTGATTTTGATTAGTAAATTTTATGGTACATGAGAAGATTCCCTCGAAATATATGCTTTGTAGTGTCTCCCCTCCTTCAAAGTGGTTTTATCATGTCACCTACAACGGAAAGATTGTGTGCTTTGTGTGATTGTAGTCCCCGGTGACTTTGCATACCAGAGGATACTGCCTTCTTAGAAATTAGATCACTGTAACTTTCTCAAACGTAGTAGAAGTATTATAACAACCTCTTGTTGTATTGTTCCTGTCGCTTTATCTCTTGTTGTATTCTATGGTATTCTTAAAAATTGTATGCAAAGATCCTCCAAAACCTCTGCAAATTAAGTGCCTAATGTTTACATTCAGTGTTGTCAGCTTCATCAAGCACGAGACTTGATCTTACGGAATCATTTTCAATTTTTGGGTCGAGAAATCATAACTAAGAAATCCAATTGTCTTCCTGCAGTATAATTTCCCTGTCGTTCCACATTCCTAGAACCTCTTCAAATCCATGGAGACCTCGTCGCATGAATAGCTTTGAATAAGAACCATTGTTCGTTGTCCACAGCTCAACTTTCAAAGTTGATTCTTCAAGGTACTCCACAAAGCGCAATGCAAGCACGCTACCACCATTCAAAGGTAGAGCGAGCAGCATCCATCTTGGAGAAAACCATAGAATACGTCCCCTCAGGAATGTTGTTCAACTTCTCTCCAAGAAACTGTACTCAAAGTGGAAACCTCTGCAGCAGCCCAAAAGTCGTAGCACTTTGTGGACGTTTATTTCATGATGGAAACCAAACCCCAAAATATGACTCTCACCTCTGAGACAGGGCAGGCGGCGGTATTTTCTTGCTGCTGGGTTCCATAAAACATTACCATAACGTTCACTGTTATCCACGATGACCTTTATTTGAGACTTTGAGACATATTAAACCGTTGGTAGAACCCACAGGATATACCCTAACAGTGTTAGTATTGATAACGGATGATGGTGCGTTTAGATCCTTGAGTTTAATTGTTCCATCACAAAGTAAAGACATGGCAAATTTTGACTTCCAGCGGCTGTATGTGAGAAAGACACAGTTTTCTATTGGAAGGATGTTGGGGGTGAGTGGCAATAGAGTTCGAGCTTGTAATGCGAGCCAACCACTGTTTGGATACAGCCTTGAATCAAAGTAGAGATTCCGCTGGTAATCTAAACAGAAGTTCTCAGATTGTCTTTTTGCAAACAGGAGTTGTTTGTCATGTTTTTGAGTAAGCAAACTAAGTAAAGTAATCTACTAATACGCCATCGCTCAACATTCAGCCTTACATCAAACAAAAATCCCGGATGAAAAATAATGAACCAAAAGAATGACATGGGTAATTACAAGGAGTGACACCATGTACGAATCTCAGATTCAAACAATTACAGAACTTTCATGGTAATTTAACTTGTATCTTTACAAAGAAATACCATTAACAAGTGCTAATAAGATACGCATCACCAAAGCAAAAGGCAATCGTGTTTTAAACCTCTGCGGTATAAGGGGACTACACGCCAACAAAATAAAAGGTGATGTTATGTTGTGTGGCTTGGTCTGTGCAGAGACGCCAACGCGGTCCCGATTATTTACAGAGCAGAAGGGACAGCCAAAAGAATTATCAAAATCGAGAGGCTATGTTGGAGCACAATTAAACCAGTCTCGGAATTTTGAACCATCTTTTTCTCCCTTTATAAAGCTTTGGATCATCCCAGTTTAACAATCAACCCCAAATGCTTAAAACTTCATATTGTATCATCTGCTCCCAGTGAAATTGATCCGGATGATTTCTTGATTCATTTCTGCCACTAGAGGTAGTGGAAAATTCCTAACCAGATGTGTCAACTTGCTTTCCATGGTCATCATCATGAATATTTCTCCTTAACCTTCTTAGCCATATATCATAATCTATAGGATATGGTGTCCCACATAGACTGTCTACATAATCAGCAAATGCTTTTAACACAGTTGATACCTCACCAAGCTTCAGCTGAATCAATCTTCTTGACCATGAGGTCTCTCTCCATTGCAATGCCCCCTCAACCGAATCTAAATCAGGCAAAGCTCCACCACAGGCAAAGTAGAGCACATATACCAGGCTCTCTGCATCTGAAGCTGAGCACAATTTTCTCTCCTGAAGCGCATAGGTAGATGAAAAATGGAGATTCATCGCAGGACGATCCCTGTCTTCAAGAATCGCATGACCCCAACCAACAAGAACAAAATAAGGATGCCTCACACCAGACCTCACACAAATTATGTTCTCTGGCCGAATGTCTCCATGCCGAATGTCAGCAGAAGTAGTAGTAGAAAGTGCAGATAAACAATCATGACAACACCTGATAGCCTCATCCAAACCAAATCTGCCAGCATTTACCATATCAGCAACTGTCTCGCCAACAGGATTGGTAACAAGAATAGGAGTACCACACCATGGGTGATCACAGTTCCCACCTGAGCTGGGTTTTTGACACCGTCCAGGGTGAACAATCCTGCCAGAAGCACTCAACTGTGGTAGATATTTACTAGATAAACCTTTCTGTCTCATAACAGTCAATATTTTAGTTTGCCTTTGGACTTGAAACCACAAATCCATATCTTCCCATGCCGGTTCCAGTTGAGAAGGATGAGAACCAACATAAAGAAACAAAGATTTACCAGGATCTTTAACAGGAGATGCAATGTAATACCGCAGTTCATTATTGTGCACGACATCATTGATCTGATAACCTTTTTGCTGGTCTGAGTCCTCCAACCACAGTACAGATCCCACATCCAGCTTCATTATAAACTCTTCAGACTTTATTTTTATGGATTCATCTGGAACTTCAACGATTTCAGGAGAAACACTCTGTTGCTGAAACTGAAATAGTCCGTGGCCATTAACTCTGGAATCCCCTAACTGCCTTGCCACTCTTCTTGTTTGGAGGCGAGAACCATGATCAGCTGCTAAATCTTCAATTGAGTGCTTCGGCATCCCTGCATACTGTACAATACAATGGAAAGTAGCAAAAAGTACCTGTAGAGCACCAATGTCTCCCCAGTTGGCATTTCCAAGTTTGTTCCAGATCCTATCAATAGGAGAGACTGAGACTTTACAATGTTTTTTTATCCAATCCACAGAACAGTCATAAACATTATACACATCAAACTCCAATTTATCTACATCCCCTTCAACTTTTACAACCCCTCCATATTGAGAATCAACAAGAAGAACATACGCACAATTAGGACTCTGAGAAAAATTCAATTTGCTCAAGCTTCTTGATAGCAGCATGCGTAAAGCATAGAAGAGAGCCTCACCCAGAACAGATAAAGAGAGTTTCTGGTCACTTCCTGCAGCAACACTTCTAATATGAGGCCTTAGAAGGGCCAGTTCAAGAATATGGTCCCACTTTCCATGTGCATGTCTAGGGTTGTCAAGTAATACACCAGTGGCACAAAGACCACTGAGCTTTCCATTACCTATTGCTTTCTCAGCCTGGTAGAATTTCAAGTTTTCATTGTATAGACAAGCAACTGAGAAAGGAATGGGATCATCCTGACTCCAAAATGCCTCCCACAAGCCCTTCACACTTGCATGTAGAAAGTCTTCAATGGCAAGATAAGCAGTTGCTTCTGCAGCATCAGACGTTGAAGCATAGACAGCATTGGGCATTCGAACCAGCTGCTGAAATGACACCCCTTCCAATGCATAATCAAACTTTTGAAGTTCTATCAACTCAAATGGAACATTAAATGCAGACTTTTTTTTCCCAGACTGTTCTGATATCAATTCAAACCAGTCTTCAAGTCTGGCTGTTAGAGTTTGACTGTCCACAAACCTAGAAAGAAACTCTTTGTGGATACGAGACCTACTGCCAGATGATACACTAGATCTTTTTGTCTCAGACCCAATCGATTCTTGGTCTGATGATCCACCTGTCAAATAATAAAATTTGCAGATCTTATTTTTAGTTGGGGTGATGATATTTCATATCATTGTATTTACAAAAATAACACAATTGGAGACACAGCAAAGCACTCTCATGGCGAGTAGAGAAGACAAATCACATGCCATGACAAACAAAAAATAAAGGTTAAGCAATAACTCTGCAATTTGTTTATTGATGATGCTCATAAACATACACAATTAAGAAGTTAACTCATATCATAACATGTTCATTGCATTCATAGGGAGTTAGATAATAGAAGAGGTAACACTAGGACCCTAGATGGTAAAATGAAATATGAAGGATGACAAAAATTTCCTTATCAATGAGAACATCAGACTTGAACTGAAATAAATAGCTACATCCTACAGAACATTGCAATGTAAAGATGTAATAAAATGCCCATATACAAACCTTTTGGAGGAGGGCGTCTAAAGTCATGAGACAATAGCTGCTTCATGCGAGAAATATTATTTTTATATGCAGTTACAGCTGCAAAACCAAGAGTATTACTTCAACATATCTCCCAATACTTCTTAAAGAGATTGAATTGAGGACAAAGTTGCATGCCTGGGACTTCAATACCAGCTTCTGAGACTGAAAAATCATAATCATTTACCCCTAAAATGCCCTCAGGCGGGGATTCAAGATTCTTCAATTCCTTTGCTAGTTTCTTTATCATGCTGGGTGGCAGATCTTCATATGCTGCCTTAAATTATCACAAAAAAAAGAATAGTAAGACATGAGAAGTAACAATCCACAAAAAGAATCCATTGTCATGCTTCATGAATATACTCAATGCAAATAACAACTTCTTTAACCAAGGAATAAAGATTTATTGACTAGTGTAAGAAGTTCAACGAATAGTTTCAAAGCTCTCTCCCAACCAACCAAGAAGCAGAATAGTTTTAAAGCTCTCTCCCAACCAACCAAGAAGCAGCGCTGAAGTAGCGAGACATTTTCTTCATGTTTACATTGTAAGAAGCTATCCTTGCATGGGCGATACTAGGCCATGACCTTAAAAAGCTATTTGTTTCTTAGTTAATACTAGTAACTCATGACATTTCTGTTATCCTTGAATAACCTGAAACAGAGATAATTTTTGCTACTGGATAAGCATAACAGAAAAGGTTTTGCGTGGATTTAGATAGATTTACCATGTGCAAAGTGGAAAACAGGACCTTTGTAAGAACTGATATTTGCTGAAAAGAACCAGAACTTCAGCAAATTATGCGCAAAAATCTCCCTCAAACTTGCTGCATAACAGTAAAGTAAGTGACCAAGATAGATAATGACCTGTAAATTACATGATGACAGATCGCTTCCGGATAAGAATTAAACACAATTCAGTTCAGTCAAGTGTTTCAATGGACAGTTGAATGAACCTTGCCAACTGCACAATTCACCAGTGTAGACATGTTTGACAGTACAGCGTAGATAATATGTCCAAGAGCCAAGTATGTGATATCAGAGCACTCGGAAAATAAGAAACTAGAGAAGCAACAATAGCAATGACATAGGACCCTTCAATAGGTGATTGCCCTTTACCAGAAAGCAGTGAGGACATATACATTAATCGTCATACTAAACCAGACAATTTGATGCTCCTAAATCAAACCCGCAAACATATCTAGGTAGAAAATACATTTTGCATAGAAGCAAAAAAAGGAAATGATCCACACAAGACCAAGTTCAATCACTTTAAGCATCTGGAACTGCAATGTAGAATTGTAAAACATTAAATCCACACACAAAGTTTCTTCATGGTTTTGTAAAGTAACACAAACTCCCTGTAGTGGATCCTCTTGGTTCTCAAAACACTACATCTGAACCTTAGATGTAAACTGTAATGGCAATTCATGTACTTTCCACGTGCAAAACCAGAGGCACTCACACAGATATGGAGCCACCTAGATTCCCTAATGTACTATCACTACAAATTCTAAATCCATTAAATCTTCCGAGAAAAACCAATCTTTCTAAAGTCTCCAACGTCATGAAGAGCAGTACTTGTACAGCAGGTAAACTCTCAGAATCTTGTAGATTCCTAAAAGGGTTTTCTGTAGCCTTCATTTTGCTATGAACTTTGGAAAGCATAACCATGACAAACAACCACATCCAAAAATTAAGCAACTTACCAATTACGTAGCAGTAGAGTATGAAACAAGGCATAAATGAAAATTCAAAGCCAAAGTTGAAGTCCTTCATGTATCCCAAGAAAAATAAAAAGTTGAAATCTTGAGTCCAGTTATGCCAATAAAGAAAAGAAAAACCCAACAACAAAAACAATCAAATCAAATCAAATAAAACAACCCACTTGATGAAACCCTAAGACACAAATCTCTGAAATCTAAACACATACATAACCAAAAAAAAAAAAAACGAAAGTACTAACCCAGTGAGACAAAACCAAAGAATATTGACAAAGACAGAAACTTTTCACTTAAAGCGGACAAAAACAGAGCAAGAGCAATGGATCAAATCACTAACAGGTAAGATTATAACTGTAACTTACTAATCAACCAATTTTAAATTAAACATTCATTTTTAAAACATATTAAGAGATAGAAGTGATCAAAACACCAACAAAATATCAAACAGGAAAGAAAACCCATGTGAGAAATTACCTTATCTTCTCCTCCTCCTCCTCACTAAGTGGACCTGACATTTGCTACTCCATTAATTAATCAACACTAGTACACTGTCATTATTTTTCATTTATGGTGGTGTGTATTTTTCTTTTCTTTCGCAGTAAACGGTAGTAAGCGGGATCTTGAAATGACCAATTTGACCTCCTATGAATATTCGAGTTACTACCTACAGCCTCGTGCAGGCCACTGCCGGCATCTGCTTAAAGAAAGGAGAACAGAGAGAGAGAGAGAGAGAGAGAGTTTTTTCTTTCTTCTTTTTTCAGTGAGGGACAAGAAAATTTATCTTTTTGTTTCTTCATTTTAGTTCTTTCATTTCGCAAAATATCTCATATAAACCATGGTATGACGTTTTGTATTGTAAACAGCGAACCCTTTCCAACTTTTTATTTATTTATTTATAACTTTTTTTTTGTCATTTTTCTATTGATTCATTTTTGTTTTTATTTAATAATTATAGTTTGATTTTAAAAAATTAATGCTTGGTAAACCATTAAATGATATCTGAAATCATAAATAGGTGAATCAATAGAAAATATAAAAAAAATAAAAAAATAATGAAAATATTACTTGAAAAAAAAGACTTAATTGAATGTAGGTTGCAATAATTACCTACATTTTTTTTTCTTGTTAATTTTTTATTTTTTATTTAGTTATTTCATTAAAGTTGACTTGAAATTAAGATTAATATTTTGTTTTGAATGGCTCATAGGTGTTCTCACGATATTAAAAACAAGTATTAATATTGAATTAATATTTAATTTGATAAAATAAAATTTAAAATTTTATTATTTTAAATTAATTAAAACTTTAAGAATTTAATTTCAAACCGAAACAAATATTTAATTTTTTTAATAGTATATTTAATTTAATTTTCTAACTCAAACTTTAATTGAAATCAACATATTTTTTATTATTTTTATTAATACCTATAATTCTCAATTTAAATATTCAACACGTATATAAACTAAATGTTTTTATCATGCAAGTTGAATCTATTTTGACGGTAAAAAACCATTAAACCTTTTTTGCGCTGAAAAAAATAAATCATCTCGCAATATATATAAAAAGTCTTTAATTAAAGCTCTCTCCCTCTAATTATCAATACTACCAAGACTTGTAAGGACAGCACAAAAGTGACATGGAACAGTAATGATGACATAAATCTGTTTCGTGGTTCGGAGGATGGTCACGGGTGGTTGGTTGGATCATGCAGGAAAAAGCCGCAATCAAAGGCATATTATTATTATTATTATTATTAACCCAAAAATTTAAACACCCAGAGTAAAAAGCACTGTTTTAAACTCACTGAATTGAGCTTTGACTCGGGGTTTAGGCGGGCTGAGTTAAAAAAATAAAATTAACTCAGTATAACCCGGATAAAAACTAGGTGAGACGGAAAAACCTGTAAAAACCAGTTATTTTTTAAATTTTTTTATAAAATAAAAATAAAAACATATTAACTGATCAACCACAACCCAGGATTTGCCCCCTATCATCCCCGTCAGTTTAAAAATCATGAAAAATAGTCTAGGTCGTAGGGATGTGGGTCCCAGAAAGGACATCAAGATTAGGCGGTTCATATTTTATTTCTCGTAATCGTAATCTGTACGTACAATGACGTAAGATAACGTAACGTCACTGAAAATAATCAACATTCTGCTTACGCGTACCCCATGCTTAACTGCGGTTCAAATTAAATACTAGTCAAAATAATGCATTTAATTATGAACAATGCCACATAGACAAACGGGTTCCAAGCAAGAAAGAAAACTCGTGAGTAGAATCCGTATGAACAAGAGTTATAAGCTTATCCTGACGTGGGACAGGGGTCTCTTTCTCTCGTTACCTGTGTAGCTTCAAGGAGAGGGAGATGCGAAGAACAGAAAGCCTCGAGGTAAGAGGCGGAGGCAGGATTATTTAGCTAGGGGGTTAAAATTAATATAATAAAATATAATATTTGTTTTAATTTATTGTACATGAGTTGTAAAATAAAGGTAAAATTTTGGAGCAATATCAAATTAGTCAAAGTCAAATGTTAATTTCATCTTTATAATATATTTATCACTTTAATGTTGTTAATCTTTATACCTAAAATATAAACATACAAAATATATAAGAAACACTAGCTAAAGCGAAGCATTATTTATGTTTGATAAACTTTAAAATAAAGCAAAAATAATAAAGAATGATTTTTACATATTTATTTTAATTTTTCATAGAATAGAAAATCGATTATCATATCAATTGTGAATCTTTCAGCAATTTCTTTTTCTATATAGACAATTAAATAATTTGTAAGAAAATCATCCTCCATCTGATGGATTGTGAAGTCTTGTTTTAACAATTCTTATCACTGAAAAAGTTCGTTCAATATGTTATGAGTTATCAATATTTTTTCATTAAAAAAAAAATCAATTCTTCTTATTTTGTTCATGGTTCAACCTAAAATCAAAACATTTATCATAAGAAAAAATTGAAATTTTGGTGGCTGCTATATATATATATATATATATATAATATATATAAAATTCAAGCACAATCAAAAAAACCAATAAAAATAAATTAATTAGAAGAAAAAAACTATAACAAGAATTCAAAAAAAATAATTGGTAGAACTAGCAGATCTGAGAGAAAAAAGAAGCAAAAATGATAAAATTATATAAAAAAAAATCATCAAATTATTAACAAAACATTTCAGTTGACAAAAAAAAATTAGATTTTAAATTTAAGTTACCTTATTTTGTTTGATAAAAAACAAATTAATTTGGCTGTACATTGATTTTTTTGTAGAAAAAAATTTGCTCGTGATTTATGTTTTTATTTATGTTTTTGATTAGCTGTAAGATTTATTATTTAAATTGGTGCCTCTGATTTTATTTTATAAAATAATACTTTTATATTTTTTCCCTTTCCACGTAGTAAAGAATAAATTCAAAAGAAATCAAAAATAAAATTACACTTAATTTAAATTTAAAGCTCACCTCTTTAAAATAAAAAATATAGCATCTCCTCACATTTAATTACTAATACCCAGTAATTAAAAAACAAATTGTGTTGCCCTGCTAGCCCCCCCTTGCTTCCGCCCTGCTCGAGGTGATGAGAAGCTACACTAAATGGACACAGAACCAAAGTTTCCGCAGATAAAAAGGACCAGATTGAGTTCAGCAGCAGAACAGAACTTACTTGCACACTGTTCTGCAGCCTCCTAGGAACTGTCCTGTTTCTCTTCCACCTCTGTCACAACAATCAGACAGCTTACATCCTTGGAAAAACATGAAAAGTTCCTCCCATCAAATCAAGGATGTTCCAGTATGCTGTGGCAATCCTCCAATGAACCCAGTTCTCACTATAAGCTAACTACAACCACATGAGCAAAGAAGAGAAACTGTCAAGGATAAATCATCTACAGGAAAGGCAGCTTTAGTCGTCCAATACCAAATTTTAGTAACTGAAGCACTGAGAAGTCAACAAGATCCAGTAGCACGACTGAGCAATAAAAGATGCTCGAGGAAAAACGAAAGCAATTCACAGCCTAAATGACACCACACTAAACACAGAAAGGAACCATGGACATAAGCTAACATTTTGTTGTGAGACAAATGTGCGGGGAAAATAAACAGTTGACTACAGGCACGGAATCTATGTCATAATACTACAAGAATGGTATACTTGCACAATTACAAACTGCTGTGATTCTACAAATAGAAAATAACATAAATGATATAAACTATGTAGAAATCCCACTTCAAGCAGATGCTTGTGTTTAAATGCATATATTACACAAGTGAATAAACAAATGCATGTATTACACCATGTGCTTGGAGGTAGAATGCAGTACACAAATTTTTCTGCCCACTGATCTTCAATGATAACATGCATTTCCTAGCTTCTTGAAAATCATTTCCTTCTAATTTATAAAACTGACAGTCCTTGGAGATGTCAAGGCAAAATCAATCTCAAAGAACTATATCATAAGTTCGTAACACCAATAACATCACTGCATCATCTTCAAAGAGAGATCCAGATCACGTTCGAAACCAAGAATGACTAGCATAAAACATAACCATATTTTCACTTGTAAAAGGATAATATAAAATTCAAATTTGTGATATAATCATTGCAAAACAAGCTCTGTTTTTTGCGTAATGACTGAACACTTCGTATACATACATATCATATGAGTTATCAAACATGTCCGAGCTTCTCTACCACCACTGATGCAGAAGTACATTGAACTCTCCAGCATCCTGGCTCTTCTGTACATACACCTTATCCTTCAACAAAACCCATTACTTGTTGTCTTCCAATATATCATCCATCATATAACGCACTAACAATACAAATTTGGAAAATTAAAATCCTTGATATAGATCATATTATAAGTACCTCACTAACAATGAATAAGTGACCATGCCATCTTGCAAAAGCGATTGACATGTTCTTGGCCCAATGTCTCTCTAACAGCACGATAAAATTCCACCCATGAAGACGAGCAGATGTCGACGGGGTACCCACAAAAACGTTGGATTAGGACTAGCAGGGCAAGCAGCCACCAAATCCAACACTGAAGCAGGCAGCGGGTTTGAGCGGTTGTGGGAAACTGAAGGCCAAATTATCCACTTTATGCTTATAAATTCTCACATTTCTATCCAATTTATACCTTAGAGTGCCCTGAAACTCTCCCTTGGCCTCCCATGGGACCCTGGGAACACCCTTTAAGTTCCATCTAATCAAATCACATTCTCTGAGGGTTGCCAAATCCTATAAACCTCAAGTGAAATCTCCCTAAACAACATTTTACCATAAAATCTCGATGCCCAAAAGATCAACTTGTTATCAATTCCCGTAAACGTATTCAACGGGTCACTAAACATGATTCCAAATTGATTCCTATTGTGTCAAATAATTCCAAATTACCAACGGGTTGAAATTCAATCTTCCTGAAAATTCTAATCAAGACCCTACTTTTAAAAAAATAGCTAAAACAATACTATTAATTTCCGTTTTGTATTTGTATTTGCTTTCCCCCCATGCAATAGTGTGCATGGAAGACAACCAAAAAAAGATCGAAAAAGGTAGCTGAAAGAGGGGAGCAAAGCCAATTTGGAGGGGACCACTTACGAGACTAGAATAGCTGGAGTATTCAAACGAGGGTATAAAACCCTAGAAAAGACGTACTAGAAATAAATCAAATTGGTTATACAAAAGGAATAGCTTTTTCCATTGGGTAAGGCTACTTCATCCATCGTCGATCTTTTTTTTTCAACTGTTTAGATGCTTCAAATAGTGAAAGCAAAAGCTGACAAATGGTAGATCCCTTTGAAGGGAATTGTAAAAGGAATATCCCCTCTATTATTCTCCGTTCTCAAGTCTTCTTTGCCAATCCAAGATATTATTCATGAAAGCGTCCCAGCATATCCACAGAATCAATGTAAAAGATTTGTCTGGGGTCCAAATAAAAAAAGGAAAAACAGAGAAAATTAAATTTCTCAAAACCCAACAACTGAAAGGGAAAGGGGTGGAAATTAGAGAGCGACTCCTACATTAGAAAAGCTGGATCAACAACTGCAGTTTTGGACGTCCAAGTTAGAAAATGAACATATTGTACAAATCTTACAACTTGCTTTCTGCCACACAACATTTTGCATTTAATTAAACGCATGTTTAAATATCCAAAACAAATAAAAGTTCAGTGAAAGAAAAAAAATACACGAATAAACAAAAAAAAGTGGAAATTCTGGAAGCAGAAGCCCAACTATAATATGACGCCCAGCCACCCAGTTAGGTGTTGGCAACGACAAGCACCGAGAAGCACGACGGGTAGAGCAACAGAGTGTCCGTGAATTATTGATTATTCATTCCACTTCTTCAGCCATACGAGTCCTCACCACATGCAAATAACCAAAACATTTCTCAATTACTTTAAATACATTTCTCGAAAAAATAAAAGAATCATTAAAGAACAAGAATCCAAACTCGAGTACGAATTCTTCAGCAGATATCATATAGAGGGAAAACAATTAATAAACAGACTTTGTTAGATGAAGTGTAGGCATCATAGCGAGCCAAGAGCTGATAGCAGACTAAAGCACTGGCTTTCTGAGATGCAACTTTGTTATAAGATCCTCTACTATGCACCCAGACGGTATCCAGGCTCTCATCAAACAAATGAAAATTCAGAATGTTTGTCTGGAGAGGACCTAGAAGAAAATTATATTCCGAACTGCATCCACCATAACAGTTCAAGCCAAACGAATTTTGTAGAAATATATAAACTAAATGTGGGAGCATCTGAATGCACAGGACTTATCAAAATAAGGAATCCGTGCCAGAATCTCAGCACCCAGCTGCATATAGGCAACGTACAGCACTAAAACGCTATAGAAAGAGCGAATCAGAGACTCTAATGTGTTGCCCTTACCACGCAAGACAATTGATAGAACGGCATTCAAAGCTTCACTACTTAACTAACAGCATCAAATGTTGGCTTTTACAATCGACTATAAAACAAAAATATCAAGACAAAATCATCTGCAAGCGGGAAAATCCGTATGAGAAATTACTTATAAAGAATGCCCAAGAACAGTGGTCAACGAATCATGGAACGCAACAAACTCAAGATTTCTCATTAAACTACTTGTGAAAAATGCTAACACCCGTGGGTGTCATAACTTCACTAGGAAACTTAGCTACAGATCCAACACTATGCAAAGGAACTCTAAGAGCAATCAACAAAAATAATGTAACTGGGTTCAAAAATTATCATCGCCTAAAAATAGAATGTAGGAATATCTGAATGCATAAGCTTCATTAGAAGGGAAGCAAATGCCAGAATCTCAGCACCCAAAAATTGGTGTTGGCAACGTACAGCACTGAAAACGCTATTGAAAAATAAAGCACTTCAGAGACTCTAATTTGTTGCCTTTTGATCCGAAACAACACAATAAAATTATAACTATTAATCAAAGAAAACACTAACATCGAAACAGAGGGCTCAGAGAATAAGAGATGGCATCAACAAGCTCACATTTTGAGCTCTCATAGTTTGATGGTATATAATTTTTATCATCACAGCCTCTGGTTAACCAATGAGTTAATCATAAAATGGTAAAAAGAAAACGAATAATATTACAAAAAAAGTGTATTGAAACGCCTCAGAATCTGTATAAGTTTTGGTAACATCACAGACAGAAATATCTCAGATGGTACGGACAATTTTGATGCATCACAGGCCTGTATATCAAAACAACTACGAAATTTAGTTTAGAATTTAGAGATTGAATTGGAGATGCAGGAAAGGAGAGGAGGGGAGGGGTTGCGGCTCATGTGCAGTCGGTGAGGAGGTCTATTGTTGGGACTAAATATAGGGCAGAAACCCTAATTTGGTGATCTCTTAATTTAGCTAACTAACCCGGGCAATGTTTCGGCCCAACCCAACATAAGAGTTCGAAACTCGAAACATTGTTTAAGACAATGAAAGCCTGGCCCGATATGAAGTAGTTTTAATACACCTAGATTTGGGACTTCTTTATGGAGAAGAAATATCATTCTTGGATAAAGGATAAAATTAGGATGTTATCATTGGGTAGCTATGGTGGTTCGTTGATCCCGTCATGTATATTATTGATAAAAATATTGGTTATAAATAATTTTATTGGCGCGAGAAATAGTGTTTGCTATCTGTAAAAAAATTGTGTGTATGTAAAAAAATTAATAAGTTTGTGTGTGACTCTTAATAATTCTGAAAAAATATATTAAAATGATGTGTTTGGAATTATGATAATGATAATGATTTAAAGTGATTTTTATTTAGAAATATATTAAAATAAATTTTATTTTAAAAAAAATAATTAGCACATTAAAAATAAAAAAATAATTTTAACACAAATAATTTTTTAAAAAATTTAAAAGAATACGATTTGAAACTATTTCCGACCATAATCGTTGAGAGAATATTGGACAAACCGAGATTTTCCCGCTGGTGATCTTGAGGATGGACTCTTACTATTTCGTTTTTTTTGAGATGCCATGATGGCACGCTGGTGACCGGCTCATTCTCACCATGCGGGGGAGGTAATAAAAGCTCGGTTCTATAGTTTGATGAATCGATTCGAGGACTCGTCGCCATTTCCCCCCCCTGAGAAGAGTGTTTGCTTGGCAGAGAAGGTAGCATTGTCACTCCTTGAATGGAAAGGAACCTGAGAAATGCATTGCCAGATAATATAATCTATTTTATGAACATTAAAACACATCAAGTCATCTTAGTTCAAAGGAGAAAAGATTGGATAAGTATAATGTTTTTGTACCTCATGGATAATACATTCCAAGTTTCTCACAACAACTACAACGTTCTGGTCTTTTTTCTGCTTCGTTTTTCTGGAAGGGAATGGGAGTTCAGAGAATCACACATTACTAAACACTATTAATCCCATAAATGAATAGAAAACTTTATATAAACAAATACAAGTTGCCAACTTAAAATTACAAAATAAGCAGAAGAACAGCGCTCTTCCACACCTAACAGCCCTTTAAGTTATACCCCCACAGACAAATTTCAAATCCAAGCTACCATGTTTCTCCATCTCCGAGTTTATAGGCACACTCTTATTATACGATCACCTTATTTCATGTAATTTCTTCTGTGAGATTTCACTTGTTTTTTTCATCATTAATTGAATATTTTTTCAAGAAGATCCTAGAAAGTGTTCATCACGCCTTGAACCATAATAAGGCAGTCTCCATTAAAGGATTTTCTTTCAGAATATTCATGGACGTTTGGACTTGTGCTCCAGATGATGGGTGGTATCAAAATCCACATGGACAAAAGCTCTTTCTACTTCAGGAAGTTGTTCCAGCTTCTCTTCTAGTGTCTCCCCAATATTATGTGCTTGATCAAGAGACATATCCTGTGGTAAGACTATATGAACCTCCACAAAGTACTGACAACCAAATGTGTATGCTCTAACAGTTTCAATGTGCTTAATATCCTTGTGATGGTTCCAGATTAGATACGTCAGCTTAGCTAAATACTCTGGAGGAGCTGTCCTCCCTATTAATGACCAAACATTCTCCACGACTGTCTTTGCCCAATTGCCCATCGTATATAAAGCTATCTGCATTATAGTTTCAACATATCAGTTGTCGCTATAATAATGTGAAAAAAGGGGGGAAATATAACAAGATTACTGAAT
Organism: Populus alba; assembly: GCF_005239225.2. Taxonomy (NCBI): domain Eukaryota; kingdom Viridiplantae; phylum Streptophyta; class Magnoliopsida; order Malpighiales; family Salicaceae; genus Populus; species Populus alba. The sequence continues at coordinate 5,380,360 of NC_133291.1, forward strand.
AATTCTGATTCATGAACTGAGACACAGTCAACTTACAAGGATGGCTCCAATAGGATCAATCCACCAGTAAAACTTGATAGCTAACACTGCTGTCCCTAGACCAATTGAATTTGTAATGACATCGAAGAAGTGATCTTGAGCATATGCTCTAACAATCTCATTGCTGAATCTGCGGCAATATACCGTGAGAACAAATTTTACCACTGTGGCAGAGACCATAATGCCAATCATCCACTTTTCTTTGTCAGGATCTCTTTCTGGCTGAGCCTGCATAAAGTTAATCGAAAAGATGACTTTAATTGCTTTATGATTATATAGAAGTTGTAGCATATACTGATAAGTTTTACACTGGCATACCCTTGTAATAAGTTCTCTTCCTGACTCGAATAATATCTGTAATCCAAGAGTTGCCATTACTGATGCAAAAATAACTATTCCCTGCAAAAAAAAAAGAACACTGAATCGGTGAAAAAGCACAAAAAATATAAGACGACTTGAACAATTGATAACCCAAATACACTGTTGTGATGATATAAACTCAATAGATTTTTTTGCCAACGTGTATCACACTTGCACCCATCTTCAATGACCTAAAGTTCAATATCTTCTTAAGGCTACTCGAGAAAAAAGTGACAAATGAAGCATTGCTTAGTTTTGAGTGTTTCTGTTAACGATGCACCAATGCAAGTGTGTTTTATGTAAGACAAAACAAGATTCCAGGGGCATTTGTAATATAATCACCCTCTTCCAAGTCACTGCAAAACAATGAGAAACGAGTTCATATATATACAACTTCACGATCAGCTGAGAGAATAAGGCCTACCACAGGCTGCATTCTTTGCTTGCCAATAGGATATTGAAAATTATTTGGTTTTCTCATAGTATGAGCAGTAAACCACAAAATAAACCCTGACAATAAATCCAAGAAGGAGTCCAAAGTTGAAGCTATCACTGCCAATGATCTGCTCTCAGTAGAAGCATACACTTTTGCCAGGAAAAGCACCAAGTTGGCTACATTTGATGCATATATTGCCCCTCTCTCATTTCTTGCAAGCTGTTTCATTTCATCCTGAACCAACCAAAAAAATGTCAACCATAAAGAAGATCACATGATCGAGCGAAATCTTCACGAGAGCCATTTGGGAACAAATTAAAATTAGTGAAACAGAACAGATTGCTATCATCAAGATGCTCTCTATATGATCATGGTCTCAAAATAGTTATGACCCGGGATAAGTGGTTCCAGTCCTCCTAAGGCACTCGTATTTGAGGAATTGAAAATTAAAAAGAAAAGGAGAAAAGGAAGGTAAAAGAACTTAACCTCGCTTAAACTTCCAGGCAAAATGCCCAACTCAATGAACGAGTCCACCTCATGGAATCCCCCGACAAGCTTTTCCTGCCTTCTGTAGTATTCTGAAATTCTCTTTTGTCTCCCTGCCAGAGAGGAAAAAAGAAGCCTTAAATTCATTAAACAACTATATTAAGTTTGTAATTAGTGACGTGAAAAATCAACTTCTAGCTTACTTAGTGTTTTAAGAAAATATCCAAAGCCAAAATGATTATCCATCCGCCTCTCTGGCAACTGGAACTTATCCATACTTAGTTGCCAAGACGGCTCCCTTGTCATCGTGCTCACATTCCCTCCTGTCGCAGCAGGTGATAGAAGCTCCGTTCGATAGTCTAACGAATCTGTTCGAGGACTGCTCTGTCTGCTCGCCATTTTTTAGCCCAGGAAATTGCTTTGAACTTGCCCGGGGCTTGAACTTTTTAGCTGTGTGTTCCAACCAGACCAAGCTCTCTTTGCTGTAAACAGGGAAAAGTTTTAGTTATGAAAGGATGTGCTTTGAAGTGAAGCAAGAACCACAACCACCTCGTTTTATCTAGTTAACAAGAGGGCCCACAGATCTTGTACTCAGAAGTCAGAAAGCATGGAGAACGTTGATTTCATAATACGAGCAGATAAGCGGGCCTAGAAATCGGAGACATTTTCAAAGTAACATCATCCCATGCCTTCATTGGAGTCTGGAGCTGACTCCATGTATTTAATTCAGGATTGTACACCAAGTATGAAAGGAATCTTAAGCAACGAATATGTTCCTTTTCACACTATTAAATAGATTTCAGTTCTTGCTTGGTGAAGTGGCTTTTCAAAATCCATTTCTAGCTGGTCCACAGCCAAAAGGGATTTGCATTTTGCAGTAACATTCATTTGTAATTGACTGATCACGACACGGCCATTGGCTAGAGGTCCTTGGGGTTCTTGAGCTGTGGGAGAGAATCTAATTACACACTCCACTTTAAAAGTAAGAATTCTGCAGTCGGGAAAATCTGCTTCGACTGGTTTTCCTCTCAGGAATACAGATTTTTCTTTCCCCTCCGATTTCTTCACAGCTTTTATTCAACTATCATTACGGTCCAGACTATTTCACAGAGTTGCACGGATAGAGCTTGAAACTTGGAACAAGCGTGCTCCGAAAGAAAAACATGAAGAGAAGAAGCACTGAGTCTTCACACTCATGTTGTGCCTTCATCTCGCAGCTTAATTTGCAGTGATGTTAAGATTAAAAATAAAATAAAATCAGCAATCACAATAATTAATTCCATAGATTCCCATTTCCTTCTGTTGCGAAACAACTAATTTAATATATAATTTATATTATTTTTTAATACATCTTTTTAAATAAAAAAAAATTTAAAACTTAAAATTTATATATATTCATATTAAATAAATAAAAATGATAAAATTTAAACTCATAATCACTTAATCATTAAAATTTTAATATTATATTAAAAAATTAATTTAATCCAATAACTTAAATTTTTTGATACAACCTCATTATTTATATTATTCTAACTTTTTTTTTATATTTTTTTGGAAAAGCTATCCATAGGCTTTAAGCATTGACTACTTTGATACACGCGCGATGTTGCGGGTTATTTTTTTTTGTATAAAAAATATTTTAAAAAATAAAAAATTGAAAAATCTTGGGTTTTTCTGCAAAATTATACCTAAGAATCTTGGGAATTTGGCTGCAACGTTTGCCTAAAAGTAATATTTATAATATTAATAATAAAATTAAACTTGCATGACCCAAGTTTAAGTGAGCCTGGCTGTAACACCAGACCAAAGAATATTGGATGTGGATCTGGCTATAAAGTCGTGTCATAAAAGTGTGATAATTAAATAGATTAATTAAAAAAACAAAGAAAAAAAATCAACAAAAAGGAAAAAAACTAATGAATAAAAAAAAAAGAAATTGAATTAATTGGGTTGACCTTTTAAACCAGGTTATCCCGTAAAACCTGGAGATTTGTGTCATAAAAGTTTTAATAACTAAATAGAAAAAAAAAATGACGGGTTTACCTCAGAATTAACCCGGTTAACCCATCAAACCAAATTAACCCGTCAAGCCCAAGATACGTGTCATGAAAATCTGCTAATTAAATAAAAAGAAAATTAAATTTAACAAACTAAACTAGATGAAAAAAATAACTCGTCAAATCAGGTTAACCAATCAAATCCAAGATTCGTATCATGAAAATATGATAACTAAATAAAAAAAAATAACATTAAAAAAATAAATCAAACAAAAAAAATTCATTAAAAAAAATTAAAAAGAAAAAAACAGTCATATAATATAATACAATATAATAATAATTATAATGAAAAAACGTGGGGAAAGCTAAACTAAATTCTCAACCAACTCAATATTAAAAAAATAAATTTAACAAAGATAATTTAAAAAATAAACATATGGGGGAAACACTGCAGCCAAACAAAAATCATGCAAGGGAAACACTGTAGTAATTCCATAGTGTTTTTTTTTTCTTTTTGAAAAAAGCTATAAAGCTCAGTTCTCAACCAGCTTAATATAGAAAAAAAACCGAGATCCATGTAATGAAAGTATGATAACTAAAATTATTTTTTTTTCACATTAACAAACTAAATTAAACAAAAAAAATTAATTAAAAGAAAAAAAAAAAAAAAGAAAAAAGCAAAAAAAAAAAAAACTCATGGGCAAAACGAATAAAAAAAAAAAAAACAAAAAAAAAAGTCAAGTGTTTCACTGTGTGCACATTGATACATTATATGTAAAAAACAGAAGAAACAAAAAGCGATGAAAAAAAAAAAAAGCTGCTACGGTGAAAAAAACATTTAAAAAAAAACAAAAGCAAAAGCAAAAAAGAAAAAAAGGAAAAACTGCTATAAAAAAAAAACCAAAAACAAAAAAAAATGTCACAGAAGAAAAAATGAAAAAAAAACTACAAAAAAAAAAAAAGCTACAGTGCCTCAAAAGAAAATTGCAAAAAAAAACAACTTTAGCTACAGTGAAAAAACATGACCCGTGCAATGCCACAAATCAAATTTTTTTTGCATAAAAAATATTAAAAAAAACTAAAATCTAAATGTATTAGGTTTTTTTACAAAGTTATATTTAAGAGTCTTAGGTTTGACTTAACGCCTAACCCAAATGTAATATTTATAATAACATTAAACTTGAAAGATCAAAGTTTAAGTGGGTCTGACTGCAATACAAAACCCAATAGTCTTGGATATGAGTCTAGCTGCAAAGTTGTATCATAAAAGTGTAATACTTAAATAGATTAATTAAAAAAAAAAACTAACATGAAAAAAAAAATCTGAATTAACTGGGTTAACCCGTCAAACCTGAGATTCGTGTCATGAAAGTCTGATAACTAAATAGAAAAAAAAATTAATATCAACAAACTAAATAAAAAAAAAGTTAATTAAAAAAAATAAAGGCATCAACATTTTCACCGTGGATTGTATTGTGCAGTCCACAATGAAAGGCATAAAAATAAAAATAAAAAAGCAAAAAATAAAAATTAAAGACAATAGCCTTTTCACCGTGGACTACATATAATATTAAAAAATGAAATCGAAAGAACAAAACTAATGAGGAAAAAGAAAAACAATATGAATCAACTGAGTTAACCCGTCAAACCCGGGATCCGTGTCATGAAAGTCTAATAATTAAACACAAAAAATTTAATATTAAAAAACTAAATTAAAAGAATAATTACAAAACAAAAAAATAAAGAAAAAAAGATTAAAAAAAAAATAAAGGCATAAGTTTTTTTTACTATGCAGTCCATAGTAAAAGGCTTAAAAAGGAAAAATAATAAAAAAAAACAAAAGAAAGGCATACGCCAAGGGTTATTTTTTTTTTCTTGCATAAAAAATATCAAAAAATGCTAATATCTAAGAGTGTTATGTCTTTCTGCAAAGATATACCCAAGAGCCTTTGGTCTAGCTATAACGCTCAACCCAAGAGTAATATTTATAATAATATTAAACTTACACGACTCAAGTTTAAGTGAGTCTGGTTGTAACACTAAACTCATGAGCCTTGAATGTGGGTCTGGTTGCAAGGTCGTGTCATAAAAGTGTGATAATTAAATAGATTAATTAAAAAAAAAAAACGAAAAAAAAAACCAACACGAAGAAAAAAACTAATGAAGAAAAAGAAAAAAAATATGAATTAACTGGGTTAACCTTTCAAACCAGAATAACCCGTCAAACCTTATATTCGTGTCATGAAAGTTTAATAACTAAATAGAAAAAAAATAATTGACGGGTTAACATGTCAAGCTTGGAATGCGTGTCATGAAAGTCTGATAATTAAATATAAAAAATTTAACATTAATAAACTAAACTAAATGAAAAAAATTGATTAAAAAGAAAAAAACAAAAAAAAAATAAAATGTATAATTAACCAGTCAAACCAGGTTAACCCGTCAAACTCGGGATCAATTAACAAATTAAATCAAACAAAAAAAATTAAAAGGAAAAAGAAACTAAGAAAGAAGCCAAAAAAAAATCCATAAAGGCATAAAAAACCAAAAAAATAGAGAAAAAAAAAAAATGAAAAATAATATATATTATATAATAATAATAATTATTATTATTATTATTATATATAAGTATAATTAAAAGACGTGGGGCTACAATGCTTTTCTAGAGTTCTTTAATATATAAAAATAGTAAACTTTAACTTAACCCCAAAACTATATCCAAGTTTGAATTTAACCCCAAATGAAATTTCAAATGTCATTTTTCAACAAAGAGTGTTAAGCTTCCTACAAAACAGCTTCGGGTTTTGAAGCATAAACGCAAAGCTTGGACAGAATCCACTAACATATATAGATAAAGGGATTCAATTGATAATTTTATACTCTGAGACAAAAAAACAAAATTATTTAGGACTTAAGCAGGAATACATTATAGTTGGAGGGGTGACTCAAAAGAAAATCAAAGTAAAGCTAAACAAATGAAAATGACAGAAATCAGCCAAGTACTTGTTTACTTACTGCTCCTAGTAAAGAGAAAAAAAAAAAAAACTAACTGAAAACAAGAGAGAGCTATCGAAGTCGAAACCCTAAGATTCTCCCTCATCGCAAATATCACTTCTCACTGTGAATCAGGTTTTATCAAAGCTAGGAAGATGGTCAGTTTCTTTTGTATCCGTGTACTTATATAGTACAGGTGTATGCGTATGCTGTTTGCTAAACTGATTGTATTGATTTCTGCTTGCTTTATACTAGTTTTCATCAACATATGTGTGCGATGAGGGATTGATTGTTTCTTTTGAATTATTTTGTACAATTATCTGGTAATCAGTGTTAATTGTAGGTTTTTTAATTTAGTGGTGTAAACTTTAAATGTATTCTGTGGAGAATTTGAAGTTACATTGAGTTAGGCTTTGTTAATTGGTGAGTTTAGGGTCTTGCTTGCAAAAGAGGAGCAAAAGGAAGAAAATTCTTCTTGTTACAGAAAAGAAGTCATCACTAGTCTTTTTAGGGAAAAAAAGATCTTAGTTTGTGTAAATTTAATGCAGTTTCTTTTTTTCTTTTAATGTTTCTTGGATTATGTGATATGTATGTGCGCACTCAGCCTGTGTTCAAGCAAAAAATTTAGTTTGTGTAAATTTAATGCAGTTTCTTTTTTTTTTTAATGTTTCTTGGATTATGTGACCTGTATGTGCGCACTCACCTGTGTTCAAGCAAAAATTTAAGTTTGTTTTGTTGCCTGTGCATGCACGGTCTGTCTTCACTGTGAAAAAAATGGCAATCTTACTGATTGATGGTTTATAAATTTCTATGATACCAAGTTGTTTTCTTTGTGTTTATTAAGCATATATTCATTTGATGGGTTATAAATATGTGCTGAATCATGCAGTTTTATGTTAATTATGGTCATGTAGGAATTTAAACAAAAATCATTTTCAATGTGTGCATGTTCACTTTATTTTTCTTTAAGTTTCTTGTTCTTCTTTTTTCTATGCATTTGTTTTCTACAGCACAAATTAAATAGAGGCAACCGTGAGAAAGTCCAGCAGTTCATGAGTATAACTGGGACAAGGTAAACCAAAGATTAAATTTGATGTTGCTACTGTACTTGGAATGATCATTATTGAGACTAAACTTTAAATTAAATATGAGGTTCCTGGAGGACCCTTTCCCTTGCTGTTGATACTCCTTTTTAAAAAATTAAAATTAAATAATGGTAGCAAGAATTAACTTTCATTGGAAAGATCTTGTGTGCATGTGTGAGTAAAGTAAGAATTTTATCCAGGTGCTTTGCTGTTTCTTTTATTTCTATTTCCCATTACTTATCGAAGCAATTTTTAGAATTTAAAATTGAACTTATTGTCTAATCAATATGTTGTACTTATTCAAGTAAAAAGGAAAAAAGAGAGAAAGGAATAGATTTCAGAACATGATATGGGCAATGAAGTTTCATAAATGTGACATCTTATTGTTCTTGGGAATAATGATTTGAATGTATGTTTATGATCTGCACAGGGTAGCCTTGTTCCTTTTCTTTTACAGTTTGGTGATTAAAATAGTTATTTTGAAATGCAGTGAGAAGGTTGCTGTTCAGGCTTTGAAGGCTAGTGATTGGCATCTAGAAGGAGCATTTGATGCGTTCTACAGCCAGCCTCAGTCTAGAACATATACTGATTCTAGACATTTGGAAGAGCTTTACAACAGATATAAAGGTTAACAGTACTTATCTAACTACTTCTCTTTCTAGTGGCACTTAAATTAGAACCTTCAGTATGCTGCAATTAATAAATTTTAGATGCATTGCTACATGCTTATTGAAAATGTGCATTTAGATGTATTACTGTATGCTTATTGAGGATGCACTTTAATTTCCATGTCATTATATTATACATTGTGCTTATTGAGAATGTACTTTTAATTCTATGTTGTTATATTATACATATGTGCTTTAATATTAAAAGAGGTATTGATGTTAAGATAATCATTAAGGAATTGGTTGTTGCTTATAACCCTGCCTCATTTGCCACTATTTAGATGCAACCAAATTGATAGTTCTATCCCAGGTAATCTCGGTTCTTCTTCTTTCTTTCTATTTTTCCTCTTACAGAATGCCGTATTCAAACCTAGAGACGCCGAATCTCTCTGTTCCAATTATCTAAAAATATAACTTGCTCTATATTTATTTGATACTCTGTGCACACCATGTAGGATCCAAATTGACAGAGCAGATATAAATGTCTACAATATATTTACAAATTGCCAATTCTTTTTGGCTTACAGTGTTCACAAAAGAAAAAATACACTGTTAGAATATCTCAGTTATTTGCTCAATGGCAATTCTGATTATCATTTTTTTTTGGAGTACCATTATCTGCACGTGTCTTGGTGCATTTGAAGCATATTAAACTTACAAATAAATCATGTTTTTTGTGCATGTATGGATAATGCATAAGTTAGTGGAACAACTTTTTTTATTGGAAAAGCCCTAATGGTTCTATATAGCATCCAACAACTTACCAAATTTTGTGTGAGTACAAAATTCACTTTTTTCACAAAGATACTCTTTAAAGAACATAGTTACCCTATTTTATATTAATAGCTTAGCGAAATTATGTTTACTCATAGACATTTGCTCTGATTCGTTTTGCAGATCCTTATGTTGATATGGTACTTGTTGATGGTATCACCATCCTTTGCAATGATCTTCAGGTGCTGCTTTGACTTCCATTTATTTGTTTGATTATAAATGTTGCATCAAATCAGTTCAAAGATTATAAATTGTTTCTCTTAGATTCTGAAAATAATATCTGAACCTTTCTCATTTGTCAGGTGGATCCTCAAGATATTGTTATGGTATGCATGCATTTATCTGTCCCAATGCTTTGTATCTGAGGTGCATGCATCTGCATATATTTTTATTCACTCACATATGTATTCTGGTATTCTGTTGAATTACTTAAATGGGAAATGTAACCTGATAATAGAACAAAAAAGAACATGAAGACAATTTTGCAAAATTGCAATTGCTTTGCATATGTTATACATTAAATAATAGTTTAATCAGTCTAGAAATCTATATGTTCTTATGTTATTACATTTTACCTGCTTTTTTTTTATATAGAAATACACTATAGATATCGAGTGGGTATCGGTGATTGTACCAGCACCATTTTAAAGACTAGGGGTTATGGTTGATGTTGATTCACCTACTTTAATGTCTCTAATTCAAAACTGAACTTGACAATTTTTTTTTCATCCAGCTCCTTTATTGTTCCTGCTATAAGTAGCGAAGAAAACTAAAATTTACTCATGTCAATCCCTACAAGTAATATATCTAGAGAAATGTGATTGATTACTTCTCAACACTGTTTCATTTATAAATAACCTTGTTCAAACATCTTCACCATTGGCCATGTACCTCATAAATAAACTGATCAATTATCCTGATGCAACTTTAAAATTTTTGTCAGAAGATGGACAAGGTTAGTTCTCTTTTTTTATTCAGCTTCCTTCATGGTCCTTGGCTTAGCTTGTCCCTTAAATATGAAGTAATCTGGCATTTGATGATTGGAAAGATTTGAAGAAAGTACGTTAGTTGTAGTTTCTTGAAACTTGTCCAGAGTATATGTTTTGCTGCCTGCCTGCTTCTAATATAGCGGGTGACAGTTTAAGGAATATTTGACTGGTCTCTCATTTTGCACTTTGGAATTTCAAGCGTTGGTGTTTTTGAGCTTTCAGTTCAATGGATGTAAAAAATTAAAGTTTCTCTCCAGTTTTCAATGTGGAATCTAGGGATCTGAAGTATAGCAATTTTAATGTTTTTTTTCTGAAGAAGTTACTGTTTGCATGTATACTGGCAAGGAATAATTTATTTAAGCTAGTGATAGGAAAACATAGAAGGAAGAGATAATTAATCAATTGTAATTGAGTAGTTCTTACAAAGTGGTCTAGTGGATTTGTATTTGGAAGGGTGGGGTGTTTTCATTAATGTGGCGGAGTATGGTAGGAGAATTTTACTCTCACATTATGCATGGCATGAGAGGCACTTCAAAATTTCTTTCTAATTAAATATCTAACTAATTCAAGGTGGAAAGTTACGGGAGTCTTCTCAAACTTGTATTGATGAAAAAAGACTTGCTAGTGTTAGTAGGTTGTGTAAGAAAATAGTGTAAATCATATCTTGGGATCTCATCTAACAACTTAAACTATTGGGTTGAATTGGTTCTTTGACATGGATCAAAGCCTTAATGACCAAACGGTCACGAGTTTGAATCTCACTACCTCCATTCTATTTGATAGAAATTAAGCACAAGGTAATCTGGGTCTGTGCAAGTTTCAAGCCCAAAGAGCTTTCACTTGAAGGAGCGTATTAGAAAATAATATAAATCATATTTTTGGATCTCATTTAACAGTTGAAACTTTTGGGTAAGATGGTTCCTTGATAGGTTGCACCTGTTTATAGGTTGTGTTTAAATATGCATGGATTCGACTTGGGTAAGGCCTAGGTGAATCAACCCCAACATATCCATTTTAAATGTAGCCCTAACTTGGCTGCTTTCCTAAAAGTGAAAGTCCTATATGGTATTTGGGATTAGGCTTAGATGGACCCATCATCCCTTGTTTACTCATATGCATCTTATAAGAACTAGATGTGTCCTTTTTCAAACTTTGGGATAGTTGGGAATGTAAAAGTGGGAATTTTTATCCATTTGCATATCAGTAATGTCATCTCATAATAAAGAGTTTCAAAGTATCTAGAAAGGAAGCTCATGGTAAAAGTTAAACATATAAGCAGTATTCATTACATTAAAGAAACTGCATATGTTCCTGCCTGGAATGCCAACCTGAAAACTGCCCTGCATGGATTGGGGCCATTGTAAAGCTGAGCTCTGCATAAAACTTATACTCCTAGTATTCATTAACAGGTACCCATTAACCCATGATGTACCAGCTAATTTTTTCTTCTAATTGTTAACTTGGCATATTGTCAATTACATATGCCAATCAGGGTAAGGTAAGTTGGTAATATGTTATGTCACTTGTTATTGCAGTTAGTTGTTTCATGGCACATGAAGGCTGCCACCATGTGTGAATTCTCCAAGCAGGAATTCATTGGTGGATTGCAATCACTGGGGTTAGTGTACAAATTTTCTGTGTATCTTCATGTTTGTTTCTCTAAAGAAGTATAAGTCGATAGCATGTAATTGTTTTTATGTGAATCTAGTTTAAGCTGTATATTATTGGCAGGGTCGATTCTTTGGATAAGTTTCGTGAAAAAATACCATATATGCGATCTGAGCTGACGGATGAACGTAAGTGCAACTTCATAAACTATTAAGAAATTTCTCAGATAAATTATAATTTTAAAATTTCATTCCAGGGTTAGTTGTATAGATTGTATTATTGATCACAAACCTGTGCGCACACAAACTTTGCACTTGTGCGCACACGCACAAAGACCTGAGATACATTTGTTTAAATAATTTTAAAGAGATTTTTTTATGTGGTTTTAAAGAGATTTTTTTTTATTTGGTTTTATCACTGAAATTACCTTTTCCTCCTCTCATTTTTCAGAGAAGTTTCGTGAAATATACAACTTTGCTTTTGGCTGGGCAAAAGAAAAGGTAAACACTGTTTTGCACAAAGAATGTGCCTGGATTTGTGCTTGACGATAACCATTATTTTTTGCATCTGGCATATTTGACATGTTAGATAATCTGTGGCATAAACCAAGCCAGGTACCGAATTTAATGAATAAAGCACTTTAATGGAGTTGGTATGTTAGCAAAACTTGTTATTCATGAAACTGTCAGTGATGCTCATTTCATGTCTCCAGAAATCTGTTTTCTCATCACAGTGCCTGGTTTTGTGAGTATTTGTCTTGATGGATGTGAGTTCCCATGTGTAGAATAGAACAAGTCTGTGGTTACCATATGCATACATGATTTAAAGCGTCACAAGTCCAGCTTCAGGAACAGCACAAAAAATATTTATGACCAGATATTGGAGTACAGTTTCCTATGATTTTTGAATACATTAGGTTTTCCAATCCTATGCTGACTCTGGTGTTTTTTTGTTGATATTAGGGTCAAAAATCATTGGCATTGGATACAGCAATTGGTATGTGGCAACTGCTTTTTGCTGAAAAACAGTGGCCTTTGGTGGATCACTGGTGCCAGTTCTTACAGGTAGCTTTTAACTACTTATGATGGTATATCATTTCAATGTTTACTGAAAGCATTCAAGGTGGATTATTCCTAAATTCAGAATCTTTGCTTATGAATAGTGGATCTGGTATCTAGATAAGCTGACTTGTGTTGAGTGGTGGGTATGCAATAGTAATAAGCTAACCAGCTATCAGTATTGAACGGCTATATTCTAGAGTGATTATGTCAGGAAGTGTTTTAATAAGCTAATCAGTAGTCTTGAACACCTATTTATGAATGGCAAACTGACATATGTAATTGCCAGTGTCCTTAAATAGATATCTTTTAGCATATCAGACATTAATTTAATACTTCTGTCACCAATTTCATTCCAGTACTTTCTGTTTTTTTCTCTAGTAAGAGATGACTTTCTAGTAGGTTTGACAATTCATGTTTGTATCAACTATGGTTTTATTTCTTGTAGATATTTGTATTTTCATGAATTATTTATTTATTTTTATTTTATCAATGCTCTCAGGCTCAGCATAATAAAGCAATCTCGAGGGACACTTGGTCTCAACTGCTGGAGTTTGCCAGGGTAAGATAAAGCATTATGCTCGCTGAAGTTATTTGCTTGTTTCAACTAATATAAGCTTATACACCCATAGCTAGTATGTTGTGCCATATAGAACTACTAAAAGGAGAGGGGAAAGAGAAGTTATTCTATAGCTTTAGGTAATTAGATGTTGTACCGACAAAGTCACTAGATTGAGTATAAAATAATTTGGCTTATAAGTTTGCAGAATCGAGGATGATGATTATTGGCCCTAACCTGCTTAAATTTGTGACTTGATTGATTTTCTCTTATGACACTGAAAGATGTAGAACTCAATTTGACTAGCCTTAGTTCAGAATTTGTAAAAATAAATGCTTTGGATTGAAGGATAAAGGAAACAAAAGTCCTCTTTTCTCCCTTCCCCTCATTCTCGAATCACTTTTCTGAGCTTGGATCATGAGATGTGGATGGGTGACTGAAATTCAAAAGTCTTCCAAGGCCTGCAATCATTTGAAAAACTGTGCAAGAATGCTATTCATCCACAATTTGTATACCCCATTTACACCGCCTAGATGCAATGGATTGCTTGCTTGTCATGAGTGAATCTTGTGGATCTTACCTTTCTGTGTTTAGCTGGCATGTAGAACACACTAGATAACCTCATTTTGGGCTGCTCTCTAGGGAATGGATTGCGCACTCTGGAATTCCTAATCAAATTTTATTTTCCCTAAAGGTGATAAGTTCGATAAATTGAATGTTGGAAGTTATTTTTAGTTCGATGAAATTGTGGAATTATGAGGAATGAATTTAGTTTATACCTTTTTCTTAGTTTATATCATAAAATTTCTTGTTTTGCGCAATGAAGTAGAAATCTAAATTGACAATAAATACAGACCGGGGAGTTTTACCTTTACTATCTTATGAAAGATGCAGCAATGAAAATATCACATGATACATGCGTGTTGGACTGTATCATGGGGGCCTGGTCTTGTATGTTTGAATCTATTGTCATTGCGAATACTAATCTTGTAGAATGGTTTTCTTTTCAATGCAGACAGTAGACCCCACATTATCAAATTATGACGCTGAAGGTGCATGGCCCTATCTGATTGATGAATTTGTTGAATATTTGAATGAGAATGGCATAATGCAAAATGGTCGGTCAACTGATTGGAGCCAAAAACGATGATTGACCATGGGAATCCCCTGATGTAGGTCGTGGATTTTTGGCTTATATTCTGTCATTTTCCTCGGAACTTTTCTTCTTCTTTTTTCTTTCCACAAGACCCAAAATGAAAGGAAAAGGAAAGATGCACTTGTATCTGATATCTGAATTTGGCAACCCGCACTTGGATTTTCAGTTGATGGGATTTTCTGTATTGGATCCATTTCTTGTGAAAGCTGAATGTCTTGTTGAAATTTCTCAAAAAAGAAAGGTTTGTTGGCGTGTAATATCTCACTTCTCTGTGCTCTATTTTTTGTTTTGGCAATGCCACATCCATGCTTGTGTCTTCCTGTCATTGAAGGTGCAAAATTCTGTGTCCAAAAGCAGTTGCGGCTTCAAAAGAATTGAAGGTCGCATTGAGATTTTAAAAATCTCGGTGCGAAATGGAACCTACTTTCTAAAATTGAGTCAGAATGCTGACACGCTCGCTGCATCGAAATGGCGTCTACGAGCTCCAGTCTTCGCTTTCACCTGTCGTTTAATGTGGTCTCATCATGGAAATTGCGTCTACTAGGGAAGCTTGTAGCCACTAGCCAGGGAAGGGGAAATGGGCATTTGAACCCCTGATCTAATTTGAAAAAGGTAGTAATAATTGTTTTTGAAAATATTTTTTATTTTTTTAAGAATTACTTATTTTAATGCAGTCCGGAACTGCATCAGACAAAAGAAGCATGCGGAATGCCCAAATTGACAATTCTACCAAATTCAAATGCTCAACCCAATGACACCAACCCAAAACATTGAATTGATGAAAGGAAGCCGATCCTCAATTCTTTTTTTTCTTTTTCCCTTAGGAGGGATTTCACCAGACTGCCCTCATAAATCTTGATGATTTTGACATTATTTCAGAGTTTGCAAGTCCAAATTCACATGATAAGAAAGACTCAATAGGCCATACAAACAAAAACCGAATCACTATCAAATTTATAACTACTCTTTCGTAGAAAAACTTGGAGCATTCACTAAAATTGTCGCGTCAGTGACAGCAGTAAACCTCTCGTAGCGTTCCTCCTTCAATTATGCGCTGCCACCAATGCCATGTGCTCAATCAGGTCCAGCACTCGGTTGCTGTAAAAAAAGAGCAATATATATTGTCATGTATCATTACCGTAAAACGACCAGAAATTTACACATAGTATTCGATACCAGCCTTTGTTTGCACGCGCCTCAGTAAGAGAAAGATTCTATACCTGTAACCCCACTCGTTGTCATACCAAGACACAAGCTTCATGAAGGAAGCACTCAACCCTATCCCAGCTTTAGCATCAAATATGCTTGACCTGGAACGACAACAAGATCATTAGAATGCAAATGATGCAGACGAATCACTGAACTTTGGTTAATTAAATCAGATCAACGCCAAATAAGATCATACAAAAGATCTATTTGTAATTCTTAGTTATTCACAAGCAAGTCCAGTTTCTATATAAGATAAGATGCCAAAGGTGCGAGCATTCTCAACTAATGATTACAATAAAAAAGAAATTTTCAAACCAAAATGAGTTGACCAGCCGAACTTGACACTGCTAGGGTCAGAAAATGATCCCCACCTATTGCTGATATTTATAGTTGTTTGAAAATGAAGCGGCTCAACACAAACAGAGGAAACGAATAAAAGGTAAAGCGGGAGATTACCTTGAGTCACCAACAAAATCATTGGAGACGACATCATCATCAGTATAACCAAGAATGCCCTTAAGTGGGCCCTCTGATGCATACCTTGATTTGAAAATCAGAATTTTAACTGAGTTATTCCCATTGAACTATAACCAGTAAACTATAAATAGAAGCCCTCCATCCTGGCCCAGCCCCGAACCAAAATGGAGAAAAATATGCAAAGATAAAAAAACAGCAGATTTACTTAATAGCTGCCTTGACATCTTCATATGATGCACTCTTCTCAAGTCGACATGTTAAGTCCACAACAGAAACATTAGGAGTTGGGACACGGAAGGCCATTCCAGTAAGTTTTCCATTGAGTTCTGGAAGAACTTTTCCAACAGCCTACAATAACCAAAAAAAAACATGTTCACATGACTTCTTGCCAACAACTTACATAGAACAAAGTCCTAAGTTAAGATATTCAATATCATACCTTTGCAGCGCCAGTGGAACTAGGAATGATATTTTGCGCGGCTCCTCTCCCCCCACGCCAATCCTTCATTGATGGACCATCTACAGTCTTTTGAGTTGCTGAACAACAGAGGTCACAAATATGTTATACACGTATAAAAGACAGTATGCTAAACAAAAGCACATGAATGCAAGAATATGCATGGGAGACAGACCTGTGGTTGCATGGACGGTTGTCATTAAACCTTCAAGGATACCAAATTCCTCATGAACAACCTGTGAAACCAGTTTAGAGGAAATTAAGGCATATTAAAGAGATAAAGGAGATTATTACATATCAAAAAACAAAATGAAAAAAAACTTGAATGAATTAATTGGAACTGCAAAAGTAGTGTAAAGAAATGCAGGGGCCAAAACAGCCCAGAGGTTCTCCTAGCAACTGTTAATTAGAACAAAGAAAAGTGTAATTGAGCTTGAAATTTCAGGATGAGATAAGACCTTCGCAAGAGGAGCAAGGCAATTGGTAGTGCAGCTTGCATTAGAAACAACGTCCATGTTTGGCTTGTATGTCTTCTCATTTACTCCAACTACAAACATCGGAGCATCAGCTGAGGGAGCTGATATGACCACTTTCTTGGCACCACCCTGCAGAGCAATGTCACTAGCTCAACTTGCAGCAGTGCATGGATCTTGATATAAAAGAGACAGGCAGAACAAAAACTGGGAAAAACTTGAGGGAAATAGCAGTTAATACCAACCTTCTTGTGAGCTGCAGCCTTCTCAAGTGTGGTGAAGACACCAGATGATTCAACCACAAACTCAGCCCCAAAATCACCCCAAGGGATCTCTGCAGGATCCCTGGATTCGATGAGTTTAAATGTTAGATTGAAGAGCTAATATTGCAATAAAAACTGTATTAGGATTCATACTGACATGTGATTCAAGATGCTAAAATACAAGTTGCAGTAAGCCAACAGTAAATATTTCAGGTCCTATACATATATGAGTACAAAAATAACATCCCCAGATAGTACCTTTTGCTTGTAATTTTTATTTGTTTCCCATTGATTTCCAAGGTGAAATCATCCAGAACCTTGATGGTTCCATTGAAAACTCCATGAGTAGAATCATATCTGAACATATAAGCCTGGATAATGTGAAGAAATAAAAGGAGTTAATCATATACAATTCTTTAGAAAATTAAGGAAGCTTCCAATATAGGATTTTCCCCTACGCCCCAGCCCCCCTATTTCCCCAAATGCACCATCTCCCAAATTATCAAATAGCTATAGCTAGATCAACATATACCAACAGGCTTGATTCGTTTTAGTCATCTTCAAATTCTCCAAGCATTCTTGCATACCATGGATACACAAAATCCTTTGCATCTATATGATCAGTTTAATCATAAATTTCTATGCAGTTAAGACTTGTAGCCCTCTACAAAACCAAATTGCCATGTAAAGAAACCCATCAAAATGAAACAATGGTAAGAATTCATAGACGTTGATATAATAAAATCAATATCAACATGGAACACAAGGAAGGAGATCATTATGTGATGTGAAGTTATCTATATGGTGTTGGTGGCTTTTCAACCATTCTAAAGAGCAAATTTTGGTGTTTGAAAAAGAACTCATGCATCTAAAAATGTCTGAGGTGTTTGAGACAGTTAGCATAACTTCAGTGAACGGAAATGAAAATGAAGGGCACCATCATGACAGAAAGTTTTTGTATGAGCAGACGCTGTAAATTGTGGGCAACATGCTAATTCCTGATTCCATGAATCTATGTGAAGTTCACCAAAAAAAACATTGGAGCTTGATCCATGCTGGTTGAAATGCAATCAAGAAATTATGAATCAAACACCATCTTCTAATTTCAACATTGCTTCCAGCATCATATGCCAACTCCATAAGGATTCCACACACTATAAGTCTCCCCCTCCCCCAGTTTTTTTTTCCAGGACACTCTGCACTGCTTATTAACATAATTTGACAAATTCACACAAATTTACAGTAATAGTATCATTCATTTTCATTAACAGTCTCGTCTGAAAGATAACACAGTACTTGTGAGTAGATATCAGAAATGTAATTGCATAAGGATATTAGTACAATACTTGTGGAAGGATATTTTTACACTGCGTTCCAGACACTGTGGAAAAACAATCAAGAAAATCCCAACTTCCCAGCTTAAGTGGTTTCAAGAAAATTATTTTGCTTCCAAGCAACAACAGCACTGGTCTAATATCATAGTTCAATGACACCCTAACTCCTCGTGCACATGCAGTTGCATGTAAAAACAACCCATTTAAGAATCAAGACTGCTTTGGTCTTTATTTTTCCTTTGCTAAAAAGGTGCCAGGATTTCAAGGCTGTTTGAGTACCTCACTAACTCGTTAACACATGCAATGCACTAGTCCAAGAGATACTGAACAATTTCCAGAATATTTCCTAGGGACGGCCATTAAAAGGGTCTGCAGTGGGGTTCACCCAAGGCTGCTCTTATAACTAACACACATGTAAAACAAAAATAGTAATAAAATGAATCACATTAAGGAGGCTAACGTGTAAACTTTGGTCATTCAACAATATCTTCAAAACATAAATTGCAATAAGAAATCTAATCACGAATCCTTTACCATGTACTCAGCATCAATGAAAGGATCATTCACTGCCACCACATCAATATCATCCCTGAAAGTTGCTACTCGCAAAACCAATCTACCAATTCGTCCAAAACCTGTACAATTGTAGACTTGACTCCTGTTAGTATTTGAGTTTTTTATGTTCCAAAGAATGTCAGTTTATACTTCAAGATATATTGTAATACATGCATCATCTATCAATAAATAAGTAAGACGGAGCAAATATCAAGTTTAATCATCTTCAGGTACCATTGATTCCAATCTTCGTCTTTCCATCAGCCCGTGATCCTATTCAAAGTAAAAACAAATCAAACCAGCACCACATCAGTAAACACAACTCCCAAATCTGTCTATAAAACGCTAATACAAAACAGTAGTTTCTTACTTAAAACTGTTGGGGGAATTTCGGTAGCTGTGGCTTTGATGGGTTGGATGCTCCTTCCACTGCATGTACTGAATGGTTCAAATGTTTCAGAATTAGCGTGAAGAAAAGGCATGCCCGTGCACATATTTCAATAGATAGAGAGATTTTAAAATCAAAATCTTCAGAACTCAACTGTAAGGAAGATGACCCTGTTGGTACTGAAGCACCAAAAATGCTCTTTGAAGAGTTAAAACGAATGCTTGAAACCTGAAATTATGAAGCAGATAAATAAAGATCAACTTTCAATGGAAAAAGGTAAATGCATTTCTATATAGTAATAGGTACTTCACACCACTCATCAGCTTCTACATTGTCAAAAGATTAATCTATATATGAAACATTCCTTGTAGAGAACATAAGGTCAAATAATAATGAATGTTTTTACTGATCTGATGCCAACTCTTCACTGCTTTTGTTCTTCTTTTTTCAAGTTCTTTTAAGAGATAAACAATACTCTGTTTCATTTTACTCTGTTTTCATACCAACCATACAGAAAATATGAAACTCGAAACCACTATATGCGCACCAAAAGGAAGCCATAACTACACTGATACACAGATCATTTTTTTTTTTTAAAAGAAGAAATTATTTCCGCTTGATAATCAAAGGCACGCACTGTTATCTATCTGACTCCACTTTCTTTTCTTCTCTCACCAACCAAAAACTAGAACGAAGGTTAAACAAGGTGTGACTACCGACAGCCTTTCAAAAAGAAAGTGTTGATCAGAGAAAAAAGCACGGATACCTCGAAGCGATCGGACGGTGAAGGAGAGAAGTCGGAACGGGAAGCTTCGATAAGAGGAGCGGCGGGCGTGGATCTGAGAAGGGTAGAGAAAGCCATCTGTACTAAGAGCAACACAAAAACCCTACTGATAGGGCAAAGGTTGGCTTTGCGGCTTTTGAGAGGGAGCAGAAGGCAGTGGGCAGAAGGCCGAGGAAAATGAAAAATCGAAAAAGAAATGGTAGTTGCAGGCAGGTGGTGTTTGATGGTGTTTTAAAAACAAAACGAATGTGTATTTTTTTTTTTAATAAAACAAGCGGAAACTTTAAGCGGAGTTTCTCACGAGGAATGTGCTTGGCTCGCTTTTTCCTGTACCGATTTTTAAAAAATATATATATAAAAAAAAAATAGCATGGTGTATTAAAAGTTTTGAAAAAAAAAATCTTTAAAAAACAGTAGAATTTTAAAACAACTTTATTTTAAAATATTATTTTTATAGAAAATTACTATTATAACAGTTGCATCTCAAAATATATCTAGTGAATGTTTCAAAATATTTTTTTTTTATATATTAATTAACTTTAGCAAAAATCTACCTGAATATTTTATAAAGATTAAAAGAACAAGATATGAAATAAAAGGTACAATGATCAAGAAAGAAAAATAATATAATATAATATGGTAGGAGAAATAAATGGAAGAAGAAAAAAGATATTTTATTGGAGATATAGAAACTCTGTTTACAACACAATCAATATCTTTAAAAATATATCAACAAAACAATTATAATTACATATTAGAAGAACACTAGAAAAATATTATAATTAATCCTGAAATAACATTGAATAAATTTTTTTAACAAATTACGATTATATTTGATCGTCTTGTTTTTTAAGGTGTGGTTAGAACCGTATTGTCGAGATCTTTCAAAAAACACTAAATAGGTAAAAAATAGAGTTTTGATGTATCTTCAGTAACCTTTTTTTTTATATTATTGAATCTTGAATCTTATTTTTTTTATCATTGAATCTACCTAAAATTCTAAGTTGTATTTTTATATATGTTATTTCAATTGAGAGGAATATAGTTTATGGAACAACTTTTATTTTTAATAAGAGTTATATTTAACTGTTAATTTTAAAAATGATAATGTTTAAACTATAATATTTTTCTAATATTTTTAATGATTTTCTAACATGTGTTACCAATTCCTTGAATAAATCTACATTTAAAAAGGTAAAAAACCTATAAGAAAATATATCATTATATTCTTGTTAATGTTGAAACAATTAATGGATTGAAAATATTTCCTTGAATAATTGCAAAAATGCTCAAAATATCCTGAATGGAAATACTAAATAGTGCCAGAACTATTATCAGGGAAATGAAACTGCGTGAATCACGAAGGCGAGTTTGTCGTGTAGTTTCGGGGCTGAGAAACCCTGGCCAAGTCGTCGAAAGCCACGTCAGCCAGTCTGGGGCCTTTTGTATTTTTCTTCTGGGCCCACCGGGGCGGCTTTGCTCCTCCACAGTCCACTCTTGCTGTGTTTTCTTCCCTATAGTTCTATTAGCAATTGCTTCGATTTCTTTAATGTGCAATCAATGAATAGATTATTTAATTACTTGAAAAACAAAAATTGAGTAATATTAATATCTGATGCCGTGTCGGGCGTCGGTGTATTTGAGGAGTATCTTTATTTCAATCAATACCTTGGATAGCATTTCAAAAAGAAAAAAAAAACTATTTTACATATTCGGGGGCAAACTCGGCAATTAAGAAAAAAAAAATAACTGAGGAGTAAATAACTTATGGTAGGTGATTTCGTGCCTTGGGGAGGTAAGGAGCGGAGTTAGTGACTATTTGTGAATGTGATTATAATTATTTTTAAAATTTAATTTTTATATTAATATATTAAAATAATCTAAAAATATTAATTTAAAATAAAAAATTCAAATTTTTTCAAAAATATTTTTAAATACAAAAACAAATAGGATCTAATGAAGAATTCAACATGTATTTGTTGAGATAAAAAAAACTTGCCTGTATTAAGTTAGTATTATCAAGGAGATAATAAATTATAATTAAAATACTTAGGCTCACAATAAGCAATGCGAGTCATAGATCAATCACACGAAGAGATTTGTGTAGATATGGTTAAAGTATTATGGATTCTATCGGCTCAGAATAAGAAAAACATCACATGGATTCCAGAAATACAGGTAGTGTATAGGATGATAATGTTTGATGTTTTTCAAAATATATTTTGTTTATAAATATCAAAATAATTTAAAAATTATAAAAAGATAATTTAAAATTAAAAAATTTCATCACATTTTATAAATATAAAAATAAATACAACCCTGTCACTATTCAAAAGATCCTTGCTAATAAATTACAAGCCTAATGTAGTTGCAATTATTTTTTAAAGTATTTTTTATTTATAGACACATTAAAGTAATTAAAAAAAAAATTGTTTTAGAAACTACCTCCATTAGCCAAACTATGACGTTTTAAAAGTTGGGTCATCGATTGAAACAAATTATCGTCCTTCCTGAAAACAATATACTTTTATTATGTGATTATTTACTAAATTGGTTAAAGCAAATAAATTTTATTAAGAAATTTCGATGAAGAACGTGGAGGCATCTTTCAAGGAGAGTCTTTGGCTTTGAGCCATCAGAGGGACCAATTCATGATGGTTTGCATGTATTAGGAAAGTTGTTTACCTAAACAAGAGGCAACTAGGAAAGTTGAACCCAGACAAGAGTGAATAGCCTGAACAAAAGTTGTTATCTTAAAAATTTATTTTACGATGAGGGTATGGTTATGGTTGTTTTTTAAATAATATTTTATATCAAAATACATGTTAATATTTTTTTTTATTTTTTAAAACTTATTTTTAACATCATCACATCAAAATGATTTTAAAAAATTAAAAATATATTAATTTAAAAATAATAAAAATATTTAAATTTTTTTAAAAATATTTTTAAAATATAAAAATAAATAGTTAAATCCTCGTGTGAAGGGAAATGCGTGCCAACTAGCTAGGGGATTTGGAAAAAGTAAAGTGAGTTTCCGTGGCAGCAAACTCTTCCTTTTCTGCGGCTCGTTTGGGAATCTCCACAACATTTCGTTGATTATCGGTGCTTCAGCAATGATTTCTTTTGAAATTATCTCCGGCGCATATTTCTCAGTTGCAGGTTTCTACAAAGAGGAAGCCATTTAGCATAAACGAATACCCTTCTGTAATCAGAGCAACGATAAATAAAACTATGTAATAAACAAATATAGCAGCTAGGGTGTGTTTGGTATTGCAGTAGCTGTTGTGGTTATGGTTTGGAAAAAATTGTTTTATAAAAAATGTTTTTAGTTGAGGTTGGTTTGAAAAAATAAGTGTTTGGTTAAAACTGTGGTTGAAATTGAGGTTGAAAAAAAAAATAGTTTAATGTGTTTGGTTAAGAATGCTTTTAAAATTGAGGTTAAAAAATAATTTTAAAAAATATATATTAATATTGATGATTTTTAATTTAAATATTGTAAATTTAACTATTACTATTACATCATGAAATAAATCATACTTACTTAATATAAAATATTTTTTATTATTCCATGAAAGTATTTACAATTTCATTACGTATGAAATACATCCAATAAAAATTATAGTTTCCATAATTATTTTAGCATATAATAAAATTAGATTAAATATTAACATGTATAAAATTTACTCTAATTTAAAAAAAAATGTTAAAAAAATTAACACACTAAAAAAAAAAAAAGTGTTCACGCAGTGCAATGAACAGTGCAAGAGAATTGCATTGTTCGCATAAACAGTGTACCGTGTACACTGTTCATGCTAATTGCACTGTTCATTGAACAGTGCAAGAAAAGCAGGAAAAACTTGCTTACTAAAAACCGCAGGTTGAACATTAATTTTTTGTGGATCCCATGGCTAAAACACAGCTGCTGAAGATAACCAAACACCATATTATTGCGTTTGAAGAAAAAAACAGAAGCTAACGCAGAGCCAAACACCATGTTAGACTGGTAGGCCTTAAGAGAGTTAATTAGGTTATCCATGTATTCTTCTCCGCGAATAAGCAGGGAATCATGTTGGGCTCTGCTTCCTTATTATTTGCCCGCGGTTGTAATTGTTTCTTATCCTTCTTCAATATAATAGGGGGCCTGAATTGTGGCGCTCTAGGAAACTTGAAAGGAAGAGTTTAATAATGAGGGGAAGCTAGTTAATAAATGCAGTGAAAATCACGAGACGTTTGTTTTAGCGTTTGAAAAGAGTTTATGAAAAAAATAATTTTTATTTTATTTTTTTATTTGAAATTAATATTTTTTATTGTTTTTAAATTATTTTGATGTACTGATATTAAAAATATATTTAAAAAAAAATATTATTTTAATATATTTTCAAATAAAAAACACTTTAAAAAAACCATAACCAAACTTTCAAAACACACACATAAATAATACTTGAGGATGAAGTTTTACTTCAATGTCACATTCTTTCTCTTTCTTTTATTTTTGCCCGTGGTTATAATAGTTAATATTCATTATATAAAAATGATATGAAAATGTTAAAAAGAAATTAATTTGAAGTTAGAAAAATAAACAAATTTTTACATATTATTTTTTATATCCATGATGTCATTAAAGGGATTGCAAGAAAAAATAATCCAGACATGTTTTTTTTAGGATATAAATTATATGAGTTTCACTATTTAATTTTTGTCAATTTTATTCTATTTGTTTTTTTGGAGTATATCAACAACTTCACTATTTTATCCCAATCGTCCAGTGATAACAATAGCCAACGGTATCCTATACTCCCCATCATTTTCAGTGCAAATGCAATCGCTGGAAATTATCCATTGCTCATTTTGTTAGAGAGACGACCTGGTGATCCAAAACTCAAGGAGCATGTGCCGGCTCTGTTCATTAATTATAATTAAAATGAAGTAACCGATATTTTTTTGCGTTTTAAAAATATTTAAAAAAAATTTAAATTTTTTTTGTTAATTTTAAATTAATATATTTTTATTGTTTTCAAATTATTTTGATATGCTGATATAAAAAATAATTTAAAAAAAAATTAAAAAACATCATTAATATATATTTTAATACAAAAAATTATTTAAAAAACAATTATAATTACATTACCGAACAAACTCTCAAGTAGATGGAAGACAACCTGTCCAAGAAGAGAAAAATTGATA
The DNA here is from genome assembly GCF_005239225.2 of Populus alba. Lineage (NCBI taxonomy): Eukaryota > Viridiplantae > Streptophyta > Magnoliopsida > Malpighiales > Salicaceae > Populus > Populus alba. Next base: position 5,405,696 of record NC_133291.1, read on the forward strand.
CAGTGGGCAAATCATTACTAATTTGGCTCATCCTAAGCTGCTATCTCGACTGCATTAATTCGGAAAATTCATGATGTGATGCACTTCGGGCCTCACACGTTCCCTAACTTTCCACAACCGCGGCTGTTAAATACGCTATTTATATAATTTATTAAGTTTAGAAGTGATCGAGAATGTGACAGTAATTATAATTTAAAGTGTGTTTTTGTTTATAAATATATTAAAATAATATATTTTTTTAAAAATTAATTTTAAATAAAAAATATTAAAATTTAAATACGCTTCCAACCGTATCCCCAAATATTTCCACTGTTCACTTGACGACAACAACCAGGCATCCCGAGCTGAATAAACTGGTTTTCCTAAAATTTATTTTCATAATGAAAATATAATTTACATAAAATACCTGATACTGTTGTGATTTTTTTTTATAAAAAAGAATGATTATATATAGGAAAGGTTGTCGTAACTTGACAGGATGTATAGATTCGAACCGCATGAGGTTCTGTCGGGGGTCGTTTGATTCGAAGAGGGGACGGACGAGACTAGAATAGTAGGATTCACGGAGAGAGTAGCTAAAGCCAACGCTTGAAGTGTCCCTGTCCTCCCTGTCCCTTTTGCCATTTTCATCGGACTTGGGAGAGATTGTACCTGTCCGTCTGCATGTGGGTAGTTGGGAGCAAATCCTTTCAACACGTGGTCCTCGAGAAAAAAACACGAGGGAGATCTATCAACCTTTTCTTTCTATAGAGCTTTGGACTCCGACAGCTTTGTTCATTTTCACAGCAAAAGGTACATGCATCTTGAAGTTCCCTGCCTTTCCGTTGGCCACTGGCTCCATCACTCTGGAATATGACATTTTTCGGGTTTATGGACCTGTAATAAATGATATCATCAGATTTCTCGAAAGAAGAAAAATAAAGAAAGGAATAGAAAAGAAAATAACGCTGCATGTGCAGTTCCTCCGTTTAATTTTTTTATTAATTTTAAATTAATATATTTTTTAGTATTTTTAAATTATTTTAATGTGCTAATATCAAAAATAATTTTTAAAAAATAAAAAAAAATCATTAACATATATTTTGTTACGAAAAATTATTTCAAAAGCAACTACAACCATACTGCCATACAAGCCAAAGAAGTTATCTTAAAACACCCTTCTATATCCTTTACATCTTGTCCCTTTTAGGTATTTATTTATTCATAACAGCTAGTCCCTCCATTTACTGATGTCTTTATCTTGATAATCATTCTTACTTTAATTATATAATTACCCTCTTTTTCCTTTTAATTTCAAATTATTCCTATCTTGTTTCGGCCAGCCCAGCTCAATTAATCCATTTTTATTGGTCTTCTTTCTAAATTTGGGCCATTCTACTAAAGCCCACTAACTGCTAGGCTCACAAGCCCTAGTCGTCTGCCATCGTTACACCTCCCTCTGTATAGGCTGTGCCGTACACGCACGTCGGCAATCCTCCTTCAGTTCATTTTTCAACTGCTTGCATGTTTCCAGTTTCCTCCATCCTGTTTTTCCTTCTTTCAACTAGCTTAGTCCGAGTGCTCGCCTTTTCCTGAACTTGTTGAATTCAACCCTCTCATCTGTACGTTGACCATTCCCTCCTGTTCCTTCCCTTTGCTATTTCTCTCTCTAAATCTTTCTAGTTTTCTAGTAGGAAAATCACCCAATGGCCGGCCAAAACAAGGACTATAAGAGCATTTTCAATACAAAATACTAATTTAAAAAGTTAAATTGATAAAATAGCATTTTGAATAGTATAAATATAACTTTTTTTATCATATCTATTCCAATAGAAAAAAACCATTTGAAGAGTCATTTAAATTGAAGTGGAAGAAACAAGTGTTTTATTATTTTTTAATAAATTTGATGTTATTTTTTTTTCCATACAATTATATTTAATTGGTTTACTTTTTTAGTGACCCCACTTTGTTGGTTTTGGCTCTTTGAAGAGATATGTAGAAATAACATTTGTGGGAGAGAAAATGCATTTTAACATTTTGTTTCGCTTTCCCCTTGAAGTGTGCAAAACAAGTAAAGAAAAGCTAAAATATTAGTTTTTTATTTTTAGTTTTTCATTTAGCTTTTTCATTGGAGATACTCTAACGACCTAAAAAGACTTAGATCTCTCCTCTCTAAATCAGTTAGATTTCAATTTATATTATTTTCAGTTAAATTATTTAATATTTTATTTATTAAAAAAACCATGTAATATTTTGATTATCTTTTTCTAAAATATTTTGATTATTTTATCTTTTTCAACTATTTTTTTTAAATTTATTTTTAGTATCAACAAATTAAAAGGATTTCAAAATATTAAAAAATTAATTTAAATTAGAAAAATATAAAAATATAATTTATTATTTTTTAAAAAAAACTCTTTTTAAAACGCAAACGGTCTCTAAAAAGAATATAAATCCCTCCTAGTCTACCGGACCTTGCACGTAACTGTTTATTTGTTATAATTATGACAAAGGTATCATTTTACATGACCTACCACGTAACGGCCATTAGTATGTTTGTATTTTTGCAATTAGGGCATTCTCATGTCAGTTTTCACAAACGAAATAGCAATTTAGAAATTAAAATCTAACCAAACACAGCAGTTGGGTAACATATCAATTCTCAGAGCGTAAATTGCAATACTCGTAGACAATCTGTACGAAGCAACGCCATTGATCAACCACGTCTGAGACTGCCATCTCACACGGAGACAGAGAGGAAACGTGCAGGGTGGCATTTGCCTCCTCTGCAAGCAATTGAAACACACAACCTGAACCAGTTACTATCCACCCGAAGAAAACCACACCCCCTCCTCCCCCAACACAGACAGACACTCAAAAGGAGAGGGCGGCAGAGATAGCATATGCTTAGGGATGCATAAATTCCCGTCAACAATGATCCACCCTTAGTCTTTGCACAACCTCTTTCGATCTTATTATATATATCCTTCCCTCTTCCCTTTTCTTTTAATTTTCTGTACCAAAACAAAAACTAAGTTTGAAGAAAACTAACATCTCCGGGTGGATTACTTTTCCGTTCTCTTTGTTTTCCTGAACACAACAGAAAGGGAACTTCTTAACTCTAAGCCAGCTTATAAGTATATATTTGTCCCTCTCTCTCTCTCTCAATTATAACAATATTGTGAGGGATGGATATAATAAGGGCGTGTTTCATTCTCTGGGTTCTTGTCTTTCTCATTTTGTAATCTGGAATCTCATCTTTTGCCTTTTTTCTGTGTCTGTCAGGTAATGTGTGTGTGTATATATGTCTTTTCTTAGTGGGTTTGATTAAATGAATGTAAGGGCAATAGGAGTTCATATTCTCTGGAATTTTAAGAGTTGCTGCATGGAATTCAAAAACACACAATTTGTTACGGTGGTGCTTCCAAGTGCACCTTAATTCATTTTATCATATGGAATGCAGCATTGTTTTGGTTGTTAGGCTATGTCTGATTTCAAAGTTAAGGAACATCTCACTGTACAGGAAATATCATCTAATTTTCTTCGTTCAAATAGATTTGAAATGTCAGATAAAATTTTGGTTATATTCAAAAGGACAGGTTGATAAATTGAATGCTTGGCCCATATGTAATATGCCATTGTTATTGGATTCTACAAGCCGTATAGCCTATCAAGTTCTCCGATCAATTTGTGTTTGCCCATTTCTGTGATGAAGTGTTTCATATGTTTGTGGCATTTCTAGATAACTTGAATTTAAGTTGTAACATGCTTCTTAGTTCTTGTTCTGTCGGATAGAGCTATGTTGTCAGGTTACGCTATAATTTATTCCCTGCAAGCCTGAAAATCAAGTGTGCCTGATATGATCTAATGGAAGAATTACAAATTTTTTCTTGTTATTTACATGTGTTCCTCTCTCTTTGGAAGCTCCAGGTCCAGGTCCAGCTTCAGCATAGCATGCTATTGCCCTGTCCATAGAGAGAACTTTTCAAGGTAGTCAACGGAGTTCTGCACCTTGAAAATTCTCCTTGCTGATAGATCCCACGGTACAAAGGTTCCAGGATGGCTGCCAGCTTCTATTATTGGAATGATTGCGTTGATGTCCAGGACATGGAAGCAATGTGGCGGGAACCTGAAGTTAGCACGGAATGGTTAGATGCTGGAGAGACTAAAGGAAATAAAGTTCACCTTTCACGGGATCCTGATGGAGAGCCTTATTTGACGCAGACTGAGATGAAGGTAAAACATCCCTTCATCTACTTCAAAGACAACTGAAAATGCGTTGTATTATATTCAACAAATTTACAAGTATAAAATTATGCAATCCGCTTGCTAATGAAGTAATCTATTCAAGCAGCACCATAATGATTATTTCCTTTCATCTTCCTAGATCTTGAGTCTGAAACATTAGTTGCCAATTCATTTCAAATGCTAATTTCACCCTGGTCTCTTTGTCTTCGATTACTCAAAAAATTGAAGCATACAAGTTTGAATTTGATGGTTTCTTAGATACAAACCACATGATTTCGATCTTGTTATCTAATTGTACTTTGCATCATTTTGCATTCCTTCAGGCTGTTGCTGATATTATTGTCCGTAGACATTTTGATTCACAAGTACACCCGGTACGTATGCTCTTGTCAATTACTTCTTGTAACTCCTTTTTATTTCTCAGAAAGAGGCTATATGTGGGTAATGACTACCAATGTACTGACAGAAAGAGGTTATATATCTGCTAATTGGCTAAAGTCTTCACGAACACCATTAAGTTCGGACCTAGTTTGTTGTTTTAAGACACAGAGAAGCTAGCTATCCTAAAGTGCTTTATGCAGTTGGACTGGCCTCGAAGTTCAACTTCCTGTAAATAGTAACTGAAAAGAAGTGATTTGACCTTCACCCTACTCTTTTTATGCCATGCTTGCATCACTTTCATAGCTTGTAGCATTGTAAAGAAAGTAAATAGCTATGCACAAGGCTACAGGCACTTTCATGACTTGGTCATGTATCAACCTAGGTGTTAAGAATGGTTGGTTCGATTGAAAAAATCATCATAGATACCTATTTTCTGTTTTATTCCTCACATCTTTACAATAAGTTGTCAATGGACCAAATGTTAAGTGGATCATATTTTCTGTTTCAATCACTGCAAATTCAGCCAACTTTTTGTCTCTTCTCTTTGCTTTCTGGGAAACAGATAAGCATGAAATAAAACTCAAGTTGTCTGCATACTGCTTCCTGAATTGTCCATGAACAAACTTTTGGTTTCGGGAAGAATTGTATGACTTCATAACAGCATTTTTGCAACATCAATGAGTAATTTAGCTTTAAGAAGCTAACTGCATGTCTCCGTTTTGCCTCCATTCCCTGTGTCTGCAGGACATGATATGTGCTATAGCTGAACTTGCAAGTGACAGACAGCCCCTCTCTACGAGGTGGTATGATAAAAAAACAAAGGAAACAGCCATGGGGATCATGCAAATTTTACCAAAAACAGCAGAGTGGCTGGTCAGGTATCAATTATATGTTCTGGTCCTTTTTTGAGCTTCTTATTAATGGACCCTTTTTATGTTAAGCTTATTCTGGCTCTCAGAAGTTGTAACTGGAACTTTCTGGCAGAGACTTGGGTTATCGGGCATATGAAGTAGAAGGGAATCCAGAAATTCTATGTCGACCTTTTGTTAGCGTTTATTTTGGTGCTGCTTATCTTAAATGGCTATCGAACTTTGAGAAAAAGTAAGTTATCAATCAGAGATACGATTGGTTCATTTAACCATTTGTGCTGTTTTATGGCTCTATAATATTTATTTATCTTGAAGCAAACAATTTGTTGTCAAGTGATTGACAAAGCTTCTATTTTGAGTTTCATTGATTTAGGAAATATCAATTTTTGAGGTATTTTGCAGAGTAAGAAGTGAAGAGTTCATAGTTAGGGCGTATGACGGCGGCCCTAAAAAAGCAACCCACAAATCGACTTTGCCATATTGGAAAAGATACCTTTGTGTCAAAGAAAGTCTCCCATCCAGGTGAAATTCTTTTCTTGTGTATTACTTTGATGATAGCCTGTGAATTATACAAGCCTCTGCATTTCTCTCTTTTTTGTCCTCCCTCCCTTCCTTTATTATCCTTTTCTTCTCCCCACTTGACTTTGGATTCCAAGTAGTTCCAAAATTGTTATCTGAACAATTTCAAAGGTGAGTCGGAAATTCCAATGCACTCATCTGCTTGAGAACTCTTTGTTTCTACTGAACATGCAACAAAGTCCTTGCTTGGAAATCTGTGCCCCCACTCTCCCCTGCCCCCAATTTCTAATCTGAATTTCTGTTTGTTTGGTCAATTCTATTTATCTGAATTGAGAAAATCTAGTGTATTCGCTCCCCTCAAGGGAATATGAACTTATCTTGTCAATGGATAGCAAGGAAGTATTGACAGGGAGGGTTTTACACAGAAAAGAAATGGAAAGAAAGAGCTCCGGGAAATTCCTCAACTCTTCTAAAGTATAGAGATCCAAGAGTTTTTAGGCTTCTTGATAAGACATAAACATATCTATAAAATGAGTCCATAACTTTAATTTCAATTATATCATTATATATGATTTAGGCCTTTCTCCTTTATATACATACTTGGGAAACTATGTGACTGTATTGTATGTTTCAGCAAGTATTGCAATATCTAAAGAAGTTTAGTTTGAGAGATTACCAAAAGGGCGGGCTACTCTGTTTTACGTTTTTTTTTTTTTTTTTGAGCTCATATTTCTCTTTTACTCAATACATCGGTGGCAAGATAAATTTTACAATCACATAGACACGATACATACTTGCCCTTGCTTTTGATGTTTGGCCTTGGAACAAGTTGCGTGATTTATATTAATATAACAGGTTTTGCACTCAGAACGGTTGTTCCATGGCCTGTGCCTTGCAGTTCTATGTAACACTTGCACACAATTGCATATGGCCATTTTGTCGCTTTTAAATTTGACTTCTATCACCATGGTAGACTACTTAATGTCCCCTACCACCTACAGTCACGGATAACTATACGTGCATTTTATGACTGTAACTTGTAGGCCATCGCAATCTATAGCCATTCCTCGTAGATCCTAGTTAGCTGCTTCAGAAGCATGCATGTACATTATGTTTTAAATTGGGTACAACTGTATTGTCATTCTGCAGAAGGTTTGTCAGTCCTTCAGTAAACAGTGCTTGTTCTTCAACTGCTCCAGCTGCACCTTCTTCAGAAGACACAGGTTGTACTTTTCCCACTTTAGATTACTTGCAATGGTATTAATGCTCTTCACAAGGCTTGGATTAGGTTCAAATAAATTTTCAGTTCTCATATAATCGAAGGACTACAAAACTACTGTAAATGTGCCAGAATCTTGTTTGAATAACAGATGAAGGCCAAATGCAGCTCAAATAAAACTTTTTTATGTTATTGTATTAGGGATCTTAAAAATCCTAACAATCAGCTTTTCCTCCATGAGCATTAGTGCCCTTTTTATCCTTGTATATTAATCTTTAAGCTGCTCAAGAAACTGCCTGTTCAGAACCTTCAGGAGTGATTTTGCATCAGTGATTGTATATTTTTTGCTTATAGAGTGTATAAATAAATACATGGGAAAAGAAAATACGTTTTGTGTAATTACTTGTGTATAAATGATAGTTTTTTTTTCCAGTCTTCACATGCATGAGGTGACACTTTTCTCTTTTCAACTTTATTAACTTCGCAATTTTGTCATATATTTGAGAGCATATAATTAATTACTCAATAACAAGAATCCCTTTCTCTAGTCGAGTATGTAAACTCGACAAGCTCGGAACAATTACTATTGGAGTTGTCTTGGTCAGCATTGTCGTAGTCAACATGGTGGTGTAAATAAACATAAGATGCTTTCTTTGTTGATTATGATGTCATATGGAAAGATCACATCTTGAGAAAAGATAATGCCAATTTGCTGTAAAATTTATTCTCTTAATTAAATTGATAGTGTCAATTGACTACCCTGTATGGGGCCAATCTCTCCTCTGCAAGTTGCTTTTTAGAAAAAAAATTTGGTTTCAGTTGGATGTTAATTCCCTGTTGCTACTTTGAGGAAACAGGTTTTGTTTATATATACTGGGACTCTAAAGCTTCCCTGGAAGACATGCAGGAGATGTGGAGTCATTCTGAAGTCGCAAAGGAGTGGACAGAATCTGGAGAAAAAAGAGGAAAGGTGCGCTTTTCACATGATCAGAACAAGAGACCTTATCTATCCCGGGTAGAAATGAAGGTAGAGATAAATAAACATGAAAATATATTCCTTTATATTATTGCCATAAAGATGATAAGTTTTCCTTTAAGTAACATCTTCCGTGGAAGGCTAATCACTTAAGCATACTGGCCTATAGCATATTTGTATGGTCATGATTTTAAAGGTCTCCGACCATATCATTGATGAAAGCTTCTCTCAGATCTCAACTTAAAATAACAATGCTTTTAAGAATGTGAAAGACGCCATTAATTATTGTGCACATCACCAATACCGACTTCACGCAGGCTGTTGCAGACATAATTCTTTCAAAGCACTTCAGCACAAGGGGTGTTAAGCCTGTGAGTATATGTCCTAGCTAGTAACAAGATGCTAGTATATTGCCAATTCGTATTTCCTTTTCTTTTTCTGTGTTTCTTCTCTTCTTCTCTTTTATTTCCATTTCTTACAGCTATTTACTAGTGGCTATTCAAACCTGCCACCTGCTAGAGCGGATGATCCCACATTCATTTGCTAAGTATTGTGATATGAGTTTGTGTTAGGAATTAGCTTGAGTTTTTTTTGATGGAGGCTCTAGCAAAACCCAGATGATGGTGCATGTACTCCATCCATCTTGCTGAGGCATTTCTCTGTCATGTGGATTGGATGCATCCAAAGTATCAAAATAATAAAGATTATCTAGTTCAGATAGATGACCTATTGGAGAACTGGCATCTTATGAGTATGTTGAGTCTCATGTCATGTTCTATTTTATAGCATACAAGATCCATTAAAATTGCTTGAACTAGTATTCAGATTAACAGAAACAATTCAGTCCAGTATTGCGCTACAAGGGTCTTTAAAGAAGAGAAATGGGTTAGACCACTTTTTCTGATCAATAAGTTGGTGGGAGTGGATAGGTAATCTTAAAACACACATCTGTTTTTTTTTCTCTTGCTCACAATTTCTTGGAAACAATGTATAATATGATAAGCATGTGCACAGTATGTGATTTTTGCTCATGTTTGATTTGAAAGCACCGGTGCTGGGGTCATTGGTTTACTCGAGATTTTATTCCCTGGAAATATTACAATGAAGAGGCTAGTATTAAATAAAACTGATCTGCTAAGGCAGCGATCTTGCTTTTCTAACCAGATTTCAAAGTTCTACTGACATTTGAGTAGTCAAAGAGGTGGTTAGATTTTACTGTCACCTCTATTATGGTTTGTTTCAGTTCTTGGACTTTCTATCCTTGCCTAAATTTCATTTTTCTTGGACCTGTACCCTGCTCAATATTTTTGTTCTGTGTTCTTTTTTCTTGATGCTTATTTTCTGCACAGTCAGTCCTTTGTGCTCTTGCTGAGATGGTTAGCATGCGTTTTGTTAACGGGGTTGGACCGCGAACTGGATTAATGGGGATCGACTACTCTACAGCTTTCTGGCTTTACATGTACGCAAATACCAAAGTAAATTTTTGAAATTCCAAGTTGTAGAGGGTAACGTGCATCTGAAGTTCTGGTAAAATAAAAAATTAAACAAGTTTGGCCATGCTAGCTTGCTACATTGCATTTTTATTGAAAGCTGGGGCTATTACAGGTGGCTTGCTCTCACTTTTCCTAAGCAATCTGACATTAATTATAGTGGAATCTTTTTATTCATCAATACCTATTTGAGTGCAAAACTATACAAGACTCGTACCACCAGAAATGTAATGTATATATGAGATGGATCTTTTCATTTGTATCTGGTTTTCTGTCGTTTCTTAAGACCATCGCTAAAATGTGCTTATTTTTCTCCTTGTACTCAGGGAGTGGGGTTATAGGGCTTACAGAGTAGATTCTGTTGACGATATGACCAAGCCATTTGTGTCTGTGTACTTTGGTGCAGCTTACTTGGCTTGGTTATCCGAATTTGAAGGGAGGTGAGTTCGGTCACCTCAAAATCTGAACTGTAGTTGGCCTCGTGTTTAGCAATCCTTTGTGACGTGTCTCGTTCACAGGGAAAGAACTCCACAGTTTGTCGTTCCAGCTTATCTTTCTGGGCCAAAGAACGTGACCCGTCAAGAGTCTGGTCCCCTTTGGCTCAAATTCGAGCAAGCTTTGAGCAATTACGAAGACATAAAGAGGTAATCCCCACTCATTTGCGTATCCTTAAATGGAAAAATCACTATTTTTCCACATTGCTGATGAGTTCATCTTTTCCTTTATAGGGATCCTGGAAATTGCACCATCCTGTAAGCAGTAAGCTGACCAACGAAACGAAACCATCGTTCAAGTTGTATTGACTGATGGATATTACTGTCATTATACAAGAGCTATGAAATGAGTTTAAACTTATTTTGTGTGGAATTAAGTTAGCAAAAACCAGGGCAGATCCAAGCATCAGGGAGAAGAAAGACTAGCTGTAGCTTCTTCTCTGTTCTTTATTGGCCTCCTATACAGTGGATTGAGTAATCAAACAATCATAGAAGATGCCGTGTGAAAATGTGATCTGCATTTGCTGTTTTGGCTTGTTCTTAGAATGCTTTGCAGGAGCTGTCAGTGGCGCTTCAACTGGTTTTATGGTTAGAGCCTGCGGTGTATTGGAAGACGATAGGAATCGTATTCAGCATGTATAGATACGCCGTGACTGACATGTCAGCACAATTTGGAAAGACTTGGCTTCGTTTGGAACGAGTTATGAAAAATAATTTTTTTAAAGAAGGGAGATAATCACTAAGTTAAAATAAAGATTTTACATTTTCATTAGAGCAAAATTTTAAGTTACAACTACAATATTAAATTGAATCTTGTTACAAGACACATAAAACGGTATGTCATATTGTAATAAGCAGCTATTGTGATATGAGGCACTCGGCCTCTTTAAAAATATAATTGCAATTATTTTTTAAAATATTTTTTTACTTAGAAATATATTAAAATTATATATTTTTTAAAAATTATTTTTGATATGATTAACACATTAAAATAATATAAAAACATTAAAAAATTTTAATTTAAAATAAATAAAAAATTTTAATTTTTTTCAAAAATACTTTTAAAACAGAAAAATAAATTATAATAATTTATTCTACTTTTTTTTTTTCCACAAACAGAGACAAAAGTTCCAACTAAAAAAGATACTAGAAATTATTGATAAAATATTTTGTTTGGGATGAAACTCAGAATTGGATGACATCTTAGAGCTAATTTGAGGTTTATCTTTTTCTCTTTTATTTTTTTAAGGCTAAATGATCCAAGATGATTCCAAATTTAACCCCTAATCTTTAAGGTTTTTTTGTTTATGTGACATCGAACTATTTTTTTCAGTAAAAAATAAGTTTTTTTTCCAAGTTCAAGTCCATTCGTTAATTTTGCTTAAATCACATGTTTTTAACCTTTTTTTTTATTATTAACATACATGTTCGGGTCAGCTTACACATATATCTACTAATCCTATGAGTTTAAAAATTAACAACAATGTAAAACTCTATTAACTATTATATTAACAATCATAGAGCTCGAATATAAAATCATATAAAAAGCAAATCTTTTAATTCTAAATTTTTACCAATTAACCGTCTATTAAATGGTTAACTTTTTATAAGCTTGTCAAGGCAATCAACTGTAGTTAAATGAAAAAAAACAAAAAGAAAAAAGTAAAGTTCATGATCTAAATTTAGGCTGTTCTAAGGTTTAAGGATGTTTTTGGATAAGTTAGTTTTGTTTTTTACAAAGTAATAAATGATTTCCCAATGGTTTGCACTTTGCCCCCCCTTCACTAGCTTCTGTGTTCTATAAAAAGAGAGGGAGGGAGGGAGACAGTGAGGGAGGGAGAGAGAGATGGGAATCTGGGACTACATAAATTCAGGTGCCGATTTAGTGAATCGGCGTGCGTTAACACCTGCAAAGAACATATGCTGGACCTCTTGTTCTTACGCCCGTGCTGCCGTTACCAGAATAGACACCGCCGCCAGAGTCAACGCCATCCCCGCGTTAAACCAGCGATTACAGGACGAAGAAACTCGGTCCATGATGAGCCATCTCACCATCAACTGTGCCAAAAACGCTGCTATTTTTGCAATTCGCGAAGGCGTCAAGACTGTCCCTGGTACGTACACAGTAATTCACTCCATTAGCTGTTGGTTAGTTTTAATTTATTGATTAATTAATTAATTAATTCCTGTAAGGTGGAGCGCCAGTTTATGAAATTGTTTCAAAATCAATTGGAAAGAAAGGAGTGGTGGGGGATTCCAAAGAGAAGACAAACAAATTGGAAGCTGAGGTTGAGGTACTGATAAAAGAAGTCAGTGAATTGAAAAGATTATGCAATCAACGTGAGGCAGGTGATAATATGAATGGTTGTGGATCCACAGCTAGAGTGGATTGTTTTGAACAGCCAAAAGTAGTGAATAAAACCTTACAAGGTGCAGTGGTCAGAAATTTTATGAATAGACAACAACCAGACAGTGCGATCCGGTTCTTCATGATGGAGGGATTTGCTCATGTGTTAGAAGACGTGGTTAAGTCTGAGAATGAACAACCTCATAAGTGATAAGAGGGAGTTGAGTCTTGCGGCGTGTTTAGTATATTAATTAAGTATTATGAAGTGTTTTTATTATTAACTTGATCACCACTCTCTTTTTTTTCATCTGAATTAAGAACTATTCGGTGCTCTGAGATATGAAAAGGTTGGGACTGTTCCTTTCTGCTTTGTTTTTTTTTTTTTTTCTCCTTGTGGCTCAGTTGTTTAACCGAGAAATGTAAGATGTAGATTCAGTTTATCTAACCATTTTCTCTAACATAAATCAGTATGCACAATCTTGATTTTGAATTTGGAAGGTGGTTTAATGCAAACTAATATGATTAAAACATTAGTAAGCTTTTGCTTTACCTGGGAATGTGACAGTTCAGTCTTCTCTGTTAGTGTTGAGAGCAGACACATCTTCTGTTTCCTCATCATCATCAGCACCCACTCTGGAATTCTCCTCTCCCGTTGCCTCTGCATCATTTGTACTGGCCATGGAATTTAGAGCTTCCAAGAAGCGTAGTTAGAACCCTGTCTTTCTCGCAGTGACCGGTTCAACAAAACACATTACAGCCTCAACCTTACCTTCACTGCCTGGATTGACATTTTCATTTAACAGGTCGCACCTGAAGACGTGTGATCTCCTTCGTCCAATGGCAGCTGAAGCACAATCTGCTTCATAACATTCTTGGTGTGGTTGATAATAAAAATACCTTGATCTTGCGCTGGGTAAACGCTGGTTATGGCAACACTAACCAGCATGTACCCGCCACCATGTTTAGGCACAATAAAATGTGTTGATTAACCAAATTGTCTTTCCTCCATTAACTAGACATGTTATACTTGCCTGTACCATACCCCAGGGCCCAAAAATCATGCCTATGAAGATGCCATGGATGTGTCTCACTACTGTTTGCAGTCAGTGTTAGCATTTTGTAGTACGACGCCAACTGTTGAATTGAACCATAGGCTATATATGCGGTTGCTTGAAGTACCATTAATATTTTTTGCAACACTATATTTGTCAAAATTTGCGAGCTCCTTTCCATCAGGAGGAGGGCATTGATCAAATGCGCTGGTCAAGTTTTCGAGTGCAATAAGGTATGGGGTCCGAGGACGTGAGAGAAAGGGTGTTCAAGGACCATTTAAAATACCCAGCAACCTTGTTTTGTGTTGCAAAATCACTTCATCTGAGGTGAGATGAGGGTGTTAATGAAACCTTGACGAGCCTAAAATGCAGAACTTGGAGCCAATCTTTGATGGTATATCATTCCAAAGAGGCCCTATGGTTGGAACTGTTGGAGGCTGCTTTTGTGGGTGGTTTGGGTCAGGGGGGGGAGGCGGGCAGGGCTGGGCCCCTGAAAAATATTTTAAATTTTAGTATTTTTAATATCTAAATATAAGATAATATAATATATTTTTATTTTAAATTAATAAAGTTTCTAATAATAAATTATATCTTAAGTTTTGGCCCTCTCTATTATTAATTCCAGCTCCGCCCCTGGTTTGAGTGGTAGTTGAAAATGGCTATGCCAGTTGGTGTTGCTGGTTTGCGACTAATTACATTAACAGTTTCCCAGTAGTTTCGCGAAGGCTCTTGTCAGTTTTTACTAAGACCGCACGTCTCACCAAAGTAGATGTAAAGGTTTCTTATAGCAAATGGTTATGCATAGCTCCCATTGGCTTCTACAACAGTCATATCATGACCCTGCACAAGAAAAATAAGAGTAACAATCATGAACTTTTTGAACTTGAATATTGAAAATTCAAACAGATTATCTCTGAAGCAATTGGAAGTTGGTGAAGTCATGGAATTACCTCAGTTTCAAAACTAAGAGCTGACAGGGAAGTTTAGCTGCCAATCCCCAGTCGATATGTTTTTCCAGGAACACAGTCAGCGAATAAGGAGAGCATTCAGGGTCTATTGTATTGCAAACTCCAGCTGCAGAGCCTGAACTAGAGGAGAGAGAGCAGGACTAAAAACTATAATGTGCAGGCCTAGGAGACAGCTGGTACTGTTGGAAAGTACAATGTCCTTGTTTACTTCAATTCTATGCTCTAACACTTAAAATCTTGCAATTGCATGCTTAAGCTGCCTTGTTGCCTTGGTTCCCATAGGAGATGAACTTTCAAGTAAAGGAAACCAACCTTGAGAACTTCATCAATCACAGCTAGCCATCAAGGCTGCAATGAACAGTGTTCATGCATGACAAACAATGATCAAGGGCACAACTATAAGTACCTGATTCAGTGGTGCTAATCACCACAGAAAGCACAAATCATCCATTCCATTACATATTCAATTTGTTTGAAGGAAATATATACTAGTAGTACCATGGCCTCAGCCTTGCTAAATGCAGTTCTTTTTGTGACATTTTTTGCATTGGTCACAGCAAGTGATCCAAATATCATCACAGACTTTGTAATCCCAGCAAACTCTTCAACAAAAATTGGTGGGGATTTCTTCACCTTCACCGACCTGCGAGGCTTCTTTGATAGAGCCTATCCACCAAACTTCAAGGTGACAAAAGCTAGTTTGGCAGAGTTCCCAGCTCTTAATGGTCAGATTGTTTCCTTTGCTACCCTTGAGTACCTGGCAGGTACAATCAACCCACCTCACACCCATCCACGTTATGCTGAGCTCCTTCTCGTTGTCGATGGAATCCTTGAGGTCGGCTTCATTGACACCACAAATAAACTTTACTCTCGGACTCTTCAACTTGGTGACATGTTTGTGTTCCGTAAGGGACTTGTGCACTATCAGTCCAATGCCAATGCCAAGAACCCAGCCACAGCTATCTCTGCCTTTGGTAGTGCAAATGCTGGCACTGTGTCGGTGCCATCAACCGTGTTTGCTACTGGCATTGATGATAACATCCTTGCCAAGGCTTTTAAAACTGATATTGGTACTATCCAGAAGATCAAAGCAGGTCTCGCCGTGAAGGGATAACGTGATCCTAGTCTTGCTATTCTAGCTATATCGATTTAGTTATTTCTTCTACCTTTTCTTCATTTGAGTGTCTTCTGCAGAGAAAGAATGAGTGTTGTTGTAATAAAACGTTTGCAGCCTGGTTCTGCTTGATTTTAATATCAACTACACAAAACAGTTCTCATAGAATTCTTTTGGCTAAACTTGCACGAAATATAAAAATTATACAACTTACCGGTTTTTTACTCACCTGAAACCAATTTTTTTGGAAAAACTGCGTTGAGAAAAGTATATTTAGCATAAAAAAAAAATATCAAATTAATAATTTTTTAGTGTTTTTTCGATAATTTTATATATTGATGTTATAAATTAAAAAAAAAAATCTGAAAAAAAATTATTTTAACATATTTTCAAATAAAAAATATTTTTAAAAACACTCTACACCACAATACCATTCATAAACCTATCAAATCTAATAACAGTCGGAGATTCTTCCATAAATGATTTGTGTTATATTATTAGATATGCTCTCTCGTATTACCATGGCAAGGTTCATGCAGGTTAAATATCAATGGCTTCTTTATTTTCATTGCGCACACTCGAGGAAACTAGGTATAGCAACAGATGCGCAAGTTGTAAAAAGAATACAAGAACTCGCAAATGACACTAGGTTTTGCCGCGACATATTCTGGAAGCTGTCGTGGTACCATGTTTTATGAAAAAACAGAAGAAATTACATTTGATTTCCAAATTGTTCACACTTTCGCGTGTTCACAGAGGAATATAAGATTGGCCAGCGCACTAGCTAAGCAGAGACTCCATGCATATTTTGGCCACCCTTAAACCAAGCCAAATGAACTTTCCAGTAAACAGCAGCAATTGATAAGTGAATAATAAATCAACCCTCGTTTTGAAAGTGAGTGATAAAAGACTCCACTCAGCAATTTACCTTGTCCATCAACATGAATTACTCTGTTCGGAATAAATCCCCTACCCCTTGAGCCAAAATCACAAGCAATCCCAAAATTGATTGTCAATTCTTTTTGAAATTTCTAAATTATCTTTTAAATGAACATTTAATTTCGACCGTGCTAGATGAGGATTTTATGAGTTTTTCATTGAAGGACAACAAAAGGAGCCATCATACCTCGCCCTCTTGATCTTTTCAGGATCAGATTTACGATAAAAACATGCTTCATGTTTGATTCAACATTAGAATCAGCATTGAAATTTCAGACTAGAATAGACACATTGAGAGCAAATTCGCATAATTGGATCATCAAAATAATAACAAAAAAAAACCCGGAAAGGATCCAATCCGAAACCATTCCATGGTTGAATATACTTGAGAGAAGATTTATTTAGTCACTCTACAGCCTCCAAAGATCAGCACTCATCTAGTCCACTCTGATTGTAATGCCAAACATTTACCACGCATGTTCTTAAGAAGTAACACGAGGAAAATTTCGGGTTAAGCATCATCAAGAGCCAGGACTCCAGGTAATGGTTTGCCCTCTAGAAGCTCTAAGCTGGCACCACCTCCTGTTGAGATGTGGCTCATCTTGTCAGCGAGTCCAGCCTTCTCCACAGCAGCCACAGAGTCACCTCCTCCAATGATGGTAGTCACTCCCTTGCCACTGAGCTCGGCAAGCTTCCTGGCAATTGCCTGAAACAGGAAAAATAATGCTCAATTACAATGCTTCAATGCCAGTGCATTAACCTCGTATCTAGTTGATATGAGATACCTCAGTTCCCGCTGCAAACTTCTCGAACTCAAAGACACCCATTGGTCCATTCCAAATAATGGTCTTGGTTGTATCCAATGCCTCGCTGAATGTCTTGATGGAATCAGGTCCTATGTCCAAACCCATCCAGCCATCTGCTATCTCAGAAGCTGCCACCACCTGCAAGAAAATTGCACCAAACACTCTGAACAAGATCGTTCTATATCACATTCCAATTTCGTGTGCTTGTGTGCATCCAAGCATGTTCTTTTGAAACGCAACATAAAATCTGGCCAAATTGCTCTGAGTAACTAAGAGCAACTCCCAGGCTTTACATGCACTATTTCCAGGGAATGCACATAATTTAAAAGGGCAATGACAAAAGACCTTGCTGTGGGCATCTGGAGCAAACTTGTCAGCAACAACCACATCTGCAGGCAGCAGCAGTTTTACCCCCTTGACCTTGGCCTTCTCAATAAGTGAAGTTGCAAGATCAAGCTTGTCTTCCTCAACAAGGGAGGACCCGACTGAGTGCCCTTGTGCTTTGTAAAAAGTATAGATCATTCCTCCACCCAAGAAGAGGAGGTCAACCTTCTCCAAGAGTGATTCGATAACTCCAATCTTAGAAGATACCTTTGAGCCACCAACAATTGCAGCAAATGGCTTCTTGGGATTTGCCACAGCTCCAACAAGATAATCGAGTTCCTAAAACAGAGCACCCAACAGGTCATTTATGCCAAGATGGCCAAGCATGCAGCCATGAATTTAAAAGGTCAAATTGGATCAAACAGAAAATTGAATCTACAATACAGAGTTTTGTTAAATAGAGTGTTTCTCTGTCAATTTTTTATGCAGACGTGTAAGTTCACAAGATAAAAATTCCTTGGGGAAGAGCATTTCAAAGAGGAAAAAAGACACCAACAACATACCTTCTGCATAAGGAAACCAGCAACAGCAGGCTTCAAGTATTTAGCCACACCCTCAGTGGAAGCATGGGCTCTGTGAGCAGTGCCGAATGCATCATTCACATAGATTTCTGCTAGAGAAGCGAGCTTCTTTGCAAATTCAGGGTCATTCTTCTCTTCCTCCTTATAAAACCTTACATTTTCAAGGAGCAAAACACCCCCTTCTGGAATCTCAGCCACAATTTTCTCAACCTCCACACCAATACAATCATTTGCCATCTTAACATCAACACCAAGAAGTTCAGATAGCCTTGGTACAAGAGGCTTCAAGCTGTATTTAGGTGTGACACCCTTTGGGCGTCCCTGAAAACCATATTTGGAAATGGATTATATGAGAGACCATTCAACAAAAACAGAAATTAAGTCGTGAAATGCACATCATTTTTTAGCATCACTTTAGCAATATCATGAAAGCAGTTCACTATTGAGATTATCAAATTTTCATGATTCTAGAGCATCACCGTAACAATTTCATGAAAGCAATTCACTATTGAGATTGCGTATGCGAGTTCAATAAGAACTCCTGGCAACACAGAAAAAGAGTACAAGGGAACAGAATAGTCGAATATAAGTACAAAACATGGATCGCTTATAATTAGACAAATAGAAAGAGATAAGCTTATGGCAGAAAAAGGCAAATCAATGATTTAAAGACAGAAATTGATAACCTTCCCGCTATGGAAGAAAAGTTGAATTTACATCCCAAGTTTGTTGAAGGCCCAAGCCCATCCAGATTAAGGGAAAACAAAGCTGTGGGATGGAACGATAGTAATTAAAAATCTGGAACTCACTTTCTTCAAATTATTTGGGATTGTCATAAAATCATAAGAAAAAAAAATGGAAAAGAATCATGACTACAGGGAAAAAGAAAACTTTGGTATTGGATTTTTTTTAGCCTTACATATGGGAACATCAAGCAGCTCAAACTATGGATTGAAACTAATCCATAGCCAATGGGCCCTAATTACTGCCAGCATTGAAATAATAAAAAAAGGGCATAATAAGACAGGCATTCATGAGGAATCAATTATCATAGCTGCATTCTCCTTGTTCACCTAAGGACAGCACTAAAAAAAGATTGAGGAAATAAATTTTAGCTCGAAATATAATGGGCCAAACATGTAATCATCTTAGGTAGAAGAGATGTGATAATAGAACCAGGAAAACAGAAAGAAAAAAGCTAATCCAGAAAGGTAAAAGATGATTTTGTCTGATCAAACATCCCGGGGAAGAAAATAAAAGAGAACCCGCCTTGGAGACCATAAATACGTTTATATATACAAAGTTTATTTCCCTTAAATATATATATATATATATATATATATATATATATATATATAAAGGAAATAACTTTGCTTTATTCACATCAAACAAGTCAGCAGATACTTGTTTGAAGAGAACTTTAAAAAAATCCAAATTTCAATCCAGTAAACTAAATACAGCTCGTTTTCCAAAAAAAATCTATCGTTCAAAACAGTGGCAGGAAGTCGAACGAAAGACATATTCACTTCCATGAAAATAAATATTCAAAATATTAGAAACCAAAATGAAAACAGAAGCCGTATCACAAAATGTAAAGCCCAGATAAATCTGCAAATAAACAATCCATGCAGATCTAGTTTTGCCTAAAATCCACCACAGAAGAGACCACAATAAGCAAAAACATATCATAAAAGCACAATACGGCTACAAATTAAACATCATATGAATCTGCACAAAAGTCCAAATAAGTGATCTAAACAACAGAATAAAAAATGAAATCTTTAAGACTGAAATCAGAGAGTCATCGAGTATTTACCAAGTGAGAGGAAAGAATAACTCTGGCACCATGACCCATCAAGTACTTGATAGTGGGGACGGCAGCACGGATCCTAGTATCATCGGTAATATTAAAGTTATCATCCAAAGGAACATTCAGATCTACTCTTACAAAAACTCTTTTTCCTTTCAAATCTGCTTCCTTTAAACTGCTAACACTCTTCTTAGTAGCCATTTTTCAAAACCAAATCCTGCACAAAACCCAAAACAAATCAAAACCCAGATCAAGAAACACGTAAACAAACATAAACCAGCGAAAAAGATATCGTAGTGTATAGGAAAGATTGGAACTTCTACTTACGAACCGAGAGAGGAGAACAAAGACTTGGGCTTTTGGTGAGGTCAAGAAAAGAATAGGGTGAGAGAGTGGTGTTAGTTTCTAGGCGTTTTTATAGAGAGAGGAAGATTCGGTGGGATTTGGGACTTAAGTTTGTTTTCTTGGGGTTCACACTGGGCCAATATGTGTGGTAGGGGTAACGGATTTGGGTAAACCTTGGGCGGTTTTTGCTGATTCTAGGCTAGCAAATTGGTTCATAAATGGGGTAAAGCGAGAATATACCCATTGGATTCGAATTTGTTTTGCTGATAGCTAAAAAAATGAGTTTTTTAGAAAAATAAATGAGTTGATTTAGGGAAGAAAAATGATAAGCATTCATTTGCTAGCTTTTTGTCTTTTCTTTTTCAAGCTATTAATTCAAAGATTGAGCAACATTTTAGCTACTACTTTTACTTCTTTTTTTCGTAAGTGTGTTTTCTGTTGAGGTAAGACTATAATGTTTTTTCTTGATAGAGCGTGGAGTGTGCTTCGCTATTACATGTCTTCATATCGCCCAGGGAAGTCGTCCTGCGCTCTCCTCCCAGCACTACGGTAGACGGCTCTTGGTGTATCTTTAATTTTTTTATTATATATATAGAACACCAGGATGGCTTTGATGAAGTATTTAAATTAAATTTGAAAATACTTTTGAAATAAATCCGAGTTGAAAATCATCAAATCTATATCTTTTTAATTCAAATACGCTTTTACATAAGCATGCATCTGTGCTGTATTTTCATAATAATACTAATGTGATCGAAAATGTTTTTTGTTAGAAAAACATATTAAATTTGATTTTTTATATGATTTTTTTTTAACAGTTAAAAAACATATTTGATTTTTTTTTTCAATACAAATGCAATTTCAAAAGTCACCCCCAATACCAAACCTTGCTCTAGTCTTTTTAAGGAGAACCTGCCTTTTGTCAATTATCCTATCGAGTTTTATTTTCGTTATAAATAGCCGGTATTATATTTATTCAGGAAAAAAAAAAGATGGTTTATTTAATAAATCGATCGAGAATTCAAGCATGCATGACTTCCTTCTTGCTAAACTGAATAATTAACTAAAAAAATAGTGAAGTTTATGACGACAAGAAGCATGCTGCGATGATTTATACTTTGAATTATTTGTTTAAAATCATTTTTTTTAGGCCAATAGCTAAAAAAAGAAAAATATTTCATAAGATTCTGTAATCTGTAGTCGTAAAATTTGGTAGCCACGAACGAGTTGGATTTTGGGACAGGTGATAGTCCACGGGAGACTTGATTTAAGAAAAGAAACAGGTATGCCTTCCCATGATGTGCACCAGTTTTCTAATCCATCACCTTTAGAAAAAGTTGTCAGAAGAGAAGAAAAACAACAGCCATAGCCTTTCATTTCTGTGGCTTGAAACTTCCGGAGGTTCTGTGAAGAACTTTGTTGCCTATGTCACTCTCAACATCTTTTGATTTCCATTATATTTGTATCACAGAAAGGGGTGCTGCTGACTTGAACTCCTACCTCTTGAGAGAACATATCATATAACAAGCTGAAATGAACCAATGTTCTTAACGAGAATAGAAAGCTAAGAAGCTTTCTCAACTCAGTCCTGTTATGCACAGATAACGTAGCATTCCGAGTAGATCGATCATATCGCATACACATTTCTTGACTACTTGAATTGGTTATCCAATCTCTCATATCTGCACTATACTTTCATGTTTGGTTAAAAATCTCTCATATATGCACTACTTTCATGTGAATTTCAAGAACGACTAATCCAGACAGGAGACTGGAATTTTGCCTTCAATGGCTGGCTGATCTTGCAAGGTGAGGACTGAATCACATAGATACAGGAAGGCAACTGCTTAAGTTATCCTTTTTTTTTTTATTTTCTTTTCATTTCCAGATTCATCAAAAGTACTTTTACTTCTCAAACCACAACATGTAATTTACAGAGAAGTGATTGATCAAAACCAACTATTTATTTAAAATCTTGGATCACTCTTGTTAACCAACCTCAACGTACAGCATGACTCGTACTTCTCTACAACATTGCATCTCCCTTTCGTAACAATAAAAGCAAGGACATGGAAATGGGAACGGGATTGGGGGGAAATCAAATTATCCTACACAGCAACTCGTTCGACTTCGTCAAGAGCAAGGACACCTGGTAGCTCTTTCCCTTCCAACAACTCCAAGCTGGCACCACCACCAGTTGATATGTGGCTCATGACATCAGCAACTCCTACTTTTTCTACAGCTGCAACAGAATCTCCACCTCCAATAATAGTTGTAACTCCCTTGCCACTAAGCTCAGCAAGCTTCTTTGCAATGGCCTGCAAGCAGAGGTTCAACTCTAGTTCAACATCTAAGCAAAGGTAATAAACCCAAAACCATGTGACGGGCAAGCATAAACTGCAGGTTATATATGAAGTTGGAATGGGTTTAGCAAGCCACTTCACAAAGTTGAGTCAAGTACAAGGACCATTTTTTATCATGTACAGTTGATCCAAGTAATAGAAAGAGTAGATTATTGGAGAATTTTGCAATGGTATAGACATAGTTATCACACTGCCCAGATATTTGTATACATGTGAGCTTCTAACAAGGTATCATAGCGTGCCTATGAGGGAGTGGAAACAAAAGTAGAATCCAAGCTTGAATAGATAAAATCCAAAAAACAAATTTAAGCACACTGTTCTTGCATACCTCTGTTCCAATCGCAAACTTGTCAAACTCAAACACTCCCATGGGTCCATTCCAGATGACAGTTTGGGTGGTTCCCAAAGCTTCACTGAATGTTTTCACAGATTCTGGTCCAATATCCAGTCCCATCCAACCATCTGGGATGGCTGATGCTGGCACAGTCTGCAGTAAAAAGAACAGCACTCGAGTTGGTTCAGTCACAGAGAGCATAAAAAATGTCAGTAAGAACGAGTTTTAGAGAACTTTCTTGTGAGAGCTTAGACCACAAACCTTGCTATTTGCATCAGGAGCAAACTTGTCTGCAATTACCACATCACTTGGTAGCAAAAGAGACACTCCTTTTGCCTTGGCCTTCTCAAGTAGTGTGGTCGCCAAATCAAGCTTATCTTCCTCAACCAAGGATGAACCTACTGTGAGGCCTTGAGCCTTGTAAAATGTGAAAATCATACCTCCACCCAAAAGGAGGATATCACACTTCTCCAGGAGTGACTCAATGACTCCAATCTTCGATGAGACCTTAGAACCACCCACAATGGCAGCAAATGGCCTCTTTGGGTTTGAAACTGCCCCAACAAGGTAGTCCAGCTCCTAAAAACAAGGTAGAGAGAAACAGAATTACAATGAGAACCGAAGTTTAAAAAAGAGACACGAGATAGTCAGCAACATTGACAATTCAGGCTCATAAAAAGGATGCAAAGGTGGTGGCATTGGGTAAGTATCACCAAAAAAATGGCAAGAGAGAAAAAAGTTAAAGAGTGAATGTGCTCAAAGGGTAAAATGAAAAATGACAACAGCACAATAAGGCAAAATAAAACAGCCAATCATTCAGTCTGCATACGACACCTAAAGGCAGTTTAGATGAAGGTCCCAAATAAAACAACCTCTGAGTCATAGTCTTATAGAGAGATTGGTAAAACTTTTTTATTTCATTCAAAATATTAGGGTATAATATCTCACACAGTCATTCAACTTATAAACCAACCTTCTGCAAGAGGAAACCAGCAACAGATGGTTTCAAGAATTTTGTGACTCCCTCAGTTGAGGCGTGTGCTCTATGCGCAGTTCCAAATGCATCATTTACATAAAGATCTGCCATGGAAGCAAGCTTCTTTGCGAATTCAGGTTCGTTCTTCTCTTCTTCCTTGTAAAACCTGACATTTTCAAGAAGAAGAACACCCCCCTCGGGAAGTGAAGCGACCAACTTTTCCACCTCTGGACCAATGCAATCATCAGCTTTCACAACCTGCTCAGGTAGTATATATTAGCCATATTATCCAGCAAACACGGGCATTCTCTATTTCTATACTTCCATGAACAACTTGTACCTGAATTCCAAGGAGTTCAGATAACCGGGGAACAAGAGGCGCCAAGCTGAATTTTGGAGTTACACCTTTTGGTCGTCCCTGAAAAATAATCAAAGAACACTTCAGCTCATATGGGCAAACCACTAACATTATGCAGAGCGTTCGATAACCCAAATTATTTTGACGGATAACCTATTATGACCAGAAGTAAATCCGCAAACATAAATGTTATTGAGATATTTCAGCAAACAATTGTTATCATGTATAAAAAACACCACACTAGCTAAATTTACCAATATAAGAACTAGCTTCTACACCAAATCCAGCAGTCAAAAGTAATTCTTTACTGAAGCAGTTCTCAGAGCATAGTATCGTTCGATAACCAGAAGAAGACAAGCTATAACATTCAATCCCTTAACGTTCTATCAATCGGCAATTAACAATTGCAAACCTTCTGCCAATTTCGCTAACTCTCTCAAAAGCAACAGAAGAACTTTGCATATCAAAAATTACTACCTGAATTTCGGACCCATTAGCACGCAAGTGTGATTCCAATAAACCAGCACCAATACATACATACATATATATATATATAGAAAATAAAGAGGGATTTTCAGAGTATTGTGCAACTAAAAGTCAATGCTATGATTCTAGTCGCATAACATCAAAGATTCAATGCAGGAACCAAGAAATTCACAGAGTCAACAAAACCATCAGAATCAATGGAACGCACAAAACAGAAATGCTACAGAACCCAAATTCAAAAAATGAAATTGAACAAGATGCCACGTACCAAATGACTAGAAAGAATAACTTTGGCCCCTTTTGAAATCAAATATTTAATAGTAGGAACAGCGGCTCTAATTCTAGTATCATCAGTAATTTTCTGATTCTCATCAAGAGGCACATTCAAATCAGCTCTAACAAACACTTTCTTCCCTTTCAAGTCAGCAGCAGTCAAGTCACCCACACTCTTCTTTGCCATAGACACCACAGCTCTTGGTGCTCTACCATTTGACTTAAAAGATCGGATTTTGGACACCACATGAGAACTGAACAATGGGTCTGCAGCAGAGAAACCAAGACCACGGAGGCTGGTTGCGCGGAGGCCAGAGGTGGAGACTGGGAGAAGGGAGGCACGGGCAGAAGTGGAGGTGGAGGCGGCGGCTGTTTTGAGGAGAGAGAGAGTTGTTGGTGCTGTGGCAGAGGCCATTTGGCGGTGTTTGTGGACTGTTTTGTGAGAGAAGTTGTGTGGGCTAAAAGGAAAAGAGAAGGGAATGAGGGGTTATATGGATGTGAAAATGAGGCTCTCTTTCTCTGATCTTTTGGAGTGACAGTGAGAGATGAAAATAATGGGGAAGCTGTGGACGGGAAGAACGAAGGAGGGAAAGAATGGGCGGTGTGTGTTAGTTTTTGGATTTTCTCTTATCGTTTAATTGAGGTTGTGGATGCTCGATGCTTTTTAGATTGTAACTTGCTGTACGGTGCAGCCTTTTACTGCTACAAGTACCAACCAACGACGGTGCCGACTGCCGAGAGGGTTCGGGTTCGTTAACTAGTTCAGCTGCCAAGACTCGTCCTCCTCGTAAAAAGGGCTTAGGTTCGACTGCCTTGGACACACATGCGGTTGGATGGATCCTTTCAATTATTTCGAAAGTCGTCTTTTTAAACAGGAGTGCCCATTTTGATTATAGATTTTTATGGAATGAGTGTTGTTTGGTGGCTGTTTTTTAAAAATAATATATATTTTTTATTTTTAATATTAACTAGATAAAATAAATTTTTTTTTTAAAAAAATAAATATATATATATATATTTAAATAAAAAATTTAATTTTTTTTTTAAAAAGTTGTTTTGCCGCCTTGTCCCAAAGGGGTGTATGTAGAATATAAGGGTGAGCAAAAAAAACAAAAAAATCAGTTAAACCAAAAAAAACTGTAAACAAAATAACTGAAAAAACTAAATCGTGAAAAAAAATCCGATTAAACTAATTAAAAATTTTAAAAAATCGATTAGTTCTGTTTTGATTTTATAAGTCTAAAACCGAACCAAACTGGACACAAACTAGAAAAAAACAAGCCAGGACCGAGCCAAACCAGTTTGAACCGTTTTTTTGTTTTAAAAAACCGAACCAAATTGAAAACCGATAGTTTTGAACCAGTTTTGGTTTTTTTTAAAAAAATCAGTTTGATTATTTTTTTATATATAAAAATTAAACCGAAGCGAACCGAATCGAATCGAAAATAATTATTCCTAATGAAATATAATTATAATTAATTGTTATATTTGAGTTAAACAAGATGGAATGTATAATTGTTTGAACAAGGTCCAGATATTAGCATTTTTAGATTTAGATACTGCGGAGTTTTGGCACTAAATGGATTCTAAAATAAATGTATATTGTTTTTTAAATGAATATTTTTATTTAAATATGAATATTTACACTTATAACAATCAAATGAACACATCTAATTCGTATATCTAATACCTTATATAAAATTAACAAGACATGCACTTCATAGTAAGAACTTTAAATTTCAATCAAACACTCCAGCAACACATTTAAGAACATGCATATCAAAATTCCAGTAAAACTGAAGAGTAATTTGGCTAATTGACTATCCCTTAAAAGTTGATACCTATTTTTTTTTTTTTATCATAATCTATTTAAGCCTGTAATTGTGATTTAAATATTTTTTCGTTTAGAATTATATTAAAATAATATATTTTTTTATTTTTTTAAATCAGTACATCAAAACAATTTAAAAATATAAAAAAATTAACAATAAAAAAAATTAAAAATTTAAAAAACATGATTTTAACCATGTTCCAAACGTTTTCCTAAACAGCAGCAAATAAAAGTTATCATGGCACAAATTACATAAACAGGCGACGTCAATGCAAGGGGTGCTAATTTGAGTTTTCCCTAGCAAGGTTAGCCATGGGCCATCCTTAAAAAGCTAAGTTTACTTCTGGATTGGGCTTTTTGCTCGATATGTCATCCATGGCTCTCGAGGCCATGACTTTTCAATGTAGTCGATCAAAAAGCCCATTTGGAACTCTCCTTTTTTTTCCCATGAATATCTATCCGCCTCCTGTCCTGTCATATCGTGTGCTATTTTCAGAAAATGTTTAGCAGTGTGATGATTTAAAATATTTTTATTTAAAAAAATATATTTTTATTTTTTTATTTTTAAAAATTATTTTTAACATTAATACATCAAAATAATTTAAAATATAAAAAAAATTATTTTAAATAAAAGAAAAAAACATATAAAACTTGAGGAAACACGGTGCAAAACACACCCTTAATTGCTCCGAATGATGCTCTTGGTCCTGTGATACTATACTAAAAAACCCACCACTAATAGGGTGAGCAGTGGGATAATGTGAGT
The DNA here is from genome assembly GCF_005239225.2 of Populus alba. Classification (NCBI taxonomy): domain Eukaryota; kingdom Viridiplantae; phylum Streptophyta; class Magnoliopsida; order Malpighiales; family Salicaceae; genus Populus; species Populus alba. The sequence goes on from NC_133291.1 coordinate 5,433,544, forward strand.
CCTATACATTAGAGGTTTTCCTTTTTCAACACCGTTCATTTAATTTTTAGCTTCTTTTGTGTCCATGCCTTTGACTCTGCAGCTCGTGTTCCGTGCCGTTGGCTTCCATGGAGCAGATATTCGGAACCTGGTCAATGAAGCTGCGATCAAGTCTGTAAGTTTCTGAATCTTGTCAAGAAAGATACAGGTAACGGTGGAAATATTCCTGGTCAACCAATGGCGCCAAAGGTTTTATAATCTTTTCAGCATGTGGCATGTGTAGAGACTACTGTCACATCTCTACCTCCCATTTATATTTATGGTATATATTCGGACATCTTTATTTATTGAACTGTTGAACAAGTTGAACCGTTGGAAGGTTCACTGAATTCTCCAGCAATGTGGAACATCATGTCTAATCATTTATTGCAGGTAAGGAAAGGGCATTCCAAGATCTATCAGAAAGTTGATGTGTTAGATAAACAATTGCTTGAGGGCATGGGTGTACTTCTTACAGAGGAAGAACAACAGAAATGTGAACAAAACACATGTCTGTCACTGTCATTATTCATCCTCGTGAAGTGACAAGGAGTCTATAATTCTGTTTAAAACTAACCATCATAGTGATATTCTTACTTGCTAGGTATCGTTTGAAAAGAAGAGAGACTCCTGGCTGTACATGAAGCTGGTCATACAGTATTAGCTCACTTGTTTCCTTCCTTTGATTGGCATGCATTTTCTCAGCTCCTGCATGGAGGCAAGGTGAAATTTCTCTTTGCAAGCTGGATTTGTGATTGCTGCTACTCAACTGCTGCAGTTTCTTCTAATCACTTCTCCTTTCCTTTAATTTTCATCTTTTTGGTCAAACACGAGCAGGAAACTGCAATATCTGTTTTCTACTCACGAGAAGATATGATTGACCAAGGATACACAACCTTTGGCTACTTGAAGATGCAAATGGCGGTAGCTCATGGTGGACGTTGTGCTGAACGTCTTGTGCATGGTGAGGACGTTACTGATGGAGGAGAGGTGATGATCTTGAAAAAATAACAAAGGTAAATGCGGTAATTTGAGTATAACATCGTTTGGGCATGTCCATGGACTGGGCCTAATCGTCTGCCCAATATTCCCATTTGATTACTAAAAAGCAACAGGAGGAATAAGGTAGCAATTAGGAATTGCTGAAGTCTCTTTGATAAAGATTTAGGTATTGTTTATAGTTAAGGGTAGGAATTTTGGTGGTTGTCCTTCGACAACATTTTTTCTTTCCAGATCACTAGAGAGATGGCAATCAGCCCTATGGTTTCATCAGCGTGACCCAAACACAGATGCATATTTTTTTGTTCTCTGTCTAGAATTTTACGTTAGTGTATTGCCATGGCAGAGCATTGTAGTTATGCATCCAGTGACTGTGTTCTTTTATCATTCACATCCAATTCCTTGTCGGTTTCTTCTAAATGGCGTTTTTCTTGAATGTATGTTTTGTTACAATTCATCAGGACGAAACAAATCTATATTCCTCTTCGCCTTGCACTGAATTTAAATTCCAACCATTAGTCATCAATGACAAGTTGCTTATCAACCACTGGACATTTATCCTGTACCTCTCCATCGACGATGACAGGTTGTAATACCAGCCTCTGAACACACATCCTACGCCAGTCCATTGTTGTTGAAGGTTTACGGACTTCAGATGGTGATCATAGTCCCTGAAATACAAACTGCCTGCTACTTTGACTACGGAGTTAAGAAAAGAAGTTTGTTGTTCTGCTGCTGAAAGCCAACAAACCGCAATGTTGACACTTCTTGAAGCCACTCGAGCCTGCTAGCGGACAAGTGATGTCGGCTAATAGGAGAGCAGAAGTGTCAAAATGAGCCTGCCAGTTTTGTTCTATCCATGCCTATTTTTGTTCTTGATGATAACTATTGCTCACCAGAAATATGCTGTTGTATCGGTTATGAAGATTGTCAATCTATGTGCAGATTCTAACGTCCGAACCCTATTTTGTACGCCAGTTTCGTATACAGGGAAGCAAGCCAATATATATATATATATATATATATATATATATATAATTACAATAGAAAAAAGAAAAGATTTCTATTTAGTGTGCTTTAGGTAATGAGATATATAATATTTTTCAATTAAAAATATATTAAAATATTTATTTAATGTTTTTCTTTTTTAATTTTTTTTTAAAAACAAGCACTCTAAATATATATATATATATATATATTCGTCCTCTTGTAAAAGAAGGGGAGGACTGTTTCGTTGCTGTTTACCGGGGAAGAAAATCAGGGTTGCAAAACGAGGCGGTTATATTTGTAGGACCAGTAAAAAAAGAAGCTGAAGGTGGTTGTTAACCCCGGTGGGTGCATTCTAATCATTAACAGCTTGCTGTAAGAAACAGCGCCCTCTCAAAGACAAGAGCCAAGATGGAGGAGCAGCAACAAGAAAAAACACATGTAGTTGACAGCAACTTCCCACTCTTCTCTAAAACCCCTAAACGCCCCAAACTCCAGAAAACCCAAAACCCTGATGAAAGCCCTGAAATCCCCAAACTCGAAAAAGAAGTCTCCTCAAACCCTAGTAACCCCGACTCCGCCGCCGCCAAAACCACTTTGTTTTCTGACCTTGGCCTCTCCGAATGGGCACTTCAAACCTGCAAAGAACTTGGTATGAAGAACCCAACACAAGTACAATCCCACTGCATCCCCAAAATCCTCTCAGGCCGGGATGTTTTAGGCCTGGCCCAAACTGGGAGCGGCAAGACGGCAGCTTTTGCTTTGCCGATCCTCCACCGCTTAGCTGAAGACCCATTTGGGGTTTTTGCTCTTGTGATGACACCAACCAGAGAATTGGCTTACCAATTGGCAGAGCAGTTTCGTGCTTTCGGTTCTTGTTTGCATTTGAGGTGTGCTGTTGTTGTTGGGGGTATGGATTTGTTGACTCAAGCTAAAACCTTGATGGGGAGACCCCATGTTATTATTGCTACGCCGGGAAGAATTAAGGTTCTGTTGGAGAATCCTGATATTTCTCCTGTTTTCTCTCGAACCAAGGTAAATAAATAAATAAGCAAATAAAAAAGAACCTTCTTGATTGTGGTTTTTTTTTTCTTTTTGTGTGATTCTAGAAATAAATCTTTTAATTGGTAGTTTTAGTCCTTTTAGCTGCGATTAGTGTTTGATGCAATTTTTTAACTGTGAGTAGTGATTTGTGTTCATTAAGGATGTGGAGATAGATTTTGCTTTTTATCTCGCTCTTTAAAGTTTAAAGATTGGAGCTTTATTTTTTTCTGTTTTGCTCATTGTATGCTTCCTTTGTTTGATAAAAGTGCGTGCTTGTATATTTTTTGTTTTATTTTGTTTCAGTTTCTAGTTTTGGATGAAGCTGATAGGTTGATTGATGTTGGATTTCAAGAGGAATTAAGAGTGGTGTTCAAGTGCTTGCCGAAAAGTAGGCAAACTTTGCTTTTTTCTGCCACAATGACAAGTGAATTGCAAACGTTGCTTGAGCTTTCTGAAAATAAGGCTTACTTTTATGAGGAATATGAGGGTTTCAAGACGGTTGACACTCTTAACCAACAGTATATTCAGATGCCCAAGAATGTGAAGGAGGTTTATCTTGTTTACATTTTGTCCAAAATGGAAGAAATGGGAATTCGATCTGCCATAATATTTGTCTCTGCCTGCAGGTATAAATTGCTTCGATGCAAATTTCTTCTGTCTGCTCCCTGATATTCTATTTTACCTGCTGTTTTTGTTGTGTTTCCGATATTTGCTTCTTTCTTGTGGTAATAATCATGCCATCAGTGGCTTACTTGTCAGATACCTGGTGACATCTCTGGGTTGCGATTCTCCATTGCACGTGTGTTTGCCCCTGGCTAATTTTTCTCTTGTGACTTAAGGATATTGAATATGATAGTATTACTTTTTCCAGAAGAATTTTATTGGCTACCTAGGGACTCTTTTGGAATTGTGCTTGTAATAGAAAGGTGCCATCTGTCCTAGTTAATCTTGTGGCAGAAGAGGGAAGTGCCTATACCATGAAGGTGTGTTACATCAGTTGTTCGATGGCAAAAAAATCAGTCGGGGGATTACTAATTCCTTTAGGAAGCATAGTTTCATAAGTTGCATCAACTTCTCTTTTAAGATGACCTCTGGAAATTATGTCTGGTTCATGCTACATTCTGTGAGCTATATATCCTTGCCTGAGCCTTCTTCATAGTAGTCAATCCTCCTTTGTCTCCCTGTGGGTTTTGTGTAAATTAGATTCATTTTGGAATAAAATGTTCTTGCAAACTTCTCAATTTCGAGATCTGGAAAACCCACTCATTAATGCTCTGTCTTTGTAATGTAAATGCAGCACTTGTCGCCTTTTGAGTTCATTACTGAAAGAGCTTGATCATGAACCTGCAACATTGTACTCACTTGAATCCCAGTCGTCTAGGCTTGCTTCATTACATCGGTTCAAATCGGGACAAGCTTCTATATTAATTGCTACCGATCTTGCTAGTCGTGGTTTGGACATTCCTACTGTTGATCTTGTTATCAATTATGATCTTCCAAGGTTATACTTCTCAATGATATTTATTCTTTGTTAACTTATCTTTAAAAAAATGTGCTTAAATTATCAGCCTAATATTGCAGGGATCCTACAGATTATGTTCATCGTGTAGGGCGTACTGCAAGAGCAGGCAGGGAAGGGCTGGCTGTGAGTTTAGTTGCTCAGGTAAATAGTGGAAGGCTGTAATATATTTTTTTACCTGTAGATTTTATATTCTCTTTAGAGCGCCATCATAACCCTGCAGCCATGCTTGTAATTTTCCAAAAGTTAAATATTCTTCCAATTATGTTCTGAATGGCTAGTTTTATGGGTATCCCTATGTCTGGGAACATTTCTGGGGTGGAAAGTTACTAGTGTTCCTAAATGTGTATGCTAATTTTTCATGATTAATGTCAAATCATAGGTCCATGGGTCTCCCTATGTTCTGATTACACCTTATCATATGTTTAAGAGATGTTTTTTGTTGTTTTTTAGTCCTTGCTTGTCCAAAGAGCATCAAGGTAGCCATGTACTGAAGATGCTTAATTTGCCTTCTGTTCTAGAAAATGAGAAGTGAGAAAAATAATACTGGTAGACATTCTTTTTCATGCCTGTCCAATTGATATTAGATTTTTTGAAGTTAACATTTGGATGCAGTTTTAGAGTTTGTGCATTTTGCAACACATGCAATGGGTTATATCACCAGCTTAAATGGTCAAGGATTGTTTTACCTGTCAAAGGCTCTTCAATGGTGCCTCTTTGGCATGATTCTTTGTAGTGCGCAGGTTGTTTGCACAAAATGAAGCTGTAGTTTCTGTAGCTTTTTCCGCCATAATATATGTCTTCTATTTATGTGGACATTGACTCTGAAGGCTGTGATACATTAGTGCTGTTTAGTAATTGAATTGGACATTTTCACGAGTGTGAGTACATGTGCTCTGGTCTCCCATGTCTGTGCTTGTGTGTATTTGTTACAGGGTGATCTATAAATAGCATTTTGCAATTCTCCGCTAGAGTAGAACCTTTAGGTCTATGGAATGTGCTGTACTTTGAATGTAGTTTTACTCAACTTTGTTACATTTGATTGGCAGCATGATGGAAAACTCATGAAAGCTATAGAAGCTGAAGTTGGAAAACAGTTCGAGAAATTCGAGTATAAAGAGAATGAGGTCCTTTCCGATATTACAAAGGTTAGATCTCTTTTTAACTCTTGAGTAACTGATATTACGATGAAATAGTATATGCAGGGTGTTCAGCTACTTGGTTTGAAGAGACATTCATATCCTATTAGTGCTGGGCTTTCTTCCACAATTTTTTGTGGGAATCTCATTTGATTCAAAGTCTATATGCATGCTGTAACATTCTGGATGAAACTACTTGCTTTTCTTGTCGATGTGATGGCCAATCACTATCGAATGTATCCAGCCATTCTCCACTAGAAAGTCTTTTTGAAGCCATTTGATTTTGCTCACGCCTAGATATATTTCTGCAGCAAGGAAGTTATAGGGATGCCATGCAATTAGATTTTACCATTTCAACTCCACTACTTCAGTATATTACCTTTTCTTTTTCTTTCATCTGGGGAAAAAAGGAGAAACAAATGAGCAGAAAGAAAAATCTGATTGGTTTTTTTCTTTGAAGCCTGATGAGAATCATTAAACAGTCTTCTACCAGTTTGCTTATGTATCTTTATATTAATTTGCAGGTTTACAAGGCTAGACGTGTCGCAAAAATGAAGATGATGGATGACGGCTTTGATGAGCTAGTAAAAGAACGGAAAAAACAGAAACAGAAATCCCTAGCAGAGAAGGGATTGTTGAAGAATAAGAAGAGAAAGAGGAAAAGTAAGGATATGTCGAGCTGATAGTGGTGGTTTACGTGGTTGTGCCTCTTCTAATCCCGCTGCATTTTGCGAGCAGCATGTTTGTTGTGAAGTCAAGGCTGCCTTCCTCTAGAACATTTCTTCAGTTTTATTATAGGTGAGAGATTCTTTTCTTTGCATGTTTTGAGCTCATGGAAATTATGACCAGGACTAGGAGTAGTATCCCTTAGATAAATTTATGGATGACTAGGCATCCATGTGTCTGGCAATTTTGATCGAGTCTATTTATATGTTTATTTATATTTGTATTCACTATTCAGTAAACTGCTAAATATTTATTATATATCTTTCTTGTATCCGAATCCATCCAATCAGTTGCTTTCCCCTGAAATTTCATCTGACTCCCCTTTGCTACGACATCGTAGCTCAGCTCTTGTTTGTGTTGCTCATAATTAGTTTCCTGTTAGAGGGGGGAGGTTCTGCATCTTGACTTTAATTAAATTAAGGGTGTTTTTTTGTTACTATGATAGTGGATTGAAGTTTGGTTATGTTGTAATATTAAACAAGGTTTAAGTACTCCTCGGCGGCCCTCCTCGCCAGTCTTAATAGTCCTTTATGGTCCCATTTGTTTTTGTATTTTAATAATATTTTAAAAATAATTAATTTTTTTATTTTTTTACTTGAAATTAATAATTTTTTGGTGTTTCTAGATTATTTTGATGTGTTAATATTAAAAATATTTTTTAAAAATAAATATAATTATATTCTCAAACATCTAGCGGAAGCATTAAAATGATTGGATGTGAGCAAAAGAGTGAAGGGTGAGCATATACCTGCATCTTGTGGAGCTCGTTTGTAACATACCACTCCTTGAACCTTTGGGTTAAAAGGTCATCTCATCCACCATGAATAATTAGCAAAATTAGCTATTAATCTCTTTCATATAAGCTATCTATATTTATGAGCAGGTGTCTTTTTAATGAAAAAAAAAGAAAAAGAAAAAACAGTTTTTGATGTGAATATGTTAAAAATTATTTTTAAAAAATAAAAAATATATTATTATTTTTAAAAATGACAGCTGCTTGTCTTTATTTTCTAATTATGGTTGGCATCGAAATCGTTCCCCTTGCAAATAAAGAAAGAAAAGAGATGAATAAATCCATGCATCATGGATCTGGGATCTCCACCTCTGAAAACTCAAAAGGCCTAAGATGCGACTTTATGCAACATTGGGCACGTGTACCAGAATATATTAAACGAAAAACACCGCACACATCCCGTGCTTATATATAAATATATTTGGTATCTTGTGTCCTCCCACTCTCATTATTATCGGACAGCTGATTTTAGAATCTAAGGAGATTCACATCATGTTTAGCATATAATTTATTGTTTACTTAATTCTTTCTTTTGATTTTATTTATTGCTTTATTTATAGTTTTTATTAGCTTGTTTTTTTTTTTATTTTCTATAATTTTTTCTATTATAAATTATAAAGTCTTGTTTTTTTATTTTATTTACGTGGGTGTCCGGGCCAGCTTGCGCGCACCACGACTAATCCCACGGCTCATTGAACATCCTGCAAACCCAATAAACATGTAAGGCACCGCGGGGATGACAGGCGTGCACGATGAGGTTTGAACCCAGGATGCAGAGGAAGGGAACAAATTCCTTCAACCATTGGCCCAAGACTCAAGTGCTAAAGTCTTGTTTTATTTAATATGCTTGAAGGTTGATTTGAGATAAATTCATTAATCTCTTGGTTCTAAAAATTTAACTTATTTTTTCATAGTAAAAAGATGAGTAGAGCATTTTTATTACTTTACAAAAGATTTTTTTATTTATTTGGAGACTCTTTAATTATTAAATTAATATTAGTTCAGAGATAAATCAATTATATTTAAAAAAAAAAAAAAACTTTTTAAATGGACCAATCCTTGTAACCAAAGAGAAAAAATCGAACCTCCCAGTGCTCATCTTTGTTTCCTATTTTTGCAGCCACCGAATGTTTCTCTTTCTTTCAAGGGAAAGGTTAATATATCTTATCATGATAAAATGTATTTTATTTAAGGTTTTATTAAGATAAAATATTTTTTATTTATAAAAGGATATCTAGATTCAGCACTTGATTGCGCTTAGAAACGATGAGTTAATAACTTGTTAAATCCATAAACTCGATACTTTGTTAAACTAAAGGATGGGATCTTAATCTTCTTATGATCAAATGTTTAGAGAATAGTTTCAAACAAATAAACAAAAGCAATAAGTATTGACATATCAATAAACAATTGTAGCTTTATTATATATAATTTCAAAAAGAATTATTCCCAACTATTTTTCTTTTTTTTTTAAAAAAAAAAAAACAAAGCAGTTACAATGTGTTAATTTATATTATTACATAATTTCATGTAACACATCCTATAAAATTATTTTTTAAAGTTTTTTTTTTAAATACACTAAAATAATATACTTTTTTAATTTTTAAAATTTATATTTAATATCAATATATCAAAACAATATAAAATAAAAATAACTTTAAAAAATCAATTTTTTATAGAACTTATTACACCACCCAACTAAACACCCCCTTAATATATTTTATATGGGACTAGGACTATCCATTCCAAGACACGTGAAGAATTTTTTTTTTTCAATAAAAATATAGTACACCTGAATCGATACCTCTCTATTAATTTTTGTTAATCAACCAATTAAAAACACGTGAAAATGAGGTGCATATAAAAAAATCAAACTAATTAATAAAAAAACACCAGGCAAGTAGGCAGTGTTAAAAACAAAATGGAGGAAAAAATAATTCGAATAAAACCAATTCCGAGGAGGGGTGTAGAAAAGGAGAGGATAACCAACTCTCTTGAAATTGGGTAAACAGTTAAAAAAATTCTCTCCCTGTTAGTTACATTCTTCAAAATCATTAAATTGTATAATAAAATATGCGATTCTTCTTACAGTTCCTCGAGTAACACTGCAGCTATCAATGGAATCCCACGACCCAGTAAAAAAAAAAGAATTTAATGAAATGCAAGTCTTTGCAAGAAGCTCTTTTCTTGAAAAAGAAAAGAAAAGAAAAGAAAACACTCCCCTAATAAGATTTATCAACCTTCAAGTCACTTTTCATTTTCTATTGCTCATTTTTAGGGTTCTATTCCAATTATTTTTCATGTCTCTTGCTTTTGATATCGCTCAATATTTTATTTTTTATTTATCATTTTTTTTTTCATGCCTGTTACTCTTAATATTGTCCAGTGTTTTATAGTTCATTTGTCAATTATTATTTTATTTTTATATGCATGTGATTTTTCATGTGTTTTTTTAATAAATTTATTAGCATGACCTAGCAAAAGGAGTCAAGTACAGAGACCATTGCTCGTTTTCATTACCTCCTCCATCTTCTTGCACCCTCGATCACGTGTTTGTCTTCTCTTTCCCGGTGGTCACCCAGTCAAAGCTCACCTCCTTTTCTCTCCGTTTGTTTGTTTCCGACCCATTCGCCATCACCGATCCCAAACTGTCAGCTGATTAATATTGACTCCGGCGCAAATTCCCATGCAGCTCGGCCTCTTCTGGTCTGAAATCAATATATAAAGCTTGTAAAGCTTCTAGTCGCTCGGCTCCTACACCAGCGAACAAAAAATCGACTGTATCAGGGTTAGAAAATCACACCGCATTTTCAAGTGAAATGGCGACTGAGCTTGTAAAGCTAACGAGACATTAAATCTAATATAATCATCATGATTTTTAAAATCAGATGACACGCTTATCAAAAATTATGAAGCAAACCATTTAGATGGTGATCTAGTGATAAAAACTTAGAATTAAAAGACTTGTCTTCTCTGTGATCTCATGTGTCGAGCCCTGTGGTTACTTATATGATGACCACTGAAGGCTTACATGGTCGTTAACTTCAGAGTCTGTGAGATTAATCGAGGTGCACGCAAGCTGATTCGGACACTCACATTAATCCAAAAATAAATAAATAAAAATTGCAAAGCAACTTCTAAACTCGTCTATACTCCATGTCTGTGTTCTGGGCTATCAGGCCCAAGACGAGATGGATGGATGGACTGCGTTCAATGTGCGAGTAATTTAGAACTTATAGTCTAACAATTCATTTATTTAGAAAGGGGAAAGAGGGTGTTTAAGATTGTTGTTTATCATGTTTTTTTTAAAAAAATTAATTTTTTAAAATTTTATGTTAATATAATTTTCTATTTTAAAATTTTTTTAGTATTGAAAATAATTTTTTAAAAAATTTAATATATTTTTAAATAAAAAACACTTCTAAAAACACACATTTACATTCAATTTCAAATATAACCGGGTTAGAGCATCTCCAACGAAACAACTAAAAAAATAAATAAAATGAAAAAAAACATACTTTTAGCTTTTATGTTTGTTTTTAAACATTCCAATTGGTCAATCAAATTAATAGCTAAAATAAATATTCAAGACTAAGTGTTATTTCTACATTTCTATGTAAAAAAGACAAAAATAAATGATAGTACATTTTTTTTTTTTGCTAATGTTTTATTTATTTATTTTATATTTGTTTGTCAATATTGTATAATTATATTAAAATTAATTTAACATAAAATATATTAAAATATATTTGGCTTTTCTAAATAGTTTTTTTACTATTGAAATGTATACAAAGAAAGAGGCTATTAATTTTAATAGTTTAAGATTTTTTTTTGTGGGACCTACATAAAAAACATGTTTTTTTTAGTTTTTAAATGTATGGTTTGTGTTTCAATGGTATTGTACTTTTTTTAAAAACAACCACCACCTCTTCCCGCCAAACATATTCTAAATAAAAAAAATTATTTTATTAATTTGGCTATTTAGTATATCATTTTTAATGGGAAATGCTCTTACAAAGGAAAGAGACAATTACAGGTGCATTTTTTCAACAAACAAATGGAAAACCAGGTCATTGTCGCACGGTCCCCGCCATGTGATAATATTATTTTGGCACCGAGCATTTTTCAGTGCGTGCAAGGAATCGCAGAAAAGAAAAGAAAAAACATGAACAAAAGGAAAATCTTGGAGATAATTTTTTATATGATTTTCCAGTGCGTGTAAGAATAATTTTAAAAATATTATAATAATAAAAAACTTATATATAAAAAAAACAATATAGCAATCAACCGTGGAAAAGCTACAGTATTTTTCTAAATTATTAAGCTTTTGTTATAATAATTATAATAATAATTGGCACAATGTGTTCTACCAAATCACGGAGGAGGAACATTACCAGCTATATGAATGTTTTATGGTTAACACTAGACATATTTTTCACATTTTTGTTTTGTCAGCGTCAGCCATTAACTTAATCCTCCTGTTCAGGCGCATACAGGAACAGGGGAACTATATAACCAATCGCGTCCTATTAATTAATTTTTATTATTTACTTTTAAAATGTTTTTTTTGTTATGTTTGCATCTATTTATTTATTTTTTTAAAATAAGCCATAGAAAATAACTGCACCGCGGTTTTTCCTCTGTCAATTGAAAGGTCAATATATTTCATGGTTTTTCCTCTGTCAATTCAAACTTCGAAGGTTTGAAATCTAACAAAATCACAGAGATTTATTAAAGCAGCTGGATAATAGCATAACGGTTCACATTTAAAACCTGTTTGTTAACATGATGTACAATAGGTGTAACAAATTAAGATAAAACTTGTTTTTTTAAAAAATTATTTTTGATAATAGAATATTAATTTTTTTAAAAATATATAAAAAAAATTAATTCTTTTAAAAAATATGATCTGACCCAATACCAAACGGAATTAAAAAGCTTATATTTTATATAATTTTATGCTTTGAGTGCTTTGGCATCAATCATGTCAACTTGTTTTTTTAAATAACAGATTCTGCGGGGATGTGCTAATCTTGCATATCTGTGTTGAAAAAAAACCGACAAAAATTATCTGTCACTGTCATCACATGGTGAATCCGTCCGAGTGAGTCCAACGTGACAGACAGCGAATCTCATTTGGGTGTTTTTGTGATCCGACTTCGATATCTTCATTTTCTTTGTTTCTAGTTTCTTCTTCTCTCTCTCTCTCTCTCTCTCTCTCTCTCTATATATATATATATATATATATATATATATATATATTATTGTTTTTGGTATTTTATTAAAGAAAACATCACCTCTTTTAGCTCACCACAGCTATTTCAGTCTCTATATTTATCACATGAGCTTCTAAGTTTAAAATCCGGTTCCCATCTGCCCATTTCGAGCTTCCTGTGTTTCAGGTAGTTTTTCAGTTTTCTCTATCTAAACTGTCCAAGTCTTTCTGTTCTTGCTCCCTTTTCAGTGTTTTTTGTGTGTGTTGTTGCTTAGAAATATGATGAAATTCAGTGGAAAGTGAGATATAATGGATTTGTTGTGATGTGTTAAAAGCGACTTTTCCTTTCCTTTTGACTGAAACAAAATTACTGGGAAGTATTTTTGGTTTCTGGCGAGCGTAATCCATGTGGGTTGTGTTAAATCTCTGTTTGGCTGCAGAGAAAATGAAATAAATTTGAACCTTCTAGACAGCCCCCCCCCCCCCCCCCCTCAATCTTCGTCTTTTTTTGTAAAATCTTTTTATTTTGAGTGATTTTAGTAGTAGATCTGATCTCTGGTTTTTTTGCACGTTGCATTTCCTGTTAGTTAAGTACTTTGGTTAGTTTCAGGTAAAAACTGCGAACCTTGGTACCAGGTCGCTCTTTTAGCCGTGGAGGTGCCTTTCTTTAGTGTTGTCATTTTCAGAAAATCAGGTTTTCAGGAAGTGCCTAATGTATCATGTCCTCATTTTGCTCGATGGAATTCACAATCAGAGTTGAACTCGCTCGCTCTCATAGATAGTGGATCTGACACTCAACGGTGTTTTTGAAGTGCAAGATTTCCATTTCAATTCAATACTTCTTTCCGTTTTGTTTGTTTGTTTAATCTGATCCTGTCAAAAAGATCTTGATTTCCTAAAAGAACTGTGCCTTTTGGGGCTTTCAGTAAGCAAATGGCATGTAGTCTCATGCATAGGGGTGAGCACTGTTAGGTTCGAACCAAACATACCGTTTGCTCACCCCTAGTTAAGTAGTCTTAGATGTTCCTTTAGATCTTCTAGATTTGGTCTTTTTAACTTTCAACAGTGTTTCCCCTTCTGCTTTAAGAGGGATTGGAGGCACGTGAGGTTTTGAATGTCAAGCAAATCACATTAGCGAGGAGATGCAATGTAAATATAAAATAACAATCAGCAATGTCTATTTTGCATGCAGGATTTATGTTACCTCTTTTGGTCAGCAAATTTCTTAGCTTCTCATAGTTTCGTTTCTTTCCAAATTTGTTACCCATGTGTGTGTGGCTATTGGGGAAAAACATGAGGAATCTTTTTTAGTTGACCTATTTGTTGCGGTTTGAGCTTTCTTCCTTGGGGACAATGGCATGAGACCTTTTCTGAAATGTTGACCTTTATTTTTAATTCGAACTCAATTTTGCCGCTTTCTTGCTGTTCCCTTTAGTTTACTGGGTGACTAAACAAAGCAACATCGGTATTGGATCTTAATGTTGGCTGTTATTCTTAGTTTGAGATTCTACTTTGTCTAGGGCTTAGTAAAGACAGGTTCATGTGCGTGCTTGTGTAAGCATTTGTGCAGTATTGATAGTTGTTCTGGTAGTCTTTATTCAACGTAATATTTTAGTTATGTAGCTATTTTTGCCAAATTAAATGACTGCTACTCTTGTTTTTTTCTTTTTTGTGTTAAATCTGTTTTTTCTTCGTGTTCAAAGCTAGCATGTGCTTTTCAGCATAATCTGCCAAGAGTATTCGTTGAAAACTCATTTCATTTTATAAGGGCTGATTGTTCTGATGGGGGAGAGATTAGCATATGCTGCAGACCCAGAGCATACTTTTTTAGTTATCTTGGTTAGACTTTGGCACTTTTTGTTCACACTTTGAACCTGCTGGAGTTTCATAATGGAAATCTTTGTGGCTTCCAACTGACTCATGTTCTGCTGGTGTTTAAGCTTTTGGTGACCTTAGTTCTTACTAATTTAATTTACTTATTTCTGTAGCTGAACACTTAGGCTACGTGCTTTACATTTCGGATGCAAAATCAATGATTGTGGTTCGTTAGGAAACTAGCTATTTTTGTTCATGATGCTTCTATTGACCTTTTTGTCAGCTACTGCTGTGTTGTATAGTGTTTTTAACTCCAACTTTTGGTAATATAACTTTCTGTGATGAACATTTTCTAGTCCATATATGCATCAAAAAGCTCACATGCTTTTGTTAAGAGATGCAATTGTCCCTAAACAACTGTGATTTTGGGACAGACCTGATTGTTTTCAGATTCATCCTATTGCTGAAGTCAAAAACCCTTTGCTTTTTATTTTTCCAGTGCAACAGCTTTGACAAATGCATGCGTTGTGTCACTTGTAAAAGTTGCAGTTAAAGGTTCCTGAATTCCTCATTAAATACTTTTTTCTCTTCTGTTCTTACTTTTTGGTTGATCATGGATTTTTTTTCTTGGATGGAAAAGAAAACATTGTTTGACTAAATTGCCTTGTAACTAGCTTTCCCTATGCAAATGGATGATTTATATTTCATGATCTTTTCCGAGTTGTCAACCTCTGGATTAGGTTAGTTATAACTTGCATGTAGTACATATCAGAACTTGTTAGTTTCCTTCCATTGGCATGTTGAAAAACTAGATTCTTTCAGGTTTTGATTCATCTATATAAAGCATTTGGCCCTTCGTTCCATCAAGATTTTGAAACATGGATTTCCACTTGGCTATTTATCAATAGTTTCTTTCTCTGCATCAACAGCTGATAACCTTCTAATTATTCACTCTTAGTTTCAGCATCATTCAATGGAGTATTAAAGTTGGACTCTTTATTTCACCTAATCACAAGTGTTGAATATACAAGTATTTATATTTTAATTATAATTTTCAGATCATTAAACATGGTGGATGCCATTGCTCTAGCTTTACTGATTTGTAGCCCATGGAAGTATTCGATGTTGATGCATCGTACATCATTAATTTAATTTCCAAATTTCATAATTAAGTGGAATGCAGAAATTACTGAACCTTGAAACTTTTTTTGTTGCAGAATTTATTTAAAACTCTTTTTTGTTGCCTATTCTTATATCATAGAATCTGTAGTGATCTCGATTTATACTCATCTTGAACCTGATGCTGAATTTAAGCAATTCTATATGCTTAAAGTTTGACATGTTTTGTGCAGTGAAAATCATCTTCCTGAAGCACAATGTCTGATCTTGAGGCCCCCCTGCGCCCGAAGAGGAAGAAGGTGTGGGTAGACTATTTTGTGCAGTTCCGATGGATTTTAGTTATTTTTGTCGTTCTCCCAATCTCCTTCACCCTTTACTTTCTCACTTATCTCGGGGATGTCAAATCAGAGATGAAGTCCTACAAACAGCGTCAAAAGGAACATGATGAAAATGTTAAAAAAGTTGTGAAACGTCTTAAAGAGAGGAATCCGTCAAAGGATGGTCTTGTCTGCACTGCTCGTAAACCCTGGATTGCTGTTGGAATGCGGAATGTTGACTACAAACGGGCTCGGCACTTCGAAGTTGATTTATCAGCTTTTCGTAATATCCTTGAAATTGATAAGGAGAGAATGATTGCTAGAGTTGAGCCTCTTGTAAATATGGGTCAGATCAGCAGGGCAAGTGTCCCAATGAATCTTTCTCTTGCAGTCGTAGCAGAACTTGATGATCTCACTGTTGGCGGGCTCATTAATGGTTATGGGATTGAAGGAAGCTCTCATATCTATGGCTTGTTCTCCGACACTGTTGTGGCATATGAGATTGTTTTGGCAGACGGTCAGGTTGTTAGAGCTACCAAGGACAATGAATACTCTGATCTTTTCTATGCCATCCCCTGGTCTCAGGGAACACTTGGGCTTCTTGTCTCTGCTGAGATCAAGCTTATTCCTATTAAGGAATACATGAGGCTGACCTACAAACCTGTAGTGGGTAATCTGAAAGAACTTGCGCAGGCCTATATTGACTCTTTTGCACCCAGAGATGGAGATCAGGATAACCCAGAGAAGGTTCCAGACTTTGTGGAGACTATGATTTATAACTCTACCGAAGGTGTGATGATGACAGGGAGATATGCCTCCAAAGAAGAGGCCAAGAAGAAGGGAAATGTGATTAACAATGTTGGTTGGTGGTTTAAACCGTGGTTCTATCAGCATGCGCAGACAGCCCTAAAGAAAGGAGAGTTTGTGGAGTACATTCCAACCAGAGAATATTATCACAGGCACACAAGGTGTTTGTACTGGGAGGGGAAGCTTATACTTCCATTCGCTGATCAATGGTGGTTTAGATTTCTCTTAGGCTGGATGATGCCTCCAAAGGTTTCTCTTCTCAAGGCCACTCAAGGTGAAGCAATCCGAAACTATTACCATGAGATGCATGTTATTCAGGACATGCTTGTTCCTCTTTACAAGGTTGGGGATGCCCTTGAATGGGTCCACCAAGAGATGGAGGTAACCTGGTCCCACTCAAATCTTTTGTCCTTTTCTATTTTCTTCGTCTTCTTATTTTTTGGACAATTTTACTTCCCATCGTTGTTTATCATTGAAAGTTAAAAGTCTCGTCGAATGGTTGGTTTGAGTGGAAATTTAGATCAACCGTGTCTAATCACAGCTTTAGTCAGGAACTCAGGGTGTGCTCTAAGTAAGGAAAATATCTGAGATCACATGACAATAGTAGGTGTTTGCATTGTAGAAATTGCGTTACCTGACTAAGGATTAAGTTTCTAGATTCTGACCTGACTATTATTCATTTTCCAGGTATACCCCCTTTGGCTCTGTCCGCACAGGTTGTTCAAGCTCCCTGTGAAAACTATGGTGTATCCAGAGCCAGGATTCGAGCATCAGCACTATCAGGGAGATACATCCTATGCTCAGATGTACACTGATGTCGGGGTGTATTATTCGCCTGGACCTGTGTTGAGGGGTGAGGTGTTTGATGGTGCAGAAGCTGTTCGTAGAATGGAGGACTGGTTGATAGAAAACCGTGGCTTCCAGCCACAGTATGCAGTGTCCGAGCTAAGTGAGAAGAAATTCTGGAGGATGTTTGATGGTGACCTCTATGAACACTGCAGGAAGAAATACGGAGCTGTGGGAACCTTCATGAGCGTGTACTACAAATCCAAGAAAGGAAGGAAGACAGAGAAGGAGGTGCAGGAAGCTGAACAAGCCCACCTTGAGACTGCGTATGCAGAGGCTACTTAATAATGGACAGATCTTGAAGTGAACTTTGGAAATGTTTGGTAGCATTTCTTTATTTGCTGTTTCTCGTGTTTTCTGGCTGTGCTTGTGAGTCGCTAGCATTTTATTTTTTCCCAGTGAATGTTACAGTTGCTGATTTTTCCCAGTGAATGCTGCTGCTGCTGGACCTTATTGTCGGAGATCTTAAACTTGTTAGATTAGACTCTTGTTTTAATGGTATTTCCTAATCGTGCTCATGTCATAGATAGTCTTTTGAGACTGTAGCCCCCAGCCCCCTGCAGCAGAGGGACATCTTTCATTGGGCAACTGTAGTGTGGCTGGGGGAGTTTAGTCTAGTGAGGTAAGATTGTTGCTGAGATCAAGTGTTGGCTGTACTGACTACTGAGCGGGGTTGTACTTGGCACTAGAAAATAAATGAGGTGATGATTCACCCGAAAGTGAAAATTTTCCCTTTTTTCCCCGGCAATTCTCTCTATGATAAGCAAACTCTTGGCAAAAACTCTTGATCTTTGGTGTCTTGTTTTTCACGAGAAACAATTAATGTCGACAGTGACCCAATTTTCGAGAAATTAAGAGCTGCATGCTCGCTCTCTTCAAGACATGGGTTGATCTCAGTGTTTGCTATTCATGAGCAACAATCAATGCTAAGTACTGTATACTTGCTCTCTTCAAGACTTGGGTCATTGTCAAACTTAAGAAAATAACGTCTTGAACATTAAAAAGGGATCTCGCCAGAACAGAACGTCATCATTTCCTGTTGTCAGGACAGAGAGCATTGATTTGATTTGAACCAACCTGGTCCAGTTTGAGATGGGCAATGACGTGACAGGCACTAGATTAGCAGTGTTCAAATCCAGCCGTGTATAAAAGACAACAACCTAATCCATTATTGATTAGGACATGTTTCTAATTAGATTATAGTTTCCTATGGTGATTGATATATATATATGAACTCCACGATCCTCCATGCTACGCCCATCAACTTCCTGAACGTGCCCCGCTAATCTGGGTTTTTCATTATTTCAGGCTTTTAAATGTTCATTTTCTACACTTGTTTTCGGGGAAGAAATCACAACTAAGTTGGTTCGAGCTGTGTTCTACCTAGAACTGGATCATGTCTGGCAGAAGCAGCTGGGATCTAGTTGGAGGGTCAACAGCTAATGGCTCATTTAGAGTTTAACACAGTTAATACAGATAAACTAAGCGAGGCCAAGATGGCGAGCTCGGAAAGGAGAAGCATTAAAGCATTTGCGATCCTCCTCACTTCTTCTGCGTAATCCCTTGAAGCGAGAGCAACGACTGTCAATGGAAACGAGTAAGCCCACCACACAACACTGAACCTTCTCATGGATCTCTTGAAGAGATTAGGTCTACACAGATCTGCTTTACATGTCAAGAAATTAGCCATAAATTAGAATTAAATTATGCAAATTCACAGGCAAACATGGAAAGATCCAATTTTGCACCAATAATGAATTAGACAGTTTCGGTCTGCAAGAATCAAGATTAGAATCCTGATAATACCATTTACCACTGCAAATGATTTTATATTTCAGTCATGCTAGTGTACTTTAGTTTAAGGTTTCACTTAGTGCATGTAGATTATATTTGCTATCTCGGAGAATTAGTCGGGTCAGATAACGAAATATCCCATGAAATGAGAAATTAATAGCTCACCGGTCTCCATTAATTCTTGTTTGAGGGAACCAGCATATACAACTCTAGACATAACAATGAAATCAGGCAAGCTTTCACCAGCTGTACGGTTTTGTCATAATATCAAACAAAATCCAAGACCAAACCCTAGTGGGTGCATGGTCCCTACCTCATATTCATATATATTTAATTTAGTATTCAATGAAAGCACGCAACTCCCAAGTCCTACCACAGGATTATAAATCTCAACGAATAATGTTTGTGTGGTTATGATGGAATTAACAGTTCCAAAGCCGGTCATTTTCTTGGTCTCATTTTCTAATTAACTCAGCATTTTAAGATTTTCCTTACCAGAGTAGTGAACAGGAAGAGGGTGAGAAAGAAGGGCATCTTTGATGCAGTATCAAAAGCTCCATTTATGGAATCTCAAGCCAAGCTTTCCCTACTTGGTGCTGCAATGAACAAGAAAAAAACTGGCCTTGACATAGCTGGAAGCCTATCACCACCGGAAACAGCACCAAGTAATGGACCGTGCCAAGTGAAAACAGGAAAACAGCACTCTCTTTCCACCCCATATTAGCTGCAGCTTGAGCACCAACCAAGCTGAGCATTAAAAAAGTTTAATATTTAAGAAAATAGTGACGAATGGTTAAGACAAAAATTCATTTTCTCATACGATGTATAGGCAACCATGGAAGATGTATAGGCAACCATGGAAGGAGCTTGGTAGTGATGCTTTGAGGTATTCCCCAACTCGGTTAATTATTTGAAATGGTTAGCAACCAATAACAGTACTTTTAATTACAATTTTTATCGAATATATGTAAGAAACAACTATAATTACTATAAAAGACGTCGTGGTTGCCAAAACTCAATCTTTGTTTCATTTTGTTTATATTTCCCCCCCTTCATAACCGAGAGTATTTGTGAACTAAGTTCCCTCGTATAGCCGGTTAAGAACAAATTAGAATTCTTGAGGATTTTAAACCTTATACTTATCTTGTGATAATCTTAGCTGTCGGTTCATTTGGTGGAGACACATTGAAGTACAAATTCCCCAAGCATTAAAACTTGTAGGTGATAATAATGTTAAAATTAGCCAAGATGTGGGATTAAAATTAAGATGAGGGATTTTTTTTGTAGGTGCCGAAGCCCATTTCAATGGCTCACACCCGTTCTCATTTACAATACTAAATGTAATTTCATTCATCAGAAATAAATGAACAAATGCAGTGATACTTATGTTATTATTCTTTCAAAAATCTCCTTCGTTAATGAAACATCCCTCTTTAGGTAGTAAGATCAATGGTGGCTAGAAATGTAAAAAATCTCCCTTAAATATAGCCAGGAAGCCTGGATTGGTCCAAGGTGGCTGGCGAGCTTCATATACTTGAAGCTTATTGTTTTCCATGCAATTGAACTATCTTTTTTCCTTCCTTCCTTCCATAGGCACACGATAAGAGCTACATTTTCTTATATTGTCTATCGCAAGCGAATAAAACCTGGATCAAAGGCCAATTTATCTCATCGACAAAACTTTATTGAGAGGGTTTCAAATGAATCGCCATCATGTATGTGAACAGTGAATTAGAGAAGCCAAAACTTTCTCGCCGCTAACAGAATATTCCTCTGCTAAAGACCATTAATATACATTGAGAATGACGTGTGGGGAAAAAACAGTGCGAGGACCAAAAAAAGGAACTATGTAAATGATCCCAGATAGGCGAGAAGGGGATTGTTTTGCAACCTGCAAAAAAAGGAGTTACATCAACAAGCAGTCTAATTCAGTTTAAGATGCTTCAGTAACACATGAGCAAAAAGAGATGCAAAAAAGGAGATTTCACATAATCTGAATTGATATTTATCCACACGATTTTCCTACATCATTTACTTTGAGATAATTTGCATGAAAAAATAGGATCAACTGCGGCCCCATGGAAATGAGCATTCTAATTTTGAAAGATAAAATTTCAAAGATCATATGACAAACAGTAAGCCAAGTCACAAATACATGGGAACTTGTTTGGCTTGGCCCTGGATGGTGGAATTCTATTGTGTCGTGGCACTTGCTCGTGGACTTCTAGACTTTAATAAAAAGCTTATATTTATTATTCTAATTCAAGCTGCAACAAAGTGGAAATGATTTTTCAGAACTACCTGATCAAACAAGCTCATAGTATGTTTTATCGAGTCAGGTCAGGGGTTGAAAAAACTTGAACCATCCATAGTGACAGCAATTAGAACTAATATGCTTGTAATCACTGCGAACCAAACTAAGATTGATCCTGCAATAACAAGTTTTCAAAAAAAGTGAATCATGAGATAAGTTAAACCAACCTTAGATATATGGTATCTTTACGAATCAAATGTTCACGTGAAGAATAATAAAGAGACAATAAAAAATTACCAGAAGAACCTTCAGAACTGTTATTACTATCTGAGGGCATTGATTCAGCATTAAGACTTGAGGCATCAATTGAAGGCTTGCTATTTCCAGTCTCAGATGCTACAATTCCTTGAAATTCCTCACTCACAATTAAAGCTGCTAGAACATCCATAAATGACTCTTTATCCCGCTCATTAGAAGAATCCCTTCTACTAGGCTCATAAATAGCATTTGAGTCATCAGAATCAGACAACTCATCATCTGAAGCACCTGTATAAACAGGCTCCACCTCATACTCGTCATCATCTTCATCCTCGACATATGCTTTATAAGTTAGTCGAAGAAGTATCTCCCCAGAAGAAGCCTTTCTGAACAATCCCCAACCTCCTTGTAAAGCCACAATCTTGTCAGTTGGTACAGTATCTTGCAGAGATCCCAGATCAACCTGTAAATGTTATTGAATTTAGAAAGCTATATTCAAGAGAAACGAAAGAATGTAACTTCAACAATTTGCAATCAAAATTTCATATGAATGCACAAATTGCTCAATAAATGCAGACAAATTACAGCATGAAGGCCAAAAAACAAAGCTCCTAGAATAAAATAAAAAAGAGAGACAATTATGGATATGGTCCCTAACACATCAAGTCCTAAATTTGCAATTACCACCTATCTGACCACTGTTCCAAAAACACAACCATGATCATCTTTACCACCACAATCACTGACTCCACATTGACCACCATCACACCATCATATCACCCCACTGCCACCATTCCATGATCACCATGCCAGCCAACTGCCATCACTGCCACCACCAATAGCACCATGATTAATCCAATCCCAGGAATCACCATGTCACCATACTGCAATGAAACATTAACTAATACCAAGACCATTAAAAATAAGTTTTTTTGTACAACAACCACCTCACATTTCTTCTCTTTACCAATACCACAATCACAAGCAGGCAGCTTCAACAGAATCTACTATGAACATCAATTCTTTCAATATAAATACTATCGTTAATTTCAGTATAAATTGAAAAGAATTTATAATATCATTACAAAGCACAGAACCAAACATATATGATTGGATATCCAGATATCAATATTCTACGCTAACTTTTTATTTATTCATTATATTTAATGTTACCTCGCTTGCTTGAGAAAAATTTCTAGGCATGCAATCTTAAGCATACAATAACCCACAGCAGAGGTTATATCTAATAAAAAAAACCTCTATATTCTTTGAGATCAGCCATTCAAACAAGAGAGCCATTCAAAGAAAACACAAAAGACAACTTTGTATTTTCACCAAAAAAAGAAGAAGAGTTTTTTGGAATAAGATAGCTTACCTCTCCAGTGCCAACAGTTAAATCTGTGAATCCAAGAGTGTCTTTCACTTGGATGTTCAATTTTTGTTTCCTGGGGTTTGCAACAAGCATATGAAAATCCTGGCCAAAGTCATAAAACACAATTACCTTAAGAAAAATGTTTCTGGAGGACAAAAAGTGTTTGTAAATACATGTAGCTTGGGAGATGGAGAATCACCTGGTTCCAAATTGGCTCACCAGGACGGCCAATCACGGTGGTTTGGCTGTTCTTTTTACTACGCATGATTTGATCTCCCAGGCTTAGAATAACATATGGGTCAGTTTTACCTGACAAACAACAGGGAATCAATGAGTACTGCATGTGCAATACAAAATGTATATGAGAATTAATCAGGGGGCATGACCGATAGCAGGCTAGGGGAAGCAACAGTACTTCGATTGTGACCCCTAACTAATAACATCAACAAAATGTGGTAATGCATGTTTAAGAGTACAAACCAATGTGATAGAATCAGAGCAAACAAAATACTGAAATACTTGTAAATAGGTTGAAAGACAAATGTATAGCAGCCCTCTGCTTTTCTTGCTAACAGAAAAACAAAGAATGGTGCTTATTCAATTATCCAAACAGGTGTCAGATACAAATCAAGTGGAAGCTTAAATCCTATGTCGATGGTGACAGAGAAAATCAGCCTAAAGGATAGGCATCCTTAGCACTCAATAATAACCTAAAGTTGAGCAAGATTTAACTACTCGAAACCGCATGCAAGAATTCTCATTGTAATACCAGTGTTGAATAATTATATTTTCTTTTTGTCTAATGCATGATAGATTTTAAGAAAACTGAAAAAGCTAGAAGTAAATTATACCAAAGAAGACATAGGAAAGGTTTCGAGCATCTACAAGAGTCACTGATAGTTCTCCAACAAAATCCTCGTTTCCTTCTTGCATTTCTCCTGATTCATTTGCAACAGGCCCAACTGCTTTTCCATTTTGAAAATCCAAAACAATCTTCTTTGGACGAACAAACAGTCGAGGCAAATCCTCAGTGAGAAGTTTTTTCAGAAACCTATGAAATTGAAATGAAACATTTAAGTTAGGGGGAGGAAAAGGCAGTAAAACCCTCAAAAAAATATGCTGCAGCTATTATGGACCTTCTACTTTGATGCATTCTACTGTCGTTATTATCAAACAAAATAAAATCTTCCTGACACATGAGAGAGCACTGGCTTCAAGCTCTGAAGATAAATTGGCTGAGGATGGCTAACAACTAAATTCAACCAACTTATTTACTGTTTCCAAAGCAAGTGTATTTGTAATAAAGCATCAAATTATTTGATTCAGGGAACACAATAATTAACAGAATGCACAGACTTTATCATTCGTAGTACATTGCATCTTCTAAAACCTAAATTACCATCTGGTTGCATTCCAAGTCATCTGACCATATTAAGTTTGAAGCTCTGTGATGACTGACTTTTCAAAGACAGACTATGTCTGGAGGCAATAATATTTCAGTAAAAAATAATACGGGGAGAACTAAAAAATGGATGGCGATAAAAGTCCACTTACAATGAGAGAACTGGAATTGCTGGTGTTGTCCGATGCATGCATAAAAGATGAGAGAAGAAGAAGGTTGCGTTAGAATTTCCAATATCAGGTGAAACAGATATTAAAATACAAGAGATAAACACATGGAACTAAAAAAGAAGAGCTTGGCAGTATGTCCACAATCTCAAATCATGTTCAGTTTTGTCAATCATCAAATATGCTTGTCAAGTTTCCATATCACTCAGGCACAAGCATTCTTTGAAAGCAAATGGGACATAATCCATGTTCTGTGTATCTTTCAAGCAGGTTTGCAAATCAATGAAATGCATTTATTTTTAAGTGGAAATGGACACTTGAAATTGATTTTTTATTTCTAAAAAAAAACAGATTTTATTCATTATTGCCTGATTCTTTTTTTATTTATTTCTGAACATCAAAAAGTGTAAGACTTGACATTTGCTTCAATACAATACTACAACCATTGGAGAGAGCATGGAATTATCTCCAAATGCAAGGAAGGATATTTTCTATTGCTAATCCTGTGCTCCTCTAGTTTCAACATGTCCTCAAAAAACCCTAGATAGGTCAATAACATGCTCGCAACTGAGACCATCAATGACCAATAAGTGTACTATAATGGCTAGCTATCCATGTAGGATTAATCAGAATGCCACAATTTCCTAGATCTCCCGGGGCCAACAAGGGAGGTGCAAATCATTTACAAGAAAAGAATGCAACTTATGCATCAATTACATTCCATCAACTGACTTTTATTCTTGACCACTTAATGAATTAGGTGCAAATCATTTACAAGAAAAGAAAGCGATTTATGCATTAATACATTCCATCGACTGGCTTTTATTCTTGACCACTTAGTGAATTAGAGCAGAATGAATCCAAATGCAAGTATTATTAAGACATAAAATAGATGAAATAGTTCCTTTATGGCCAATAAAATAGATGAAACAGCTCCTTTGGGACCATATCTATGACCTACCCATTAGATTGAACAAACGAAATGGCGACAATTCAAATTTGATCTTCGGAAGTGACACAAAAGCCCAAGAAACAGCTCCCACCCATGGCTCTGTTGGTATCAACCGCAGTTTGACCCAGAGTTCACCGTCAATGTCAAAATCTCTAACACTGACCGGCAACATAATGGGGATAATGCTAAATTTTAGCGATAGCATTAGAAGCATCCGAGCGCCACCAGTATATCTGAGACCTATTTGATACCTAAATATCATGAAAAGAGAACATAAATCAACTTTGCTTCTTAACAAAGCTGAATCTCAGCGATCATGGCAGCAAGGCTGCCGACCACGCAAAAATTCATTACAAAAATTCTGAAACATTATCATAACTGCTTCAAATAGCTAGCTAACTTACTGCAAATCATTGACGCGGCGAGAAGTTCTTCTCTCAACGTTCCTAACGGACAATGGCTCATCCCCTAGAGAGAATTGCTTGATTTCAACTCTCTCAACATAATCAGGCTTCTTCAAATCATCAATAACAGGTTGCAAAAGCCCAACAAGCCAATTCTCAAGCCCGCCTCTATAAACCTTCCATAACTTCCCTAGCACCATATTAACCCACTCAACGGACTCTTTCCTCTGCAAATCCTTCTCCAGAAACAAGGAAAAGCTGGTGGGCACTTGCGGCCACGCCCCAGCACGCTTCCCTTCCTCATTGCTTTTATCTCTCTTCCTCGAAGTCCATACCTTATCAGAAACAACACCCACAAAAAAGAAAAACACAAATAACCCAACAATATTTCTATTAATTGGAGGTGATGGTATCGGGTGTATCGCTCCCAATTGAGTCCTTAGCTTTCCCACGATAGGATCCTCTTGAAAACCAGTGAAGTTCGAAATCGATGGCTCTTGGGATAGTTCTCCGATCTCCAGTTCATTAGCAATTCGCTTGAAAACAAACCTCTTAGTCCCCTTTGAAAGCTCATCAATGTTTACATTGCTATTTCTGGTGTCGTTTGGGAAGACACAAGCATGGAAAGTTAAGAACTTTCTTCTGAAATTTTGGTGTGTGAGGTCGGTGATTGTTTTTTTCCACCTCCTTTTAGAGAAGGGAAGTGACGGGTAGTTGGTTTGATGGAAGGATTTGCATGGGCAAAGGAGAGGGAGAATTTGATAAGAACTGAAGCTTGCCGGAGAAGACTGTAAAGTCATTTAGAAAATGGAAAAAATCAGTGCCCCAGTTGTGATAAGGGCATAAGAAGGATAATTGCCTGGGAACATAGAATTGTTTTTTTTTTCAATTTATATATAATATTATTATTATTGCTAGTAAGGATTGAAAAGGAAGAGCTGGAAATGAAATCAATAAAATCTTAATCTAGAGAGTTTGGGGTAACTGAGAAGAAGAGTCGTAGTTGAAAAGTCCATGTAAAGAAATTGGAGAAGAAAAGGAAGAAGTGTTAGCAGAGGAGATTGAATTTTAATGAAATTAAGAAAAAGCGTTTCTTTCTCTGTTCGTGGGTTTGGCAAGGGAAAGCTGGTTTTCTGATTACGCAGGATTTAAGGCCTCTAAAAATGAGAAAGACGTGGACGATGCAATTGTTGCTTTTAATTGGATTTTTCCGCGCTGGTCGGAGCCGACGCGGCTAGAGTTTGTTTTTTCACTTTGACTTGTTTTTCAAACTAATTTTTTTCTTTAAACAATATTAAATTTATTTTTTAAAAAATATTTTTTTATAATGTTAATATATTAATATTAAAAAAAATATTATTATAATATATTTTTAATTACAAAATATTTTAAAAAAACATCTACTATATTATCAAATACACAATCAATACTTATTTGCTTTTCAAAATATATTTTAATATGTGTCACGTGATAGAATAATAGAAATATTAACAAAATCTCTAAATATGTGTGTTTTTCATTGTAATGATAGAATTTACTATGGATTATTACAATATAATTATTTCTTTACCCATAAGTTGAAAAACAAATGTAAGTAATATTGAGAATGTTTTGATCTTAATAATTAGTTTATTAATCATTAAAAAGTTGTTTAAGGATATAGTATTATTTTTTATTTTTTTGCATGTTAAAAATACAATTTTGTCTTTATATTTAATAATTTTTTTAGCTGTTACCCAAGGACTTTTTACTCTTTTTAAGAATATTAAAATAATTAAAATACTTATTTATCCTTTAAATAAAATAAATAAATTATTGACTTGGAATATTTTTTTTGTTTTGCACGCATTAAAATACAGTAACAATACTATTATATCTTTAAAAAAAAGTTAAAAATCAAGACTTTTTTCTTTTTTCTCGTGTTTCTGAAAGGACATCCTGATATTTTTATATTATAAAATAATTATTTTATTAAAATAAAAAAATGCTGCCGCGTCAGGATTACACATGTTAAATAGCTATTGAGATATAAAAACGTGTTTTGTTATCCATATATGATTTTCAAATAATATTTTTTTTTAAATGAAGGGATGCATTAGACAAAGGATATGGACTAGGTTTTTCTTCCAAGCATCTCACTGTTTATCTTTGCATTCAAATAAGGATCATTGACTATGATTGCCTTTATTTTCAATGCTGAGTGTAAAAGCAAGAATCTTCAAATATATCTCAAGATTGAATATTATGATTATTAATATAATAGCTACTAAAAATTTATATAATTGTTAAATTGAAAGCCCGTGGGATTAGTCGAGGTATATACAAATTAGTCCAGACAACCACGTTAATAAAAAAGAAAAGGAAGAATCATCAAATATATATTAGATTTAATAAAAAAAAATTAATAAAAAGACGAGGATTGAATGATAATATATATGTATATATATTGTTATCTTAGAAATTAATTATTTTATACTATGATTACATATATTTTTTATCATGATTTTAATTAACGAGTGAGAAAATTAACATTCTAAGCTAGTTTTAGGAAAAATACTTGTTATAAACTAGAGTGAAAAATAGTGTTTTATATTCATTGCTAGCCTCAAAATCATCAACCAAAACTAAGCTAAGGCTGACATGTGCATGTGTAATAAAAACCAAGTCACTGGGGACCTAGAAATTGTTAGCGAAAACTGTATTACTGTTGATCCAGAAAGTGTCAGCGAAAACTGAGTGACTATAGACCAATAAATCATCACTAAACATTGAGTGACGGTTGTCATGTGGAATTGACAGGGAAATGTAATTCACGGTTGATACTTGAAATCAATAGCGAAAACAGAGTCATCGTCGACGAATGGAATCGTTAGGAAAATCTGCGTCATTACTGAACCAGAAATCATAAGCAAAAACTGAGTCACTGTACACTTAGAAAATCATCACTTAAACCTCAATGACTGGTGAAGTATGGAATCGCCAGCGAAAAAATTCAATGATAATGCTTTGAATCATTAGTGAAAACTAATTCATGAGTAACGCATAGAGCCGTCAAAAACACCATGTCACAACTAACATCGAAATCGTCAGCGAAAATTGAGTTACAGCTGACACATGGAATCGTTAACAAAAATTATGTCACTGGTGACTCAAAAATAGTCAGCAAAAACTGAGTCATTATAGACTGAGAAATCATCATTGAAAATTGAGTGGTGGCTGACTAATGGAATCGAAAGCGAAAACTAATTCACAGTTGACACTTGAAATCAACAACAAAAATAGAGTCATCGTTGAGGTTTGAAATCGTGAGCGAAAACTGCGTCACTGCTGATACAAAAATCGGCATTGAAAATTGAGTCATTGTAAACTAAGAAATCGTCATTGAAAACTGAGTCACTGTAGACTGAGAAATCGTCATTGAAAATTAAGTGACGGCTGACGTATGGAATTGGCAGCGAAAACTAATTCACGGTTGACGCTTGAAATCAAAATCGAAAATAGAGTCATCATTGATGCACGGAAGCATTAGTGAAAACTGCGTCGTTACCGAATCAAAAATCATTAGCGAAAACTAGGTCACTGTAGACTAATCGTCATTGAAAACTCAGTGACGATTGACGTATGGAATCGACAGAGAAATCAAATCCGCAACTAACGCTTTAAATCAGCAGTGAAAATTAATTCACAGCTGACGTATGGAATCATCTAAAACACTATGTCACCGTTAACCTTGAAATCGTCAAACAAAACTGAGTTGACGCTGACACGTGTAATGGATAACGAAAACCAACTCACTTGAGACCCAAAAATAGTCGGCAAAAACTGCGTCATTGTTGATTCAGAAATAGTTATTGAGAACTGAGTCACTGTAGATTAAGAAATCACCATTGAAAATTGAGTGACGCCTGACGAATGGAGTCGACAACGAAAATTGGCTTCAAGGGGGCAATTTTTTTTTTTAAAAAATGGCATTGCATGTTTAAACCCAGAACTATGTCATTGCTCGTTTAAAAAAAGAAAAAAGAAATTTTTTAAAAACTCTCATAGTACTTATGCAGGAAATTTGACAGTGGAAGTCCAGGCTGAAGCATCTGTGAACACAACTTTCTCCTCGCCTCGCAGGTTCGTCGTGTTCATGCATGTATTCAAACCCAATGCGTTGTCTATCTCTCGATAGAAATCAAAAAACGACGACTGACATCTCGTTTCTCTCTGTAATCGATACAATGCACCATGCTATTCTCTCAATATTCATTGAACACGTGACACGTTCCTATAAAAATCTTATCCAGTTCTTCAAATTTTGCATGCTAATCGATTTATAATTCATATTCAAAGTTGAGCGCTGAGAACTCCTGGCATGTGAAGTCACGGGAGAAGACACTGGAAGCGTGAAGATTTCAACGCACAGCTTGAACAGATAAAAGGATAAAAACAAAGGCAATGGAAGAAGATAAATACTAAATAGCTGCTTTTCACACGCACTTTAGGGAAATAAAAATAAAAAAAGGTTCAAACGCGTCCTCCTCCATATATCTACCATATACATAATTTTTCAAATATCATATCAATTATACGTTACGTTTTTCAGCAGTTATCTATTACTTTTCAAAGCAAATTTAAAACTTGAAAATAATTAAAAATATATTTTTATAATAATTAACAGTTGTTTTTATCATTGATGTTTTTTATAAAATTATTTTTTAAAAATAAAAATGTTTCCGCTCCTTTCGTCTCCGCTCCTGCCTATTATCACCCTCTATTCCATACAAAGGAAATAGAATCAGGGTTTTGCATTTGTTATTTTAATCCCGCCTAGTTCCACTCTCTCAAAGGTGATTCTTATCTCTCCTTTTGATCTCGTCAAAGTTAACAAGAAAACCATTCACTCATTTTGTATTTGAATTCGTACTCGCTTCTTTACTCTGTAGATAAAATAATGGAATCGCCAGCTTGGTAACCGCGACGAGAAGTAAAGCCTCCGCCAACTTCCACTGAAGCCGGAGTCGCAGCAGATGCTCCTCCATTGGAGAATTCAGCTGGTAACAATGCAAGCAGCAGCTGTTCAATTCCGGCGCCGACAATCTTGGACCTTGTTAGGTTACAGTGTAGTTTGACAAGGATATTGAATGCTGTTAGGTATAATTATAGTTGAATGGACTGATATGTAGGACATAGAGGACTTTCCTGGAGAGAATGACATGGAAATTTAAAAAACTTACTTGGACAAGATGAACTGAGAAGTTGTTTTGGGTAAAAGATTGAGTGTATAACTTAGTCATATTGGAAGAAAGTAAACCAGCATAAGCAATGCTTTACGCCTCTAGGGTGGAATATGGTTAGTTTTTGCATATCGACCGCATAGCTGAGGCACTGAATCTATGCAGGGATGATTCTGTGTTTTTTAAAATCAATTAATGCATATCCATGCTATATGTTCAAATTTTGACATATAGCCTTGTATTGATGTTATTTTGTGCTAATTTTAGGTCAAGGATAGTCTAAGGAACGACCCATGATACCAATCTGTAAAGCATGAGGATAGAGAGGTTTTCTTCAATGAGTATTTGTCTGAAGTAAAAGCTGCAGAGGGGAAAGCAGAGCGAGATGCAAGGGGCAAAAGGGAGGAACAGGTATAAATTATTGGCTTTGCACATATTGGAAACTGCTCTCTGTCATGCTTGACTACAATCTCTGTAATTATTGCAACTGCTGTTTGACTGCATTTTGCTTTTGGAACAAGGAAAAGTTTCAAATCTATGAATCTGGGTTGTTGTTTAAATAGTACCCTAACAAGACAATGAATCGCCCAGTTTTTATTGATCCATTGACACCAATTGCAAAGACAAAAGAATTTGATTTGTATTATCAAGAAATTAAATATCCATGTGCTTCGCCCTCTGCATGTGTTGTATAGATTGTCACATATTTGTATCTCAGGCCACTGGAAATATTTGAGTTATGATCTTATCAAATAATGCAAAATTGATTATGAACTTCAAGTATATACCATGTGCAAAATCATTTTTCTGCTCAAGAAGCTGCAATTAAGCCGCTAGTTGTGGCTGGTCTGGAAATTTGTTTTTGTAACTAGTGATAGTGTAAAATCAGCTGCGAAAATGATCCAAATAAGTAAATTAGAAGGAAAAGGAAGTATAATTGTT
The DNA here is from genome assembly GCF_005239225.2 of Populus alba. Classification (NCBI taxonomy): domain Eukaryota; kingdom Viridiplantae; phylum Streptophyta; class Magnoliopsida; order Malpighiales; family Salicaceae; genus Populus; species Populus alba. The sequence continues at coordinate 5,465,655 of NC_133291.1, forward strand.
TTTCCCAGCGGTGTACAAATTTTTTCAAAGATCTGTTAGCTGAAGTTATAATTGCTGAAGCAGCAACCCAGAAGACAGAAGACGGGAAAACAGTCCTTGATTCATGGTCAACTGCTAAACGTCTTCTGAAGCCTGATCCTAGGTATAACAAGATGCCTCGAAAAGAGAGGGAAACTTTGTGGCGTCGATATGCGGAGGAGATGTTTAGAAAGCAAAAGTCTTCACCGGATCAGAAGGAAGATAGGCATACAGATGCTAAAAATAGAAGCTCTAATGATTCTGGAAGATATCAATCAGGATCGAGGAGAACACATGACAGAACATAGCCTATTGATTTTTGGATAAGCTCGTTTTAGTCTCTCTCTCTCTCTCTCTCTATATATATATATATATATATATAGTACCCAACCTAAGATCTCTGCAGTGGCTGACAACGAAACGCAGGTGATAGGATTTTCTCCTTTTCTATTTTTTGCGTTTTGATAAAATCTAAGGAGATCGCCTTGGAGCTCCGAATAACGGATGATGCCATCAATCCCTTGGGTTGTGATTATATGAAGTTTGAACCCGGTTGGAACGATCTTCTGATTTTGCAGATGGTTCGCCCACCATCTATCCCTCCTGTGACATCCGGTGAACGGAGGGGCTCTTCCGTCATTCGACTCCACATAATACTCCAGTCATTTAGACCATCCGCGTCACGAGATGTCTTTTAGACTCCACTGTGATTCGTCCGTTCAAGGTGGCGTCTAGAATCCTTGGTACTAAACCTTAAACAAGGAAACATTTGAGGGTTCCATGTAGCATTTGCTGCTCCAGGTACCCATATTATTTCCTATTACTTCACTAGAATTCTCTTGAAGTGCCCATCCTATAACAAATTTAGATCCTCCCGGTTTAATAATTAGGGGACCATTGTGACGCTTCCGTAGCCTAGAAGCTATTTCAGCTTTCAAGCCACCAAACCCAGTTTAAGTAGGCAGATAAAAATGAAATAGCAAGCTGATCTTCCAATAAAATGGCAATTTGGTCATTTTTGTTGCACGTTTTTGGCCAATATTCCATGCAGAGTTTGGATTTTAGAAGACCGACAACCTGAATGGCAGACAATGGCATGGGAGGAGAGGCATAAATATATGGTGATGTTTATAGCTTTGGCATTCTCCTATAAGAGATATTTTCCGGGAAGAGGCGGACGGATGGCATGTTTGAAGATGGTCTGGACCTTCACAACTTCGTTAAGATGGCTTTGCCTGGACAAGTGGAAAGAAGAGATCCTATACTTCTACGAGGAGGAGATTAGGAGGCGAGCATGAGCATCAACAACAACAACAAACACAACCGCAAACAATTATGCGAGCAAGCAAATCGTGTGAGATAGCTTGACTTCAATATTTGAAATCGGGGTTGCTGTTATGTGGAAATGCCCTGGGAGAGAGAAGACATTGCAGATCCCTTGGTCGAGTTGCTCCACATGGGGAGCAAGTATCCTTGGATAACATTGCTGGTATAATTGCAGCTGAGAGTCATCCTGTTGTCAAGGGAAACGACATCATCTACCATATAATTTTGAGATTTGGGTTCGCTGTAATCGACCGTCAAAGTGTTGATAATGGAACAAACACATCAGTGTTATTGACAATTCACTTCCCACTGCAGAGCTCCCTGTCTCTACACACACGCACACTAATAAGCAGCGCTCCTCTTTCAATATAGATACTTGCTGGCTGGCAAGTTCAACATACTTATACTCCTGTAGAGATTATTGGACCTAGAGAACATTAATAAATGATAATTAATCTTCTAACTGATAAAACATCCCCTGCATGATTAATTCCATAGCTTGCGTTAAAAATTAAAAGTTCAACATACCTCAACAAAATTTTCTCTTCAGAAGTATTCTGACTCCGGGAAAGGGATACTCCCTTTTCGCTTTCCGTATTGTGGAGTTTACAGTATTGTCAGGATGGAGAACATAGAGAAATACTGCTATTAAGCTCCATTAACAACTAAAAAAATCTTCTTTACTCCTATAATAAAAGAATGTCTACTGAAATTTTTTTTTATTAGTTTGCTTTACAAATCAAGTACAAACTTGCAGATTTGCCAAAGAGATGAATACTATCCAAAAATCCATCCTTATATTTCCGATACACTAACGCGGTTAAAAAACGAGGGCTCTCTTGCAGCGTATTTACAGAACAGTTTGTTTTTTGGGTGCCAAAAAATTACCCTTCTTTGTGCAAAACAATCCATAGAAAGAATTAAGAACAAAATGCAAATGATCTCACGGCAGCCACAGAAGTGGTAGATGAGGAAATTTAGATGAGACCTAATCCCTGAGCAGAAGAGGGGGATCTACCTCTGTGCAGAAATACTCTATTAGGAAAAACCTTTCATCTCTATGCCAAAAACAAACCCTCCAGATAATCATCAACATAAGCTAAGCATGGCCAGTAATCAGTTCTAATTCGGACCAAGGTTGAAAGATCACTTACTTCCATTTGGAGAAGGAGATGGAACCTTGGTGGAAGAAATATCAATACAAGAAAGCAGCCCATGTTTCTTTTACTAGTATTTATTGAACTTCCACTCTCATCGTCTTCACCATAGGTAAGGTGAAGGGGACCTCTTTCTAAACCAGTAACTGACGTGGTGCTTTCAAGAAAGGAATCCGATGCAGAATCCTTCCATATGATGTTGCAGATTATTCCCCCGTCCTTCACCATGTTAACAAGTGGTTCACCAATCACACTAACAACAAAGGGTGCCAGATACTGCTCAGTGGCCCTGATCAGAGAGTCTGCAGGAACTTCAAGTAGCTTGACTGATCGGGTTCCGCTGATTGCTGCAACACCCTTCTGCCCCTTTAATTGGAATGTCTCCCGCCCTATGTTGGAAGGAGCACCACACGCCTCCCAGAGAGCATTGAATAACTGGGAATAATAAGCAGGTATCTCATCCTCTGCAATGTCAGATGGGATAATAGCCTTGAGAAACATGTCCTCTATACCTACAGTGATACTTTGAAGTTGACCACGGATGACCTGACCATTTTCTGCATTTGCTTCAATGGAAACATCAACTAGACCAGGAGTTGGTTCCTGTGGTTCCAAATCAATTGTTACAGGAGCTCTGAAGCTTTCCTCTTCTCTGGCACCATTTTCTATGGGAACAATGTCTAGTGAAACACTCTGGCCAGAAATATCATCATTCCTGGGAGGTTCCCCAAGAAGACAAGGTATGCGATATGATGGGATAGATCCATATGGTGCTGAGGATGAAAATTTAAGGACAGTTGCATATATGGCAGGAAGACCATCTACTCCATCCAACTGACTAGTAGGTGAATTGTCTCCCCATATATGATTGAAAGGCTCAGATTCAAATCTCAAATGGCAGGATATTCTAACCTTAAACCCAGGCATGTGCCTAAAATCAGGAATACATGAGAAATGCCTCCTTAATATTTCTAAGATCTCCGAAATTTTTGAATCCATTACGCGTAATGGCTCCTGAGACTGATAGATTCTTTCATTTTCTGGGACAGTCAGCAAAATTGTCATTGTCATTGTCATTCAGATCTCTTATGTCAACCAAAGGTTCACTATCCCTTATGCTCTCTAGATAACCAGCTTTAGAACTCCCATCACCCAAAGGTAACAAGGACAAGGACCAGGTTTGCTTAACAAGCAGTGGTTTTGTTCGCTCAATGTGAATGTAGGCTGAGATGTTCCTAGATTTCTTGAGATTCTGATAATGCTGTCGAGGAGAGTGAACATTGAAGAAAGAACTGGAATGTGAGGATGGAGAAATACCGAGTTGCTCCCCCAGGTTCAGTATGTCTCGAAGCTTCACTCCTGGTATACAGATCAGCATTCGCAGGTAGATCCTATAAAAAGCCATGGTTAAAGAAGAAAAGTCAATGACAACTGATTATAATAGGTAATTATCTCCAAACAGATCCATATAGTTAACAGAGCCAGATTTTGATTATTTTACATGGAAAGAGTCTGTCAAACTGAAACAACACTGAAATGCAAGCAATTTCTCTGGTCATACCTTGCATTGTCACGAACCTCCAAATCAGGGAAATATAGACATGTAAAAGCAAGAAGGCGAGATAACCCAAGGAACAATCTAGAGCTATGGTGGTGCATCAGCATAGTTCGGCAAATGCCAAGAACTTTACTTCCCCGGGACCAAGTTTTCAGCCCTGTATCAGGGCCATGTTTCTCCACAAGAAAAACCATAAACTTGTCAAGTAGGTCCAACAATCCCCTGGGAGGTATTGTACTGTTTTCTGCAATTCTGTCAAATATTGGCAGGTAAGAAGACAACTTATAGTTTATTTTGACTTTCGGAAGCAGAAGCTCATCAACTGTCTGAAGCAAGCGCTCTCCCAGCCAGCGATGCTTTTGACAGCCTAACAAGCGATCAGTGTAAGAAACAATGACAGGGACCAATCTCTGAAACTGCAATGTCATGTCCACTAGCATCCCCTAAACAGAAGAAATTTGGAAACATCATCATTATGAGAGAAAAAACAGCTTGTGGCCAAACTCCATCCACCCCACTTCTGAAACCACACCCCATAGACTCAAGAAATCAGGCAAGACACTTCACAATGTTCCTTGTAAATAGTGAGAAAAATGCTTTAAAAGATGAGAAATTTAGGCCCCGTCTGTTTCCACATTAAACAAGACCCAGGATATGAATTCCTTATTATTTCTATTGGGAAATAAACAGGCATTTAAAGTATTATAAAACCTAATCTACAAAAATCAACGATACCTAGCCTATATTCTTCAAGGTGACATGCTGCTCAGTGCAACAAGTTTGTTCTTGCCCTTAGTTGCACGCTGAACCTTCAAAATTGGGGTGGAGATTGAAATATATCTCCTTTAATCCCAAACATGTGGCAGGAATCTTGATAGTTATATCCAAGATAATAGAATACGTAGGAAAAGGAAGCTTATCAAAGCAGACCACAGAACATGCTTTTTGATGGAATTGAAAATTTAGAAATGTAAATTTTAACATTTATAGCAGATTATTTAAGGACTAAACTACAAGTAAATAACATTGTGAATTTACCTTTTGGTCCAGCATTTTATTTCCAAGTGTTTAATGTATAGCAAAGCTTACAGGATATTACCGTGTAATCCCCAATGAAAAACTCTTACAAGGTTTATAGAAATTCTTATCAGTCATTTTTCAAAGATGGCACTATAAACTTGGAATAGCAGCTCCAAAAAGGCAAGAACATGAAGCCAATTTTTTCTCCTTTGTCATTCAGATTCCATGTTTTCAACAGTGTTTATTCCCACTCAACTATCCTTCCACAACTTGTGCAATCGAATATGATCTAGCTACATGTAAAAACAGCATTCTATAAACATGCCTCTGAGAATGCAGTTCCCTATGCTCTCTGATCCTCAACTCTGTTTAAAACTAGCACACCGAGCATAAGTCAGAAACATATTTTCAGTTATAGCCCATTGTTTTTCCACGTCAGACTTCATAATATAAAGAATGAAGAAAGTTTTTAGCAAATGCTAAAGGAAGACATACCAAACTCAAAGACAACTGACTTCGTAAATTATATTGTGATTCTGCTACATCTATTCAGATAAAGTAACAATTAGAATGAAATTTCAGCAAAAAGAAGAATAAAATAAAGTACCTGCAAGGTATGGAAGATGGTAGAGTCCATGAGTGTTCTGGTGGTGGAAGGATCACTGTCAGAATGAGATGAGGCACCTATCAAGAACTTGTGAAATGCACGGAAAGCCACGGCAGTTTCTGTACTCCAAGGAGGCAACCATTTGAAAGCCGAAACAGAAACCAGACCATCTTCAAACAGCTTAGCAGCAGATTTCCCAATACCCACCTCCTCACCGGAAAAACTCTCAAGTTTCAACCTATCAAGACATATAGAGTAGAAGGCAAGTAAATCCAGCTTCAACGCTTTCAATGAAAGTGGATCAAACACGGCTGGATAAAACCTCAGACCCAACTCAAAAATTGACTTATATTTCCCAACCTCTCCACTGAACATCAATTTACTTAACAACCCCAACAACCAATGAAGAGCAAGCAATCTAAAAACCAAATAATGGTGTGTCTCCTTCGAAATCAACAGCAATCGAGAAAAAATCTCTCCCTCTTGTCCATCAAACACATCCAGAAAACGAGAATACATCGTCAAAACAACATGACACGACAAAGGATCAAACGAATAAATCATCCAAAAAAACTGCACTTTCAACATCGACGCTTGCAACTCCAAAGCTACAGCCATAGGCATTACCATCCCTAAAAACTCCATCATCCCACTAGGTGTCAAAACCTGCGGAGACTCCAATAAAAAGGCCATAGCTCTCCTCAACTCCTTGTAATTCAACCCCACAACCACCTCTTTACTCCCAATCCCATTCTCATCCCCACCAGACAAAACCCATTGCGGCACGTTAAACGGAACTAGAGGCACCGAAGTATTCAATATCGAAACATTCAACTTGGTATTAACAATATTAAAAACAACACTAGTAAACAACAACAGGTAAGATTGGCAAGCATGACTTCTTTCATTCTGACACAAACTCCATAAATGCCCGCCAATATTAGACAACAAGCACGGCCAACATTTCTCCAATTCCCTCAAACACTCGCACGCAATCGCGCGTGATTGCCTATCCATGCTGTGATTTGGCCTGTTAATGACCAACACTAGAAGCTCAACCAAACCCTCAATGAACCGCGGGTGAAATTTCTCGAGCGCGTTTACGGTTACGAAAATCGAAGTGGTGCTTACCATGAATTGTTCTTTTAAATAATACGAGATGGTTACGCCGTCGAGGGGTGATTGTATAACGGATCGGAGAGATTCGAGGAGGCGATTGAGATGCGTTTCGTGGGTGAAAAACGTTTCGGAGAATTCTTCGAGGAGGAGAAGGAGAGGAAGCTTGAGAGGGAAGTCTTTTTTGAGGAGAGAAGTGAAGGCTTGGTCGAGGATAGATTGGAGTAGGTGCGGTGCAGTCCATTTGTGGTGGCGTGGACCGCCTTGTTGGAAATCCTCGATTAGGGATTCCCAGTCTTGAGAAGAGAGAGGTTTGGGAAGTGGTTTATCTGGTGGATTCATCGTGGATTTAGACAAATGCTAAAACGGAATTATGAATTTGATTGATCTTTTCTCATGATCTGTGAAGTTCCAGAGGGGAAGAAGAAGACGAAGAAGAGGAAGAAGAGGGAAGCATCCGTTATGGAATTTGAGGGATGTATGGGCCAATCAATGCCCAATGCTCCCTGCAGCTTGAAAGAATCCAGAATTATCTGTCTTAGCTGTAGGGCCGGCCCAAATTCTTGTCCCTCTCGCCTGCGATTCACCCGGTGATCCGTTCATTTTTCTTTTTTCATTGTTAAAGTTTAACCTTTCCCTTTTTTCCATCTATCTAGGTTTTGATCAGGGATGCCAATTTTATATGATTGAATTAAATTTTATTCGATTTAAATTTTATATGATTTAATAGGGTGTGTGATGAGTTCACTCGATGTGATTCCACTCGATTTCTTTCTTCTTCTTTTTTATATAGAATTGTATTTTTACTTTCATTGTGATATGTTGATTTTTATCTTATTATTAGTAAAGTTTCTCGTGGTTTTTTGTATGGATTTGAAGTTTAAACTTTATTCCATGACTTATGGATGAAAATATTTTATTTTTTAAACTTATTTTTTATTTTAATATATTTAAAAAATCAGGTCATGTTAGGTATTGTCAAATGGAGATGATTTTTCATCTAATCTTGTCTGTTGGATTAGAGGTGAAGTTGAGGGGTGGATTTAGATATTTTATACCAGACTTGAACATAGCAAAATCTGACCCTGGCATTATCCATTGCCATCCTTGGTTCCTAGTTGAATAAATAACTTTAATGAATCCAACCCATTTACATAGCTTATAGGTTTGTTTTTTCAAATTTTTAAATTGATTTTTAAAATTTATTAGTTTAAGTTTTATAAATTTTAAAATTATTGAAGTATATATAAATTAATCGAGACGTTGATGTTAATTAAAAAAAATAATTGAATTTTCAAGCTGGATTGTGTCCATATCTATATCTCGGGTCACCGCTACGTGATCGACACGTGGAAATGGACTGGATTTGACTATAATCTTTAACTTTTAGACTGGATCTAGAAAATGGAAGGGATATGATATGAAAGCGACTGTTAAGTTGTAGATGTCTTGATTTTACGGGAGAGATAAAAAGGAGGTGTGATGGGAAAAAAAAAATCTGATAATACTGTTGGAAAACTTTATTTGAGAGAAACTGAAATTGTGATGTGAAGTTTCAATTATAAATGCAATATTGAAAGGAAAAAAAAAAGAGTCTTGGAAGGCTTTGCTGCCCAGTTCCGTACAATTAGATCACTGCCCCTCACTGGCACATACTGTCGGTGAGATCAGCTTTTTCTTTAATATAAAAAAACATCTAGCAGTTATAAGTAGTAAGATAATAGTTATATTTATGAAGATTTTTTTATAAATACTGAGACAAGATAATATTAGATCTTATTTGATCAATTTGAATTGATATTTTAGTTTAAAATCAAAATAAATTATAAAATCAAGTATAAACTCAATATTAAGGGGTTTAAGTAAAAAAAATAATAAGAAAATAACTTGAGATAGTATATATTAATCTCTACTAAAAAAATTAAAATTAAATATAAATCTCAATCCCTAATAAATTTAATGTCAAATGATGTAATTAAAATTAAAAAATCAATTAAAAAATTATACAAAAAAATAATTTGAGTCAATCCTTTAAATTCATGACCCGAGTGAAGATAATTTTATAAAAATCAAATTAAGATAAATCATAAATTTTAATTCTTAGATAATTTAGTGTTAAGTTGGGATATAAAAAAATCAATTAGAAAACAAGAGGAAAATTCATGTGAATTAAGTTAATTCGTAAATTTAAACTTGTATCACAAGACTAAAATACAGTCCTAAAAAGTGAGTTATAAAGTTTAATCCCAAAAAAAAAAAAAAAAAGCCAAAGGAAGGAAACAAATCACTATGAGAGATACAGCAAAAAACTTTTTTTTTTTAAGTTTCCTTCTTTTTTTATTAATTCCATCGCATCAATAGTTAATACTTTTTTTTTTATCCAAACCAGACTGCAAGATAAAGGGGGCGAAAACTCGAGCGAACAATCCTTTGAAAAAACAAAAAAAACACTTACACAAACACCGCCTTCACACGCACACGTATAGTTCTAGTGGTTTCCATAGTATAGAGAGTTGCTGTCTTCCACCTTGCAGGTTTCTACAAGGGATGCTCTTTACACGTGATGTTCGGCCATGCCCTTCGCATGATGGGCCTCTTTTTAAAAAAAATAATAAAAAAATAACACTTAAGAAAATGTATATATGCGCGCGCGCGCACGAATCTTCTTAAAATAAGTATTCAAAGTCATGTTAATGGATCGTATTTTATAAATACTTGATCATTAAATTAAAATAAGATTTTATTGTAAAACTAACTGCTCCATCTACGTGCCATACTAAAATGAAAGCGAGCCCTTGATTTAATGTTCCATTCAGTGATACAACTCGATGTGTTTTTTTAAATGATTTTCATTTTTTTTCTCTTTAAAATTTTTTTTTTAAAAAAAAAATTTGATAGAAAAATATTATAAAACAAGAAAATAAATAAAGATAAAATGAAGACAAAAACATTATGCATTTAGACTGGTTCACTATTTACTGTATGGTATGATAGTGGCGTGCTATTCTTAACCTAAAAAATAATTATTTTTTATGTTAAGGATGTTTCAATCTTTTCACGTGATATATTAGTTATTAAATGCTTGTCCGGTAATATAATTATATTTTTATTTTCAAGTGCAGTAAAATAACTTGGTTGCCTCAAAAATTCAAAAAATTATAAAACTACCAGAACATTGTATATATATCCCTTTCACTTGTTCATGCACAAAGAATTGACAAGGATACTTGTGAAATAAAAACAATAAAACCATTGGTGTTTAGGGGTCTTTTGGTATCCTCCTTTGTTTTTTTTTTTTTTTTCATACACACACATGTGTGTGATTGTGAGATTATCACGGAAATCAAGGGTGTCTTGGTCTTTTGATACCAATTAAATATTGATTATTCTAAAAAAATTATTGGTGTGCGGGAGGTGCACATGCATCCTAGGTATGTATGCATTGCCTCCGGGTGGCATAAAATGCTTGTTCGTTGTGTTATTTGATGTGCCACCGTATCTTTTTCTTCTTGGTGCAATATTTGTTGGTGACCAGGGAATGGTTTGCTATAACTACACCTTTCTCTTTTTCCTATTCTTTCTATTTTACCCTAAGAAATACATGTCGATCTTATTTACTATTGGTATTCAACTTTAATCCTTACTCTTTTTTATTTTTAATTTATATCCCTAGCCTCTTTGTTAAAGTTTTTTTTTCAATCTAATATTTTAATTTTAATTTGCTGCATTTTTTTCCTTCTAATTTGGCTCCTTTTCTCCTTTGTAATTTTGTAGTAGTTTTTAATTTCAACACTCAATTCAAGTCCACGGTGTGTTGTTTTTTCTGTCTCGATCCTCACTTTTTTTATTATTTCTTCTCTCTTGGTAATTTTTTTTCTTCCAATCCAATCCTCAAAATTTTAAAAATTATTATTACCTTCTAATTTATTTTGATTTTGATTTTCATCGTCATTTTTTAATTGCTATTTTTATTTTTTTATATGTTTTTATGTAATTGATTTTTTTCTCAAATTTATCCTTTCATATTTGATTTACTGGGAATCGAGCGTCATGGTTTTTCATATATGGTATTTCCGGTCTAATGACTTGGATTACAAGTTTAAAAAATTATCATAGGCCAATGTTTTTTTTTTGTTGTATTTTTTTTTTTATTTTATTATTCAACATTAATTTTTTTATTTAAAAAAATAATTATGTTTTTTTTTTTTAAATTTTCCCCCGAGTTATCTTAATTTTATAATCATAAATATAAATTTTACAATTCAACTCAGGTTAAATCGTATTTTATTACCTGCATTATATTTCTTTCGCACTATTTTAAGCGTGTGTTTTTTTTTTTTTTATTAATTACATCCTTTCAAAGGTTTTATATTTCTAAGTTACCGTGTGTTTTTTCAAAAACTCCTTTTTTTTTTTCTAAATAAAATAAAATCCAATCAGTCTATCAGAATTATAACATGATTTTTTATCTGAAACACATCTGCGGCATCAAAATATAATTTTTTATATATAAAAAAACGCGAATCCGCTGCATAGCGGTTGCCCATATCCAGTAGTAAAATCCATTGAAGGTTTAAAAAATAGGAAAAAAGAAAAACCCCAACGAGTTACAGTTCGAAACAGATAGACAGCACCCAGCAGAGCTTATCTTTCTGTTGTTCAACTTCCTGTTTGGCGATTTCTTTAAATTATCTTGGAAGTGAATCGACGACCGAAGAAGAAAACCCTAGTTTTTAAATCAACCGATCGTGATATTGAAGACGGCTCAATCCGATTTTATTTTCGAAGCACCTTCTTTAGAGGTACATTAATTAATTAGGGTTTTGTTTATTTTTATTTTCTTAGATGAACAAATTATTTAGTTGATTTAATGTTTAGGTTATTTGTTAGGTTAGGAATTAATGTGGTTTGTCTGTTTGGCAGGGATTATTGAGTTTGATGAGATTGTAGCAATATGGCAAGCGATGCAGGGAAAGGAGACCCTTCTAATGGGACTATCTATATTAGTAATTTACCTGAAGGGACCGATGACATTATGTTGGCTGGATATTTTGGCACTATTGGGTTGTTAAAGGTATGGAGTTTTGCCAGGTACCTTTTTTTTTTCGTCTGTTTTTTAAGCATCTACCTGTACTATTTGCTTCCTTTTACGTCGAGGGATCTCTTAGTTCAGTTCTTTTATTTACTTTTGATTCCTTGTTGTAATGAGTAGAAGGACAAGAGAACTGGTCGACCTAAGATATGGCTGTACCGTGACAAAATGACGAATGAGCCTAAGGGTGATGCCACAGTTACTTATGAGGATCCTCATGCTGCTCTAGCTGCTGTAGAGTGGTTCAACAACAAGGATTTTCATGGTAATATCATTGGAGTATTTATAGCACAATCTAAGAGCAAAGATGACACTGTTCGTAATTCTGTGGATGATCCCAATGATTTTGGCGGGTTTGAGGAAAATGCTAAGGATTTGAATGAGGGTGGGGGGAGAGGTAGAGGACAGGACGATGCTTCTGGGAAAGCGTGGCAACAGGATGGAGACTGGTTGTGTCCGAATACAAGGTCTGTGATGTGATATTGGTGAGCAGCTCTTGCTCTTTTTTAGCTCTAGTCTGTTTTTTTTTTCCACCTTCCTCTTTTCTTATGCAAATAACTTCTTATGCTTTATTGTTCAAGCAGTTGTTCCAATGTAAATTTTGCATTTCGTGGTGTGTGCAACCGTTGTGCAAGTGCTCGGCCTTCTGGTCCATCTGGCGGTGGTGCTGGAGCTGGAGGTCACGGGAGGGGACGCGGTGCCAATGACTCTGGTGTCCCTGGCCGGTCAGTTGGTGCTCCTACCGGACTTTTTGGTCCAAATGACTGGACCTGTCCAATGTAAGCCTCAGGTTGCCCGAGTTTCATAATTTGTTTGCTTTCTTGTGCTGTTCAACTGCTAAATTTCATGTTGCTTGCCATGCTAGTCTCTGATTCTGAGCATACAGTATCATTTCCTCTGTATTTTCTTATACTGCTGGAAAAAGTGATGGATGATGGTCGTGTAACTGTATCTCATAAAACAATCTGAATCACTGACCAATAAAGGGAGAAAGATTGTGAGGCTAAATGAGTTCAGTAGAATGATAATGTTTCCAGTGAGATCCAGTTTTAAGGTGGATCCAAACTCAACGTTGACGACCATGAATACAATCTGGAAGGAGAAATACAATGGACTGCTTTATGATGTTTGATTTGATAAAATTTGTTGGAGCGTAGCTCCCCATTTCTTATATAATCTATCTAAATAACAGGTGTTGAGCTTGGGACAAAGGGATTTATTCTGATGGCAGGACTGTTTTTAGAATGCTGAATTTTGTAGATAGATTTGTGCGCATGCATTCTGAAGCTTTGTGCTATTCAGTCAAGGGTGTGTAGTTGATGAGGCTGTTATGTACTGGATTTATATTAAGTTTAGTTGGTAATATTCTGCTCATTGACCTGTACATTGTAAAACCATCTGCGGTGCTTTTAGCTTGAAGAAGTTATCTGGGTTTCCTTTGTTGGCATTTGGTTGAGACCTTCAAATTCATATTGTAGGCAAGGTTTCTGAAATGCATGACCAAATATTCAGCCTCCTCTTTTTTTCGTGTTGCTTATGTTTCTACTTTTCCTTTTGTATTTCAGGTGTGGTAATATCAACTGGGCAAAGCGCTTAAAGTGCAATGTTTGCAACACAAATAAACCTGGTCACAATGAGGGTGGTGTGAGGTGATATATGATAATTCATACCCTCAAATTCTCCTGATCCATCATATAGCTTGCGTGATATAGAACTTTGTCAACTTTCTTTGCTAAAATCTAAAATTGATGGTGCTAAAAACGTTTCCCTACTCTTTCATCAGTTCTCCTTTTACAAGGGTTCCTGTTTTATGAACTCGAAGACCTTGTAACTAGCATATGGGTGAGTGGATAAGCAATAACCGAGTTGTAACAAACCTCAAACTTGGTTTATGTACCTTAGTTGAGTGGATAAACATTAACTTAGTCATATTTGCTTTGCTATGTTGGGTGAACTTCAGTTCTTAATGGTTATCTTCTTTCCTTGACTTCATGTTTTACTATTTTACATCTTGTAGAAACTATTCTAAAATTATGCCCATATCTATGCTCACACAGAGGAGGACGAGGTGGTGGTTACAAAGAACTTGATGAAGAAGAATTAGAGGAAACCAAGAGACGAAGAAAAGAAGCTGAAGTAAGATATTCTTGCGGTGCTCTGACTTTGAGATTATTTAACACGTTCTTGTTTTATATTTTTCATGTTCCAATAACAGGATGATGGAGAGCTATATGACGAGTTTGGCAATCTGAAGAAAAAATTTCGGGCGAAAACTCAACAAGCTGAAGCTGGAAAGGTGCTTCCAGGTGCTGGACGTGCAGGATGGGAGGTTGAGGAATTCGGTATTTGAGCATTATTTTATTCTTTAATTTTCTATTTTCAAAATAAGCATGTATTGAAATCAAGCACGTTGATCTTATAGGTCTGTATATGTTATTCATGAACCGGAGTTATATCCATTAGAATCAGATGGACAGTGGAGTGTTAAAATTTTACGTGGACAAAGTTATCGGTGCTAACAAAATGATATATTGCCAGGTGCCGCTGATAAAGAGGGGAGAGAGAGAAGCAGAGAAAGAGGGAGGGATCGCGATGGCAGGGAAAGCAGCAAGGCCAGAGATCGTGATGGTAGGGATAGGCGCCGTAGTCGTAGTAGGGATCGGGATCATGAGTATGGTCGAAATAGAGAATATGGACGGGACAGGGACCGTGATCAGGACCGGGATCGGTACCGATACTGAGGATAGAAGTAAAGGTTCTCAGCTTTGACCCGCGGTTGTTTTGGCCCTCTACTTCGATGGGAAAGATGCCATCAGATATGAATTATGAATTTTGGTTACTGTCATTCGATATGAAGTTTGGTTTTACTTGGCATTTTTGTCTTATCCGGAATTTTAAAATCCCTGCTCCGATGTGACTTTATTGAGTTATTCCCCGTACTGCAACCATCAAGAAACTAGGAACTGGGTCATCTGTGCTCTTGTTGCTAGATAGACTAGTTTGAAATTGTTTTAATGTCGTCCAAATTTTAAAATCTGGCTGGTGTTAGTAAATGTATTACGCCCCTTGCTTGGATGGATAGATGGATGGACCTGAAAGGTGGTGATAATGAAGACTTTTGATCGTGCAAATCACGAGCTCAGCATCATTTACGAGTTATGGCATGTTAGCAAGTTCGATCATATTTTGTCCAATGGCTCGTCGTGTACTGTGTTTGGTTTCGAGCTTCTATAGTACTTCCATTATGTTTGATTTAATGACAACCTTTGTCAATCTCAAACGAATTTAAGGAAAGAGATGCTATAGAGGAGGCTACCCTTGTCTAACGTAAGAGCCACCAAACTGTCCGTTGCTAATCTTCTAGCGTGGACTTTCAATTCCCCAAAATCCCCGATGTTTCATGATCCTTGAACTTTGAAGGTAATCGCCGAACCTAACGCCCACCACCACCCTGCACGGGGACGGTATCAAAATAAGATCTCCCCGCGAAATTTATCTCATAGCTCTACAAAGTCCAAATCCCTACAAAATTTTGTTCTACAGACGGCTCTAGCACTCCGCTTCACCATCTGGTAATTCTTCTTCTTTTTACACCCACCCTTTATTTTTTTGTGTACATGGCTTTAGCGCTTTGCTTCAATATGTTCTTCTTTAGGGTTTTCACATCCCTCCTTTCGTTTTCTTTTCGGTCAATAATCATTCCATGGAGTATAATTATTTAAGATAGCAAATTGAGAGCCCGAGTCCCCTCTGGTCTGAAGCAAATTCTACACGCAGCTTATCCACAAATAGCTAGTCACGTGACATAGGAGTGGTGGTGTTGTGTGCATCATTCTCCTTCGTTCATGTGAAATATTATTAGTAGCAAGTGGGTCAGAAGTCTCTGCTGGGCCCCTTATTCACATGTCCCGAAAGTGTAAAAACTCCCGTGGGGACGTCTGCCAAAGCCAATATAATAGAAAAAGAACATATGATACGTGTGTGTGAGTGGGTGAGACAAGGGATAAATAATAAATAATATAAATCTTCTCGGAGACAAAATTGCCTGTCATCGCTTTCGTTCGGCGGACCAATGTGGTGTTTCTTTTTAGCTTCTACTGCCAACATGTATTTTGTTAGCTTCATATATTTATTGATACTTCTTTTATTAAGCAGTTGGTGAACTCATGATCGAAAGCAGTTGGTGAAAAGAATTTATATTTTTTTTTTTTGGAATTCTTATTATTTTTATTTTAGAAAAATAATTATTCCTTTTAATTTGAGATAAGTCATATTTATGTCGATTTTTACCGAGTGATTGAACACTCACTGGAACTGTTTTTTTCTTTTTTTTTTTGCCCTTTCTATTTTATCATAAAAAGCACTTTCTGCTGCATGCGTCACAGATCACAATTCTGTTCACAACTACAAGTCAGAGTGAAAAACCAACGGTAATGTCAAATGGAGCTTTAAATTACTGCGGTATTTATCAACCGTGATGATGCTTCTTGGGGGTATTATGAGATAACTGTGTCCTTTATATAGTGTGTATGATTTTTCTTGTCTGCTGTCACATATATCCTTAAAGCATTTCTCACTATCAGGCAAACATAAGTTTCTTGGTTACATTCGATGCAAAGAAGCAATGCCACAGCTCTGTGATCTTGCAATTAATGTCAATGGTCAACAAACATTCTTTATCAATCAGGTAGTGCATATAATACTTTGTTAAGTAACCACTGCTAGTTTTCTTTCTTCTTTGAAACTTCAGGCAAGGTTTTCTGATTGAACTAGTTCTGATTGTTCATGGTTCGTTCTTGCAGAAAATTCTATCAGCATATTCAGAAAAGCTAAAGAAGATCGTCAGGCGAGAAAAGAGAAAATCCCAGATTAAGAATTCAATTATTGAAATTGATGACTTCCCCGGAGGCCCAGATGGGTTTGAGCTGGTTTCAAGATTCTGTTACAATCATGGCGAAATCAAAATCACAGTTTCAAATGTGGCTCTTCTCCATTTCTGTGCAGTATTTCTTGGCATGACCGAGAATGTATCCACGAGCAATCTCTTGAAACAGACAGAGACATTTCTTGACGGAATGATTTACTGGTCTTGGCAAGATACAGTTTCCTGTCTCAAAAGCTGTGAGTTATTCCTTACAAATGCGGATTCATCTGGGCTTGTAGAAAAGCTCATTTTTTCACTACTGGGAAAGATTTCATATAATATAGATATTGCAACTCTTGCTGCTTCCTCTTCTTCCTCTTCATCATCTTCTGAAACTGCATCTAGGTTCAGGTTTTCTTCCCCGTCTAAAACCACTCCTGAGTCAACTAAGCCAGGTTCATCGAGCAAACAATGGTGGTTTGATGATCTGATCATATTACCTCCAATGATTATTGAAAAGGTAATAAAAAACATGGGGGCTTATGGAACTGACAACGATAGCTTAATCCTCACAAAATCCCTACTCCATTTCCTGAAAATGGCAGTACTTCAATGCAAAAGTGGAGCAAAAAGAGCTGCTCTGTATTCAAGATCAGCCTACGCTGGTCTTGCAGACACTGCTGTCCACGGGGTGATTTCTATGAGCTGTTCATTTTCTTGCAGAGGCCTGTTTTCAGTATTGAGGATTGTGTCTGGATTTGGTCTGAGCAAAGATTGCAGAGCTAAGCTGGAGATGTTGATAGGTGGGATGCTTGACCAAGCAACATTGGATGACTTGCTTGTCTCTGGCCATGATAGAGGTGTTTTTGATGTTAATCTGGTATTGAGATTGATGAGAATATTTGTTCATAGTGATTTGCTGTCCTCACAGAAGTTGAAGAAGGTTGGCACATTGATTGACAAGTACTTGTGTGAAATATCTCCCGATCAAAACCTTAAGGCCTCAAAAGTTCTAGGAGTTGCAGAAAGTTTACCAGATTCCGCAAGAGATAGCTTTGATGGGGTCTACAAAGCCATTGATATCTATCTTGAGGCAAGTATTGCAAACCCTCATTTCCTCGTTCTTTTTTGTTTCTTTCTTATCCATGATGGCCAAATTATTGATAGCTCTGGATAAAGAGGAGAAAAATCAGTAAGAGTTAAACAACAAAGACAAATTTAACAGACAAGACAAAATCACCCACCAATATTTATTTCTTCTTCTTCTTAGTTTAATTTAATTTAATTATAGCTATTGCCTTTTTTTTAGTTTCTTTCCCTTTAGCTGATCAGCCGGAGAGAACCACGGCACATTACCCTCTCATCAACATTGAAAAATGAATCTGATAACTTGTCATTTCTGGCCAGGCTCAGATACTAATGTGCCGGTATTTATATATTTTGTTTAATAAAATGCAATATATATTTGTCATTTTATCAAACTAGCACCGTTTGATTAGTTAAAAAAAATAAAAAAAAATGTTTAGAAAATAGTATATGTCTGACTCAACCGCTATTAAAAAAAACATTGTTCTATTAACACTCACTATTAGATAATAGTGGTTGTATTAAGTAGCATAATACACCTAAAAAATTTACATAAAATAAAATCTAATTAAATCACCATAACCAAAAGCCAAACATAAACATAAATTACAATACCTCAAACCCATAATTGAAACAAGAGCTATTTTAATATTTTTTTATTTGTTAATTATAATCTCAAATTAATGCTTGTGTTTTTTAAACATTATTTTATTTATTTATATTTTTTAAGTTGTTAATGAATGATTTGAAATTTTAAACATCCTGTTCATATGTTAAGTAAAGATATTAAATCATGTTTTTATAAATTAAATATGAAAATGCATAATATATAAGACAATTTTAAAATTAATATGAAAATTAACAAAAATAATATTACAAAAATTAAGTAGTAATAATAAAAAATCTTAACTAGAAAAATACCAAAAAAAAAACAACAATTAATAACCAACCAACTCAAATATATATATAATATATATAAACTAATTAATACAAAAAACATATTTTAGTGTTTTTTTTTTCTCAGAAGTGGTGAAACATGGAAAAAAAAAAAAGTTTTTATAAATGCTTCGTAAAAGCGATTCAGAATCACTATCTTATTATGAATCGTAATCGTTAAAGAACTCTTATTAAAAAAAAAAAAAATGGTATTAAAACCACAATTCTAAATTATAATATTTATTTAAATTGTTATTTTAAATAGTGATTTTTCAACTATTACTATTTTCAACAATGATTCTTTATAAACTAATTAATTTTTCCAAAACTTTCCAAAACGGATCCATTCCCTGTTAACTTTATTGAAACTATGTTTGTTATATATATGTCTCACTACCAGACTGGGTGCAATGAACTATATCTGCAATGAAAGAAACATCTTACCAACTAGAAATAATATAATAACACTCCATTATTTCCGTGAAGGAATTTTTAACCAGTGGCTAAACGTGTTCTTTTCCATGATATGGACCAATGGTTGTCCAATCCAACATCAATGGATGCTAACTTATTTATGGCCCGGCCGACAACATATAAGGTTGTGCATCTTCTTCCCTTTTACCTCTATAAATCTTTTGTTTCTTCTCATTTTCAAGTCCGTGACACTCACGGCAACTCATTCTGCTACCACCACCGTCTTTTGTCATCTATTTAAACAGACAAAAACCTGCAGAGCTTCTTCAAATAATGTATGCAAAGGGCCATGCAGTTCATAGTCTAACGTTCAGGGAAGTACTGGAAATGTTTGCCTGGATCATTACGGAACACAAGTTCCTTACTTAATGCCAAATTTATGTTCTTGAGGTAGAATGTGTGCATTGAACCTGATATGGCCTACTGATTTGCTTTCTTGTCCACAGAGTTTCTTACTATTCTTTTACTTCAAAGCTTTGTTGGCTAACAAATAATCCCAAGAATCTGTTTTCAGTATTAGCGATGCTAATTCTACAGAAAAAATTCCTTGCAAAATATTCTTTAAAATATCGCCATCCATTTAATGAGAGAGTCCCCACTAATAAGCCTCACAAATCTAATGGTTGAAATTCTTTGAAAAATGACTTCCGTACGTAAAATCAACTTTGTGAAGGTATAGATGAGATTTTCCAATCGTATAATTATCAATGATCTTCAATGCATTCTATTTGTGGATATTTGCAGTCTCACCCAACACTCCCATTTGCGGAGCGATCAAGATTATGCAGATGCCTTAACTACGAGAAGATGAGTCTTGAAGCATGCAAAGACCTTGCCAAGAATCCAAGAATCCCTCCAGATGTTGCAGTTGAAGCACTCAAGCTACAACATTCTAAAATATCAAAAGGTGAGTACTCTGTCTCTGTCAAAGACTTGAAGGGTCCAAGCATGATCAATTCCTCCGGGATGGTCTTGTACAATGGCGATGTTGAGAGTCTTTCACCGGAGAACCAAGACACGAGGATGAACATGCAATGGAGGGTCATGGAGTTGGAGAAGGCATGCAGGGAGATGAGGCGTCGGATGCCAAAGTTGGTCGGTCATGATGTCAATGTCATGAGGGGTACTACCCCTTATTATAGCAGATCGCCATTGCCTAAACTCTGTTAAACTTCTCCTTTTCTCTCACAAAATTTATATCCAGTCGTTTACGTTTTTCTGGTGAAAGTAAGACCAAGGATACATGTATATCATGCGCCGATATCAATTAAAGACTCTAATCACTCTCACAAAATCTAAGCTTGAGGGATTATTTGTGAATATTTAGTGATTGTAGCAAAGTTTTGTATTGTTAATGCAGTTGATATTTCTACGTAACTGCAATTTTATATTCCAGGTTCTTGGATCACATTCGCAGATAGACTTTGTACCTGGCTAAATTTTGATGAAAGGAAGTTGCAATAAGTACCATAAAACTCAAGAGAAGCTTGAAATTTATTTTGTGATTGATTAGTGGAGTAATTAGAGCTTTAATAATATATAGCTTCCGTATATTTTGATTAATTCTACAAATTTTAAAATTAATGATTATATAACTATTAATGATTCTAAAATTTATAGAACTTGAACTAGAGAGTTTGCCGTATGATATTTTATCAAGCTGTTATGTAACCCATGAATTGGTTTTGGCTTTGGGGTGATGGTAGGGTGTAGTTTTAACCCATGCAAGGGAATTCATAAATTACACAACACAGAAAAAGGGATTCTCGACATGGAAACAGGCGAGTGTCTTCGCTTTCTGGCATTTGATTCGATTCGCTCTTGGATGTCCTTATCGATACATTCCCTGCACGGTAAGGTCACGAGAAAAAAAAAAAAAAAGTTTTATTTCTTTATTTTGGTAATTATGGAAAGATACATGCAAACAGAAACCTCCCTCCTCCAGTGCTATGTTCTGGCACTAATCGGATGGTTTTCGAAAACAGTTGGCTTAGCAAGTTCCTGGTGGCGGCTCGTCGTTCTATATATTTTACCATTTTTTTATTTATTTATTTATTTTTTGTATATCACTAGTATATTAGATTGTCACGCTTCACCACAGATGAATATTATTTTTATTTTTAAATGTAATTTTTTTTTAATAATGTTTAGCCGTCAAAGTTTGCCATGATTATCATACCTAAAGTATTTCTAAATATCACAAACATATATGATTTGACAAACAACAAATAAAAAGATATTTATACACTTTAATTGTTAGAAAAAAAAATTATAAATATTTACAACAATCCAACTATTATTTGTTTACATACATTATATCATGTGAAAAATAACTTGATTTAACCTAAGAAATGAAGCACGCACATCTTGATATTCACAAGTATAACCCACTCGTCATTAAAAAAAACCTAAAGAAATATCTTATAAAAAATAAAAAAAAAAATAAAATTACTATCATAACGAACGATAAAATATGTCTTGATTTAACATTAACTTTTGTTATAATATTAGCAAAGGCAAATCATATCGTGAATATTGGTGATCCCGTAA
The DNA here is from genome assembly GCF_005239225.2 of Populus alba. Classification (NCBI taxonomy): domain Eukaryota; kingdom Viridiplantae; phylum Streptophyta; class Magnoliopsida; order Malpighiales; family Salicaceae; genus Populus; species Populus alba. The sequence goes on from NC_133291.1 coordinate 5,487,459, forward strand.
TTAGACCTGTGATTAACACGCACCGACATCGGAAACGAAGCACCTAATTAATATCGTCCCGCAACTTCCCATGTCCAAAAATGAATAAAAAGTTCCAACAGCCAGCAGGATAGCCGTTTAGTGAAGTTTTGAAAATAAAAATAAAAACAAAAACATAACTATTTGTTTTGAATTTTTTTTATTGAGAAAAAAAAGGATCAAAATTTATTTAACTCTAACTCCTGACTTGAGACATACACAAGTGGAGCTTAAACCCTGATGTGGAGGAATTTTTCACCAAGCCACAATCTCATGAACTTGAATATTTCTTTTAATTCAATAAACACTTAGTAGTAATTATACCGCCAACAATTATATGAATATAACAATATCATAAAATTATGATTTACCAAGTTAAAATTAAAAAAAAAGGGTGCTTAGAGAATAATAGTATAAAAATTTATTTTTTATATTAGTATATCAAAACAATCTAAAAATAAATATAAAAACTAATTTAAAATTAATTTTTTAAAAAAAATATAAAATTACATTGTAATATCAAACAAAACAAAAGAGCGTTGAACCAGTCTATGCTTAGCTTATAAGTTGAACGCAGACCATCTAGTTCTGATCTGTTCCAGTCTTTCAAAAACATGACTGAATAAATAAAAAAACACATCAATTGATTAAGATAATTGACAACCTTTTCCAATGGAAGAATAGTCAATTTGACGTCTTCAAAATGATCTCCAATCCTACATGGACACACACATTCATAATTTTGCCTACACCAAAATTGGGATGACCTTCATTGGATCGTAGAAGCAGAAGATTATTATTGTGCTTTCAAAATAATATAAGAAAATTCCCTCTACACACGCTATACCGTGAAATTCTATACCACGTCATTTTCGTTTTTAAGTTTTAAAACTGTTTTTTTTTTTAATTATTTTTTTATATTTTAAATTAATATTTTTTAATTATTTTAATGTTTAACATTACTTATTAACATTCATACTTTGTATTCGTTAATTATAATTAATTTTAATACAATTCTCCCTATGTATGATTTATTACTTAATTCATATCTCACACTTCCTTTTTTGTTTTTTTTTTTTTTTCCTTTTCTTAATTAGATGCGTACCCTTTTGTTTAATCTCTTAAAACAAAACACGCAGAGAACGACAAGCCGACAACCCTTGCTTACAAATAACAAATTCAAAAATATCCCCGGGACAAGACCGTAAATTAGGGTTTTGTTTTATTATTATAATGTCAAGGGTCTTTCTTTCTTTCTTGTATCTGTTCTGCACCGCGTCGAAAGTAAAAGAAGGAGCGTGCAGCGACCTCGTCAACTACCTACGGCGGCACCAGCCTCCGTCTTTTATTCCTCTACCGCCCTTTCCATATACATAATAAAATCACAGCCACCATTTCTCACCTGTGCTTATTTTTTCTATTCCATTCTTCTCATCAACAATGTTTCTGACTGAGAAACCCAATTATACCTCCTTCTTCGATTCTTTTAACAAACAGAAGAAGAAGAAGGAGGAGTTCGACCTTATCTCTCAGTCCTTCGACGAATCCATTCTTCGTCGCCTCAATACTTTATGTAATTCCCGCTCTTCTGTTACTATCAATTTCTCCTGGCTCTCCTCGGCCCTCGCTTTTCTCTCCTTCACACATAACCAAGCCATAACCCTACTTTCCAACCCCAAGCTCACCGATTCTTTGAATTTTTACTTGGATGACAGTGTCAAGCTCCTCGATATCTGCAACTCCATCGCTTCGGAGATTGAACGCTTACGCCATCGCCGGCTTCTCCTCAAACTTGCACTTCACCTATTTAACGACAACAACAACAGTGAAGATGCAGAGAAACTAAGAAGAGCTAGGGCTTCGCTGACTGATTGGGATAATAATCTCAAGGGACCCAGATATGAAAGCAGCAAGAATTTGGAGCATCTGGTCATAGATTTGGCTTTCATGCTTAAGGAGGTTCCACGTGGAAAGATCTCATCCGATGAAAGGATTGTCCGCCGCACGATCCACTCCGTTGGGTTGGTAACGGTGTTTGTCGCGGGAGTTGTGGTCGCGGCGTTGCGTGGATCGACGGAGTTAGGTGTTGCCGTTAGAGCGCCGTCCGAGTTTTTGTGGGCTGACTCGTTCAATATTCTCAACTCAGCGATCTCTCGGCCGGGCAAAAAGAGGCATCTACTCGAGGAGCTAGATGACGTGGAAGCACGTCTCAGGGAAGTGATCGGCGTCATGGATGACGCAGGCGGAGAAAAAGGGGAGAGCCTAAACGGTGCCGTCAAGGAGCTGGAGAGGGTGACGGAGACATTAGGAGAGGGATTAGAGAGGTTGAGTAACGGCGTGAATGAAGTGTTCAATACGGTTATGAGCAGTAGAAAGGAGATGCTGGAGAGACTGAGAGCGGGTCAACAAAAGCAACAGACAATGTAATGCTAAAAAGCAAAGGAAGCCCGCCAGATAAGAATACATAGAAAGAAAGCATTGTTTTATTTTACTGAGAAAAAAGTCCACCGTGGCGCGTGCGCGTGCGCGTGCTCTTGCTTGCTTTATAATCTTGTCCTTGTAAACGTGCACAGCTAATGAAAGAGAATTATTGCTAATTGGAATTTGATCAAAGCAAAGCTTCTATCAATAATGCTTGTTGTCATATCATGCGATCCTGGATAAAGATTCTGCCGCCGCAAGCCTTTCTAGAGTTTGAAATCTCAAAGCTTTTGTCGATCATTTCGATAGATCATCACTCGTGATATAATTTCACCAATTCAATGTTTCTCGTCTGTCAATATTTTTACTCTCGAATAGAAAAAACAAGGGTAAGTTTGGCAAGATGGCGGCACCAGTGCTGTGATCATCCTCGTTAATTATAGAACAGAGTGCTTTACTCGAAGACACGATTTTGCTCAAGAAAAGGTATTCCTTTATCACCAAGCATCTACCAAACTACACAAGCAGAGACAAGAAGCTCGAGGGTTTGGTGTGTCTCTTTTGAATCCTCACTACCCGTACGAGCATAGGCCAAATTCCTGACTAAATCCAAGACGTTAAATTCTACAAAAACTTGCTATCGTTATAGGATTTACTTGTTCAATCAGAAAGGACTAGAGAGAGAACGAGAAGCTTTAATTAACTTAATGAAGTAGAGGTGACAACATTGGTCTCTTTCCTAGGGCAGTTTGCTTTCCGAAGAAAGCAAGTCCAGTCCAGCTCTAAAATAGAGAGTTCTGAAACAAAAGCAAAGGCAACATGCAGCGAGAATATTGTCGACATAAATCAGTTGGTGTTCCATATATTTTAAGTTTCCTTCATGTGCGTGGCGGGAGAAAAAGAGGGAAAAGAAAAATACTCTGAACTCACAATTGCGGGACAGGAAAGAAAAAAAAGGGAGAAAAAAGGAAACCAAAAACATATAATATACTAATAAAATCATTCTCCGTGTACATACCCCTCGTGTTACAAAGAAACGGTCCGTGTTATCCTCAATCTTTTCCTCTCTTTACAATCTGCTACCTGAACTCTGCGCTGCAAAATAACCTACCTATTCTAGGCTTTCTAGCTAAATATTCGGATACAAAATAACTTACAAGAAACGATATCATTTCCTTCTTGGCAATCAACAGGACAAGATCTATCACTAGTTGAGCCCTATAGGGATGGTAAGTGTACATTACGAAAATTTAAGTCTATTAGCTGCTGTTTTGAATTGGCTGTGAAGCACATCTGTCTTCAACGGCTTCAGAGTTCAAAATTTTTCTAAGAGAGCGATATTGTAGACGAACATTCTCACCACTACCAATAATCTTAAGCAAGTACCTGAAAGAAAGAAAAGGAAAGATCTTTGCACTGTGCATCTAACATCAAATTAAACCATGATTTGCCTTTCATATCCATGCAGCGTTCAACTACCAATACCGTGATTATCTGAAGGTAAGCAGTATTTAATTGGTATAACAAGCCATCTCAACTCACCAGCCATTGAGACATTGTGAAGTGATGATTGCTTCCTTTCCAACAAATTTTTCTGGTGTCCTCCTATTTCCCTATATGATTCAACACAGTGCTCAATGTTTCATGCATGCAATGCCATTGACGACAGCCATAAACAGAATACAAGGAAAGAGAATGCTAAAACGAACCTTAATCACTACTTTCTCATTTACAGCAAAAGGATACTGAACTCCTCTATGCAAACCATCGTCAGCAGCAATATCTCCATTCTCCTGAGGACAGGCAAATAATCTGTCAAAATGCTTTTGAAACTGGACTTTTATTAATACATAACAGAATTCACAGCATGCTGGTTTTGTAAGCAACAAACTACAGAGAGTATCGATCATTGAAAACATCAGAGAGAAAATTCATTCATTTAAAGAGCTAAAATGGCACAACACAAAATACGACAAAATAAGGTTCTTCACACCAATTCCTAATGCTTCATTTGTGCTACCAGTCATCATTAGATTTTTATTGATTTCAAATCATTTAAAACAGAAAAATTTAGAGTTATAGTTTTCATCACTAAAAGCACCGATAGAAGTCAGAACAGAACCCTTAAAACATTGAACACTAGTGGAAGAGCTATCAATGTTCCATAGTAGTTGAGACAAAATAAGCCAAAATCAAGGTTCTTTACACCAATTCTTAATGCCTCATTTGTGCTTTCAGTCACCATTAGATTGTTATGGATATCACCCACTGCCAACAGAGCCAATGCCCAATTGAAATTTTATACAGTTTTTCTAAGTTGCATCTAAATTCCCTTTGCCTTGCCTTCCCCTTATCCACTACAAACATAAGTAGTAGAAGATTTGATATCCATGCATGCTTGTAGAACTGTATTTCCACGATAACTAGATAAAAAAGTTGGGCACTTATTTGAAGCATACCCCGTGTGGTCTCTTCTTCATGGAATCTGTGTGATCACCCATTTCTTTGCGACGCTTTCGCAGAGTTGCATTATGGAATAGCCTTCGATCATCTTCATTCTTTACAGCTGATGCTGCAGCTCTAAGAGCTGCATATAAGTTAAATATAAGAACAAAGATGATAAGATGCAATTAAGAGGTTCAGAAAAGAATTGGTATCTAGCATGACCAGGCATCAAAAGGTTCCGTGTGTGTGTTTGAGTGCGGGAGAGAGTATATACAAGTCAAGTAGAACCTACCATAATTAGGAACCAAAGACCCAGCCTCAATGTCAGCATTGCAAAGTGTACATCTCGACTGTGATACAAAAAACAACTGGAGTTATGATTCTTGTCTCCTATATAACAAGTATATCGTACAAAAGCAGCAGACCAGTAGATCTCATAAGAAGATATCAAAGAGCATGTCACATCACAAGGTAGGAGTCCTTGAATAACAGAAAACGTCAACAGACTATACATTTCTGTTTTGGTGCCTATGCAGTATAAGCAATAAACACTAGCTGAAACATTTGATGAAACGTCAATTGGAATCCAGGCAGGATGGGGATCAAAATTCTTTCTACTTCTTGAAGTATAATGACAGAAAAAGAGCAATGAGTTCTATGAGTGTCGAAGTTTGTAAAAATATACAAATGAAGGTCCTGAAACTCCCTTGAATGTATCGACACTAGAACCAATATAAGAACATCAGGCATCTAGTGTTTTTTACCATCTTATACCTATGCTATTATGAAAGTTACTTCTAATTTCCATATAACTAGCAGATAATCCTACTTACCATATCAATGACTCTTCTCAGCATGAGACCACCAAACGAATGTCCACAGGAAACAAACATGGCATCTTCAAGGAATGCACCTCTGATGCATCATTAGATAAGCGCATGGAAAAGAAAAAACCCATTTAATATTCACATAGCACACATTAACATAGCGGTCAGTTTCTTTCTCTCTCTAAACAAGAGAGGTCAAATCAACATATGAGTAAGAAGAGCAATAAATATAAAATTGATTTTATCAAAATCATCGACAATGAACAGATGCAGCCAAATAGGAATAACTTCTTGAATTACCATATTTTGATTTTTATTTCTGCACATTCTTGTTTTAGTCTGTTTAGAAATTTGTCCTTCTTAGGAATTTAAAGCTACTTAGGAAAGTGGATTTATGGTTTAGTTTCTATCATTTATGGTTTTCTGATTTTAGTTGATGCAAAAACTACTGATGTATGAGTTTTCTGGTTTTCCAACAATATACACAATGATTTTATATCAAAAGTTTTCTAGTATTTATGATTTTCCTTTTTCAATTTGGATTTTTATTTCCTATTTAGATCAGAACTATTAGGGGTTTTGGTGCCTATAATAGTAATATCTAAAAGGCAAGACTTTAATGATACAATTATGAGTATTTTGGTTTAGTTTGAGCTGCAGCCTGAGAGTGTTTCTTTTCTTCTCTTTACTCTAAATGCTATTTTCTTCTATTTATTTTTGGCTACTACTAACCTCAGTCATCATTCACATGTACAGTAAAAGCTCTAATTTCCTTCTAAGATCCTTAATTTTCTGACCTACTGAGCTATGAATCCTTTGTGGGGAATAAATCCAAATTTTCCAACATCAAGTATAGACCTGATGATTCATCCTGTTTTCTATTTCTTTGATGACATGGAACCCCGAACTCTGCTGAGAGCACCAAGAGATGAGGTTATGTAAAAACTTAATGCATTCGAAGTCAATTCTTAACAACTACTTGTAGGAAACTCTCATGATGTATACATACACTGGCAGGCCAGCAGTGCTGCAAATTTCTCACTGCATCAGTGAAAAGGAGACGTCGCAGAGATGAAATATAGACAAAAAGATTCACCACCCATCTTTTCCACCATTGTGACAACCTGAAGTCTACTTAGACACTAGCAGCTAAAGATCTTTGTCACAGGGATATATAACCATAAAAATCCCATGGCATGTGAAGTTGGTTATCGCGTGTGATCCTAGGAATAATTCTATGCTATGTATTTTTCTTTTATTGGCGAGTCACTCCCAAACGTTATATATGCACAACAAGACCATTAGAGAGGTTGGTTGTGAAAAAAAACAGAAAGAAACCAGTACGCGGATTCCTTTATAACATTGCACAAATATGTTTATTAAAAACTTACACTTTGTATTGGTAACAGTATAAAGTAGGGACTGAGAATATTTTAACTGGATGAATTTAACAATATAAGCCATGGTAAAAAAGGTGCCAGTATCATGTTGAATTGAAAAAACCTACTCAATTCCAAGACTTGAGGCTGTTACCTGATCTAGAATGCCATTATATTGAAACCAACAAGCATAATGGAAAAGCACAAGCAAAGACAGGAGAACTCACGACAAGGGATCTGAGAGCACACTTCTTAGTGATGGTTCCTTGTTCGTATCATTTTGAGCAACCTGTAAATCCAAAATTTAAAATGAAATCTCATGACAAATTACAACTGAAAGTTTCAGTTGATCAGCAAACAAAAAAGGTAAGGCATTTAACACAACAAGAAATAAAATCTCAATATGCATGAACAAAGAATAAGGAATTGCAGGAAACCAAGTAGCGAACTCATATTCTTTTACATGTGTGAGCATCACCTGATTTCAGCTGATTTTTTCAATATTTTTCTTTTTTCTCCAGATATGAAAGTCATATAGAAATTTTGCAAACCAGTGAAAAAAAATCAAAGAATAGGAACTTGATCAATAACAATATGAATTCCATAACCGTTGCTCATGTGGGGTCTTTAAGATCTGATCTCAGCTGAAAACAGGGCGGATAACAAATACGTTTCATGACAGATCAAATTATCTATTTCAGCAGAACCTACTCTTAACAACCTTGTGAGAAGAACAGAGAAGAAGGAAAGGCCACAAAGCACAACAAATAAAGAAGGATAAAATCTAGTATACGAAGGTTCAGTTGGTGGAAATTCTTTTACTCTTACACTTTTACAGGCAAACTCCAATTAGAACTTACATAAGTATTATTAGGTTGATTGCACACAACATCCTCCTCAGCAGAAAGGTCATCCATAAACTGACTCACTGATATTGGTACATAGCTCTGGGGAATAACATGACCAGCTGCTGCAATTGGAGAACAATCTAAAATAGCATTTCCCTGTGGCATGAGCCTGAATACCAGTGAAGTCCTGCAACAGAAAAGTTTAGTGAGCAGCCTAAATGTGAAAATCAATTGTAAAACTGGAACAATTTTAAACACAAGATGCATGACATTAATCAGTTTCAATAAAAATATTTATACCTCCCACCACTGTTAGTACCCGATGAGAAATCAGGAGCAGCTCTATATGAGGCAGCAGGACGAAGTCCAGCAGTCGTGTGGCTAAGTGTCTTGCCAGTAATGAGTAAGAGATCAACTGGAGCTGAACCACAATCAGCTAAGTACCAGCGACCATTTGGGTCACAAACCTAGGGGAGAAAAGCATTTAAGATGGTATAAAACAGATTGTCACTATTACACTAAAACACCTGTCAGAGTGTCGCAAATGAATAATGTTACTCATGGCTTGGGGGAAAAGGAAAAAAGGAAACTTTAGAATTAATTTGAAGCCAGCACAAGTGTGATACTTAGTCAGGAAAAATTCTCCAACACTAAAGAACAATATTTGTTAGATATCAGGAGTACATGTTGTTTAAAAGACAGTAGAATACCTGCAGACCAGGACTGTCTGAGGAAATCAAAGTCAACAATCCCTTCTCAACTTCACCATTAGCCGCTGGCTTCCCTGCCCCAATAGCCCCTTTTCCATTTTGCAAAGAAGTATGAGAATAGGTGGCAACAAGCACCGAAGAAGACACCTCGCCAGCTGGCAATGGGGTATCATCAAGCAACTGGTTGAAAACACTGCAGTCAACATAATTTGCAAGCTTCATATCATTCATAAGAATCTTAACCAACACAAGCTTTCAAAATTAAATATCCACCACCGTCATCATCCTTACTCGCTTCTTAAACGAAGATGTCTTGCTATTGCACATAAAGCAGAGCGCGCTGCCTTTCCCATACACCTAAATATTTCAGCCATACATGGCGGAGACGAGTCCCAATCTTCCACTGGCCTGCAACACATTTATAAATTATAACACCTAATTACCCACTCGAAGTTTTAACCTTCACACTAATTACACACAGAACCATTTAAAGTTTCCAACTTTACACCAATCGCACACTTCTAATCAAAATACACACTAATTAAACAAGCATTTTTACCTTCCAGCTCTGTACATATAAACCCCGCGGCCGCTACAACCTTTAACGACACCGTTTTGAGACCGACTCCTAAAATACAGCCTTGCAGCCTCGAGGCCACATCGCATAAGCGAGGCTTCTTCACTCCCCAATTCAATAACAGCAGCGTTGTGCCTCATTAAAGACCCCGAAAGCGCATCCACCGCCCGCACGTAGGGCCCGCCAGGAGCCCCATCGTAGGGAGAGATATCAGAGAGCCGGACCCTAGCCAGTGTGGGAGCTGGGTCAGCGGAGTGGTGAGCTGCGGATGCTATAGGGGAAATTACATGATCGAGGGCTGGTGGTGGGAGACGGTGAGAGGAGGAGGAGAGAGGGGCCAGAGGAAGAGGGGGTTGGGATTGAGTGTGGGAGGGAGTAGCTGGGGATCTATGGGCGGAAGTGGAGAGAGGGACAGGGTGTGGTGGTAGTGCAGTGGAGGTTTGCTGGTGTTGGTGTTGGTGTTGGTGTTGGTGGTGGCGGTGGTGATGATGTTGGATCATCATCAAAACCATTAATCATTGTTTTGTGTTTAACTAAGCTTGTTTGATTTTTGATGCGGAATGGTAGAAGAAAATTAGGGTTTTGAATTTGAAGTCGTTGTTTATGTTGTTTTTTTCCTCCAAATGACAGTAGTGTGGTAAAAGCTAATAATCTTTTTCTTTCTTCCCGGGGGAGGGGGGTGGGTGTTTGGTTTTGTTGATTATGGATTGTGCTGAAGCGTTGGCTGAGAAGTGTTTGTTAATTTCATTTCTGAGGTTTTAGAATTTAGATTTTGTTACGAGAAGAAGAATATACACACGAGAGGTGAGGTGAGGTGAGGAGGGTGCATGGAGGGAGGGAGGGAGGATGAGGGACCTCTATGTTTTACACCTCTTTTATACTAGTTTTTGTTTTTCAGCAATTAAACTAAAACAATTCCTCATTCTTCTTTTATCCGAAATAAATTGTGCAAACCGGCTATTATTTTATTTTTAAAAATTTATTTTTAATATTAACCTATCAAAATAATTTAAAAACACTAAAAAATTTAATTTTTTTAAAATATTTTTAAAATATAAAAATAAACAGGTCTAAATCAGACTTAAAATAATAATTAAATTAATTAAGATTCAATTAGATTATAACACAAAATCGAATACATGTGGATCACTAATAATCTAGTCATCTCTAATAAAAGAATTTCTAATTAACCTAAAATTTGTTAACTAGACGGCCAATCTGACCTTCCAATTTTTTAGACAAAATTGTGCAATACTGGCTACAAGATAGTTGGTTCCAGCAATGAGAGTTTTTTTTCAATTCTTTTCTTAAATGATAAAGAATATTTTGAGGTTGTCTTTTCGGCATATTCAAATTAAGTAGACTTTAGACAAATCGCAAGCTTTAATGAATGTTTTTAAGAGAAATCTCGGTTAAAATCTCTCGGAATATCGAAATCAAGGATAACCAAAGCTTGTATTTTCCTAATGAAGTTAAAAGAAACTAAAATATTGTACTTTTCAAAAGGCAAAAATGGGTGTTTTTTTTTTTTTTTAATCCGAGCATAAAAGAAATCTTTTTTCTTGTCAGCGGAAGTCCGGAACCCAACCCCTTGGAAGCAGGTGGCATACACAGATAACTGCAGCTGTGTAGATGCTTAAAAAAGAAGCAAGCATGCGTTGACCGATTGATTTTGTTTGACTTTGATGTTTTATGTGTTCTCTCTCTTGACTGCGGGACTATCGCTGCCTCATTTCTCTTGACTGTCTTTTGACAAGGAAACATGTGGGGATGGCTGTGAAGAGTACTGCAAAATTGAGATGCCCAGAGGTGTTGTTACCTTCTTCATCATTCAGTCGTCAAGAGACTGGTTAGATTGAAGCAATCAAAAGCCAGGAGGAAGCAGCTGCAGCACCTGCTTCCGCTCCATATCAGGCTAGACGAATGAGGCGACACTAGAATATAGAAGGAGACTTCTTTGTAGGTAACTTAACAATAGTCTCTCCCTCTCTCGTTCCCTTTTCTGGGTATAGCTGGAACGTAACGCGAGGCTTCTATTTTCAGACCAATTTAGTGTTTGATGATGCTGGTGTTCATTCTATAAGTTTTGTTATGGGATGAGGCAACGTAGTTTATTTTCTTTCTGATTCGTTTTGCAGATCACACATGCATAGATTGCGATGCCTGCCGTTGGATGGCTCCAGGAATCCTTCTATATTGATTCTGGGGAGGAACGCCTCAAAGCTCTTCAGGTGCCTTTGCAATTTGATTCTTTAGTTGCTGTTTTAGCTAACTTATGTAGGTCATTTACTTTTCAGACAAAATTTCCTATCAGCATCTGAATACATCGCCCCTCCCCCATCCATAGTTGACTAGTTTGGGAAGCAGTTATCTGCCTTGGTTGTTCAAGGAAATACTATATGATCTTTAAGAGTTCTCTTCTAGGAGAGTTATAAAAAGTTAGTGGATGCGTATAAGTTGGCTGCTAGTTTTTGGATGTCCACTGGGGTGTGGCGGCGGCACTCCCTTCAAGGAGGAAGAAATGCAACAATGGATTCTTCTGGAAGGAGGGCTTTAAGGCTTCAAATCGAAAACGGTTTTGAAGTTATTGATGATGACCTGGAGTGGAAGTTGGCTAAGCTTTTATACTACATTTTTGTCCACATCAATTTTTCATTCAATCAAAGGAAGATTCTACTGCATGGAGGATGAGAAGAGTAAGAGATATGCTTGTCTGCACAAGTTGAGTTTCTGGATTTTCTAGTGCATTCTTAAGCCAGGGGTTTACGTACTTTGCCGACTTTATTCCATTTTTTCTGATCTTCTGCCCCCGATTTCTGTCTGTAGCACAAAGGGCTTTGCCTCATTTTATCCAACTGTAGCAAACCTTTTAGCTTGTCTTTGATCGGCTTGATAAAAGTTTGACCTTTAACATTACTGATTGCACAGAATTTGATCCAACTGTACTGGTCTAACTGTTAACCTTAAAATGTTTTACATTTTAGGCCTTACTTTCTTGTCCAACGAGTTCAATCCATACCGAGAAACCTGCCCCAGATTTGTTCAAGCACAGAAGACATTTCCTACACCAATTGATCAGCAGAAAAACACCGGTAGGTTTTCTTCTGCATTCATATTTTGTACATATACACTATCACTCCAAAATTCAAAAATGTCGCTTGAGCATCTATATCAGGTCCTGGTTTAATCATGACAAGCACCGTATAATAGCCTCTGTACCAATTGTTCCAATCAAGTTGCATAAAAAGAGATCGCTTCTTTTCCTTCTTCATAAAAAGTAGTATTATCCCGGTGGATCTAAACTTTTTTCCTTATTTTCCTAAACGAAATGAAAGCAAATCGTACTCATTCCCTTTTCCCTTCTTATTTCCTCGAATCTTTTTCTCTGTCTCGCTTTCTGTATATCTTCCATGGTCAACCTTTTTCTGTTTTTGGAAACAAATTTCTCTGAAAACATAGGTTGTACCACTGTAGTAATTGCTTCGTGTTCGCATAGCAGCGCTTTAAGCATACTGATATATTGCTTCCAGTTAATTTCTGCATTAGACATCAATGACAGTGTCTCTATCTCATGGTTGGTGCAAGGATCAGTCTGCTTATTCTACAAGCCACTGAAGATATTCTTCACCGGGGACCATCTTCTGATGACAGAAACAGGGCTGAACATTTGCGAGAGATACAATAAATGTTCAGGCAGTTTAGGGTCAATTATCCAAATTAGAAGGCAAAACCAATTGTTCCAACCAGATGGTCATAGTTAGCATGAAAACAACACTAAAAAAATGAAAACTAACATCACTAAACAATAATAACTGGTGTGATATAATATTCCTCGAGTAGAATTAGTACTTGTTCCTGGAGAAGAGTAAAACTTTTCGAGAAGATAAATTTTCACACAACATTCACAACAAGGACTATATCACAGCCTAGGGTATCATTCTTTGAGCACAATACGTTTCTAATAGCATCTATCTGAACAATCATATTTTATTACCATGCTTCCTATTAAATGTGGACTCAATCATATGGTGTTGGCCATAACTAGTCGTGATTAGGCTTTACAATGTGTCAAGCCCCGTGTATTGGATATGGCACTGGTCAAACCCAGTCACAAATGAGTTTCTTAGTATATCCTGGCCAAGCATGTTAGGTATAAAATTTAAGAGATAATTGAGTTTCACACTATCAATTCTATATAATTTTAAATAAAATTATATATGAGTTATTTCTCAATAAATAGACTTGATAAAATAAGTATATACTCCATTAAGATCATTATATATATTAAAGTCTTTCGTGGCCAATCATTTTTTTATCTTTTAGCTTGATAAAATAAGTGAAATACAATTTATAATGTAACTTAAAATATCACAAAGATGAAGTTACATTTCAACTTTTTTTCTCTATAAAAAGACAAAATTTATAGGCTATAAGAATAAATATTCACAATCTTTATTCTCTATCGCATATATATTTTAAGAGCATTTTTCTCTATAATATTATTATATTTTTTTCTTTCTAAAAAAATAATTATTTAAATATCATAAAGTTCTTTCGGCCATTAAAAAAGACATTTTTTAGTTAGTTTCTTTCATTTCCAAGGGGAAAATTGTTTACTATTTATTTGAATTTCAGCTAATTTACTTCATTTTGAAATTAATCCAACTAATCACATTTTTTTCATCTATTTAATTATTTTTATAACAATAGAAGATGAATGATGGATTAGAGGAAGCAAGACAGGGGATGTTGCCAGCGTGACTAACAGAATTAATTGCCAAAGGAAACGTCATGGAAAAGATAATAACATCAATATCAACACCATGAACGTGGAGATCAATGAAACTGACATCAGTCGTGCCCAAAGTGTTGCATCATATTTGGATTTCATTGCCCATTTTCAGTCCTTGTTTCGACTTGAAATGCTCGCTTTTCCAGGGACATATGAAGTCAATAGCAGGACTCAAAAATTCCTCAATTTCGTGCATAATTCTTTGGTTAGACAATGCCTATAGCAGTTAGCATTCAGAAGTTTAGACTATCTCTGGAATCCTCAACAGAACTGGGAGCTTGATCTCGAATGTGAATTTCACGGTTTCGATTCCGCTGTAATTTGCCGGCAGCCATCTTCTCTGCCAATTCTTTTTTCTGTTATTAGTTTGGATAGATGCTTTCTCAAGCTGCCCCTCCCAAGAGAAAACATAATTTGGCCCTCTCTAAGAGATCTCTGTGCTGCACTGAGGTTGTTGATGATATTATTCAGCCTCGTCTCTCTCTGCCCTTCCATTGAGAATTTTGTTATGTTTTGGTGCCAGGGGCTCGAAATCCTTTAACTGTCTGGTTTGATCAACCTCGGTGACGTTGAAGTGTTGAACATTCTGTATCATGGCGAGAATCGGGAGTGCCACATTGATCTAATCGCTTGCAAGAAGAACATTGAGGTGGTGAAGCTGTGATGACCTTGCTTAACAAAAAGAGCATGTAAAGACCCTTATTTAATCCCGAAATCCCTTCCCTTGGGCGTGTTCTGCCTAGACGAGTTCAAGTCAAGGACCTGAAAATCTCCGTTTAAAGACTGGTGAAAGGCACCATTGATACTCCAGATGCGCTCCCGTTCAAATATGCAGCCTCCAAAACTTTCTATTTGAGATTTCTGAGCGCACCAAGAGCTGCTGCAAGACTTTTCTCAACACAAGCTCGGTACCTTTTGTTTTCTAAGAAAATCCTTGCTTTGTATGATATGATCGCTTGTTTCCTTGAAGATGTGATATGCTCAAACTTGCTTTGCTGGTATCAAAAACTTGAAGCTAAGAGTCAATCGATCAGGATGTAAAGATGTTTTTTTCCTGGCAGGAAAAAGATACGACTGTTTGTGGATGGCTTGCTTGGAATAATAGACGGGGTTGATGATGAAATTGAAAAGATCTTCGCACCGACGCTAATGCACATGGCTAAAAGACAAGATTGTTGCATATCTCATGGTAAATGTTGACGGCATGACGTTGAGAGGCAATGAAAATGAGGACCACGCAAGGACCGGAGATCGAAAGGCACTCGGAGCACTTAAATCCACAAAATTTAATTTCAAATCCACGTAAAAATGAATGAATAAACATTTTATCAATTACAAAGTGCAATTTCGGCACTCTGCAAGCTTATGGAGCTGAGAGCCGTTATCTTGCGGAGTGGCAGCAGCATCACCGGCAAATGTGCTTCTACAAACATGTTGATCAACCACAAGCCACTACAGATATAAAAAATGCATATCAAGAATTAATAATATAGTGCCGTGTAGCGAAGCAGATTCTTCAACGCTGCTGGCTTTTATATATTCACATAATGTATAAAGCAAGTGTCCTCGTTAACAGGCAAAATCAATGCGGGAACTGGAGTTTTGTACGTGCATGGGGAAAACAGATAAAAAAGAGGCTAAAGGTAGATTTCCAAGCATGATATAAAATTCTGAGGAGCTTGAGAAGCAATTTATGGGAGGGAAAACACAAACTGTCCTTTTTCTTCGGTAAATGGAGTGTGTGCTCAGAAGAAACCACGACAGCAGCAAACAAAAATCATAACATTGATCTTACAAAGGTAGTATTTTTTTTTACATTCTATGCTTTGTAATGAATGAATGACAAGTAACAAATTTGTATTCTGTGAAACACTCGAAAACCTCTCTTGTCATGAGCAGAAAACCCTGAAAAAACCTCGCCACTCAAGCTGAAGAAGCAAATAAATTGGAGAACACTGGAGCTATGATAAATAACAATGCAGGGAAATAAATATCGAGAAAATGGAATACCATGAAACAAAATTGATGGAAAAGAAAATAGTGCATTCACAGAATGAGATGTGGAGACAGCAGCAGGATCCAAACCTGTAAAAATGAGTGCATCTGTTTCAATTTATGCTAGTGGAGCAGGTATACTACGTAGCAGGTAAAAGTTTGTACTGATAAGAGTCTCTCATAAAAAAAAATCATTCTTACCTGATACTACTTTTGCATCCTCCCTGAATTTAGCCTTCCAACTAAAAGACGACATCAAAAAACATTTTCTTTGAGAAGCACACTCTGTAAAGGAAAACATATAGAAAACTAGAGAAGAAAGCGAACTGGCCAATTCAATCAGGCATCAACTTTTGGGGGCAAATGCAGCTAGAGCACTAGCATGTGCAGGCGAGAGGTTACTTAATAGAGGTTGCATTTGATGACCATAGAGTGAAACCAGGTGTGAGAAAGCTCTTCCTACTTGAGCCTTGACTTCAGGTGTTTCAACTGGAGAAACCACAACCTGAGCAAAAAGATTGACCAACTCTGGAACAAGTGCAAGGATCTGCTTTTGCGTATATAAAGAAAGAAAAACAAAGAGCACAGCTTTAGTGATCGAAACACAACTAAAAAAGCAGATAAGATTAGTATATGTCTGTGTACTGTTACTTTCACCACCTCATAACTATTTCAATGATCTAATAAGTTCACCAAACAATCTATTAGCTGTATCCATCTGAATGATGTGTACACACAGATACAAAATTACCTGTTGATTGGATGACAAAACAAGAGTATAGACACAACTGTAGACAGCCATGGACTCTTCACGATCTTCTTTTAATGGAAGAACTTTCAGGAAAACTGGAAGGACCTGAGAAGATTAACCCAAGAGATTTAGCAGTCAAGATTTATGAGGAAGAAATAAGTAAGAATATTAATGGAACAGACTGGAATGTTAACCTGATTTAATGGTACAGACTGGGGATGCGCCATTATCATCCTTGCAACTGCACCAGCTGCATTATCCCTGACAGCGTCATCTGGCTCTGACTCTCCAAATAATGGGAAGAGCCCGCGCAATGTATCACCATAATATCTGGTGTTGGTGAAAGAAAAAAACTCCAGCAACATAAATGAATGGGCTATGTAATGATGAAATCAGCAACAAAATAGTTCCTTCTACCTTTTAAGACAACTTTCAACATAATTAATCACTCACAATAAACTGTAGTCCCACACTATCCAGCAGCCACAACATAAATGTAGATTACAAAAGGCAGAGCTCTTAACTATCAATCATGGCAACATAGAAAAAAGAGGGGAAATGGGTAAGTTTATTGGGTTATGCATGCATAAGGATACTTCAAAGTTGACCCCCCACCATTTTTGCACAATTCTCCAACACAAAATGCAGCATTCCTCCTGTTAGTTGCATTAGATGATGCGAGTTCTTTGATTGCTAAGGGCATCACTCTCTGAAATATGAGACAAGCTTTCAGAAAATATAGAAAAAATATCAGAACTGCCAAATAACCAAACCTTGAATGAACAAAAAAGTGTCATGTTGCAATAAAAGTACATCAACATAATCCGCAATTGGAGCACCCATGCCCTGAGCAACTTCTGCAAGGCAAGCAACCACCATAGTTCGATCTTGCAGAGGGCGTGAAGCTTTCTGCACTTTCCAACCATCAAAATGATAAGAACCCAAACGAGTCTTAGCACAAGATGACAACTAACTTGCCAAGAGGATCAATTAATAACACACCGCAAATTTCATCAAAGGTTCAAATAGGTTTGCAAAGATGGGTGCAAAATGAGAGCCCATGGACTCTGCGAATGCAGGAAGAATGTCAGAAACAGCATCCATAAGCACTTCATCATGTTCCGTGTCATCATCTTCCATATCACTATCGTCTTCCAACTGCTGACAGGCTGACTCCTCTTTTAGCAATAGCAAAGTCGCATCAACAAGCCGAGACATATCTATGATCAAATCACATTAGAGCACAGCCCATTAAGATGTTTTATCTGCATCTAAGAACTTTAATTTCACGAGAGAGGGAGAGGGAGAGGGAGAGGGAGAGGGGGGGGGGGCAAATACAGCCATGCTTACACGGTTCAATAGCTGCATAACCATAATCCTTGATGATCTCTGCCACACTCGTACAAGCTTGAGCAACTACTTCCTTGTCATCATCTCCGGTCATAGTTTTGATGTAAATATCCATCACAGTATCTGCTTGTATGAAGATATGTTAATTGGAATTTATTCACCACTTAAAACCAGGATATTTGTTCCTGGCAGATACAGACTTTATAAGCCACTATCAAGCCATGTCCTCACCAAGCATTTCTCTTGCTTTTGCCGGTCCATCCTGCATAACAAGAAGCAAGATTAACATTTTACTAGTACAGACAACCAACCATCACAGTCAGAATTGAAGAGAAGTGTATTTGGAAACTAGTTGTATGTCTTTTCACTTCATCTTGTACCAAGGATAGACTGGAATTAAGTTGAGAATAAGGTCAGCAACATAACAAGGGAGGACATGGAAGAACTCATACAAACCAAAATGGCTCCACCGATCTATTTTCTTTTCAGGTTTTTATCCCAAGAAACAAATTAAATTCCAACTGAAAACAAAAATAAAAAATGCATGGCCAGATTGTATGAAAAGTGCAAGTTGTATGTAATATTCACAAGTCATCTGTCCATGGGTGTGGCAAAGGGAAAAGAGATGGGCTACATTAAGACAAGAAAAGTAAAAGATATTTCTAAAAACATCAAAGAAAGACAACAATAAGTAAAGGGCTAATGCATACTCACATTTTGACTCTGGAAGATTGCATGTGCTGCAGTCAAAATAGCTGTATGGAATCACATAATGGGATTAGTATGATTTCGGCGAGACTTAGTGTGTTATCTATTGTAATCATAGAATATTCATTCAATCTCTACATCTTTGCTATGAACAATACAGGCTTACAGAGCTTAAATCCCACAGGCAGCGTGTGATAAGACAAGTCAAGTCATGCAAGAATTAATAGCAATAACAAACATCAGGGTGACACGCTAAAATTTGTCTCTAATCTTTCAATCTCTTTTGAATTGCCAAGGAAAAAAGATGCCCACATTTTTGTTAAAGTTCCCATCCACTCTCCTCTCCTAAGAAAATGACTTGTTTTTCATATAATTATTGTTATTGCTATCTCATGGTGATCTGCTTCCACTTAAACAATCAAAAGAGTTCAATTCGATAACAGACATTAGTTTGAATGGGGAAATGGAGCAGCTGGGTATGCATTAACACAATATCATCAACAAGCCATATGGTTGTCACTCACACTTCAAAGCAATGATAGCCTGAAGCCGAACATCTTCATGGAAATACCCTGAATGTCTCACCAGAATCCTTGATGTCTCCTCCAAATAGCTTAAAACAATTAAAGAATTCAAGATGTAATACTTTATTTGTTATTTAAAATTCAAACCTCAGCATGATGATAACGGAAAATAATTCTGGGAATAAGGAGGATAGAAAATGGATACGGAGAATAAGAACTCTTTGTGTGAAGTGCATATAAGCCAAGTGCTTGAGTTGCAGCTGCCTTTTCATCCAGCACTCCTGTTCTTACACTGATATTCCGAACTCTTGGCTCATCATGAGCTTCATCATCAGATGAGACTCCACCAAATCCATTGATATTTCCATCATCAGATTCAATGATGTCCACTGCAGAACCATCATCAAGATTGCAGGAAGCAAATGCCAGGGGTACAACATGAGGAAGATACTGTTCAAAAAAATATCATTACATGTGAACATGGATTTATGCAAAGGACCATACAAGTTTATTTCCATGGAAATAATTAAACCTGTGCAAAGCTATCATCCATAATTTCTGCTACATTGCTAAAGAATCCATGAGTATACTCCCGAAGCTCACTGAACTCCAATCCAAAACCCTGAGAAAATACAGAAAAAATTAAATTTCTAAAAGAACATGCTGCAATTGTTAAAGAGAAAATGGTAATGTCATTACAGAAATTGCAGCTTCCATGAAAGGGGGTAGAATTGGTTCCATCCTCACTCTCCCAGCAGACATGGCCACTATTCCTACAAGCTCAGTAGCCCTTGCTCGTGATCGGAGATCTTCATCGTTGGTAAGCACCATGAAGGATTTCATTAACTCAAGAACCCTTTCAGAATAAGGAATGAAAGCTTGCTCAGCAGCAGATGCAACTGAACCGATTGCAGACTGCAAAAACATTACTTGGTAAAATTTATAAATATAACCAAAAACAAAAGGCACAGAAGTTAATTACTAATTCAGTTTAATCACATGATTTGCCAGAGCACATGAGATGCATCTTCCTTACCATGCATGTCTCCTGCAAATTACGAGGGCTATTTTGGAGGCTGCAAGAAGCTTCTGCATCAAAGGATCAAGGAAAGGAAGAATTTCTTCACCCATGTCCTCACAAAATGCTGCTAAAGCGTAGTATGACTTTTCCTATCCAAAATCAAATAAAGAAGATCATATGGAGTAAAAGAGTACTGTTTATACAAGTGCTGTGCAAAATGTGATTTGCATGATAACTTGATGGTATTCTTATGTTTACCTTTACTTCATCCGATGCATCCTCAATAGCATTTAAAATGCAGGGAAGAACACTTTCATAGTGGGACATGATTTCAGGCTGTAAATGCTCTGCAAATTGACCCAATGCAAATGATGAAGCCCCTCTAACCATTTGTTCTGGATCCCTCAAAGCCCCTAAGACAATATGAAGAATGGGTTCCAATTTATCTTTCATCAACTCCAGACAACCCTCTGAAACAACACCTAAAGCTGTAACAGAAGCTTCCCGGAACTTTGGGTTTGCACTCTGACTACTTAGAGAAGCAAACTCAAAGACAGGAGGAAAGACTTGCTTTGAGAGGTTCAAAGACATAGTGTCAATCACTTCTGCAGCGGCTCGATCAGGAGCGAGATCATCATCTTCAACAGAATCAGTTGATTCTGCAAGCAAGGGGCACATCACTTGCAGAATGGGGATGACCAGCTTATACTTTTTCAGGGAACTGTATTTGTACTTTGCCAGCCATGAAATTATCTGAATAGCCTGATATGAAAAAAGCAGAGGAAGTGGGGACAAGATTGAGAAAAAAAGGAGGAATTTCTGTGTCTCAACTACACAT